>NC_087342.1:225043520-225668520 GCF_030014295.1 Loxodonta africana | reverse complement strand
GGTCGCTATGAGTTGGAATAAACTCGACAGCAAAAGGTATGGTGTTTTGATTTTACTGGTGAATCACTGCACAGACCCTTAGGATTTTGGAGGAAAGCCCTGCTATCCTCTGCAGATAACTACACTTTTTTTGAAAAACAGCTTTTGGCTTGTTACTGGTCCTTAGTAGAGACTGAATGCTTAATCTTGGGCCACGAAGTCACCATGCAGCCTGAGCCGCCCATCATGAACTGGGTGTAGTATGAGCCATAAATTTTGACATGCACAGCAGCACTCTATCATTAAATGGGAGTGGTGTATATGAGATCAGGCCCAAACAGGACTCGAAGGCACAAGTAAATTGCATAAAGTGGCCCAAATACCCATGGTCTCCATTCCTGTCACATTACCTGCCCTCTCCCAGTCTGCACCTATGGCCTCATGGGGTGTTCTTTACGATCAGTTGACTGAGGAAGAAAAAACTCATGCCTGCTTTACAGATGGTTCTGTACATTGACCTCCATGAGGACAGTGATGAAGGGAAATCCACCCTATGGGTAGAACTTCAAGTGGTGCACCTGGTTGTTCACTTTGCTTGGAAGGAGAAATGGCCACATGTGTGATATATACTGATTCATGGGCTGTGGCCATTGTCTTGGCTGGATGGTCAGGGACTTGGAAGGAACATGATTAGAGAATTGAACACAAAGAGGTATGTGAATGAGGTATGTGGATAGACTTCTCTAAATAGGCCAAAGAAGTGAAGGTGTTTGTGTCTTACATGAATGCTCACCAAAAGGTGACCTCAGCAGAGGTGGATTTTATCAAGTGTATAGGATGATGCATTCAGTGGAAACCAGTTATCCTCTTTCCCCAGCTACTCCTGGTATGTACGAAGTGTGAATCTAGGAAAATTGGAAATTGTCAAAAATGAAATGGAATGCATAAACATCGATAGCCTAGGCATTAGTGAGCTGAAATGGACTGGTATTGGCCATTTTGAATCAGACAATCGTATAGTCTACCATGCTGGGAGTGATAACTCGAAGAGGAATGGTATTGCATTCATTGTCAAAAAGAACGTTTCAAGATCTATCCTGAAGTACAACACTGTTAGTGACAGGATGACATCCATACACCTACAAGGAAGACCAGTTAATACGACTATTATTCAAATTTACGCACCAACCACTAGGGCCAAAGAATGAAGAAATAGAAGATTTTTATAAGCTCCTGCAGTCTGAAATTGATGGAACATGCAATCAAGCTGCATTGATAATTACCGGCAATTGGAATGCAAAAGTTGGTAACAAAGAAAAAAGATCAGTAGTTGGAAAATATGGCCTTGGTGATAGGAACAATGCCGGAAACCAAATGATAGGATTTTGCAAGTCCAATGACTTCTTCATTGCAAATATCTTCTTTCACCAACATAAACGGCAACTATACACATGGGCCTCGCCAGATGGAACACACAGAAATCAAATTGACTACATCTGTGGAAAGAGATGATGGAAAAGCTCAATATCATCAGTCAGAACAAGGCCAGGGGCCAACTGTGGAACAGACCATCAATTGCACATATGCAAGTTCAAGCTGAAACTGAAGAAAATCAGAGCAAGTCCATGAGAGCCAAAATACAACCCTGAGTGTATCCCACCTGAATTTAGAGACCATCTCAAGAATAGATTTGACGCATTGAACACTAGTGACTGAAGACCAGACAAGTTGTGGAATGACATCAAGGACATCATACATGAAGAAAGCAAAGAGGTCATTGAAAAGACAAGAAAGAAAAGACCAAGATAGGTGTCGGAGGAGACTCTGACACTTGCTCTGGAACGTTGAGCAGCTAAAGCAAAAGAAAGAATTGAAGAAGTAAAAGAACTGAACAGAAGATTTCAAAGGGTGTCTCGAGAAGACAAAGTGAAGTATTATAATGACATGTACAAAGAGCTGGAGATGGAAAAACAAAAGGGAAGAACATGCTCAGTGTTTCTCAAGCTGAAAGAACTGAAGAAAAAATTCAAGCCCCGAGTTGCAATAGTGAAGGATTCCATGGGGAAAATATTAAACGATGCAGGAAACATCAAAAGAAGATGGAAGGAACACACAGAGTCATTATACCAAAAAGAATTAGTCGATGTTCAACCATTTCAAGAGGTGGCATATGATCAGGAATGGATGGTACTGAAGGAAGAAGTCCAAGCTGCTCTGAAGGCAAAAAACAAGGCTCCAGGAATTGATGGAATATCAATTGAGATGTTTCAACAAACAGATGCAGCACTGGAGGTGTTCACTTGTCTGTGCCAAGAAATATGGAAGACAGCTTCCTGGCCAACTGACTGGAAGAGATCCATATTTATGCCTATTCCCAAGAAAGGTGATCTAACTGAATGTGGAAATTATAGAACAATATCATTAATATCACACACAAGCAAAATTCTGCTGAAGATCATTCAAAAATGGCTGCAGCAGTATATCGACAGGGAACTGCCAGAAATTCAGGCCGGTTTCAGAAGAGGACGTGGAACCAGGGATATCATTGCTGATGTCGGATGGATCCTGGCTGAAGGCAGAGAATACCAGAAAGATGTTTACCTGTGTTTTATTGACTATGCAAAGGCATTTGACTTTGTGGATCATAACAAACTATGGATAACACTGTGAAGAATGGGAATTCCAGAACACTTAATTGTGCTCATGAGGAACCTTTAAATAGATCAAGAGGCAGTTGTTTGGACAGAACAAGGGGATACTGATTGGTTTAAAATCAGGGAAGGTGTGCGTCAGGGTTGTATTCTTTCACCATACCTATTTAATCTGTATGCTGAACAAATAATCCGAGAAGCTGGACTATATGAAGAAGAACGGGGCATCAGGATTGGAGGAAGACTCATTAACAACCTGCGTCATGCAGATGACACAATCTTCCTTGCTGAAAGTGAAGAGGACTTGAAGCACTTACTAATAAATATCGAAGACCACAGCCTTCAGTGTGGATTACACCTCAACATAAAGAAAACAAAAATCCTCACAACTGGACCAATGAGCAACATCATGATAAACGGAGAAAAGATTGAAGTTGTCAAGGATTTCATTTTACTTGGATCCACAATCAACAGCCATGGAAGCAGCAGTCAAGAAATCAAAAGATGCGTTGCATTGGACAAATCTGCTGCAAAGGACTTCTTCAAAGGGTTGAAGAGCAAAGATGTCACCCTGAAGACTAAGGTGTGCCTGACCCAAGCCATGGTATTTTCAATCGCATCATATGCATGTGAAAGCTGGACAATGAATAAGGAAGACCAAAGAAGAGTTGATGCCTTTGAATTGTGGTGTTGGCGAAGAATATTGAGTATACCATGGACTGCCAAAAGAACGAACAAATCTGTCTTGGAAGAAGTACAACCAGAATGTTCCTTAGAAGCAAGGATGGCGAGACTGCGTCTTACATACTTTGGACATGTTGTCAGGAGGGATCAGTCCCTGGAGAAGGACATCATGCTTGGCAGAGTACAGGGTCAGCGGAAAAGGGGAAGACCCGCATAACAACGATTGTGAGGAAGGCTCAGGACCAGGCAGCGTTTCGTTCTGTTGCGCATAGGGTTGCTATGAGTTGGAACCGACTCGACGGCACCTAACGACAACAACAACATAGGATGATGCATTCAGTGGAAACCAGTTATCCTCTTTCCCCTGCTACTCCCATCATTGCCCAATAGGCTCATGAATAAAGTAGCCATGGTGGCAGGGATGGAGGTTATTTACAGGCTTAGCAACACAGACTTCCACTCACCAATGCCTGTTTTGGCAACAGACTCTGCTGAATACCCAATCTGCCAGTAGCAGATAACAAGATTGAGTCCCCAGTATGACACCATTCCTAAAGGTGGTCAGCATGCAACCTGGTGGCAAGTTGATTACATTAGACTGCTTCCATCACGCAGAGGGTAGCGTTTTGCTCTTAATGTATTAGACACTAACTCTGGATATGGATTTGTCTTTCATCCATGCAGTGCTTCTGCCAAAACTATCTTTCATGGACTTACAGAATGCCTTATCTATTGTCATGATATCCCACACAGCATTGCCTTGGATAAAGGACATCACTTCACAGCAAAAGTGCAGCAATGGGCCCATTCTCATGGAAATCACTGGTCTTACCATGTTCCCTATCACCCTGAAGCACCTGGCTTGACAGAACGTTGGAATGGCCTTCTAAACACACAATTCTGGCACAGCTAAGTGGCAACACTTTGCAAGGTTGGGGTAATTCTCTCTAAGCAATCATCCAAGATATGGTGCTGTTTCTCCCATAGTCAAGATTCATGGGTCTAGGAATCGAGAGGTGGAAATGGGAATGGCATCACTCACTATTACCCCTAGTGACCCACTTACAAAACTTTTGCTTCCTGTCCCCATGACCCTATCCTCTGCAGGTCTAGAAATCTGCAGGTCTCGACGTCTTAACTCCAAAGGAAGGGATGCTCCCACCAGGAGACACAACACTGATTCCATTGAACTGGAATTTAAGAATATCACTTGGCCACTTTGGGCCCTTCATGCCTCTGGATCAAAAAAGAGGGAAGAAGGCAAAGAAGGAAGTTATTGTTTTGCCTGGTGTGATTGATCCTGATTACCAGGGGAAATCAGATATTCCATAGTTGAAGTAGAAAAGAGTATGTATGGAATACAGGATATCCCTTAGGACCTCTCTTAGTATTGCCATGCACTGTGATTAAAGTCAATGGAAAACTACAGCAAGCCAAGGAATGAAGGTGTGTGTCACACCACCAGGCAAAGAACCACAACCCTGAGTTTGAGCCTCATTTCTGTGTAGATTGATTATTGTCTTAGGTGATGGCTTCCAATGTGTGAATTTTCTAAATTTTGAACAGGTTTTCCTTTATTTCTGTGAGATAAGCCTTCTCACTGTTTTCCAATTGCTATGTTCTTGTGAGATTTGAAGCACTTACTGATGAAGATCAAAGACTATAGCCTTCAGTATGGATTACACCTCAACATCAAAAAAAATTAAATCCTCACAACCAGACCAATAAGCAACGTTATGATAAACAGAGAAAAGACAGATATTGACAAGGATTTCATTTAATCTGTATCCACAAACAATGCCCATAGAAGAAGCAGTCAAGAAATTAAAGGACACATTGCATTTAGAAAATCTGCTATAAAAGACCTCTTTAAAGTGTTAAAAAGCAAAGATGTCACGCTCTAAGGTGCTTCTGACTCAAGCCATGGTACTTTCAATCACCTGATATGCATGCAAAAGCTGGACAATGAATAAGGAAGACCAAAGAAGAATTGATGCCTCTGAGTTACGGTAGTAAGGAAGAGTACAGAATATACCACGGACTGCCAGAAGAATGAACAAATCTGTCTTGGAAGAAGTACAGCCAGAAAGTTCCTTAGAAGCAAAGGTGGCAAGACTATGTCTCACATACTTTGGACATGTTATCAGGAGGGATCAGTCCCTGGAGAAGGACATCATGCTCGGTAAAGTAGAAAAAGAGGAAAACCCTCAATGACATGGATTGACACAGTGGCTATAACAATGGGCTCAAGCATAACAATGATTGTGATGACGCACAGGACTGCGCAGTGTTTTGTTCTGTTGTGCTTAGGGTGGCTGTGAGTCAGAATCGACTCAATGGCACCTAACAGCAATATACAAGGTTGCCATGAGTCAGAGCTCACTTGATGGCAGCTAACAACACAGTCTTTAGTAAATTGACATACTAATAGAATGAACTATGATGAGAGAATTTGTTTAGCATCTCTGAACCAGTCAGGATTGGAGCAACTCCTAATTCAGTTTGTTGAAGGTACAATAATATCTCTGTTAAAATAAAAGAAAATCTAGACTTAAATGAGGTCTTGATTTGAAAGGAAACTGTACTCATATTTAAGAACTGATCAAAATATGAGTTCCTAAACTGATACAGTGTGAAAATTATATGTTTTTTTCAAAGGGCAATATCAAAGTCTTACATTGAAAATGAATTCAAAAGAAAAAAAAAAAATCCGTGTCAATTAGTTCTTAGAGGGGGCTGCAATCTCTCACACTGTACTATTATCATTAATTTTACGTTAATAGGGTTTGTTCACTTACATTTCTACTATTATATGTGCTTTGTGGATTTTTGAGTTGAGGGATTAACTTTGGCCTATGGCCTCTAATTGGATATTGTATAACTATTAATATTCATTTTTCCAGAGAGATTTACTGTGCAGAATTAAAAAAGTTGATGAGTTGATGGTAGCTACTATTCCCCTCTGACTTATGAGCGTGAAAGAATATGTAATTCAAACATAACCCTCATAAACAACCCCAGTGTCATTATTATAAAATGAAGTTTCCAGTCTTTGCTTTTCAGAATATTGAATAAAATAGAATTACTGACTCAACAAATCCCATGAATTTTTTTTGGCAAATTTGTGGCTTTCTGTAGATTCAACAGTCTATCAGTAGATCTATGCTAAATTGTTCCTGTATTAAAACTTGAATGAGATGAGGAGTTGTGTTTTTCTTGCCTTTTTTTTTTAAATAATTTTTATTGTGCTTTAAGTGAAAGTTTACAACTCAAATCAGTCTCTCACACAAAAACCCATATACACCTTGCTACATACTCCCAATTATTCTCCCCGTAATGAGACAGCCCGCTCTCTCCCTCCACTCTCTCTTTTCATGTCCTTTTCGCCAGCTTCTAACCCCCTCCACCCTCTCATCTCCCCTCCAGGCAGGAGATGCCAACATAGTCTCAAGTGTCCACCTGATCCAAGAAGCTCACTCCTCACCAGGATCCCTCTCCAACCCATTGTCCAGTCCAATCCATGTCTGAAGAGTTGGCTTCGGGAATGGTTCCTGTCCTGGGGTAACAGAAGGTCTGGGGGCCATGACCACTGGGGTCCTTCCAGTCTCAGTCAGACCATTAAGTCTGGTCTTATGAGAATTTGGGGTCTACATCCCACTGCTCTTCTGCTCCCTCAGGGGTTCTCTGTTGTGTTCCCTGTCAGGGCAGTCATCGGTTGTAGCTGGGCACCATCTAGTTCTTCTGGTCTCAGGATGATGTAGTCGCTGGTTCATGTGGCCCTTTCTGTCTCTTGGGCTCGTAATCACCTTGTGTCTTTGGTGTTCTTCATTCTCCTTTGATCCAGGTGGGTTGAGACCAATTGATGCATCTTAGACAGCTGCTTGCTAGCGTTTAAGACCCCAGACACCACTCTTCAAAGTGGGATGCAGAAAGTTTTCTTAATAGATTTTTTAATGCCAATTGACTTAGATGTCCCCTGAAACCATGGTCCCCAGACCTCTGCTCCTGCTACGCTGGCCTTTGAAGCATTCAGTTTATTCAGGAAACTTCTTTGCTTTTGGTTTAGTCCAATTGTGCTGACCTCCCCTGTACTATGTGCTGTCTTTCCCTTCACCTAAACTAGTTCTTATCTACTATCTAATTAGTGAATACCCCTCTCCCACCCTCCCTTCCTCCCCCCTCTCGTAACCACAAAAGAATATTTTCTTCTCAGTTTAAACTATTTCTCAAGTTTGTCTAACAGTGGTCTTATACAATATTTGTCCTTTTGCAACTGACTCATTTCACTCAGCGTAATGCCTTCCAGATTCCTCCATGTTATGAAATGTATCACGGATTTCTCACTATTCTTTATCGATGCGTAGTATTCCATTGTGTGAATATACCATAATTTATTTAGCCGTTTATCCTTTGATGGGCACCTTGGTTGCTTCCATGTTTTTGCTATTGTAAACAGTGCTGCAATAAACATGGGTGTGCATATACCTGTTCGTGTAAAGGCTCTTATCTCTCTAGGATATATTCCAAGGAGTGGGACTGCTGGATTGTATGGTAGTTCTATTTCTAGCTTTTTAAGGAAGTGCCAAATCAATTTCCAAAGTGGTTGTACCATTTGACATTCCCACCAGCAGCGCAGAACTGTTCCAATCTCTCCACAGCCTCTCCAACATTTATTCTTTTGTGTTTTTTGTATTAATGCCATGTTGGAGTGAGATGAAATCTCATTGTAGTTTTCATATATATTTCTCTAATGGCTAATGATCGTGAACATTTCCTCATATATCTGTTAGCTACCTGAATGTCTTCTTTAGTGAAGTGTCTATTCATATCTTTTGCCCATTTTTTAATTGAGTTATTTGTCTTTTTGCAGTTGAGTTTTTGCAGTATTATGTAGATTTTAGAGATCAGGCGCTGATCTGAAATGTCATAGCTAAAAACTTTTTCCCAGGCTGTAGGTAGTCTTTTTACTCTTTTGGTGAAGTCTTTGGATGAGCATAGGTGTTTGATTTTTAGGAGCTCCCAGTTATCTCGTTTTTCTTCTATGTTCTTTATAATGTTTTCTATACAGTTTATGCCATGTATTATGGTTCCTAACATTGTCCCTATTTTTTCTTCCATGATCTTTATCGTTTTAGATTTTCTATTTAAGTCTTTGATCCATTTTGAGTTAGTTTTTGTGCATGGAGTGAGGTATGGGTCTTGTTTCATTTTTTTGCAGATGGATATCCAGTTATGCCAGCACCATTTGTTAAAAAAACTGTCTTTTCCCCATTTAACTGTTTTGGGGCCTTTGTCAAATATCAGCTGCTCATATGTGGATGGATTTATGTCTGGATTCTCAATTCTGTTCCTTTGGTCCACGTATCTGTTCTTGTACCAGTACCAGGCTGTTTTGACTACTGTGGCGGTACAATAGGTTCTAAAATCAGGTAAAGTAAGGCCTCCTACTTAGTTCTTCTTTTTCAGTAATGCCTTATTTATCCAGGGCCTCTTTCCCTTCCATATGAAATTGGTGATTTGTTTCTCCATCTTACTAAAGAATGTCCTTGGGATTTGGATCAGTATAGCATTAAATGTATAGATCACTTTTGGTAGAATAGACATTTTTATAATGTTAAGCCTTCCTATCCACGAGCAAGGTATGTTCTTCCACTTATGTAAGTCTTTTTGGTTTCTTACAGAAGTGTACTGTAGTTTTCTTTGTATAAGTCTTTTACATCTCTGGTAAGATTTCTTCCTAAGTTTTTTATCTTCTTGGGGGCTACTGTAAATGGCATTGATTTGGTGATTTCCTCTTCCATGTTCTTTTTGTTGGTATAGAGGAATCCAACTGTTTTTTTGTATGTTTATCTTGTAACCCGATACTCTGCTGAACTCTTCTATTAGTTTCAGTAGTTTTCTGGACGATTCTTTAGGGTTTTCTGTGTATAAGATCATGTCATCTGCAAATAGAGATACTTTGACTTCTTCCTTGCCAATCTGGATGCCCTTTATTTCTTTATCAAGCCTAATTGCTCTGGCTAGGACTTCCAGCACAATGTTGAATAAGAGTGGTGATAAAGGGCATCCTTGTCTGGCTCGCGATCTCAATGGGAATGTTTTCAGGCTCTCTCCATTTAGGGTGATGTTGGCTGTTGGCTTTGTATAAATGCCCTTTATTATGTTGAGAAATTTTCCTTCTATTCCTATTTTGCTGAGAGATTTTATGATAAATGAGTGTTGAACTTTGTCAAATACCTTTTCTGCATCAATTGATAAAATCATGTGATTCTTGTCTTTTGTTTTATTTATGTGGTAGATTACATTGTTTTTCTAATGTTGAACCATCCCTGCACACCTGATATGAATCCCACTTGGTCATGGTAAATTATTTTTTTGATATGTTGTTGAATTCTATTGGCTAGAATTTTGTTGAGGATTTTTGCATCTACATTCATGGGGGATATAGGTCTATAATTTTCTTTTCTTGTGGTGTCTTTACCTGGTTTTGGTATCAGGATTATGGTGGCTTCATAGCATGAATTTGGAAGTATTCCATCATTTTCTATGCTCTGAAATACCTTTAGTAGTAGTGGTGTTAACTCTTCTCTGAAAGTTCGGTAGAACTCTGCAGTGAAGCCGTCAGGACCAGGGCTTTTTTTGTTGGGAGTTTTTTCACTCCCTTTTCAATCTCTTCTTTTGTTTTGGGTCTATTTAGTTGTTCTACCTCTGTTTGTGTTAGTTTAGGTAGGTAGTGTGTTTCTAGGAATTCATCCATTTCTTCTAGGTTTTCAAATTTGAGTATAGTTTTTCAAAGTAATTTGATATGATTCTTTTAATTTCAATTGGGTCTATTGTAATATTGCCCATCTCATTTCTTATTCGCGTTATTTTCTTCCTCTCCTGTGTTTCTTTTGTCAGTTTGGCCAATGGTTTATCAATTTTGTTGAGTTTTTCAAAAAACCAGCTTTTGGTCTTGTTAATTCTTTCAACTGTTTTTCTGTTTTCTATTTCATTTAGTTCAACTCTAATTTTTATTATTTGTTTTCTTCTGGTGCCTGTGGGTTTCTTTTGTTGCTCTCTTTCTATTTGTTCAAGTTATAGGAATAGTTCTTTGATTTTGGCCCTTTCTTCTTTTTGGATGTGTGCATTTATTGATATAAATTGGCCTCTGAGCACCGCGTTTGCTGTGTCCCAGAGGTTCTGATAGGATGTGTTTTCATTCTCATTGGATTCTATGAATTTATTCCATCCTTAATGTCTTCTATAATCCAGTCTTTTTTTGAGCAGGGTATTGTTCAGTTTCCAAGTGTTTGATTTCTTTTCCCTGCTTTTCCTGTTATTGATTTCCAGTTTTATGGCCTTATGGTCAGAGAAGATGCTTTGTAATATTTCAGTGTTTTGGATTCTGCTAAGGCTTGCTTTATGACCTAATATGTGGTCTATTCTAGAGAATGTTCCATGTGCACTAGAAAAGAAAGTATACTTGGTTGCTGTTGGGTGGAGTGTTCTGTGTATGTCTACGAGGTCAAGTTGGTTGATTGTGGCATTTAGATCTTCCGTGTCTTCACTGAGCTTCTTTCTGGATGTCCTGTCCTTCACCGAAAGTGGTGTGTTGAAGTCTCCTACTATTATCGTGGAGCTGTCTATCTCACTTTTCAATGCTGATGGAGTTTGTTTTATGTATCTTGCAGCCCTGTCATTGGGTGCATATTTAATATGGTTATATCTTCTTGGTGTATATATATATTTCCCCTTTAATCATTATATAGTGTCCTTTTTTTTTTTTTCCTTATCCTTTCTGATGGATTTAACTTTAAAGTCTATTTTGTCAGAAATTCATATTGCCACTCCTGCTCTTTTTTTTGATTGTTGTTTGCTTGATATATTTTTTTCTATCCTTTGAGTTTTAGTCTGTTTGTGTCTCTAAGTCTAAGGTGTGTCTCTTGTAGGCAGCATATAAACGGAACTTGCTCTTTAATTCATTCTGCCACTCTCTGTCTCTTTATTGGTGCATTTAGTCCATTTACATTCAGGGTAATTATGGATAGGTAGGAATTTAGTGCTATCATTTTGATGTCTTTTTTTGTGTGTTGACAGCTTCTTTTTCCCACTTGATTTTATGTGCTAAGTAGATTTTCTTTATATATTGTCCTTTCCTCATATTTGTTGTTGATTTTGTTTCTGCTGAGTCTGTATTTTTCCCTTGTATTTTATTTTGATGAGTAGGATAGTTTGTCTCCTTTGTGGTTACCTTATTATTTACCCCTATTTTTCTAAATTTATAACTAACTTTTCTTTCCTTGTATCGCCTTATCTTCCTCTCCATATGGAAGGTGTATGATTACATTTCTTAGTCCCTCTTTATTTTTTTAATGTTGTCTTCTTTTATATAATAACACTGCCTTTACCCTGTGTTGGGCTTTTTTTTTTTTTAATCTTGCTTTTCTTTGGTGGGGGAGGGGGTTTCCCTGTCTGGGTTGACTTCTGGTTGCTCTGCCCAGTGTTCTAGTGTTGGGTCGATACCTGATATTATTGATTTTCTAACCAAAGAACTCCCTCTAGTATTTCTTGTAGTTTTGGTTTGGTTTTTATGAATTCCCTCAACTTGTGTTTATCTGGAAATGTCTTAATTTCACCTTCCTATTTAAGAGACAGTTTTGATGGATATACGATTGTTGGCAGGCAATTTTTTTCCTTCAGTTTTTTAAATATGTCATCCCATTGCCTTCTTGCCTGCATGGTTTCTGCCGAGTAGTCCAAGCTTATTCTTATTGGCTCTCCCTTGTGGGTGACTTTTCTTTTATCCCTCGCTGCTCTTAGAATTGTCTCCTTATCTTTGGTTTTGGCAAGCTTAATTATAATATGTCTTGGTGACTTTCTTTTAAGATCTACCTTATGTGGAGTTCGATGAGCATCTTGGATAGATATCTTCTCATCTTTCACAATACCAGGGAAGTTTTCTGCCAACAAATCCTTAACAATTCTCTCTGTATTTTCTGTTATCCCTCCCTGTTCTGGTACTCCAATCACTCGTAGGTTATTTCTCTTGGTAGAGTCCCACATGATTCTTAAGGTTTCTTCATTTTTTTAAATTCTTTTATCTGATTTTTCTTCAAATATATTAGTGCCAAGTGATTATCTTTGAGTTCAGAAATTCTAGCTTCTACTTGTTCAATTCTGTTCTTCTGACTTCCTATCGAGTTATCTAATTCTGTAATTTTATTGTTAATCTTCTGAATTTCTGATTGCTGTCTGTCTATGGATTTTTCCAGCTTATTAAACTTTTCATTATGTTCCTGAATAATCTTTCTGAGTTCTTCAGTTGCTTTATCTGTGTGTTCCTTGGCTTGTTCTGCGTATTGCCTCATTTCCTTCCTGATGTCTTGAAGGATTCTGTATATTAAACTTTTGTATTCTGCATCTGGTAATTCCAGAAATGCACTTTCATCTAAAAGATCCCTGGATTCTTTGTTTTAAGAGCCTGTTGAGGAGATCATGGTCTATTTCTTTATGTGACTTGATATTGACTGTTGTCTCTGAGCCATCTATAAGTTATTGTATTAGTTTATGCTCGCTTACTGTGTCGTAGCTGCTTGCTTTGTTTTGTTTTGGTATACCACTATGGGTTGCTTGAGTGAGCTAGCTTGATTATTTTTGCCTTTGGAGCTCTGGCGTCCTGTCCCCAGCTGGCTAGAGCTGTCATAACAGTCTCGGAGTCCATTCGGTTTTCTTGTATGAATTCAGCTCAGGTTTCCAGATAGCTGATATCAAGCGTGTGGTACAGGCTCTGTCCTACAGTCTTAGAGGGATGGGGTGATTGGCATATATACCTGTATCTGATTGCAGCAGGGGGTCATGCTCTGAACAAGGCAGGGGGCTGAGAACCGACCCCCAAATGTCTCTGAGGAAAACGCATCTCTGTTCCCTACAGCGTGCTGGTGGGTGGGCTCTGCAGAGGGACTATGGGCACCCAAAGATTTTGTTGTAAGGACTGGGAGGTACCAGTTATCCCTGGGCCCTCATCGCGGGTGGCTGGGCCACCCAAGTGGAGCCACCAGTCCTTAGGTCCCTGATGTGGATAGGTGAGAACCTTGTTTAATAGGCAAAGCAATGTCAAATGTCAAACACCCACTTCTCCACCGCACAGCTGAAATGATTGGAGCTTGCCAACAAGGGCCTATTCTCCCAAAATAGGCCCACACAGGTGCATGCAGAAGGGAAAGTTGCTCAAGGTCCATGGATGGTTTATGCCTGGACAGGAGCCGCTTCTGTCCTGAGCTCCCCTGATTAATGGAGCTAGCAAATTATCTTTTCCCCCCAGTTGCAAATTTTTTCCTTCCCCAAGGCTGGGAGGATGGCTCCACGTGCTCCCCAGGGTCTATCTCAGGCCCAGGGATTCAGCCGCTGAAGCTGGATTGGGGGTGGGGGAGGAGCACAGTAAAATATACGCAAGTACTTAGCTTTTGCGGAGAGCGCCCTTCTCCTCAGGTTCCAGAGGTGTGAGTGGGCTGTGTGGCTGGCTGCTTCCCCCTGAGGAAACCATGGCAGAACGCTAGGACCAGCCTGCCGCCGCCGCAGCTCTGGGAATGGTGCCTAAGGGCTCCCCGTGATTCAGGGCCAGTAACTCCTCTCCGCTTCTGAACTGTTTCTTCCTTCCCCTGTCCCTCAGTTCGTTGTCTGAGCTTGCCTTTGATGCTCAGGACTCCCAGCTTGTCACAAATACACTCGTTTCACTTGTTTTTTCGGGTCTTTGTTATAAAGAGGGCTCGACGGAAGCGTCTGTCTATTCCGCCATCTTGGCTCCACCTCTCCTGTTTTTCTTGTCTTTATGGGAGAGGCAATTCTGTTGAAGAAAAATTATTCCTTTGTAACCAAAGTATAAACAACCTGCCTTCAGTGTTCTGATGAAAAAGTAACCCCTAGAAAAAAGACAGGTCTACAGAAATTCACAGCCTTTTGTCAAATCTGATGAAAAGATTTAAAAAAAAGAAAAAGAAATTGGCAGAGTAGAAACCTTTAGAATGGACATGAGATAAAGAAATGATATGAGAAAAATCAACCAAGAGAAAATCAAAATAGTCAAGATGAATTATGGACAAAATATTGGTGAGAATTTTATCTGTGAATTCTCACCAATATGTGAGAATGAACATGTTTCTGTACAACTATATGTCTCATTGCCCATGGTCAAATATAGTGAATGAAGTAGAAAGAAAGATGTCTCTCATGGTAGAAATACTGTACCTGGTTTTTATTTTCACATGGTTTGAGCAAAGTTCTTTGATTTTCTTAGATCAGTAACTTAGAGAGAGAAAACACTTCATAAATTCTATGGGCCAAGATGAAAAGACTATAGGTCTTTAATTTTTTTTTTTTTGCAATTGGTTTTAAAGTGATTTTTTTTCAAAAATGACTTACTAAAAAAAAAAAATAGAAATAACCAAATAATGATGGAAAAAGTTCAGTTCCCACAATATTCATATAGAAAATATAGATGAGGCTTCCTACTTTTATATATGTTAAAAATAAACATTTTCCAATAATTGCTTTAATTTCTGTGTATCTTCATTTCTCCATTGAATGACTTACAGGTGTCAAATCTAAATACATTTGCATTCATTCCTGAAATATGTACCAGTCATCTGTGAAGAACCAGAAATATATGGCAATAAAAATGAAATTTATAATCTTGCTAAACCAGAAATTTAGAGTCTAGGATTATGACCATCTTATATCAGAGGGATATGAAATTCCCCATAAGATCTTAGATAGTGTTACCAGTATTAGCTGCTGTACAGTCAGTTCCAAATTATGGCAATCCCATGTGTTTCAGAATAGAACTGTGCTCCACAGGGTTTTCAATGACTGACTTTTTGGAAGTAGATTTTCAGGCCTTTCTTCTGAGGCACCTCTTGGCAGACTCAAGCTCCAACCTTTGGTTAGAAATTAAGCACTGTCTTAGGCTGGGTTCTCTGGAGAAGCAAAACCAGTAAAGCATTTAAATACCTATATAAAGATAATTATATCAAGTAAATGGCTCACACCATTGTAGAGGCTGGAATGTTCCAAATTTGTAGGTGAGGCTGGAGACTTCTGACTCGTGTAGCCACAGGGACTGGCGAATCCCAAGATCAGCAGACAAGACTGTGGGTAAGCTGCTAGCTCAAGTCCCATGAACCGGAGGTAAGACAAACAGAAGGCAACTGCAGGATCCAGAGTAAGTAAAAGCCCATGAGCCTTGCCAGAGAGTCCACTTAGATTTGATGCAGGCCACACCCCCAAGGAAACTTCCTTTCAACTGATTAGCTACTCACAGCAGATTCCATCGTGGAGGTGATCACATTATATCAGATCTCATCATGGAAGTGATCACATCATCACACAAATGTCAAACTACATTATAACTAGGAAACTGCTGAGAATTACGGCCAGCCAAGTTGATACATAACCTTAAAGATCATAAGCATGTTAACTATTTGCACCATCCAGGGATTCATGGGGTTGCCACAAGTTGGAATCGACTCAACAGCAACTGACTTGAGAGTTGTTAGATGTCTTTTAAGAACATGTCTATCAGCTGCACAGTAAGCTATCCCTAGATTTAAGTAATTAAAAATGTAATATGTGTCCCATAGTGCGACGGTTAAGTGTGTGTCAACTTGGCTGGGTCATGATTCTCAGTGGTTTGGCAGTTATGATGTAGTTTGGCAGCTAGGAAATGATGTAATCATCTCTGTAATGAGATTTGATATAATGGGATCACCTCCACGATGAGATCTTTTGTGAGCGGCCAACCAGCTGGAAGGAAGTTTCGTGGGAATGTGGCCTGCATACTATATAGGTGGACTTTCTTGCAAGTCTTGCTGGCTTTTGCTCACTCTGGATCCTGGATGTGGCTCCTGTACACCTGACCTCTGGTTCTTGGGACATGAGCTAGCAGCTTACCTGTTGTCGTGCCTGCCAGTCTTGGGATTTGTTGAATTCCATAACCTCTAAGCCAGAGGCCTGCTTTCTGACCTTCTGATCTTGGGTTCATCAAACCCTGTTGCTACATGAGTCGGGAGAAGCCTCAAGCCTGACCAACAGACTTGGGACTTTTCACCCTCTATAACCACGAGCCATTTCCTTGATACAAATCTCTCTATATATATGTTTATATGCTGCACTGGTTTTACTTGTCTAGAGAACTCACCCTAAGACACATGCATTCTTGATTTTCCAAGTAATTGACATATTGACAATGGGGCTGGGGATGGCAGAAAGATATTGACAAGAATAACTGAAATATTTTATTTGTTTTTTATGATATAATATTGGAGAGTGTTCAAGAATTTATTGCAAGTGGAGATCAATGGGAACAGTGAAAAAGACTTTCAAGACTTTTATGTATGACTAAAATTAACGTAACCTATTTTTACTGGACATAACTATTGTTTCTTGTTGACATTTAGGAAAGAACAAATCTGCATCTGAAATGTGATGTATAGTATAGAAACATTTTCCTTAGAAAAACTTATTGTGTGTCTTTAACTCAGGTTTTCCTAGCTTCTGATCTGGAATCTGAAAATTTTAGAAACTGAATAATGGAAGCCTAGGAAATTAATAGTCACCATAGTTAGAAATTTCACCACAGAAAATCTGGATTTGACTTTTATACAGACCCACTAAAAAAAAAAAAAAAAAAAAAAAACCCAAATATATATCTGTTTATACAAACAGAGCTGAATTTCCTTTCTTTTTTTTTTTTTTACTTTAAGAAAACTCACCCCTTTCTCCCCTTCAGGAATGCTTGGTCCATGACCCACCTACTGTAGTTTGGCTCCTGAACCAAACATGTTGGCTTGGCTCAGTTCCTGTGAGCTCCTCCATCCCCACCATCCAGCACCGATCATGAGAAAGGGATGTGAATTTCCTTCACATCTGATGAGGACGCCTCTATATAGACGTATGCCCACCCAAGGTTTGAACTCATGAAACAATGTTCTATTTCATGGTTCCAGTTGGCTGGACCTACCAATGGAGTCTAGATCTAATCTACACTATGCATCAGAACAGCTTTTCTCAAAGATTTAGGCTAACAGATTATGCGTATTGAATCTTAAATCATTAGAATTTCATATTATTTAGTTGTGTGAAGACCAAAATTAGCTATGGCAATTGAGGTTCCAAGAACATTTAGTAATAACCAATTTTTTCATTTATGTTACTCCCACTGATGGTATAGAGTGACCTTTCAAGACAAGCATGTACTCTATGAATATCAGTTTAAAAGTAATGAATCAAGCTTAAACATAATAGTAGAATTTTCTTTTTAATATTGAACTTCTTACAAAGCAAATGAATCTAATATAAGAAGGAAATCCATTGGTATTACGTGTATGTCTCTGGTGACTTGTTTTGAAATTGTGTACACAATTCCAACATGCAACTGGAAGCACAAATATTAACTAGTAAAAATATTTGTTTTACATTCTAAAATTGTGGACAACACATTTTTGTTTTAATTCTGTAGAAAACCAAATGGCTACTGCACATGAAACTAGCGTTTTTTGATTGATATGGTATCACATACATATAAGCTTAACTTGTCTGCAAATGTCTTGAGATATACAAAGAGTCTAATATTTCAACATTCTTTTGATTCTTCAGAGAACCATTTCAAAAGACTTCACCCAGATTCAGATATTATCAGATTATTAGAAACGACACATCCTCTTTGGTTTAATTTGCATGTAAATTTACTTCTTTCATAACTACTCAACAGATGGGTCTGTAGAGTTACTTTATTTTTCTAAATTTTATTTGTTTTGTTGTTGTTGAGAATATACACAGCAAAACATACACCAATTCAGCAATTTCTACATATACAATTTAGTGACAGTGGTTACATTCTTTGAGTTGTGCAACCACTCTCACCCTCCTTTTCTGAGTTGTTCCTCCCTCGTTAACGTAAACTCACTGCCCCCTAAGCTTCCTATCTAATCTTTTGAGTTGCTGTTGTCAATTTGATCCTATATAGATAGTTCTTAAAAGAGCATAATGCTCAATGCAGACCTTTTTTACAAGTTAAGCTAAACTATTGCTTGATTTTAAGATAACTTCAGAGGATATTTTTGGTTTAGGTTTAAAGATTATCTCAGGGCAATAGTTTCAGGGGTTTATCCAGCCTCCATGGCTCCACAAAGTCTGGAGTCCATGAGAATTTGATATTCTATTCTGCATTTTCCCTCTTTTGATCAGGATTCTTCTATGGAATCTTTGATCAAAATATTCAGTAATGGTAGCTGGATACCATCCATTTCTTCAGGTTTCATGGCAAAGGAGACAGCTGTTCCTGGAGGCAATCAGCCACATGTTATGAATTGAATTGTGTCCCCTAAATGTGTGTCAATTTGGCTAGGCCATGTTTTCTAGTATTGTGTGATTGTCCACCATTTTGTAACCTGATATGACTTTCCTATGTGTTATAAATCCTACCTCCATGATGTTAATGAGACAGGATTAGAGGCAGCTATGTTAATGAGGCAGAACTCAACCTGCAAGATTAGATTGTATGTTGAGTCCATCTCTTTCGAGATACAAAAGAGAGAAGCAAGCAGAGATCCAAGGGACCTCATATCACCAAGAAAGTAGTGCCAGGAGCAGAAAGCATCATTTGGACCCAGTGTCCCTGCATTAAGAAGCTCCTAGATAAAGGGAAGATTGATCACAAGGGCCTTCCCCCAGAGCTGACAGAGAGAGAGAGAAAGCCTTCCTTTGGAGCTGATGCCCTGAAGTGTGAGAGAATTAAATTCTCTCTGTTAAAGCCATCCATTTGTGGTATTTCTGTTATAGCAGCTCTAGAAAACTAAGACACCACATATTACATATCTCCCTCCTATTCCTGACTCTCTTCCTCTGTTGCTCCAGGTGAACAGAGACCACTTGTTATGCCTTGGATGGCCACTTTTAAGGTTTAATGACCCAAGTTTATTAGTGATTACCAGGGGTAGGAGGGAAGGGGAAAAGGGAGGTTAACACTGATGGAAAAATCACATTGACTAAGGGTAGGGTTACACAGCTGATTATTGTAAGTGCTGTTAATAAGTTGTACACCTGTAAAAAATTGAATTGCCAAACACTGTGTGATAGATATACTTAAAACAATGACAACAACAACAAAAAAGAGTAGCTGCTGAGGCTGTTTATATTCAATCAGACACCTCCTGGAATTTGGTTCCTTGGTTTGGAGGTTAAAGATCATAGTTTCATGGGATGTCCCAGTTAGTTGACCTAAGACATATTTAGTGCCTCTGGTCTATCTCCTATTCTGATGCATAGTTCCTGGAGTCTTAAAAACTTGTAGAATTAGATTTTTAATCCAGAGCTAGCTCTAAAGCTTCTTTTTCATCACCAAGGCCTAATATTCGTGATGACATTATACAATACAACCTAGTCCATACTGAAGCAGGTCCCTCCAGCTGCTCATCAACAGTGCTCCAGGGCATCTTTTGTCCCAGAGCAGACAGTGAACACCCCCTCATAGCGTGGCTAGAGGGGTCCTACACTTCAACACACTCTTACTGCAAGTCTGAATAGCAATGTGACTCAGAACAAGGACTCTGAAGGCAGTCTGTAATTACCCCGCTGGGTAAAATTGATAACAACAGACTGTTCCGCAAATAATTGTTTTCGGGATTAAAAGTTAACATAATCAGGTTTAGAACCTTATCTAGCACAGAAATTTCTTTATATGTATTCACTATTATAGTTACTTTTATTTTCATAAAGTCCAGTATTCCAGATCTTATTTGAAGTTAGTGGTTAACAACAAGAACTTTGGAGCTAGACTGTGTCAATTCAAATTTTACCTCTTTCCTTATAAGCTGTATGACCTTGAGGAAGTTACTTAACTTCTCTGTGCTTCGTTTTCCTCAATTAAAGAGTTGCAGTGAGGATTAAATGAATTCACTACATTTAAACAAAGTCCAAAACATAGTAAATGTTAAATAATGTTGCCTGTTATCACTAGTCCACCACTTGTCAGTCAGTTTGTCATACTGGGGAGGCTTGAGTGTTGTTATGATGTTGGAAGCTATGCCACCAGTATTTCAAATACCAGTACGGTCACCCATGGTGGACAGATTTCAGCAGAGCTTCCAGACTAATACAGACTAGGAAAAAAGGTACTGATGGTCTACTTCTGAAAAAACCGGGCAATGAAAACCTTATGAACAGCATCAGAACATTGTCTGATGTAGTGCCGGAAGATGAGTCCATCAGGTAGGAAGGCACTCAAAAGATGATTGGGGAAGAGTTGCCTCCTTAAAGTAGAGTCAACCTTAATAATGTGGATAGAGTCAAGCTTCCTTCATTTGCTGATGTGGCATGATTTAAGGTGAGAAGAAATAGTTACAAACATCCATTAATAATCAGAATGTGTAATGTACTAAGTATGTATCTAGGAAAATGGAAGTCAACAAAAATGAAATGGAACACATAAAGATCGATATCCTAGGCATTAGTGAGCTGAAATGGACTGGTGTTGGCCATTTTGAATTGAACAATCTTATGGTCTAGTTTGCCAGGAATGACAAATTGAACAGGAACGGCACTGCATTCATCATCAAAAAGAACATTTCAACATCTATCTTGAAGTATAACACTCTAAGTAATAGGATAACATCCACAAGCCTACAAGGAAGACCAGTTAATGCGACTACTATTCAAATTTACACACCAACCACTAATGCCAAAGATGAAGAAATTGAAGGTTTTTACCAACTTCTACAGTCCAAGATTAATTAAAAAAAAAAAAATGTTGTCAAGATGCATTGATAATTACTGGTAATTTGAATGCAAAAGTTGGAAACAAAGAAGTTTTAGTAGTTGGAAAATACTACCTTGGTGGTAGAAACAACGCCAGAGATTGCATGATATAATTTTGTAAGACCAATGACCTATTCATTGGAAATACCTTTTTTTTTGACAACATAAATGGAAGCTATACACATGAACATCACCAGATGGAATACGTAGGAATCAAATCAACTACATCTGTGGAAAGAGTCTGTAGAAAGCTCGATATCGTCAGTCAGAACAAGACCAGGGGCTGACTGTGAAACAGACCATCAACTGCTCATATGCAAGTTCAAGCTGGAGTGGAACAAAATTAAAACAGGTCCACGAGAGTCAAAGTATGGTCTTGAGTATATCCCACCTGAATTTAGAGGCCATCTCAAGAACAGATTTGACATATTGAAGTCTAATGACTGAAGACCAGATGAGTTGCAGGATGACATCAAGGACATCATATGTGAAGAAAGCATGAGGTCATTAAAAAGACAGGAAAGAAAGAAAAGACCAAAATGGATGTCAGAAGAGACTCTGAAACTTGCTTTGAACATAGAGTAGCTAAAGTGAATGGAAAAAATGATGACGTAAAGGAGCCGAACAGAAAATTTCAAAGGGCAGCTCCAGGAGACAAAGTAAAATATTCTAAGGAAATGTGCAAAGTTCTGGGGTTAGAAAACTTGAAGGGAACAACATACTAGTTATTTCTCAAGTAAAGAGAACTGAAGAAATAATTCAAGCCTCGAGTTGAAATGTTGGAGGATACTATGGGCAAAATACTAAAAGATGCAGGAAGTATCAAAAGAAGGTAGAAGGAATACAGAGTTGTTGTACCAAAAAATTGGTGGACATTCAACCATTTCAGGAGCTAGCATATGATCAAGAACTAGAGGTATTAAAGGAAGAAGTCCAAGCTGCACTGAAGGGATTGGTGAAAAACAAAGCTCCAGGAATTGATGGAATACCAACTGGGATGTTTCAACAAATGGATGAAGCACTGGATGCACTCATTCATCTATAACAAGATATTTGGAAGAGAGCTACTAGGCCAACCAACAGGAAGAGATCCGTATTTGTGCCCATTCCAAAGAAAGGTGATCCAACAAATGTGGAAATTATCAAACAATATCATCAATATCACATGCCAATAAAATTTTTCTGAAGATAATTCAAAAACAGTTGCAGCAGTACATCGACAGAGAACTGCCAGAAATTCAAGCTGGATTCAGAAGTGAATGTGGAACGAGGGATATCATTGCTGATGTCAGGTCGATCTTGGCTGAAAGCAGAAAATACCAAAATCATGTTTATCTGTGTTTTATTGACTATGCAAAGGCATTCGACTGTGTGGATCATAACAAATTATGGATAACATTGCAAAGAATGGGGATTCCAGAATACTTAATTATGCCTATATGGAATCTTTACATAGACCAAGAGGCAGTCATTTAAACAGAACAGGGGACATTGCATGGTTTAAAATCAGGAAAGGTGTGCATCAGAGTTGTACCCTTTTACCACGCTTATTCATTCTGTACGCCAAGCAAATAATCTGAGAAGCTGGACTATATGAAGAAGAATGTGGCATCAGAATTGGAGGAAGACTCATTAGCAACTGGCAATATACAGATGACACAAACCTGCTTGCTGAAAGTGAAGAGGACTTGAAGACTATAGCCTTCAGTATGGATTACACCTCAACATAAAGAAAACAAAAATCCTCACATCTGGGTCAATAAGCAACATCATGATACACAGAGAAAATATTGAAGTTGTCAAAGATTTCATTTTACTTGGATCCATGATCAACACCCATAGAAGCAGCAGTCAGTAAATCAAACTACATATTGCATTGGACAAGCCTGCTGCACAAGACCTCTTTAAAGTGTTGGAAATCAAAGATGTCACTTTGAGGACTAAGGTGTGCCTGACCCATGCTGCGATACTTTCAATTGTTTTACATGCATGCGAAAGATGGACAATGAATAAGACCAAAGAAGAATTAACACCTTTGAATTATGGTGTTGGTGAAGACTATTGTTTATACCACGGAGTGCCAGAAGAAGAGTCTGTATTGGAAGAAGTACAGCCAGGGTGCTCATAAGAAGCAAGGATGTCTCTTTGGCATGCTATAAGGAGGGACCAGCCCCCGAAGGACACTATGCTTGGTAAGGTAGAGGGTCAGTGAAAAAGAGGAAACCCTCGATGAGATGGATTGACACAGTGGCTGCAACAATAGGTTTAAGGGTTACAATAATTATGTGGATGGTGCAGAACAAGGCAGTGTTTCCTTCTGTTGTACATACGGTTGCTACGAGTTGGAACCAACTCAACATGATAGTAACATCATAACATCACTAGTTGTATTAATATTATTGTTATTGATAATTTTTAATAATCCTTTAGCTCTTACCTGACCCCTTATTTTCTAGGCACAGCTTTGCTTTCCAGGTCAGCTCTCTCTCCTACTATCTCTCTTTATCATGGTTGTAATTTTATATTTCTGAATAATAATTTGATAAATACGTCTCTTCTCACTAAGCTCCATGAAGGCAGGGGCTAGGTCTTGTTTTCGTTGTTGTTAGTTGCTGCAGAGTTAGTTCCAACTCATGGCAACCCCATGTACAATATAACAAAACATTGCCTTGTTCTGCAGGGTCATCTTTGTGATCATTGGTTACTCAAGTCCATTGCTGTAATCACAGTGTATTTTGAGAGCCTTTCCATCCAGGTGGCTCCTCTTCCAGCACTATGTCTGACAATGTTTAGTTGTGACCTATAGGGTTTTAACTGGCTAATTTTCAGAAGTAGATTGCCAAGCCTTTCTTCCTAGTCTTAGTCTAGAAGCTGTTCCATGGGTGACCCTGCTGGTATTTAAAACTCCAGTGGCATAGCTTCCAGCATCATAGCAACATGCAGGCCACCACAGTACAACAAAATGACAGAGAGGTGGTAGAAGTCTAGTTTTTGCTCACCATTTTTTCCCAAGCTCTTAGGGCCAAGCGTATGGTTGGCTCTTAATAAGCATTCGTTGAGTGAATTAATTGTGTCAAAAGCTTTAATTTCCCCCAAATTCTCACAAAAAGACCAGACTTAATGGCCTGACTGAGACTGGAAGGACCCCGGTAGACATGGCCCCAGACCTTCTGTTGGCCCAGGACAGGAACCATTCCAGAAGCCAACTCTTCACGACATGGATTGGACTGGACAATTGGTTGGAGGGGGTTGCTGGTGAGAAGTGAACTTCTTGGATCAGGTGGACACTTGAGACTATGTTAACATCTCCTGCCTGGAGGGTAGATGAGAGGGTAGGGGGTTTAGAAGCTGGCGAAATGGACATGAAAAGAGAGAATGGAAGGAGAGAGTGGGCTGTCTCATTAGCGGGAGAGTAACTGGGAGTATGTAGCAAGGTGTATATAAGTTTTTATGTGAGAGACTGACTTGATTTGTAAACTTTCACTTAAAAGCACAATAAAAAAAAAAAAGCTTTAATTTCAGTGATTAGTCTTGGTAACTTTAACGTCATGTTCTAGGCAGATCTTATAAGATAAACCCACAGCAAGGAAGAGCGTGGTACCAACCAGGGCATGGGGGTTATGAAGTCAGAATTTGCGTTAGCTCTTCACACACTGCTTCTCCTTGGAAAATTACACTAATCTTTATCTTCCTAACATACTGTATGTTTGTGCACTATTGTTGGTGTTGTTATTTGTCGTCGAGTCAGCTCTGACTCACGGTGGCCCCATGTACAGCAAAACGAAAGGTTGCCTGGTCCTTCCTCATCTTTGTGATTGTTGGTATGTTTGAACCCATTACTGGAGCTATTGTGTCAATCCATCTCATTGGAAGTTTTCCGTTGTATGCTACAAGTTCCAAAGTAGCACTAAGGTACTGGTTTCTGTCCCCAATTCAAAGAATATGAGTGTTCCTGTCTAAGAAAGGACTTTCCTTCCTTTCACAGTCCATGCAGATAAGGCGTGCAGTCCTGTTAAAGCCTTTCAACAAAAAACAAAAAAAATTTTTTTTTTTTTCAACAAGGTACCTCCTAATCCAATCCCAGCTCCACCTGCCACCACAGGTGGCATTTCCCTCAAGCTACAGATTCGGTCACTCCAGGGCCAGTCCCCCGTTTCTCACTCACAGAGCTGTGGGGGTTCTCCCAGCACAAGCCTGCTGCCCTGTTAGCAGGACTTCCCTGCAGCCAGCAGAGAAGACCAACAGATGAGAAAATTCAGCTTCATTGAAATTGTGAAGCTTGTCAGATTTCAACAACAGAGTAAGGCGAAAATGGCAGCCTCCCTCCACCCAGCAAAATAAACCAAGGTTACATAATTAAGCTCAATGGTTATTTTTACAAAACCACAATAGAGAGGAAAGGGAAGAAACTATTTATTGAAATGCTGTTCAGCAGAGAAGCAAGAACAGGCATCTTATTTTCATGAGCTTCCAAAGTGCAGTAGGCATAAAATCATACAGTTAAATTACAGAATACCAACACTTTAAATCACGCATACATACATACAAACAAGATGTTTAAAAAATAAATGTAACCTTATTTCAAATTGTCAGTGCTTCCCTCCAGAATAAATTTAACAATTTAGTGCTTAAAACCTTGGCACAGTTTCTATAAAAAGCATAAGCAATTTTAGTTTCAATTGTCAGATACAAAATATATAAACTACATTTAAAATGTCTATATTTTAAACATTAAATGTTTCTTCTGTTCACAAATCAAATAAACGTGAAATTATAGCTCAAAACATGTTATTTTGGCCCTGTTGACGGTGCTTGCATGTGTTGGTTTGGCCAGATTTAACATCTCTGATGTAACCATTTTATAAGCTAAGTTTAAAAAGAAAAAAAAAACAACTTGAAATTATCTTCAACAGCCTGGCCAGTTGAGCACATAAACTTGGTTTTGCCTAATTTGTCCAAGTCGTTTTTATAAGGTGTGTTTTTTTTTTTTCCTTGCACAAATATTTACTCTTGCTTCACATGTTATTTGCTATCTTCCATTGCTCTGAGCTGTGGGTAATGATCTAGTTTCACATTTCAGGATGAGTAATCGGCTTTGAGAATGGATTGATGAATAACTGTTAAAGATTAAGTTCAAACCGATTGTAACTCTTAACAGTAATTAATTGAAATAGTTTAAGTGGACACTGACTTAGAAAAGGAAATGAATTTTGGAGTGTATATTAAAAACATGGATGATTGACTCAGTAGACCATAATGGTCCTTTCATTATCTTCAGAGGCCATTGTATGAAAACACTTTTGGAGAGTTTTTTCAATGGGTCTTATTGACCTGATAGACCACAATAGTTCCACAGAGGGCATTAGTATCCATCTTCAAGCAAGCATTGATATTATTTAAAACCATTATTGGCATTTGTGCATAAAATCTCTTTAGTACAGAATGAGTGGCCAAGTTACAACCACTTAGAAAAAGTTTAACTTCTTCTTTCTTATCTCCACAAAGCAGTGTAAACTGTTCACTGTCATAGACTTGTTTCTTATTAAATTGCATTGAATGTTTTGGTTCCTTTGATTTAAATCTTCTTTTAATGTAACCAAATGCCACAAATAATATAAATTTTTTGGTAAGAAAATTACACGTATCTTGTTGAGCAGTCAGATTTAGTGTTGTGGTAGGAGATTACACCAGCCATCAGTTACTTAGAGTTACATGAGATGTAAAATCATTGTTAACATTAGCCCTGACCATTGCTATGTGGACCAAGCATCCTCGCATCATGCTTTACCTTTTGTGTATCCACCCAGCTGAAGGAAAAGAGCAACTCAGAAAGACTCTGCCTGTCCCTGCTGTGTAGTGAGTAAACGGGAACTGGGTATGCTCCAGGAAACCCTGGTGGCACAGTGGTTAAGCACCGTGGTTGCTATCCAAAATGTCCGCAGTTCAGATCCACCAGGTGCTTCTTGGAAACTCTAAGGGACAGTTCTACTCTGTCCTGAGTCGCTATGAGGGCAACACATTTAGTTTTTTTTTTTTTTTTTTTCTGGGTGCTGGGAAATAGATAGCTGAAGGGGACAGAAATATAGTCATGCATTGCTTATCATCCACAATATGTTCTGTGAAATAGGACCTTGTGTGATTTGGATGCTGTGTAACCACCATATTGTATAAGGCAATTCTCATACAGTCCGTAGTTACAAACTAGCCCCTGTAAAGCTTATTATATTAAAACCTTAGGAAGCCCTCTGGACAAAGCCTGAGAGCTTTATCCATTGGATACAGGAGGCTGGCCCTGCTGGGTGTGTGGCTGTGGGCCAGGTGGGGGCTGTACCAGAAGTTGGATTAGGATTTTGTGCAGTTCAGGCATGGGGTGGGGCAGTGCATGACGGGTGCAGAGAGGTGGCTGGGACCAGGCAGAGAGCAGATACATGGGTGCCAGGACCGTGGCTGGCAGTGACAACCCTGGTTGCTGCCACCCTGTTGGTGAGGGCAATTTCTGATCTTGTGTAACTGCTGCCGTCGCCTGGAACCAGGAGCGCATGAGTGTCTGGCCTGCCGCTGCCCCCACCAGTGCCCAGGGTAGGAGTGGAGGAGCCCTGCAGGCACTGTCCTGCTCCAGGAGTGAGGAACTGCCAGGCTGCTGGGTGGGGAATGAAGCCAGGAGGAGGAGAAGGAAGAGGAGTTGGCTCTGTGGGGACTGCAATGCGCCCTGGAACTCTGGAACTCTGCTGCTTGTTCGCTCTGGGGGTTTGGGGTCTTTAAAGCCATTGGGGGAAATAATAAACAAAAGGATATCTGCTTTCCCTTAAAAAAAAAGAAAAATTTATGGGACCACAGACGTATATGCAGTTGGACACTGTCCGAACAGACGTTATGTGACACATGACAGTAGATACCCATTGTCGCTCAAAAGTGTTCTGATCTATAAATTTCCTGTGTGCTTGCTAAACTGTATGCTCCTTAAAGGCAGCATTTATGTCTCTATAAGCTTGGCTTCTTTGATTGCATGCATCAGAAATGACTTTTGGTTAAATTCACCAAAAAGGGAAGTTATTAGAAGAATAAGAGGGGCTCACCAAAATAAATGCATAAATAAAATCATTGCTGTCAAGTCCAAATTGATTCATGGTGACTGCTGTATTACAGAGTAGATTTGATCCATGGGGTTTTCTTGGCTGTAATCTTTATGGAAGCAGATTGCCAGTCCTTTCTTCCGTGGCACTGCTAGATGGGTTTAAACCTCCAACCTTTAGGTTAGTAGTCAAGTGCAAACTGTTTGCGCCACCTGGGGACCTTAGGCGGGACTCAAGGGAGGATGAAAGAGAAGCCAGAAAGATCATATTTGAGATAGACTGGAATCAAGAGGCACAGAAGACCTCAGAGGCAGGAAAAGCTTATCCCAGCAACCGACATGGGAAGGCTCTAACCAATTTCCTACAGGTATGTCACTCTCCTCAAATTCATCATCCCCAGGAGAATCTGTCTGATTGGCCAAGTTGAAGTTCTGTGCCTGTCCTTTGGCTGATCCAGGGAGGGAAAGGAAAGGTTTGGAGAAAGGAGCCTCCATGGAGCCTTTTGGCTTCTCTATCAGGACGGAGCATCTTTGATTTATCAGCGAGAAAGGCTTTAAACAGTGGAGGAAAGTTGGCACCCCAAAAGGAAATCAGGGACTCTTAGAAGGAAGGATGGATGCTAGGCAGCCAGTAGTGTCCACACATAGTGGATAATAAATATTTCTACAATGAATAAATGAATGAATAGGTGAGGGAATGAATGAATGAATAAATAAGCTGCTGTGAAGGCGACACAGATCACCTCATTTCCTTCCATTCCTTTTAAAATGTAAATCAAATAATGGCAACCGTAATCACTGTAGGCACACAATATTTCTCGCCAATGGAGCACAGGCATTCTAAAAATTTTCTGTACAGCAAATTTATGCCAAATGATATCTTTCTTCTAACTTACCTCATTATAAAGTCAATGTAAATGGGCATCTTATAATATTGATTCCTGGACACATTAAAAATGAGACAGATTTATAATAATAATAATATATTTGAAGAAAGCCTATAATTTTTGTTCAAAGTGTTCATTTGACTCACAACTTTAGGAATTATCTGTTTTCCATCACATTCAAAAAAGTGAGCTCATATTCTTGCTTTTTTAATAATGCTAGTAAAATGGGATCTGGTATTTATTGACAACGCTGTTCTTAAAATTATACTTACGAAGAATTGCATCTTTTAAGATCTTTATATCTCCTTATTTCTGAAATGTCTTAAGAAGTTTTTCCTTCCTGATTGTGACACTTGGGCATAAGATTTATAGAAGAAGAAATGGTTCCCACATTACAGAACAAACTGACAATTCTCAGGTACTGCCCAACGAGTGAGGTTTGATGTAAAATATTTAGAACGTGTACTGTCAGACAGAAAACTCATGTCTTAATATGTGTTACTTATGGATGAATTTCTTTCAATAAAATTTCTACCAAGTGTGAAATGCATATTCATGGAAACAAGACGTAAGTTAAAATACAAAGAGGAGAGAGAGAGGAGAGGAAGGAAAGACAGAAAGACAGAGAGACAATGAGAATGGGAATGAATGAATTGGAAAACCACAATGTCGAATGGGAAAAGAATGAACAGAGACAATATCTGAACTTCACTGCCCGTCCACCATGTCCCCACAGAGGATGTCACATAATTTAGGGTAGGGTTCCCAATCCTTTAAGAACTTCCTTTTCTGAAATGTTTTTTTCCTTTTTTCAATATGGTGAAATTCTGCTGCTGCTGATAGATAAAGACATTATCTATCCTTGAGTCCACTGTTTACTTGCTACTAACCACTTGGTTACTAAGTTTGCTTTGCTTTGCTTTTCTTAAATATTTCATTGTTCTTTATTATTCTTTCCCAGCCCATGCTGTTTTCAGCCTTGTTCCCCTCAAATTGATTCTCAAGTACAAATTTGCTTATGTCACTCTCGTGTTTTTAACACCTTCATGTGTTTCCATTGCCCCAAAACAAAGTGCAAGCTTCCCAGCATGCCTAATGCTTGCCCTTCTCTACCACCCGCCTCCATCACCACGCCATGCCTCACGCCCATTGGACGCCTCTCCCTGGCTAGCACAGTGCTCTCTAGTGTCTACTGGTCTTTCCTTGTTGATTTTTATGGGAATGGGATTGGTTCAAATAGACGCTGTGACAAGGCAGGACAAAAGGGATTACCCAGACTCTTTGGACTCAAGGAATTCATGCACAAGACGATCTCAGTTGTTTGGGGACTAACTTCAGTTCAGTCATTCATTTGGAAACACACTGTTTTAAATGATTTGAGGACTGCAAAGTCCCAACAGGCCCACTTGCAACACTGGGTACTCAGTGAGGTACTACTGATTCCCTTGAATCCTAGCTCCTAAATTAACATGCATTACTAGTGAAGCCTACAGGCCCTTTACCTATGACATATTCTTTATATAGCAAGTTAAATCAGCAAACGATTGGGCAACTGTGCTACAGGCTATGGGAAATAAAGAAGATGAACAAGGTAAGATCCCTTACATTAGAGTTTACAACCTGATTTATGGACCTACCTTGGATGCATAGAAGCCCAAGTCTTTTGATTTTATCTATAAGTGAATGGGTATGTAGGAACTGCTTTTTAGAAGCAAGGATGGTGAGACTTCAGTTCATTAGTTTGAACATGTCATCAGGAAAGATCAATCGCAAGAAAAAGACATGACATTTGTTAAAGTAGAGAGTCAGTGAAAATGAGGGAAACTCTCAGTCAGATGGGTTGACACAATACGCCCAAGAATGAACTCAGACATATCAAAGATCATGGAAATGGCACAAGACTGGGTAACATTTCCTTCTGTTATATATAAGGCCACCATGAGTTGGAACCAACCCAATGGCAACGGACAACAACAATAATAAATGAAATAGAAAATTTAATATACCTGGGGTCAACCAAGCAAAAGTTCTCAAAATTTTGGCAGTATAAGAAATATTCCTATTTTTGTGAAAAATGGTCATCTGGTCATTCCATCCTACATGTAGACCCTTGATGATGAACTTGAAGAAAACAATTAGTTAAAATCTGAGTGCCTATTCCTTGTGGAGAATCTGGGCTCTATTTACTTTTCCAATAAGCTTTTCCAAAGTACAAAGAACGTCATTTCTGAGAAATTTTACTGCTTTCTGAACTATGTGCAAAATAGTAACAACAACAACAACAAAAAATAGCTGACAAAACTATTTGGGTTTAAAAAGGCAATAGCAGCACCTTGTTCAGCTAAACTGTTCAAGGCTTTATTGCTAGAACTATCTTTCATGCGGAATAAATGTATAATGCATTTTCACAGGTTTTCAGGTTACTCTCAATAAAACCTTTCAAGGATTGAAAAATAGAGTTTCTTAGTTGTATTTCAGAATTAATTGTTCATACTAGGTTTCAGCTAATTTGCATGGATTCCTTTTAATTTGGGGCCAATGTAGTTATTCTCCATTTTTAAAGTATATATATTCCACTATCATGAAAAAGAAAAATGAGTTTAATCAGAAATGTCAATTTTTAGGAAAAGAACAATCTCCATTGATTCAGCTCCCCAAAACTGAGAAAAACAATTCGGTATTTTCTGGCAATGGGGCAAACTGTGGATTTTGATTGGACTATAAAGGAAATAGTTGTATTTCCAGAAGATCTCATTAAAAGCCACCTGCTGCCTTAATAATGATAGGATAATTAAAATGCTATCCCCAAATCTGGTATTACTTAGACATTGTGGACAGAAAGAGAAAGCTGATTAAAACTATCTAATTTGAGACTAAGGTAGCAATTTGTAAAAAGAGGTTTCTGAAAGTGTTTGATGAATGCAATAGGAAAACACCAAAGATACTTTCCATTTGGAAAGAAATTAGTCCAGCTGTCCAGCCCACGCGCCTCTGTGCCCTGGCTTCACCCACCAAGCTGCTCTCTACCACTGCTGTTTTATCCTCCTCCTGACGGAAGACTTGTCTTAATTTTTATTTTTGCACTAAACCTACTAATGATTGTATAGAAATGATTTTTAGAGGAAGAACTGAATTGGCTGTGTCCCAAGATAATCATTTCAATAACAAAGATGCGGAGTTGTAGAGCGGGAATAAATTAGGAATTAAGTAGGAGAATCATAGGGGAACTTGTTGTCCCAAATGAACAACTGCATTAAAACTGAAATGAAGCTAACATTTCTTTTGTATTAAAGTGGCAGACCTTGTAAATAACCCAGAAGCAATAATCAATGGATTGCCAAATCAACTAATACAATATTTATAAAGAGCAAGGCACTGTTTTAAATGCTGTGAGTGATTCAAAGATGATGTTTTCAATCTGTCTGAAAGTCCTCCTTCCTTCCCAGGTGACTTCTGCAGGTGTGTAGATAACTCAACAACCATAGCCTCACATTCCTCCAACCTCCTTGCTTTACCTGTGGTCATTGGAACTTCTCTGCCAGCCCCTCAAACTGGTTCTCTCGGCTCTGCCTATCAACATGATCAAATAGAACAAATAAATCGGTCTTAGAATAAATACAATCAGAATGCTCCTCAGAAGCGAGGATGGCAAGACTTTGGCTCACTGACTTTGGACACATCATCAGGAAAGATCAAATGCTAGAAAAGGACATCATGATCGGTAAAGTAGAGGGTCATCGAAAATGAGGGAAACCTTCCAAGAGATGGCTTGACTCAATAGCTTCAACAATGGACTCAAACATATCAAAGACTGCGCAGGACCAGGCAGTGTTTCGTTCTGTCATACAGAAAGTCGATATGAGTCAGAGCCAACTGGATGGCAATGACCAGCAACAACAGAATAAAAACAGAAACAAACAAAACCCCTCCCATCTATCCCTGAGACAGCAGCCGTCAGCGAGCTCCCTATCTCTCTGCTTCCATATCTTCACTTCTTCTTCAACTGCAACGGGGCTACCACCCTCACTACTGCACTAGGCTATGACAAATTCCATCAATGCCCTTCTAGCTGACAAATCTGAGGAACATTTTTCATCTGCCTGTTACCGAACCTCAAGGATGTGTTTTAAACAACTCCTTTTGCTTCTGAAACATCACTCTGGCTGCTCAATCTTGGCTTTCTTTATGAACTGCCCTTCAGGATTCCCCATTTCAGAATTCTGTCTCCATTCACTGCTTTGCTCCTTTCTCACATACCCTACTCTTAAGGTTTCAATTTTTATCTAATGAGCTAATCATCCTCTAATCTCTATCTCCTATCACAGAACATCCCCAGAGCTTCAGACTCTTCTGTCCCACTGCCCGGGGCTATCCTAAAAGTCCACCATGTTGAAATCCACAACCCATTATCTTGTTTCCCACACCTCTGCCTCCTCCTATATTCACTACTGATAAGTGAACCTTGAAAACATGATGCTAAGTAAGCCAGCCACAAAAGTACAAATACGATACCACTAATATGAAATACCTAGAATAGGCAAATGCATAGAGATCAGAATTTAACAGTGGTAACTAGGGGCAGAAAGGAATGAGTAAAAGGAAATCATTGTTCAGGAAGCACTGAGTTTCTGTTTACGGTGATGGAAAATTTGGCAATGGATATGGGTAATGGTTGCACAACATGATTAATGTAAATGGTATCACTGAATTATGAAAAATGTTGAATTAGTAAATGTTCTGTTATCTATATTTTTACAGCAATTATATTAAAAAAAAAAAAAACATTTGTCTACTACCCAGGAACCCAAATTATAGTGTCATTTTTTTTTTCTTAAACTCACCATTCCCTCAAACTCACATTTAGTAAATTTCAAATTGTACTGATTTTACCTTCTAAAGCTATCTCAAACTGTAATCCCCTGTGACCTCTATGTCCATATCTTCTTAGGCTTTTTTGTCAAACTTTCTTCCTGAACATGAATTTTAGATGTTGGAGGTTCACAAGCTCAGAGTTAGGTCTCATCTCATGCTACACTCTCTTTCTGGAGAATCTTAATCAAGGCCACGACTTTAAATCTATGTATAATTTGAGGACCAACAAATTGATTTCTTCATCCCAGCCCTCTCTTCACTGCTTCAGATCCATATTTCCTATTATAGAGAGGAAAACTGAGGCACTGAGAGGGTTAAGTAAGTAGTGCAACATCACACAGCAGTAAGCAACAAAGCTGGGGTTTGAATTCAGAGGGTCCTGCATGAAATCACGATGCTAGGTTGATATTCCCACTATTTACTCATCACATTCCATGCTTTTCCTCCATAAAACATTACAACTGTAGATAAATGCCTTCTTCTCAAATTATTTGGCTAATAGCTTTCTCCACCACGATAGTGTAAACTCAAGAGTAAACCCAATATTAGTCTTATTCCCTGCTCTGTGTATAGAGGATGAGGCAGAAAGCAGTACTCAATAAATATTTTTAAGCGAGTAGTAAATGAATTAAATCTGATGTGTGCTCTATGTGCTTACTGCAAATGTCTTAGTTCATCTTCTCTCACCGGGATCATTGCAAGAGTTTCTCTTCTTCCTTGGTTTTCTACCTTTCACTGAGCCACCTGAGCGATCAACCTAAAATTTAAATCCAGTCATATAAGCCATTCAGGGATCTCCTATTACTTGCAAGATGAGGTCTTTCAGATTACACAGCGGCCTCCACAGCCTCTATCTGCATCTTTCTCTCGCTTCCATCACTGCCCTTCTCAGCCTTTAAAAAAAAAATTTAAAAAGCCAGTTGCCAAAGGGTTGACTTATGTTTGTCAGAGTAGAACTGTGTTCCATAGGATTTTCAATGGCTGAATTTTCTAAAGTATATCTCTAGATTTTTCTTCTAAGGCATTTCTGAGTGGACTCGAACCGCCGATCTTTCCGTTAGCAGCCGAGAACTTTAACCCTATGCAAAAAAAAAAAAAAATTTTTTTTTTTTTTTTTACCACCCAGCAGGTCTGCACACTTTGAACTCCAGAAAGTAAAGTGCAGTTCAGGGTCCCTTCCTTCCCATCTCCTTCCACACACACCCTGCATCTTCATTCTTTGTGACTTTGCTCATGCTGTTTCCTCAGAGTGCTCCTTCATCTTGTCCCTCTGGACCACACAAGTGAACCTTCCAGATTCAACTCAGGTTGTATCTTCTCCAGAGATTCAATGCAGTTTGGAAAAAGTAACTCCCCTTTGTGATCTCACCAAGTTTGCACATAGTTCTCTCATTTTGATATCATATTATTAATAACAGTTAATATTTATTGAGGGCTTATTATGTGCTAGACACTGTTCTAAGTGCTTTACATATATTAACTAGTTTAATGCTCACAACAAATTTATGAGGTAGGGAAATACTATCCCCAGTTTAGCAAAGAGGAAAGAAACTGAGGAACAAAGATGTAGGCAGCCTGACCCCAGAGCCCACCTAGTTAGCCACCAAGTTACACAAAACACATTGATACATGCATTCTAAGACCCATGATTATGTGGTTTTCCCTCCATATTACTAGAAACTCCTCTAGGGCAGAGACTATGTGTAACATATCTTTGTATCTCTAGCACCTATGGGGCAGGGCTAGTTCATACTGAAAAAACCAAACTCATTGCTGCGGAGTCGATTCCAACTCATAGCAATGCTACGGAACAGAGAAGGACTGTCTCATAGGGTTACCAAGGAGTGGCTGGTAGATTCAAACCGTGAACCTTTTGGTTAGCAGCCTGAGCTCTTAATCACTGTACCACCAGGGCTCTGGGCTAGTTCATAGTGTGTGCTTAATAAACCTTTCTTGAACTTAATTGAAAATAAGGTCCCCTAAACTCAAGCAAAGGGCAAGATACACATGTACAAAAAATGAAATTGTTATTATGAATTTAACTCTTAGTACAGCTTTTTTTCTCCTTCATGACAGTCTCATGCATGTGTTAACAATATATGGTTCAAGCTTCATCCTAGGGAGGCAAAGGCCAAACTTCCTAGCCCTTGCTATTCCTGGGAGGTGCACTTTGCTTTGATAATCTACAGTCATTTTTCAGGTAACAGATGTTGAATGGGAATGTGTTGGGGCAGAGGTGGTCTTAGCCATTTCAATCACTGTCAGCAGTGAAATTCGGGGAAAATAACAGATATATCTCCCTTGTCTGCCACTGGAGCTGTGAAAATTGATCTCTAAAATGCTTTGACTCTAGGTGAAAGTAGCTGTATATCATAAAAGCAGCCTTGCAAATATCCTTTTACTCAAAGTGAGTAACAATTTTAGATGGGCAAGTAGGAAAGAAAACTTGTCTTTATTTTATGATCTTTGGCATTGGAGGAGAAAGCAGGCTGGGTAAAGAGCTTTGTTTATGTTTGAGATGACTCGCTCATCTGAATGACTCTTTACCTTGAACATACTTCTGTGATTTCATGCGTTACCCATTTACTCCTCTCCCTTTTCAGATTGTAGTAAGCTCCATGAGAACAGGGATGATGGCCAGTGAGGCCCCTGGAACATAAAAAAAAAACTGGTACTTAATACAGACCTGAAGGAAATAAATGAATCTAGGGCACATCGTTAAATAAGCATCTGGGATTCAGTATCAGCCTGAAGAGCAGGCTTCAGGGTTCAGCTTTGCTGTAGGTAATAGTTTCTCCTACCCCTGAGATTGTATTAGGAGAAAAATTGAATTAGGAGTGTTGATAACAAGACTGCAATTTAGAAAATTCACATGCCCGTAGTCTGAAGGTCATCCTAAACTAAATCTAGAAGTAAATAAAAAAAACAGTTGCCACTGAGTTGATGCTGAGTCATAGTGATCCCACAGAGCATCAGGGTAGAACTGCACCCCATAGGGTTTTCAGTGGCTGATTTTCTGGGAATAGATCACCAGAATTTTCTTCCAAGACCCCTCCAGGTAGACTCGAACCTCCAGTCTTTCATTACCAGTCAAGTGCTTAATAGCTTGTGCCACCCAGGGACCAGAAGTAGATAAAGTAGCATTTAATTAGCAGTAATTGTGGGTAAAGCTTTGTGCTAAGTGTTAGATAGCAAAGAATAAGAACTTGTCACCACAGATGGGATTAGGGTGGGGCAAGTATGGCCACTATCCTGGGGCATGAAACTTAAGTGGGTACCAAAAAACCCTCTGTGGCTAAGACAAATAATATTTTCATGCAATATTTAAAAAAAAAAAAATCAAAGTTAAGGCAAAAAAATCCATAATGCACAAAATATCAAAAATTTTTTAAAAGACAATATGAGTATTACTGCTTTTTCCTTTTGCCTCAGGCTCCAATATGGCTTGATGTGGCTGTGTTACGGATCCTGTCTTTCTTTAAAATTTTGATATGTTCCCTGCCATGGGGCTTTTGCATTAATTTTTATTTTTCAAATGATTCCGTGACAATTTTATTTATCTTGATCACAGAGGATTTTCAATGCCCCTTAAATGTTATGCACAAGAAGAGTGCCTCATCCGCCTCATCGTAGTCCTGGCCCCGCCCAGCACTTGAGAATGTATCTCCCAGTGGAGATGGGAACAGAGCAAACACTGAAGTTAAGTGGAATATATTAAGGTTAGATTCTCTAACTAGGGGATGCTAATGGAAGTGGTCCATCTGGATTCAAGGAATAAGTGGTAACATGGGATTGTGAGAAAGTGAGTAGGGGCTACCTTGGTGTATAAATGAGGAAACAGCATGGTGGGTAGGAGGAAATGAATAACGTGACACAAGGAGGTACAGTATCATGGTGCGCTCCAGGAACCACAGGGGATCAACTTCCTCAGAGGGGAGCTTGTGAACAGGGCAACAGGAACAGATGGATCTAAAGGAAAGGGCAGGACAGCTCGTGAATGGCCTAGCTCGCCATGCCAAAGCCCTCATACCCTCCCTCTCCCACTGTCTCATGGTGCCCTTGCTCTCTCATTGCCTTTAAGGGGTTCAGGGCTCCAGGTGCAAGGCTATTGGACCTTAACCAATCCTGTGGTCTACACTCAGAGGTAGCCGATTCCCCTGACAAATAGTTTACATAAGGGAACTTATGCCATAAAGGAGCCACATGCTCTCTCTTACCAGTGGGCGACATTGTTTGCCTCTGGCTTCCTAAAAACAATGCCTTAGTCCACTTAGTCCAGAGATGGGTTTCTAAACCAACCAAAAAAAAAAAAAAAAAACCAAACCTGTTACCATGGAGTTGATTCTAACTCATAGTGACCCTATAAGGACAGAGTAGAACTGCCACATACAGTTTCCAAGGAGTGGCTGTTGGATTCCAACTGCTGACCTTTTGATTAGCAGCCATAGCTCTTAACCACTGCATCAACGGTTCTCCAGAGAGGAGATTCTAGAGGTGGGAAATTTGCTTATTGGAGCCAGCTGAGGACAGACAGGGACTCAGTGTATCTGCCACAAGACTCCCCTCAGGCAGGCTCTGCAGGGACCTATGCAAAGGCCTGTCCTGAATGTCGGTGTATCCAGGGCTCCAGATGCAATGAGCGCTTCAGGGACCAGCATACAGTCAACACTGTGCCAAGTTTCAGAGAAACAGAGAAAAAAAACACAAAACATGGGACTTTCTCCTCACTTTGGGAGACGCTGGTCGCACTAATAGACTAAGACAGTCTAAGTGACAACATGAATGGTATGGATAGTAACAGCTATAGCACCTTAGGAATGCTGAAAAAACACAAAAGCCATGATGATACTCCATGTATTCATCTAGCACTCAGTCGGGTCATCAAAGCCTTCCTCAACTGGTCCCCAAACACCTTCACTATACTCATGTCTTAAAATACCCTACAACATTGCCTTCGTCAGCTCATCAGTCTCCTCAGGAACCCCCGGTCCTCAGGGATCATCCATGACTTTCTCATGCTGTTCTTCCCGCCAGAAAGCCCTTCCCTGTTTTCCACTGGGGAAATTACACTCATGCTCAAAGCCTGCAGTCACTGGGCCTCTGCAGTGAAGCTTTCCGTTCCCAATCCCACCCTTCCAATGCACTAGGCTTAGTCACTGCGATCTGTACTCTAGAGAATTATATCAGTGTTCTTTTTTCATACTAGGACCCTAGCACTCATTGCACATTATTTCCATTTGTCGTTTATGTGACTGTGCAATTTCTTATGTTTCCTCATATACTGAATGTCTAGAATGTTGATGTTGTTGTTAGGTGCCATCCAGTTGATTCTGATTCATAGCCACCCGATGTACAACAGAGCAAAATACTGCCTGGTCCTGCACCGTCCTCAAAATTGTTGTTATGCTTGAGCCCATGGTTGCAGCCACTGTGTCATCTCAAGCTGCCCTTTGAAATCTGTTCAACTCTTTTACTTCATCATTTCTTCCACTTACTTCAGCTACTCTATGTTCAAGAGCAACTTTCAGAGTCTCTTGACATCCTCTTTCACCTTTGCTTTCTTTCCTGTCTTTTTAATGACCTCTTGCTTTCTTCTTGTATGATGTCTTTGATGTCATTCCACAACTTGTCTGGTCTTTGGTCATTAGTGTTCAATGTGTCAAATCTATTTTTGAAATGGTCTCCAAATTCAGGTGGGATATACTCAAGGTTGCACTTTGGATCTCACAGACTTGATCTAATTTTCTTCTGCTTCTACTTGAACTTACATATAAGCAACTGATAGTCTGTTTCACAGTCACCCCTGGCCTTGTTCTAACTGACGATATTGGGCTTTTCCATTGTCTTTTTCCATAGATGTAGCCAATTTGATTCCTTTGTATTCCATCTGGTGAGGTCCATGTGTATAGTCACCATTTATGTTGGTAAATAAAGGTATTTGCAGTGAAGAAGTCATTGGTCTTGCAAAATTCTATCACGTGATCTCTGGCTTGGTTTCTGTCTAGACCATATTTTCCAACTACTGATCCTTCTTCTTTGTTTCCAACTTTTGCATCCCAATCACCAGTAATTATCAATGCATCCTGATTGCATGTTTGATCAATTTCAGACTGCAGAATTTGGTAAAAATCTCCAATTTCTTCATCTTTTACCTGAGTGGTTAGTGCATAAATTTGAATACTACTCATATTAACTGGTCTTCCTTTAGACATATGGATATTATCCTATCATTGACAGCACTGTACTTCAGGATAGATCTTAAAATGTTCTTTTTGACAATGAAAGCAACTCACTCCTCGAGTTGTCACTCACGGCATATTAGACCATATGATAGTCCGATTCAAAATGGCCAATACCAGTCCATTTCAGCTCACTATTGCCTAGGATATCTACATTCATGTGCTCTATTTCATTTCTGATGATTTCTGATTTTCCTAGATTCATACTTTATGCATCCTAGGTTCCGATTATTAATGGATGTTTGCAGCTGTTTCTTCTCATTTTGAGTCATGCCACATCAGCAAATGAGGGCCCTGAAAGCTTGACTCCATCCACATCATTAAGATCAACTGTACTTTGAGGAGTCAGCTCTTACCTAGTCCTATTTTGAGTGTTCTCCAACCTGAGGGGCTCATCTTCCGGCACTATATCAGACAATGTTCCACTACTGTTCATAAGGTTTTCACTGGCTAATTCTTTTCAGAAAAAGACCCCTGGGCCCTTCTTCCTAGTCTGTCTTAGTCTGGAAGCTCAGCTGAAACCTGTTGGCCATGGGTGACCCTGCTGGTATTTAAATAATGGTGGCTAACTTCCAGCATCACAGCAACACACAAGTCACCACAGTATGACAAACTGACAGATGTGTGGGAGGAATGTCCAGGATAGCTTCTGACTTGATACAAGATGTTTGGTTGAATTAATCTATAAAACCAGTAAAACCAGTTCCTTCAAGTAGATTCTGACTCATGGCAACCCCAAGTGTGCCAGAGTAGAACTGTGCTCCATGCCATGCCTTCTCAATGGCTGGTTTTTCAGATGTAGATAATCAGGCCGTCTTCCTCATACACCTCTGGGTAGACTCGGATCTTCAATCTTTTGGTTAGAAGCCAAGCATGTTAACCATTTGTACCACCTAGGAATTCCCTAGGTAATCTATGGATGTTAGCAAAGAAAATAAAAAATTACCAATGTGCTAGATAATCAAAAGTGTATGAGAAGGGGTTAAATTCCTTGGAACGCTTTCATCCAGAGACGAGAAGGCCAGCTAATTTACTAATAACTGTTTTCAGAACACTGAGTGGAAAAATCTTGATAGCTTTGGAAATGCTCACAAAGCCAGTCAACTATTCATAAATAGTGTCACTTGAAGAGTCCCAAGTTAGTTTCATAGAAAATGTGCTCATATATGTCCTAAAATTTATTTTCAAACATCCACCCAAATCGGGAGAAAAGTCACGGTAGAAAAACATGTTGTTAGGGATGTTATTGTACTGAAAACTAAAGTCAGGAAACAAAAACAAAACAGATCCAAACAAAAAGAGAGAATAGAATTTAAAAACCACATTTTAAGTTTTGTCTTTATTTCCTTCTCTCCTATGTCACAAGCCAAGGGCGAGATGTGAACCTTGACTTGGAATTTTTAGTCATTTGTCAGTGTTTTAGTACAACATTAGCACTGTTTAAAATACTGATGTATTTTTTGGGGGCCATGGAAATGGATAGGTGAGTGCAGGAAGACCATGCATATGATTAGCATAATAACAGGAAACTTGCACAAAGCATTGGCTTGACTTGACTTCTCTGACCTTCAGCACTTTAGCTGGAAACGGCTCAGGGTTTTTGGCCTTAGTATGCAAAGGCGGGTGGAGATTATATAATTTCTGGAAATCATAGCCTTCAGAGAATGACAAGGTGTAAATTTCCAAAATGTTTGAGATTTCAGTCCACCACCCCAGCTTCTGATGTGTTGCAATCCAGAGTGCAATGCTCTGCTTAAGGATTTATCTCAGGCACCAAAGCCCCAGGCCAATGAAAACAGTGTGCTCTGTGAAGGTGAACTGCACAGGCTCCAAAGCTAAAAAGCCATCCACATCAATTTGCAGCCAGCTAAGTGGCATCAGCGGTGGGAGAGCTATTTACACTCCCTGCCCAGCAGAGAATTATGGTGCTGTAACCTGGAGGCAAGTGAGGGGAATTGAAGGGGCTGCTCAGAAATATAATGGTCATTTACGGCAAAAGTACCCCCATAACAGTTGGCCCCTAGTTCTCATCTGCAGAATACTTGAGGAATTTGCAATGAAACACATACACACACAAAACACACCCCCCCTACCCCCTACACCTTCTGCAACATGGCCATTTGTACTAAAGCACAGGATGGCATTTGCTTTGCTTAGCCAGTGGGGCAAGGCCAAGAGACCTTCTGAATTGTACCCTCCCCACACTGATACTGACAGAGGCATCTCGACCCACCATTGACAATCTGGATTCTTATGGAACAAGCACAACAAGTGAGGAGTGAAAGGATCAGAAGGAATATAATTAGACCACATTTATCATGCAACTCAAGAAAGTTCTGTCTTTTGCAGCAATGTAAATTATAGTATTGCTTTATCGAGATAATAATTTGTTTTTGTGACAAGAAATCACACCATTATGTGTTGCATCTGTATTATTTTTTAAATTAGGCTTTTTAATTACAGAGATAAATTATGTATGTAAGAATAACACTTGGAAAATTTTATACGACATGTCAACTTAGATCCCATTAAAGGTTGGAATCTATTCCTCTCGTATCTAAACCTTCCCTAGTAGGAAGAATTAACTCTTTCCTGGGCTGCCAGGGTGACAGTTTGTCTGGGCCTGCAGCCTAGAATTTGTTTACTCCAGGGACAATCCCTTCTCAGTAGTACAAACAATGGCACCTTTGTCCACCCTTCAGCTCTGCCCCAGGCTTCACCTCCGATGCAGCCTGCAGCCATTTCAACTGGAAAAGGTGTTGGTAATGCTGCCCCTGTAGCTTTGCTTTGTAAAGCTGCTTTTCTCGCCTAGTTACAATTTCCTGTTGATTTACAGAGGTCAAAAAAATGAATTCAATACTAAGTAAAGGTGAGTAGTTGTCATGGGGTGAATTATGCCTCCCCAAAAATATGTGTCAGCTTGGTTAGGCCATTGTGGTTGTCCTCAATTTTGTGATTCCAATTTTCTGTCGAGAGGATTAGGGTGGGATTGTAACACTACTCTTACTCAGGCCATCTCCCTGATCCAAAGTAAAGGGAGTTTCCCAGGGGTGTGGCCTGTACCACCTTTCATCTCTCAAGAGATAAAAGGAATGGGAAGCAAGCAGAGAAATGGGAACCTCATACCACCAAGCAGGCAGCACTAGAAGCGGAGCACGTCCTTTCAGCCCAGGGTCTCTACGTCTGAGAAGCTCCTCAACCACGGGAAGATTGAGGACAAGGACCTTCTTCCAGAGCCAACAGAGAGAGAAAGTTTTCCCCTGGAGCCGACGTCCTAGATTTGGACTTACAACCTATTAGACTGTGAGAAAATAATTTTCTCTTTGTTGAAGCTATCTACTTGTAGTATTTCTGTTATGGCAGAACTAGATGACTAAGACAGTAGTATAGGTGATTCTGTTAGTGTGATGTGTTATTTGGGAACATAGACTTCAGAGCCCATCACCCCTGGGTTCAAATCCTAGCAGCGTAAATACCTTGCCTGGTCTCACTTTCTCCATCTACAAAAAAGAGACAATAATAATTTAAGTAAATAGTGGGGATTATATAAAACAATGTTTCTGAAGGACTGAGACAGGGCCTGGTACATAATAAGTACTAATTACATGATAGTCATGATCCATATTATTTTCTATTCAAAGCAATGATTTGAGACTAAGTTCAGTCAAAAGTTCCTCTTTGAGTTTCTTTGACTCCCAAATCATCCGTATCAGCATAATATCGATAACATGCTGCTATTTAACAGAACATGAATTAATATTGCCTCCTCTTTTGATCCAAAGAAGAGAAAGAGATAACTTGGAATCGGTGTGACTTAACGGCTAATGAAGGATCTTGTGTCATTCATTAATTAGTTGCAGGCAAAGGATCTCTGTTTGGCTCTACAGCTGAGGGAGCAATGCCCTACTGTCAGCAAGGAATGGGACGAAGAAGAGGCATGTCCCAAAAGATGACGAGAGAGAGGCAGAGAGACAGAGAGAAAACCCTCCTGAAGAGAGAGGTCCATCATGACCCAGGACATACTTGCATATTTTCTTGCCTGGGTTTTGTCTGCCCTTGCCCTTGAAAGCTTTTCCTTAGCTTTTCAAAATGAGAATGGTGTCAACGGGGGTCATTTAGAAATTAAAGAAACCCAAAGAAGAGCTTCTAATTGAACTTAGTCTCAAATTATTGCTTTGAAAAGAAAAGGGACTGGATAACTAATACCAGGTCACCAGGACGGAAGCGATAGTAACTTGTATTTCCACTTCAAGGAATATTCAAAAATTAGATAGGCACAAGAGAATGAAATTCACTTTCACCTCTGCTAAATAGTCTTCCAGGTCATCAAGGAATCTGATTTCATTCTCAGTCATGTTTTTTCTATTAAATATAATCTTCTCACATTAGTAAAGTCAAGTGCATTTGTAGTCCCAGAAATAGGAAAAAAAAAGGATAAAACAGCAAGGTAAAAAAAAAAAAGGAAAGGAAAATATAGATTTTTTTCAGAACTAAGGAGCTGCTTTGGGTCTGAGTATATGAGAGAGGAAATTAGATCACAAGAAATGGTATTCAAATAAATAAAAAGTGTAATTATGCGAAGAAGTGAATAGGAGGTGAAAGGCAGTTGTATAAAAATTCTTATATTGTAGTTTTCAAGCAAGAAGAATAAAACCTGAAGTAGTGATTTTTTGAATGAAGGATGAGAAGAAAATGATGGTCTTTGTTTTGCTTCTCTTGCTGGAAGTTCATTGCTATGGAAGAAGGTAGACTGCGTCACCTTAACAAGCAAAATTATCCCCATACAGGAAACAGGGTTGTAGTGGAGGCCATGTTCTGGGAGAACAGGCTTGAAGTGTAGGGTCAGATTTAACCACAGACTTGCAAAGAGGAGAGGAAAATATGCTGAATGAAGTGAGGAAACAGAGTGGATCAAGTTAGACCTCAGGAGTTCCCCCAACTTCCAAGCTGAAGTCTATGAGCTTTGAGAGGTAGGTTTACAATTAAGCCTACTTGCTATTATAGGCTCATAAATCTAAGCAAGGGAAAGGCATCAAATCAAAATCCGTGTCACCACAAACGATCAGGTGAAGAATCAAATCAACAGTCATGGTAAAACCAAACCAAACCCGTTGCCGTCAAGTCAATTCTGACTCACGGTAACCCTATGTGTTACAGAGTAGAGCGACTCTATCAGGTTTCCTTGGCTGTAATCTTTACAGAATTGGATTGCCAGGCCTTTCTCCTGTGGCACCACTGGGTAGCTTCAAACTGCCAACCTTTAAGTTAACAGCCGATCACAAACTGCTTGTGTTACCCAGGGACCTTATATAGTCATGGTATAGACCTATAAACGTCTATAATTTGATATTGGATCAACAAACTACAGCCCATGGGTTGAATCTGGCCTGCTACTTGTTTCTGCACTCTCTGCAGCTGCAAATAATATTTACAGTTTTAAAAGGTTGGAAAAAAAATCAAAAGAAAAAGAATATTTTGTGACCCATGAAAATTATATGAAATTCACTTTTCAGTATCCATAGTTTTATTAGAACACAGCCACACCTATTGATTATTACCTATGGCTGGTTTCAAACCACGATGGCAGAGTTGAGTAGTCGCCAAAGAAACCTTACGGCTCACACAGCCTAAAATATTTGCTATCTGGCCCTTTATCGAAAGTGGGCCAACACATGGCCTAGGAAAATAAGAGCACAGCCTCTAGAGGCAGGTGCATCAGTTTCTATTTCCAGCTTCATCACCTATCACACTATTGTCAGATCTTGAACAAATTGACCTCTCTGAACCTCAGTTTCCTAATCTGTAAACTGAGGGTGCTAATACCTATTTCATAGATTTGCTGTGTTTATTAAACATTAAGGCATGTAGCTCGGGCACTTGTCCACAGTAGGTTCTCATTCAGCTGTTTTCTTTTATTTTCTCCTTCTCCGGGAGATTTTCTTCTTTGTACTATAAAGTTAACCTTCCTTAAACTTCTATCCAGGCCCTCCCCTCTGGAACTGCTCCCTTGGGTTTCTTGTCATTTCTCTCATTTGTAAGTAGGCATTGAGACAGATGATTCCCAAGTATATATTTCTAGTCCTACTTCTGCTCTGAGTTCTGTGCAGAATCTTCCTGCTGCCTTCAGTATATCTCTACCTGGATGTCCTGTGAGCACCTTAACTTTAAGTTTCACTGAACAAGTAACATATCCTCCTCCACCAAAATGAAACAAACAAAAGAGGCCAAGATCTTGTCCTACTGGCATCATTACTTAACTGCCACCAAATTCTTACAGTCAGATTCAAAAGTTTCAAAGGCACCATTTCACTCCTCTCCCTTTCGTGTTCTATCTCACCTCTGTCCTTGCTTGTCCAGCTCCACTCTCTGGGATAACCAATAGGCTCCTAACAGAGACCAGCCTCTAATTTCTCTCCCCATTCCTAGGTTAAAAAAATTCCAAAATGCACAGTTCTTTTATGTGTAAATTTTCTAAAGCCCTTTATTGTAAATTCCTTAGCCAGGTATTGAAGACCCCCACTGATTTTACCCAACCTACTTTTCCAAACTTGTATGCACTATTTTCCAACCAAACTTGACTGTTCACCATTCCCAGAATGTGTCTTTCCCTTGCTTAAGCTATCCCATACACCTAGGTTGCCCTTTCTCTTTATTTCAACATAAGCCAAACCTACCTATCCTTCAAGATTCTGATTCAACACTACTTCTTTGGTGAAATTTCCCTAAATTTTCTGACTCCCAAGTAATCTTTCCCTCCTCTGAAATCCCTTGATAACTGATTTGCTGTTCTCTTATGGCATTTACTATCTTCTCTCTTGGAGTATAATTTTGTGTCTACTTGCTTTATGTGTGGACAGAGGCAACATATTACAGTAAATCAGAGACTCAACTGAATTCCTGCCATTCACAAGTTCTATGGCCTTGGGCAAGCTATTTAACTTCCTTCGCCTCAGTTTCCTTACCTATAAGTTAAAGACGGTCATGCCTAGCACCTAATATATTGATAGGTATTAATTGAGGCAAGGTATATAAAGCACTTGGCACAAAATCTGCCATCTGGTTATTTGTATTCTACTTTTTTTTTTTTAAATCTATTATGTCTTTACTTCACTGAGTGGAGGATCAGGCAATTGAGGGCAGGGTTATGTTTTATTCATGGTGGAGTCTTCCCTGAAACACTTTGGAAATTGCCTTAAAGCAGTACTCAACAAATATTTGCACTAATGATCTAAAATAATAATGAGATTTTAATCAAATACAAAATGGTGTTTATATGAACTCTGGGGTATAGGTTGAAAATAAAACAGAATGGTTATGGATATATAACACTAAGAATCATTCAGAAATATGTGTGAACAAAGGTGAGGATATTAATTCTTTCTGCTTTCATGAGCTCACTAATTAACAAAAGAAGATAATAGACAGTAAATTAAAGAAATACGATATGACCTTGGCAAAAAATTGATTAATAAATTGATCAGAACAGTCCTTCCTTGGTAGAATGCAGAAAAGAGCCAATGTAAATTGGTGAACTCTAAATGATCATGTGGCACTTTCAAGATCAATATGTTTCTTAGACACAATGGAGGCTCTTGAAGGAGATCGGAAACCATCTTGTAAAGAGTCCTCATCCCACAGCTTAAAGGATTCTTTTGTACAATAATCTGGCCATACCTGCTATATTTTCTTGGGGCTGTTCTCCTCTTCACAAGAAGAAAGTAAGACAGATCAGAGACCCTGACACAGACTTATTAAAAAACATTTTATTATAAAGTAAAAAAAAAACAACAGAATTGCATATTAACTTGGTGTGATCTTTAAGGTTTTGTGTCAACTTGGCCAGGCCATGACTCTAAGTGGTTTGTCAGTTATAATGTGGTTTGGCAGGTGTGTAATGATGTGATCACTTCCATGACGAGATTTGATCTGTGATCACCTCCATGATGGGATCTACTACGAGTAGTGAATCAGTTGAAAGGGAATTTCCTTGGGGCTGTGGCTGCATGGAATATAAGTGGACTTTCTGGCAAGGCTTGTGGGCTTTTGCTTGCTCTGGATCCTGCAGCTGGCTCCTGTTTGTCTGACCTACGGTTTTTGGGACTTCAGCTAGCAGCTTACCTGTGGCCTTGCCTGCCAATCTTGGGATTCGTCTATCTTCGCAGCCTTTGAGCAAGAGCATTGCTGTCCAATCTATCAATCTTGGGTTCACCAGCCCAGGTGCCTATGTGAATCAGGAGAGGCCTCTATTCTGACCCATGGACTTGGGACGTACCAGCCTCTAAAATTGTGCGAGCTGTTTCCTTGATACAAATCTCTCTCTATATATTTATATGCTTTACTGGTTTTGCTTCTCTTGAGAGCCCAGCTCAAGACACTTGAGGTTACATAAGAGTCTCATACCCAATGTTAGCCTAGGGGCTATCTGAAGACTGATGTATTGGCTACTCAAAGAGCAAAAAATTACAACCCAGAACTCCGAATATACATCTAGTTGTATGATTGTACCTTCCTTGTAGTTGACTTTGTAAATTAAAGCTTTCACACAGCTGAGTTAGAATTTTCAGATATTTGGGTTGACACTGAATATTCCATGGATCAGGTTGTTAACTATTTGTCAGCTAATATTCTACCATCAACTTACTGATGATCAACAAACAGAACACCTATCCATGAGTATGTGACGGCTAAGGAGCCCAAAGGAGTATCATTGTAAACTCCCAAGGGAATCTGTGGTTGCTTAAAGCCTTAAGATTTTAACTTTAAATGATCTATTAATTTCTAACTGGGTAAAAGTAAATATTCAAATTAGTAAAGAAGAAGAATGGGTGCTGTGTTTAGAAAAAGCAATACTAAGAGTCAGGAGACCTGGATCCCAAAGCCAACTCTGGAAACGATAAACCAGATAACTGCAGGTAAGTTCCTGCTAAATTGTTGGAGATTGTTTAGATCGTGTGGGACAAAATGTCATCATTTTCAGGAGTATTCAAAACCAAAATATACCTAATTAAGGTGAAAAAACCCCAAAATAACCAATTCCTTATATCTTCTAGGAGGTTCCCATGGTTAGATACACTAAGATGCATACTGATATTATAGAAAATAAATGTAAATAAACATATGATAACAAGTTAGGTTATTCTTACTAACAATGGACTCAAATATACCAAGGATTATGAATATGACACAGGACTGAGCAATGTTTTGTTCTGTTATATATAAGGTCACCATAAGTCAAAACCAACTCAAGGGCAACTAACAATAGCAAGCCCAGCTTCATGTTTTGTATGTAAGGACCATTTAACCCTCAGCCTGCAATATAGCTCCATTTTACAGGTGAGGAATAGAGGCTCAGATGGGTTATTTGCCCAAGATTACAGAGACTCTAAGTGACAAAGAATAGATTCAAATCTAGATGTAATGGCCATACAATCTTACCTTGCTTACAGATGAATATGTAACATAATAAACACTGTATTTGAGTAGAACTGGTGGTGCAATAGTTAAGTTCTCAGCTGTTAACCAAAAGGTGGGTGGTTCAACACACTCAATGGCTCCTTAGGAGAAAGACCTGGCAATCTGCTCCTGTAAAGACTACAGCCTAGAAAACCCTATGGGGCAGTTCTATTCTGTCCTATGGGGTCATTATGAGTCAAAAATTGACTTGAGGACACTTAAAAACAACAAGTGTCTATTTAGTTGCGAAATAGAAAGGAAACATTCCTTTCCAAGTACTTTGATAAATGAGAAAATTGTCTATATTTAAAGCTTTTTCCCGAGAAATAAAATCCCATATGAGGATATGGTGTTACTAATGTTAGGGATAAAACATATTTTGGAGTTTCAGCTTGTTTTTGCACAACTAGAGATATGATAATTTATTCAATTGTATTAAAACATAAAATAATACTACTCTCAAAATCACACTCAACCCAAAGGGGGGGAAAAAAAGGGAAGGTGAGTTAAAGAGGCATTTAAATTGAATTTAGCCCCAGTTGTATGGTACTCAACAAACTCTGAAAGTCATCGTGCACACAACTTTCATCTTAATCATGCATCCTTGTGTCTAAAAATACTCACTGATGATTCTTAGGATTGTTAGAGATGCCTCTTCAAAAAATACTAAGGATGTTTGTTAAGAATTCACGTGCCTTGAGCAATGCTTACTCCATTAATAAATGAGACTCCTGTTTCTCTGAAATGGTCTTCCAGGGGTGCTGTTTCTGTCTTTTTTTTGGTTAGAGGCTCTGAAATTATGAATACTTTCTTCTTCAGTATTTAAAAAGCAGACAACTAAATGTTTTAAATGCAGCTAAAGTGATTTCCCTTTCCACATTCTATGCAGATAACAATACCTTCATAATTAAAGTACTATTATTACTATTTAATTGTCTGTTTCATTGTTTAATGAATAGAGACTAGTTAATTACGGCGATGGGAAAAGACAAAGGAGAGAGTTTTAATGGGGGGTGCGAAACTCTGGTTTTTACAATGTGGGCTGCAAATTGCTTTATTTATACTTCTGAACATCAGAACCTACATTCACACATCCTTGTCAAATTATGACTCTCTTTCAACATTATTTTAAAATGTGTTTAATGAGGATTTTTTCCCTAATTCTGCATATTTAAATGATTTTGCTTGTGTCTCCTGATATATTAGAAGTGACTGTTCTGGATTTGCTCATCAAACAGTTCTGAGAGTCAAAGGGCTAGAGAGTCTTTTTCATGACTAATAAATGCAGTTTTCAGGTCCATAAGGTCAAGCATTCACAAAATATACCAAAAGAATGAGACAGATGTGTTGTTGTCGTTGGTTGCTGTCGCATCGGCTCCAACTCATGACAACAATATGTATAAGAGCAGTGCTAAAACTCATCCACGCAGGGCACCTACACCGGGAATTACACCTCACAGTTGCTTCCCAGTCCCTAACTAGAACCTGGATTATGGTGCAGAATTTTCGCCCTTATCTTTGCCACCAATGGTGCAGAGTTACACTTCAGCGGTTTCTTGTCTGTGGAATCACACCACGGATCATATTAACACTTTGCAGTTTTCAAAAGCACATTTACACAGATAATTGTATTTGACCTTTGCAACTCATGAGGCATGCAGTTCAGACATAATGTTCATCTTACAACTTAAGAAATAAGTTCAAAGGGGTTGAGCCGCCTGTCTTGTTCTTGTGGCTAATAAACGCTGCCAATGCCTCTCTGAACCATCTAGGAAGATAAAAAAAAAAAAAGGAATTGCATAAATCCATCATCAGCCTGACTTTGACTATTAATATTAACATTTTCCAAATGCAACAAAGCAGCCAGCAAGTGGTCCCTGAGAACATGGATTGCCTGCTTCCTAAGCCTAACCTTTACCTCTCAAAGAAGTGCTGAGAAATCTGTGTGTGGTAATTTGCAAAACTTTGCCAAAATTTGGAAAAATGTCTCATTGCAATCTTGTCTGATACAGACGCAAAGCAAAATAAATGTATCCAAACTGAATTTATTATCTAACTGAATACTTGTTCTCAGATACGCAGGGCTATTTCTGGATAGGAGATAGGAGAATAGGTGACACATCTAAAAAATATCTACAGGAAAAAATATTTACTATGCAAGATGAAAGAAATCCTGTTGGGTGACTGTCTTAGTTATCTAGTGCTGCCATAACACAAATACCGCAAGTGATGGTTTCAACAAACAGAAGTTTATTCTCTCACAGACTAATAGGCTAGAAATCCAAATTTAGGGTATCAGCTCAGGGGGAGGCTTTCTCTGTCTGTCTGTCTTGAGGAAGGTTCTTGTCATCAATCTTCTCTTAGTATAGGAGCTTCTCCTCGCAGGAACCTCAGGTTGAAAGGACGTGCTCTGCTCCTAGTGCTGCTTTCTTGGTGATATGAGATCCCCATGTCTCTCTGCTTGCTTTTCTCTTTCATATCTCAAAAGAGATTGGCTCAAGACAATCCAATCTTGTAGATTGAGTCCCAACTCATTAACATAACTGCCTCTAATCCTGTCTCATTAACATCATAGAGGTAGGATTTACAACACATAGAAGAATCACATCAGATCACAAAATAGTGGACAATCACTCAATACTGAGAATCATGGCCTAGCTAAGTTGACATACATTTTTGGAGGACACAATTCAACCCATAACAGCAGCCAAGCTCTTACCTGTTTCCTCCACCAGGGCTTCTTGAGCAAATGTCCAAAAAAGGGGGAGATTTTGAAACAAATTCAATATAATAACATGTATTTTCAAAGCTGGAGTGTCCTTAGCAAGAGGGTCCTGCACATTGCCAATGTCGCTAATATAAATGTCTTCGTTTATTAGCAGTCTCACACAGAAAATACAGGAATTTTTTTGTCCCTAATATTGATCTACATGGGTTTTTCATTGGACATTTTCTTTGGGCTGATACATACTTGTGCTTATATTGATTTTAATATGTTTCTTTCCTGCTAAAAAGTTTGGTATTGTGTTTTTATGTATAATAGTCAATATTAAACTAGAGGTTTCATATTGATTGAGCTTCACTCCCGCCAAATACTATCTGTAGAAAGCACATTTCTATCAAATTTTGTACCCTTTGTACTGACCCCATCCTGTTGAACAGCAAGAATTCAGAGCTGGTATTTCCAAGAAACACTCAAGTGTGAGAAGAGGTAAAAACTAGGTTTTATGGCTTTTGTGAGAGATCTGAGGATTAAAACATGATCCTGGTGACATATTGGCCAATCATGACACAGCATGAAACCAATTTTCATGACATCATTGTAACTTCTTTTATGCTGAATAGGTTTATTGTATCCCTCAAAGAATTTAGGAAAATAAAACGAGGTACAGCACAGTAGAGCTCTATTAGACTTGTGGAGATGTTGGAGCATTATTTAATATTGTTGTTTAATGACATTATTATGTGTCTAAAAATATGTTCCCTAAAAGATGAAGTCTCTATTTATAGCCATATCTGTAACAGAATCATCTTATTCATTACCAAATATGTTAATAGCTGCTACCCAAAGTATAGGGATATTGATTTTGTTAACTCAAAGTTTAGAAGCAGAAGGAGGAGTTCTCTGTCTCCAGTTATTATAATGGCTATAATCTTAATTTGTTGGCCATTCTAAAAGTTTTAGTGACTAGTCTGATGATAAGTGATCATCAGTAAGCAGCAGCCAAGCCAGACAAAGGGAAGTGAACTCAGAGAACAGGTGGGTCAGGTATGGGACTATCTATGAGGGAGATCCAAACTATCTGTGAAAGGGGACGGTAAGGAAGGCAGGCAACAGCAGAGAGAGTCAGCAACTGGACTCCATGTGGACCAGATCCAGCCTAAGAGAAAAGAAGGATACTAGGCCATCTAAGAACTGAGTCAGGAGCATACACATGAGAAGAGAAAGAAAGAAAATACCTTAATCGCTAGAATTGGGATGCAAAGCAACATGGTAAAAGGGACTCAGACACAGAGTGTATTGATGCTAAACCAGTGCAATACCAGTTAGAGCTCCATATATGCTAACACTTAGAGACAGGATTGGAAACCCTGGTGGCGTAGTGGTTAAGAGCTATAGCTGCTAACCAAAAGGTTGGCAGTTCGAATCCACCAAGCGCTCCTTGGAAACTCTATGGGGCAGTTCTACTCTGTTCTATAGGGTCACTATGAGCCAGAATCAACTTGACGGCAATGGGTTTGGTAAAACATTAAATATGCTGTTAGGAATTACCTGAAAGCTGCAGAAGCAGAAAGACAAGTTATTAGCACATCTGGTTGGTACATCATGTTATGAAGGTTAAGCTTCATGGAATTTTATGACTGAGACACTTGCTGTCCTCAAAGGGGTGAAGTAGAAGGCACAGATGCAGTTGGAAAAACAGAAATTGGGATCTGGGAAAAAGAAGAGGCAGCCTGTAGGAAGAAAGATCAAGTTATCAAGCCAAATGTCAGAACCATGCTACGAAAGGTAAGTATGAATGTGATAGTCACAAAGTAAACCAAGGGTTGGCAGAAATGGATCACCAGTCATTTAGCAGACTTTCCCTAACTGGATATTGTATAAGATGATGAAGGATATATAAATATAAAGACGTAGTCCCTAACTGTAGGAACTTGTAGTAGAATTTTAAAGAACACTATGAATATATGTCTTAAAAATAAGTAGCAATCCAATAGAGTTTGGGAGGTGCATTACTAGTGGTAACGGACAGTGAGTAATATTGACATTGGAGAAGACAGTTGTGTGCTACAATTTGGGGTGATAAAGGAGATTTCTTGGAAGTATTAAAATAAGAAAAATAGCCTTAAAGCTTTTACTAGAAGTTTTCCAATAATGTACTGATGTTATGTTCTCTTAGGGTATAGATTAATATTGGGAGTAGGAAGAAAGAAGAATGAAAAGTTACGGGTAGCATTACAACGAATGGCACAGTGGAAAAGTATGTTTGAAATCCCAATGCTTTTTGCAACTACAGGTGGTGCAAATGGTTAGGTGCTCAGCTGCTAATCAAAAGGTTGGTGGTTCAAACCCACCAAAAGGCACCTTGGAAGAAAGGCCTGGTGATCTACTTCCAAAAGGTCACAGTCATTGAAAACCCTATGCAGTACAGTTCTACTCTGAAACGTGTAGTATTGCCATGAGTCAAAATCGACTGGACGGCAATTGTTTTGTTTTGTTTACATATGGCATAGCTAGGTGCCATAGATTGAAATTGTGTATTCTAAAACTACGTGTTCAAATCCTAACCTCTGTACCTATAAATGTGGCTCTGTTTAGGAACAGGGGTTTTCTTTTGTTATGTTAATAAAGTTATACTGGATTAGGGTGGATCCTAAACCTAATCACTTTTAAGTTATAAAAAGAACAAAATGGACACAGAGGTATAAACACGGGGAAGACAGATGACAAGTAAGGAGCACCAAGAATTGCTGGAGACATCAGAAACTAAGAGAGAGACTCCCAGAAGGAGGTGTACATCTGTTTTGGAATCATAGTACTTATTGCTTAAAATATATCAGAAAGTTTTTCTTTTTTTTTTATTATCTGCATGAGTTCATTTAAAAATGGAATGATTTATTTCTTGATTCTATGGTAGAATTTACACATAAAACTATATAGGTGTAGGGTACATTTTATAGAAAGAATTTTAACTAATTATTCAACTTCTTTGTTACATATCCTTTTAAACTCTAAAATTTCTTCTTGAGATAGTTTTGATGAATTATATTTTTCTAGGAATTTTCTGATTTTGTCTCAGTTTTCAAAAGTATTATCATAATTCTATAAGAAAGGTGGTCATGATAAATTTCCTGTCTCATGAAGATATAATAAATTAAATGAAGTAATAAATATCTAAAACACTTTGTTGTTGTTAAGTGCAGTCGCTAGTCCCAACTCACAGTGAACCTATGTACAACAGAAGGAAACACTGCCCAGTCCCCGGCCATTCTCACAAACACTGTTGTGCTTGAGTCCATTGTTGCAGCCACTGTGTCAATCCATCTCATTGAGGGTCTTCCTCTTTTTCACTAATCCTCCACTTTACCAAGCATGATGCCCTTTTCCAGGGACAGGGCCCTCCTGAAAACATGTCCAAAGTATGTGAGACATAGTCTCGCCATTCTTGCTTCTGAGGAGCATTCTGGTTGTACTTCTTCCAAGACAAATATTTGTTTTCTTTTGGCAGTCCATGGTATATTCAATATTCTTCCCTAACACCATAATTCAAAGGTGTCAGTTCTTCTTCAGTCTTCCTTATTCATTGTCCAGCTTTTGAACACATATGAGGTGACTGAAAACACTGTGGCTTGGGTCAGGCACACCTTAGTCTTCAAGGTGATATATTTGCTTTCTGAACTTTAAAGAGGTCTTTTGCTGCAGATTTGCCCAATGCAATGTGCCTGTTCATTTCTTGACTGCTGCTTCAATGGGTATTGATTGTGGATCCAATAAAATGAAATCCTTGACAACTTCAATCTTTTCTCCACTTACCATGATATTGCTTATTGGTCCACTTGTAAGGATTTTTGTTTTCTTTATGTTGAAATGTAATCAATACTGAAGGCTGTAGTCTGTTATTTTCATCAGTAAGTGCTTCAAGTCCTCTTCACTTTCAGCAAGCAAAGCTGTGTCATCTGCATAACACAGGTTGTTATTGAGTCTTCCTCCAACCCTGATGCCACATTCTTCTTCATATAGTCCAGCTTCTCAGATTATTTGCTCCGCATACAGATTGAATAAGTATGAGGAAAGACTATAACCCTGATGCACTCCTTCCCTAACTTTAAACCACGCGACATGTCCTTGTTCTGCTCAAATGACTGTCTCTTGCTCCATGTACAGTTTCCTCAAAAGCACAATTCAGTGTTCTGGAATTCCCTTTTTTCAGTTACCCGTAATTTGTTATGATCCACACAGTCAAATGCCTTTGTATAGTCAATGAAACACAGGTAAACATCTTTCTGGTATTCTCTGCTTTCAGCCAGGATCCATATGACTTCAGCAATGATATCCCTGGTTCCAAATCCTCTTCTAAATCTGGCTTGGATTTCTGGCAGTTCCCTGTCGATATCTTCCAAATATCTTGGCATAGACTAGTGAGCACTTCCATCACTGTATCCATTTGTTGAAGCATCTCAACTAGTATTCCATCAATTCCTGGAGCCTTGTTTATAATCAATGCCTTCAGTGCAACTTGGATCTCTTCCTTTAATACCATCAGTTCCTGATCATATGCTACCTCCTGAAATGGTTGAAAGTCAATTCTTTATACCAATTATACCAATTCTTTTTGGAATAATGACTCTGTATATTCCTTCTGTCTTCTGGTACTTCCTGCATTGTTTAATATTTTCCTTGTAGAATCCTTCAATACTGCAACTTGAGGTTTGATTTTTTTTCTTCAGTTCTTTCAGGTTGAGAAATGCCAAATGTGTTCTTCCCTTTTTGGTTTCAATCTCCAGGTCTTTGCACATTTCATTATAATACTTTACTTTGCCTTCTAGAGCCACTCTTTGAAATGTTCTGTTCAGCTGTCTTACTTCATCATTTTTTTCCCAATCTCTTTAGCTACTCTACATTTGTCTTCATCATCTAGTCATCAAGTGGATGGCTTTAACAAAGAAGTTTATTCTCTCACAGTCAAGTAGGCTACAAGTCCAAATTCAGGGAGTCAGTTCCAGGGGAAGATTCCTCTCTCTGTCAGCTCTGGAGGGAGGTCCTTGTGATGCATGTCCTCCCTTGGTCTGGGAGCATCTCAGCACAGGAACCCCAGGTCCAAAGGATATGCTGTGCTCCTGGCACTATTTTTTTGGTGATATAAGGTTCCCATGTCTCTCTGCTCACTTCTCTCTTTTATAGCTCAAAAGAGATTGGCTTAAGACACTATCTAATCTTCTAGACCTCATCAGTATAACTTCCATTAATCCATCTTATTACATCATAGTAGTAGAATTTACAACACATAGGGAAATCACATCAGAAGATAAAATGGTAGACAATCATACAAGGGAATCATGACCTAGTCAAGCTGACAAATATTTTGGGGGGACACAATTCAATCCATGACAACTTTTAAGAGCAAGTTTGAGTCTCTTCTTGCATCCATTTTGGTCTTTTCTTTCTTTCCTGTCTTTTTAATGACCTCTTGCTTTTTTCATGTTTGCTATCCTTTTTGTCATTCCACAACTCATCTGGTCTTTGGTCATTAGTGTTCAACGCATCAAATCTAGTCTTGAGATGGTCTCTAAATTCAGGTGGGATGTACTCAAGGTCATACTTCAGCTCTTGTGGACTTATTCTACTTTTCTTCAGCTTCAACTTGAACTTGCATATGAACAATTGATGGTCTGTTCCATAGTTAGCCCCTGGCCTTGTTCTGACTGGTGATATCAAGCTTTTCCATCATCTCTTTCCACAGATGTAGTTGATTTGATTCCTGTGTATTCCATATGGTGAGGCCCACTTGTATAGTTGCCTCTTATGTTGTGGAAAAAAGGTATTTGCAGTTAAGAAGTTGGTCTTGCAAAATTCTATCATGTGATCTCTAGCATTGTTTGTATCACCAAGGCCAGAGTTTTCCAACACCAGTCCTTCTTTGTTGCCCACTTTCGCATTCCAATCACCAGTAATTATCAATGTGTCCTGATTGCATATTCAATCAATATCAAACTGAAGAAATTGGTAAAAGTCTTCAGTTTCTTCATCTTTGGCCTTAGTGGTTGGTGCCTAAATTTGGATAATAGTTGTAATAACTGGTCTTCCTTGGAGTGGTATGGATATTATCCTATCACTGAGAGTGTTGTACTTAAAGACAGATCTTGAAATGTTCTTCTTGACATTGAATGTAATGCCATTCCTCTTCAAGTTGTCATTCCCAGTATTGTAGACCATATGATTGTCTGATTCGAAATGGCCACTACTAGTCAACTTCAGCTCACTAATGCCTAGGATACTGATGTTTATGTGCTCCATTTCATTTCTGATGTTTTCCAGTTTTCCTAAATTCAAATTTTGTACATTCCACATTCCAATTATTAATAATGTTTGCAGCTGTCTCTTCTCATTTTGAGTCGTGCCACATCAGCAAATGAAGGTCCCAAAAGCTTTACTCCATTCACATCACTAAGGTCAACTCTACTTTGAAGAGGTAGCTCTTCCCTGTCGTATTTTGAGGGCCTTCCAGCTCTATGTCACACAATGTTCCACTGCTATTCATAAAGTTTTCATTGATTAATTCTTTTCAGAAGTAGACCGCTGGGTCCTTCTTCCTAGTCTGTCTTAGTCTGGAAGCTCAGCTGAAACTGGTCTACCATGGATGGCCCTGCTGTTATTTGAATACCAGTGGCATAGTTTCAAGTATCACAGCAACAGGCAAGCCCCCACACTACAACAAACTGATAGACCCTTGGGGGTCTTCTTAAGTAGTATGCTTAAAAAAATAAGCCAAACTCATTGTCTTCGAGTGAATTCCAATTCCTAGAGACCTTACAGGATAGAGTAGAACTGCCCCATAGGGTTTCCAGAGCTGTAAATCTTTACAGAAGCAGACTGCCTCATCTTTCTTCCATGGAGTGGCTGATGAGTTCAAACTGCCAACTTTTCAGTTAGCAGCTAACTGCTTAACCACTGCACCACCAGGACTCCATGCTATACTTAACTCATTAAATTTTAGCCTTTGTCTTTCCTAAATAAAATGTTGTTGAGGATACATATTCCACTATAAGAGCTCCATTAGTTGCATCCAACAAGGTATATACTTCCTTTTTATTGAGGATAAAACACATGCAGTAATGTAAATAAGAAGCATTGATCTTAAGCATATGGTTCCAGGAATTTATACATGTCTACACACCTGTTACTACACTTAAATTAAGCTATAAAATATTTCAAGCACCCAGAAGTCACCCTCATATCTCACCCCAGTCAGTAACATCCTACCCAAGATACCCACTGTACTGACCTATCACTATGGATTAGCTTTGTTTTTCCTTTAGTTTCTTAGGGAATCATACAGCGTGTTCTCTTTTGTGTCTGGTTTCTTTGGTTCCATACAGTGTTTGTGATATTTATCTTCGTGATATTAGTTTTTACTGGTATAAATTACCATCATTTACTTATCCATTCTAATGTTAATGGACATTTGGGTTTTTTCCAGGTTTTGTCTATCCTGTATAACACTGTTAATAAATTATTTTACGTGTGATGTGATGGGCAATGCATCCCTTAAGTTTTGATACGCAGCATTTTCATTATAATTAAGATCTCAGTGTTTTTTCAAGTCCGTTAAGATTTCTTCTGTAACACATGAGTTTTATACATGTGTAAACATGTTTATATAAAGGTGGTTTGAACCCACCAGCCACTCTACAGGAAAAAGATGTGGCAACCTCTTTCTTAAACATTTACAGCCTTGAAAACCCTATGGGGCAGTTCTACCCTGTCCTGTAGGGTTGCTATGAGTTGGGGACGACTCAACAGCAATAGGTTTATATATATATGTATATATACATACACATATACATGTATTTGTATGTGTGTATGTGTATATATGTTTATATAAAAATACATATAATTCGCAAACATTTGTTGTTTCTATAGTTGTTTTAATATATCTGTTTTGCTGTTCATTTCAAACCTAGTTACACTATGGACAGAAAACAGTCTAAATATATCACTTCCTTAAAATTTGTAGACATTTGCTGTATGATCAATTTATATAAATGGCTGAAGTGTGCTTGAAAAGCATGTCTTCTATTGTATGAATATACTATTTGACATACATTCTTCTTTAAAATATTTTACTGTATTTTTGGTGAAAGAATACATTGACATATATTCTTTACCCCCATGTGTCTTTCACTGTCGTACTGTGGGGACTTGCATGTTGCTGTGATGCTGGAAACTATGTCACCGGTATTCAGATACCAGCAGGGTCACCCACGAAGGACAGGTTTCAGCTGAGCTTCCAAACTAAGACAGACTAAGAAGAAGGGCCTGGCAGTCTACTTCTGAAAAGTATTAGCCAGTGAAAACCTAATGAACAGCAGTGGAACATTGTCTGATATAGTGCTGGAAGATGAGCCCCCCAGGTTGGAAGGCACTCAAAAGATGGCTGGGGAAGAGCTGCCTCCTCAAAGTAGAGTTGACCTGAATGATGTAGATGGAATAAAGCTTTCAGGACCTTCATTTGCTTATGTGGCACGACTCAAAATGAGAAGAAACAGCTGCAAACATCCATTAATAAACTAAACCTACAATGTACAAAGTATGAATCTAGGAAAATCAGAAATTATCAAAAATGAAATGGAATGCATAAACATCGATATACTAGGCATTAGTGAACTGAAAAGGACTGGTATTAGCCATTTTGAATTGGACAATCCTATACTCTACTATGCTGGGAATGACAACTTAAAGAGGAATGGTGTTGCATTCATTGTCAAAAACAACATTTCAGGATCTATCCTGAAGCACAATGTTGTCAGTGATGGGATAATACCCATACGCCTACAAGGAAGACAAGTTAATACGACTACTCAAATTTACGTACCAACCACTAGGGCCAAAGATGAAGAAATAGATTTTTATCAGCTGCTGCAGTCTGAAATTAATCGAACATGCAGTCAAGATGCATTGATAATTATTGGTGATGGGAACGCAAAAGTTGGAAACAAAGAAGGGTCAGTAGTTGGAAAATATGGCCTCGGTGATAGAAGCAAAACTGGAGATCAAATGGTAGAATTTTGCAAGACCAACGACTTCATTGCAAATACCTTCTTTCACCAATGTAAACAGTGACTATACACATGAACCTCACCATATGGAACACACAGAAGTCAAATTGACTACATCTGTGGAAAGAGACGATGGAAAAGCTCAATATCATCAGTCAGAACAAGGCCAGGGGCCAACTGTGGAACAGACCATCAATTGCTCATATGTAAGTTCAAGCTGAAACTGAAGAAAATCAGAGCAAGTCCACGAGAGCTAAAATATGACTTTGAGTATATCCCACCTGAATTTAGAGACCATCTCAAGGATAGATTTGACACATTGAACACTAGTGACTGAAGACCAGAAGAGTTGTGGGAGGACATCAAGGACATCACCCATGAAGAAAGCAAGAGGTTACCGAAAAGACAGGAAAGAAAGAAAAGACCAAGATGGGTGTCAGAAGAGACTCTGAAACTTGCTCTTGAGCATCGAGCAGCTAAAGCAAAAGGAAGAATTGATGAAGCAAAAGAACTGAACAGAAGATTTCAAAGGGCCTCTCAAGAAGACAAAGTAAAGTACTATAATGACATGTGCAAAAAGCTGGAAATGGAAAACCAAAAGGAAGAACATGCTTGGCATTTCTAAAGCTGAAAAAACTGAAGAAAACATTCAAGCCTCGAATTGCAACAGTGAAGCATTCTATGGGGGAAAATATTAAATGACACAGGAAGCATCAAAAGAAGATGGAAGGAATACACAGAGTCATTATACCAAAAAGAATTAATCGATGTTCAACCATTTCAAGAGGTGGCATATGATCAGGAACCAATGGTACTGAAGGAGGAAGTCCAAGCTGCTCTGAAGGCATTGGTGAAAAACAAGGCTGCAGGAATCGATGGAATATCAAATGAGATGTTTCAACAAACAGATGCAGCACTGGAGGTGCTCACTCGTCTATGCCAAGAAATATGGAAAACAGCTTCCTGGCCAAATGACTGGAAGAGATCTATATTTATGCCTATTTCCAAGAAAGGTGACCCAACTGAATGTGGAAATTATGTTGTTGTTGTTAGGTGCCGTCGAGTCGGTTCTGACTCATAGAGAACCTACGCACAACAGAACAAAACACTGCCCGGTCCTGCGTCATCCTTACAATCGTTGTTATGCTTGAGCTCATTGTTGCAGCCACTGTGTCAATCCACCTCTTTGAGGGTCTTCCTCGTTTCTGCTGACCCTGTACTCTGCCAAGCATGATGTCCTTCTCCAGGGACTCATCCCTCCTGACAACATGTCCAAAGTATGTAAGATGCAGTCTTGCCTCTACGGAGCATTCTGGCCGCACTTCTTCCAAGACAAGATTTGTTCGTTCTTTTGGCAGTCCATGGTATCTTCAATATTCTTCACCAACATCACAATTCAAAGGCATCACTCTTCTTTGGTCTTCTTTATTCATTGTCCAGCTTTCACGTGCATATGATGCGACTGAAAATACCATGGCCTGGGTCAGGCTCACCTTAGTCTTCAGGGTGACATCTTTGCTCTTCGACACTTTGAAGAGGTCCTTTGCAGCAGATTTGCCCAATGCAATGCATCTTTTGATTTCTCGACTGCTGCTTCCATGGCTGTTGATTGTGGATCCAAATAAAATGAAATCCTTGACAACTTCAATCTTTTCTCCGTTTGTCATGATGTCGCTCATTGGTCCAGTTGTGAGGATTTTTGTTTTCTTTATGTTGAGGTGCAATCCATCCTTTGATCTTCATTAGTAAGTGCTTCAAGTTCTCTTCACTTTCAGCTAGCAAGGTTGTGTCATCTGCATGACGCAGGTTCTTAATGACTCTTCCTCCAATCCTGATGCCTAGTTCTTCTTCATATAGTCCAGCTTCTCGTATTATTTGTTCAGCATACGGATTAAATAGGTATGGCGAAAGAATACAACCCTGATGCACACCTTTTCTGGCTTTAAACCAATCAGTATCCCTTTGTTCTGTCTGAACAACTGCCTGTTGATCCATATAAAGGTTCCTCATGAGCACAATTAAGTGTTCTGGAATTCCCATTCTTCGCAGTGTTGTCCATAGTTTGTTATGATCCACACAGTCAAATGCCTTTGCATAGTCAATAAAACACAGGTAAACATCCTTCTGGTATTCTCTGCTTTCAGCCAGGATCCATCTGACATCAGCAATGATATCCCTGGTTCCATGTCCTCTTCTGAATCCAGCCTGAATTTCTGGCAGTTCCCTGTCAGTATACTGGTGCAGCCATTTTTGAATAATCTTCAGCAAAATTTTTCCTGCGTGTGGTATTAATGATATTGTTCTATAATTTCCACATTTGTTTGGATCACCTTTCTTGGGAATAGGCATAAATATGGATCTCTTCCAGTCAGTTGGCCAGGAAGCTGTCTTCCATATTTCTTGGCATAGAGAAGTGGGCAACTCCAGCACTGCATCTGTTTGTTGAAACATCTCATTTGATATTCCATCAATTCCTGGAGCCTTGTTTTTCTCCAATGCTTTCAGAGCAGCTTGGACTTCTTCCTTCAGTACCATCGGTTCCTGATCATATGCCACCTTTTGAAATGGTTGAACATCGATTAATTCTTTTTGGTATAATGACTCTGTGTATTCCTTCCATCTTCTTTTGATGCTTCCTGTGTTGTTTAATATTTTCCCCATGGAATCCTTCACTATTGCAACTTGAGGCTTGAATTTTTTCTTCAGTTCTTTCAGCTTGAGAAATGCCAAGCGTGTTCTTCCCTTTTAGTATTCCATTTCCAGCTTTTTGCACATCATTATAGTACTTTACTTTGTCTTCTTGAGAGGCCCTTTGAAATCTTCTGTTCATTTCTTTTACTTCATCAATTCTTCCTTTTGCTTTAGTTGCTCGATGCTCAAGAGCAAGTTTCAGAGTCTCTTCTGACGCCCATCTTGGTCTTTTCTTTCTTTCCTGTCTTTTCAGTGACCTCTTGCTGTCTTCATGGATGATGTCCTTGATATCATTCCACAACTCATCTGGTCTGCGGTCACTGGTGTTCAATGCATCAAATCTATTCTTGAGATGGTCTCTAAATTCAGGTGGGATATACTCAAAGTCATATTTTGGCTCTTGTGGACTTGCTCTGATTTTCTTCAGTTTCAGCTTGAACTTGCATATGAGCAATTGATGGTCTGTTCCACAGTTGGCCCCTGGCCTTGTTCTGACTGATGATATTGAGCTTTTCCATCGTCTCTTTCCACAGATGTAGTCAATTTGATTTCTGTGTGTTCCATCTGGCGAGGTCCATGTGTATAGTCGCCATTTATTTTGGTGAAAGAAGGTATTTGCAATGAAGAAGTCGTTGGTCTTGCAAAATTCTATCATTCGATCTCCGGCATTGTTTCTATCACCAAGGCCATATTTTCCAACTACTGAGCCTTCTTCTTTGTTTCCAACTTTTGCTTTTCAATCGCCAGTAATTATCAATGCATCTTGATTGCATGTTTGATCAATTTCAGACTGCAGGAGCTGATAGAAATCTTCTATTTCTTCATATTTGGCCCTAGTGGTTGGTGGGTAAATTTGAATAATAGTCATATTAACTGGTCTTCCTTGTAGGCATATGGGTATTATCCCATCACTGGCAGCATTGTAGTTCAGGATAGATCTTGAAGTGTTCTTTGTGATGAAGAACGCAACACCATTCCTTTTTGAGTTGTCATTCCCAGCATCATAGACTATATGATTATCTGATTCAAAATTATAGAATAATATTATTAATATCACATGCAAGCAAAATTTTACTCAAGATTAGTCAAAGATGGCTGCAGCAGTATATCAACAGGGAACTGCCAGAAATTCAGGCTGGTTTCAGAAGAGGACGTGGAACCAGGGATATCATTGCTGATGTCGGATGGATCCTGGCTGAAAGCAAAAAATACCAGAAGGATGTTTACCTGTGTTTTATTGACTATGCAAAGGCATTCAACTGTGTGGATCATAACAAATTATGGATAACATTGCAAAGAATGGGAATTCCAGAACACTTAATTGTGTTCATGAGGAACCTTTACATAGATCAAGGGGCAGTTCTTCAGAAACAACAAGAGGATACCGATTGGTTTAAAGTCAGGAAAGTTTTGTGTCAGGATTGTATTCTTTCACCATACCTGTTCAATCTGTGTGCTGAGCAAATAATCCTAGAAGGTGGAGTATATAAAGGAGAACAGGGCATCAGGATTGGAGGAAGACTCATTAACAATCTGCGTTATGCAGATGACACAACTTTTCTTACTGAAAGTGAAGAGGACTTGAAGCACTTACTAATGAAGATCAAAGACCAGAACTTTCAGTATGGATTGCACCTCAATATAAAGAAAACAAAAATCCTCACAATTGGACCAATGAGCAATATCATGATAAATGGAGAAAAGACTGAAGTTGTCAAGGATTTCATTTTACTTGGATCCACAATCAACAGCCATGGAAGCAGCAGTCAAGAAATAAAAAAGTGCATTGCATTGGGCAAATCTGCTGCAAAGGACCTCTTTAAAGTATTGAAGAGCAAAGATGTCACCTTGAAGACTAAGGCACACCTGACCAAAGCCCTGGTGTTTTTAATCGCATCATATGCATGTGAAAGCTGGACAGTGAATAAGGAAGACCAAAGAAGAATTGATGCCTTTGCATTGTGGTGTTGGGTAAAAATATTGAATATACCATGGACTGCCAGAAGAACAAACAAATCTGCCTTGGAAGAAGTACAACCAGAATGCTCCTTAGAAACAAGGACGGCAGACTGCGTCTTACATACTTGGACATGTTGTCAGGAGGGATGAGTCCCTGGAGAAGGACATCATGCTTGGCAGAGTACAGGGTCAGCAGAAAAGAGGAAGGCCCTCAACGAGGTGGATTGACACAGTGGCTGCAACAATGAGCTCTAGCATAACAACGATTGTAAGGATGGCGCAGGACTGGGTAGTGTTTCGTTCCGTTGTGCATGGGGTCGCTATGAGTCGGAGCCGACTCCAAGGCACCTAACAACAACAACAATATTCTTTATACCAAGTTTAGTTTTTATTTCATTCAAATCTTTTATATATTTACTGTTTTTTCAGTTTACTGACAATGACATATGTATACTAAAACCTTAAAATCATGGTGGCTTTTTCAATTTTTCCTGATTTTTAAAATTGTATTTCAGATCATTTGACGCTCTTTCTGCAAGTTCTTCAAGATTATTACATTTGTCTTGGGCATCTAGTGGTGCTATAACAGAAATACCAGAAGTGGATGGCTTTAACAGAGAGAAATTTATTTCTTCACAGTAAAGTAGGCTACAGGTTCATGTTCAGGGCATCAGCTCCAGGGGAAGGCTTTCTCTCTGTGTCGTCCTTCTCATCAATCTTCCCCCGGGCTAGGAGTTTCTCTGCGCAGGGATATTGTGTCCAAAGGATGTGCTCTGCTCCAGGTGCTGCTTTCTTAGTGGTATGAGGTCCCCCCAAATCTCTGTTTGCTTCCCTTTCCTTTTATCTATTGTTAGGTAAATGGTGGCACAGACCACACCCCAGGGAAACTCCCTTTACACTGGATCAGGGATGTGACCTTAGTAAGGGTGTTATAATCCCACCCTAATCCTCTTTAAACACAGGCAGAGATTATGATTTATAACACAATGGAAAATCACAAAATGGAGGACAACCACACAATACTGGGAATCACTGTCTAACCAAATTGACACATATTTTTGGTGGATACAATTCAATCCATGACAATATGTCACTGATGAACTGAATTATTATTGACTCGGACATCTCTGTGCCTCAGTTTCCTCATATGTGAAATAGGGATAAAAGTGTACTTCATCAGGTTCTTATGATGATTTTTGTTGTTGTTAGTTGTCATCCAGTTGATTCCAACTCATGTCAACCTCAAGTATACAGAGTAGAACTGCTCCTTAGGGTTTTCATGTCTGTGACCTTGCAGAAACAGATTGCCAGGCCTGTCTTCTGAGGTGCCTCTGGATGGGTTTGAACTCCCAACTTTTTGGCTAGTAGTTAAATAACCATTTGCGACACCCAGTGACTTCTTATGAGGACTAGAGGAGCTAATGTTTGTAAAACACTTCAGATTGTGCTGGAGTGTCATACATAAGTGTCAGGTGAATAAGTAACAGTAATATTTTCTGCTTTGAGTCTATTTTGATGTTAACATTAACAATATAATACCCTTTTTTTGGTATTTGCCTGGTATAAGCATTTCCATCCTTATATTTTCACCTCTTCTGGGTCTTAACCATTTTGTATGTCTTGTAAACAGACACAGCTAGAAATCTGCGACTAGATCTATGTCTCTTTATCTGCATCTATATCCTCATTCTCAACTTTTCACAAACTTGAGTCTGAAACAATATTGTTCTTGTAGCTTTCCTGACCATCAATGGGAGTGAACTCAAACGACTTAATTAAAATAATCTGTTTCAGTTATACCTAAAAATAAAAAAATACTGGGCAGCAATGATGGGCTCAAGCATAGCAACAATTGTGAGGATGGAGCAGGACCAGGCAGTGTTTCTACTGCACATAGGGTAGCTATGAGTCGGAACCAACTCGATGACACCTAACGGCAACAATACTGAGCAAACAACACTGAGATTTTTTCAGTAGCTATACATCTAATTTAAAACTCCTTTTAACCGTGAAGGAAAGCTGGACCTTGGGGTTGACTCATGTCCAGCCACAAAAGTTTATATGAACCAAGAAACAATGACTGCACTGTCTTTTTTAGAAATGCAGCTTAAATAGGCATTTCCATATTTGAGAATTGTTCCCAAGCTATACAGCTAACCTTGATATTTTTTAAAAAATTCTTGCAAGTGCTACAGAACCCCCCTCCTTTTTTTAATAAACGAAAACCCAAAGCCTTTGGAAAATCGTGTCCTTTGTGTGTGTACACGTACGTGCGTGCATGTGTGTGTGCACATATGTTTCCCAGATTGGTGGCTAATCTTAACACGTCCACCCTACCTTCTGTGCCTGGTGGATGCTTTTATGCTCCTCTTGCTCCTGGGATGTTACCAAGCTTTCAAAACCTTACTCAGGTGATGTGAGGAATTAAAAAAAAAAAAAAATGTTATATATATCCTTTCATGGCTGCATCATAACGTGCAACACAGAACATCACTTAGGATTTAAAGGTCCGTAAAATAGAAAGCTTGCTTAACCCCTTGACTGCTCAGTGTGCGTAAGCTGCAGCTCCCTGAAATATCGGAATTTTATGAGTGTTGAAAGCTGAGGTGTTTCTAAGCCTCCGTAGCACATGTTCATTCTATTATGGCAACCCAGGTGAAAGCAGCACAGAATTGCCTCAGCTCTATTTTCTTTGTCTTTGAAACTGTTTGTGGTAATTCCAATTCTGAAAATCAAAACGCCTGAAAACAGATAATTCACTAAATTAGTAACAGGAAATAAACCCACTGCCACTGAGTTGATTCTAACTCATAGAGACCCTGTGAGACAGAAAAGAACTGCCCCATTGGGTTTTCAAGGCTGTAAATCTTTACAGAAGCTGCCTGTCACATCTTTCTCCCTCAGAGCAGCTGGCAGGTTTGAACCGCTGACCTTTCAGTGAACAGCCAAGTGTCTTAACCACTGCACCACCAGGGCTTGGCAGGAAATGCAAAGTATATAGCATTTTCTTTCGTGGAACGAAAGAAAAATGAGTCCTTTTCCAAAGAAGCCAGGAACATCAGAAATAGTGGCATATTTCTTCTTTCAAATGGCATAAGCATAGTTTAAAAATTTTGGAACTTAAAAAGGAACAGAAATCAATGCTACTGTCTTCACGGTACTATACCTTTTCGTCTTTTTTTTTTTGCCATCAAGCTGATTCTAATTCATGGACACCCCATATGTGTCAGGGTAGAACCGTGCTCCACAGGGTGTTCAATGGCTGAGTTTTTGGAAGTAGATCACTAGGCCTTTCTCTTGAGGTCCCTCTGGTGGACTCGAACCTCCAGACTTTCGGTTAGCAGACAAGCACGTTAACCATATGCATCACCCAGGGACTCCATTGTATCATCCCAGCGAGGTATACATTGTTAGAAGAGGACCCAGGTATGGATATGCTAGGAATGTCAGTACTTTAGGAAATGAGGAATGTTCTGTGAGGGAAGGGGAAGCCGTAAGAGGCTGAATGTGTAGACGGGAATACTAATGGAGGCTGGAGCTTAGAAGATCAGCCACTTTCGTAGCTGGGAGTCTAGAAACTGTCCCTTGGGATGCTTCGATCTTCTCCATGAACTTATAGTTTGATTGTATATAGTCTATGTGACCTGAATCTCTTTTATTATTTCATAGCTATTTCAATTTTATGAACATTGCCTCTACTCTGCACACAGTGGTAAGGGTTTGGGGAGGTAGATTTTTACATTCTTATAGGAAGGGTAACAAAAAGATTAAAGTGATTATAAGTTAAAACATGATCATTTTTTAAATAAAATAGCGTCATACAGCTCATGTAGCATTCACCAAACACTCTAACACATATCATTTTATTTGCGCTTCATAAAAATCCTCCACAGTATATATGTAGTCATGGAAAACTGAAGCTCAGAGAAGTTGAGTGACTTCTCCAAGGGCACACAGCTTAGAAGCTGCAGAGCTGGAACAAAATATCATTCCTCTTATTTCAAGTCCAGTTTTTATTCCAGTACATCAGGTGGTCAGCATGTACTTCTTACATATTTAGTGCGTTGATCTCTCGTCAACAAAGCCACTGCCAGGCTATCGAATGGGTGAGGGAGAAAGAGTGTAAAAGAGAAGACAGGCAGAGAAGAGAAAAAAGCACATGGGTGTGGGAAAGAAGGAAAGAAGGCTGAGCAGAGGGCAGGAAATGATTGAGTTGCTCTCAATTATTCCACACTGACCAAAGGTCCTAGAGCCCATTCAATGCTGTAGGGTCTCTCATCCTATTTAATTTCATGTTTATTTTCTTCTTCAAAAATTCTCCCCCATACTTGAGATTTCAGAATTTTTAACTGAAGCATTCTTTATCTAAAGTTATTTGCCTTGGACTATCTGAAGATTGGAGACAGTGGTGGTTCAGTGATAGAATTCCCACCCTCCATGCAGGAGGCCTGGATTTGATTCCCGACCAATGCACCTCAAGCAGAGTCATCATCACCTGTCTGTCATTGGAGGTTTGCATGTTGCTATGATGCTGAATAGTTTTCAGCGGAGAGTCCAGATTAAGAGTGACTAGGAAGAAAGGCCTGGAAATCTGCTCCCAAAAATGAACCAGTGAAAACCCTGAGAATCAAAACAGTTGGATCCCCAGCCGATTATGGGGATGGCACAGGACTGGGCAGCGTTCTGTTCTATTGTGCATGGGTTCACCATACGTCAGAGGCCGACCCAAAAGCACGGAATAACAAAAATACACGAAGGTTACATGATTCTTTCACCTTATCCTAGCTCTGTCTATCCACACGCTGAGTTCTTTTCAACCTCCAGAGCTTTTATATTCTTCCCTAGAAGTACATTCCTGAGGGAGAAGTAGAAACTCTTTCTTTCAGGTCTTTATCAGTCCATTTCCCTGTTGTGAAATTCCAGAGCCTCATAGTCTCTAAATTTCAATGTTCTCAAAAAGAAATTCTCAGGTGTTACAAAGTCACAACGCCCGCAGCCTGCTTACAAGATCAGAAGCTTTGATCATACCTAGTAACTGATGGTTAGGAAAATTGAGCCATTTATTTTTGTAAGCTTGTATTTAATAAAGTCCATGACCAAAATTAGAAATTGCACAAGACAATATTAATGCCTGAAACTCTTAAAGATAATAATGAATGAAACACTGAACTCTCGTTTTAATTCCTAAATATTTTAATGAAGGGAATGTACGCGCCCCAGGTTTTATTAAATAGATAACAACTTGCAGTGAAAATTGGAAGTAGACGAAATTCTGGGTGAGGACTTCTCCTTCAGGAAGGTTTTTATTTTAGGATACCCCACAGCGAGGGGAAGAGGTCCTTTCTGAATGATGGCTTTGGGTTAGGTGTGTTTGCCTTGACCTCAGGCTTAATGATGGTGTGTCACGCTTGGAAGCCATTTTCAGCTTTATCCTGAAGAACAGAAAAGAAGGGAAATCCCTTCGGTTCCTGGATCACCTTTTAATAGGAAGTAGCTAACTTCTGATTGGAATCAATATCTCAACCAGAGAGTGCAAGGAGAGTTTAATTAGCCTTCGTGGTTCCACTTCATAATTTCATAGAACCGGTCTTTGGAAGTCATGTCAATAACTATCAGTTTACTGCCTGGGTCAGCGTTTTGTGACTTCCAGACCACCATTCGTCAAAGCCACCTCTGTGCCATGCAGCAATCAAGAGGACTGCGGAGGCATGCTGCCAGCACAGCAGCCGGGGACCCTGGTGGACAGGCACATTCAGGCAGGGGATAAATAATATGAAAACAGAAAGCCTCTAACAATGGTGTGCTCTTGAGGATTGTGTTGCTTTGGCTAAGGCTTAATTTTCTTTTGCAAACGGTTATTCAATGCACATAGTCTAAATGTGGCAGCTGAAATACAGCACGTGGAGACAAAGCCTTCTGCATTTTGTAAAGAACAGGGAGGCTTTCCTCCCTGTATTCTCCCTTTGCTCTGGTTCAGCAAATACGTACGCCAAGCCACTGTGGGAGCACAATGGAACATGGCTGCACTAGATTGAAAATCGAGCTCAAATTCTATTTGAAATGATAATTTGTGTCCCGCATACCCAAGATATGCGAAGCTTTACAACTATATTTGCATTTTGCAGGTTTTTTTTTTTTTTCTGGAAATACATTTGGCCCCATACAAAAATCTAGGGCAGGACTGAAAAATGACATTACTAGACCAAAATAGATGTGTCCATAAGCTAGCAAATAAATTATTTAGAGCAAACTCATCAATCAAGATTAAGGAAAAAAGAAGAGGATTTAGAAAATATGTTCCCTAACTCAATTTTATTAATTATTCTTGAATGTGAAAACCCTGTGAATAAGGGGTACGTTATATCAACATAAAAGAAAGTTAAGTTTTAATTATCATTACTTGTAATTTGTGTGGCAAATAAAAAGAAACCAATTACTATTCCTTAGGATTATGCCAATGTAGTTAACATTTAGGATATTGCTTTTGGATATCCACCCCCCGCCCCACCAAGAATCAGTAAAACCATCTGAGAACTCATCAAATTTGTTAAAAAAAATCTGAATAAATGGCTACACTTTTGAGTTTTGTGAAATGTCTGACCCTCTATATTTGACACCTTTGTTTCAAGCTTACAGCATTTATTGCATGTTCCCCTCTGAGTTGTACAGGTTATTTTCTGGATGGATGACTTGCAAGGGAGAATACACATGTATTTTTACCTTTTAATGTTTGACTTGATTACTAATGTGCCTGTGCTGAGACACCGCTCCAAACCTGAGACATTTAAAGGTGTCAGGTACAAATGCAGGTTTGCCGAGGTTGTGGCGGAGCGATGCAGAACAAAGATCACAGATCAGTCAGGCAGCTGCATCCTAAGCGATCGTATTATGTTCTATCAGAATATGTTATTGTACTCCTAGGTTGTTAATAGTCAGCTACCGTTTCAGTGGCAAAGAAAGGCATAGAAGAGCGAGAAAGCAGTTAATTAAAATGTCAATACCATTCTCATTATGAATCTGCTATTTATAACACAGAATACACTAGACATATCAGACTTAACAACTAGATACTTTGTCAATACTTTTTTGGAAAGTCGCTAATGAGTGGGGTATTCTTTGGGTTATCTATTTTTGACTTGATTTCTCCAATAGTCTCCTTGGTGTGAAAGGACTCCTCAACTCAAACCGTCCAGAGATGATAAGAGCATGTCTGCTACCTTGACGGTCTAAAAATTTGAATGTCAGATATCAAAGGAGTATAGGCAGTCCCTGCTGTTCTATATGGTACATTTTCCCACTCTGCTCATTCAAAGTGTCTAATTAGCAGCCACACTTATTTCTCATTGCCTTTAGCTCCTCAATCAAGGATTTCTGCTCAAGGAACCCTGCTGCTGGTGCTAGAATTAAAAAAAATAAAATCATGAAGCTCATATTCATGTAATCAGCCTATAAGCACCACCTCTTCATCACCAAGGGCAATTATCTCTTTCCTCTTCTATATGCATTACTGATACCGTCCTTATGTTACTTTCCCTTTTCATGGGTGATCTTGGTATTTCTTGTGCCAGGCTGGACATAGGGGAGAGGATAAAAGAAAAAAAAAATTGAATATGTTCAGGGTTAAGTTAATTTTCCATAAAAGCTGGAAAGGAAGGCAAGTACCCATTCTGTAAAAATGTTGTCATTCTGTAAAAATATAAAATAGCATCACCTGTTGTTCTTAGGTTCCATCGAGTCAGTTTCAACTCATAGTGACCCTACGTACAACAGAAGGAAACACTGCCCAGTCCTGTGCCATCCTCACAATCATTGTTATGCTTGAGCCCATTGGTGCAGCCACTGTGTCAATCCTTCTCATCGAGGGTCTTCCTCTTTTTCACTAACCCTCCACTTTAATAAGCATGATGTCCTTCTCCAAGGGCTGGTCCTTCCTGATAGATAGCGTGTCCAAAGTATGTGAGTTGAAGTCTCATCATGCTTGTTTCTAAGGAGCATTCTGGCTGTACTTTTTCCAAGACAGATGCTGGTTCTTTTGACAGTCCACGATATATTCAGTACTCTTCGCCAACACGACAACTCAAAGGCGTCAATTCTTCTTTGGTCTTTCTTATTGACTGTCCAGCTTTTGTATTCATACGAGGTGATTGAAAACACCATGTCTTGGGTCAGGTACACCTTAGTCCTCAAAGTGACATCTTTGTTTTTTAACACTTTACAGAGTCTTTTACAGCAGATTTGTGCAATGCAATGTGTCTTTTGATTTCTTGACTGCTGCTTCTACGGGTGTTGACTGTGGATTCAAGTAAAATGAAATCCTTGACAGCTTCAGTCTTTTCTTCATTTATCATGGTGTTGCTTATTGGTCCAGTTGTGAGGATTTTTCTTTTCTTTACACGGAGGTGTAATCCATACTGAAGGCTATAGTCTTTCACCTTCATTAGTAAATGCTTCAAGTCCTTCTCACTTTCAGTGAACAGGCTGTATCATCTGCATAATGCAGGTTGTTAATGAGTCTTCTTCCAATCTTGATGTCCCATTCTTCTTCAAATAGTCCAGCTTCTGTGGTTTATATATATATATATGTACATATCTATATATCTGAGGTCTTTTGCAGCAGATTTGCCCAATGCAATGCATCTTATATGGTTGTCATGAGTCAGAATTGACTCGACACCAATGGATTTATATATATATATATATATAAATATATATATATAAAACCCAATCCATTGTTGTTGAGTTGATTCAGACTCATAGCGACCCCATGGGACAGAATAGAACTGTCCCATAGGGTTTCCTAGGAGTGGTTGTTGGATTCAAACTGCCAACTTTCAATTAGCAACCAAATGCTTAACCACTGGTATTTCTGCTTGCTTTGTTAAGTTTATTAAATGCAAAGAATAAGAAACCAGTAATCCATTTGAATAACATTTTGTAGAGATATGTCCAAAATATAATACCTACTAACTTAGTCAAAAATTTGTCAAGGATTTCGTTTTACTTGAGTTCACAATCAACACCCATATAATCAGCAGTCAAGAAATCACAAAACACATTGCATTGGTTAAATCTGCTGCAAAAGACCTCTTGAAAGTGTTGAAAACTAAAGATGTTACCTTGAAGACTAAGGTGTGGTGATCCAAGCCATGGTGTTTTCAATCACCTCATATACGCATGTGAAAGCTGGACAATGAATAAGGAAGACCAAAAAAGCATTGAAGCCTTTGAATTGTGGTGTTGACGAAGAATATTGAATTTATCACGGACTGCTAAAAGAACGAACAAATCTCTCTTGAAAGAAGTACAACCGGAACGCTCCCTAGAAGCAAAGATGGCAAGACTATGTTTCACATACTTTGGACATGTTATCAGGAGGGATCAGTCCCTCAAGAAGAACATCATGCTTGGCAGAGTAGAGGGTCAGTGAAGAAGAGGTAGACCCTCAGCAAGATGGACTGACACAGTGGCTGCACCGATGGGTTCAAATAGGGCAACGATTGTGAGGATGGTGCAATACTAGGCAGTGTTTTGTTGTTGTACATGGGGTCACTATGAGTCAGAACCGACTCGACAGCACCTAACAACAACAGCAGCATAGTCCAAATACTATGATACAGATGGTCTGACCATGGTTTGGAAATCACCAATGAAGTTGGTAGCAATCTGAAGTAAGACTTTCGACTTGCTGGAGACAATCCTCAGGGGTGTAAGTACTCAGGCAATGGAAATACCAAGATTGTTTGGATTAGGACAGCCCACAAGTCAAGCTCTTTCTTACAGTGTTGTGACTCTAATCACAACTTTGCTGCATGTCCTATAGAGTAAAAGCCCAGGAAAACATCAAGGCCTCATTCTTGTATTCTTCAATCCTTCAGTCCTTGATATCATCAGTAGTTTGGGCTTTTGAAGCTATTAAGCAAGGTTAGCTTCCCAGAGAATTTCGGCAAAGCTACTCTCTGATGGCAAGGGTGGTTGGGTCAGAGTTTTATGCAGCTATGCTTACAGCCACAGCAAGAGACCCAATAGCAGGTGAGAAAACACTCTGGGACTCCTTTGGAAAACATTCAACTTAACAGGCTATGAATAGCACTATAAGTCACTCAGACTCCTGAAGAACAACTATAAAGTGTCAGAGGAGTCAGCATTTCCCTCTCTCAGCCACCACCAGCCCTGACTTGTTCTCTCACTGTGACAGAAATGGGAAGCACAGCTCTGTGATTGCTTTGAAGTCTTCTTCAAACGACATGAGGGATGCAAAGCCCTGCCACTCCACCTTTGTGCTACACCAGTAAGCAGGGCTCCTCCTTCCTGAAAAATCCTTCAGTGATCTTTCCATAGCAATGAAGTCTAAGTCTCTTAGCCTGGCAGACAAGATCCCATATGATCTGGTCCCTACTAACCCTGCTAATCACTTTCTTCTCCTATCACTTCTCCTGGATATCCCCACCCAGGTCCCCATTTACAGCCCATAGACACAATTTCCCCAGCATCACACTGAACTCTTCACAGCTCCCCAAACGTGACAAGCTCTTTTTTTCCATCTTCGTCCTTTGTACAAATTAATCCCTCTCACTGAAACATCCTTCCCTGATCCCCTACTCTCTGCTCCACTAGCTAACATCACTTATCCTTCAAGCCCAGTTTCCCTTATTCCTCTGCGGGCTGAGCAGATTGTGGAGAGAACATCTTCAGGTAGTTGTCTTTCGCCTACCATGAAATGTCAACAGTGTCGCCTGGTGTTGGGAAGAGTGGCCCTAACTCCCACCTGATGTAGGAGTCAGTCTTCAGGGGTTTTCAGCTCACTGTTTTGTTTTTTTTTTTTTCTCCTTCCACTTGTCACACTACGTCATAGACTTTATTTTACTAGTCGACCAACTGTGAGGCTCCTTAGTGTAAGTATTACTCATGGTTCTATCACAGAGTTGTTGCTGTTGTTAGTTGACGTCTAGTCAATTCCAGCTCATGGCAATCACATGTGTGCAGAGTAGAACTGCTCCATAGGGCTTTCAAGGGAAGCATACATTAGACATTTGATGAATAAATCAATGAATGATGAATAAAATACAAGGCTTTTAACCAGACATTTCCGTATGCTGATAACTGAACACTCAAGACAGTTGAAATTGATCGAGGGATGGTACAAGGGACCGATAATAAACCTGAAGAAGACTTATATCATCATGAGGTCTCACGTCCCAGGGAGACTTTATGCTGAACTAATGATCTTCATTGGCGATTGGAATGGGGAAGCCACTACTGGACTCCATTATTGCCAATAATTAACAAAATTTACATTCCAGCACTTGGCAATGTTGAGAACTGGATAAACAAGCCCACTGTGTCCTTCAAGAGTCTGGCAAAGAGAGAGTGCATGAAAGCCTGGTGGAGATAGCCTGTCATCATTGTGGCTGAGGAAACATGGATCTGTCAGGCATGTCACACTTGGCTCCATCATCAGTGTCTTTAAGCTCCTTCATATGAAGCTACAGGCAGGGCCACCAGTCCTTTGGCCTTAGACATGCACCATCTAGCAGATTTGGAACCATGTGTTTGCAGTGCACTTGGTGGGATGGATGTCAAGGAAGATGGCTGACAGCAAGCTAAAAGCTGCTATGTGGGTAGTGCCTATCACAGCAACTGGAGCTTTGCTGACGGGAGGCTGAGAGCAGCTCCAAGAATTCCCAGATGGTAGCACCTGTAGGAAGAGGGCCCCTTCCAAACAAAGGGGAGTCCCTGGGTGGTGTAACTGGTTAAGCACTTGACTACTAACCATATGGTTGGCAGTTGGAACCCACCCAGAGGTAGCGCAGAAGGCCTAGAAATCTGCTTCTGAAAAGTCACAGCCTTGAAAACTCTGTGGAGCACAGTTCAACTCTGCATATACAAGGTCACCATCAATCGGAGTCAACTCAATGGCAGCTGGCATGGCTTCACTCCGAACAAAGGCTTGTGGCCAGTTCTCTACGACTCTTCACCCTTCTGCTCATTCTTTGAAAAGGTGGTAACTTAGAAACACACTCTCCTTTACCTCTCAAACTCTGCTACTGAAAAATTACTGTAAAAGAATTTAATAATAAAAAAAAATCAGTCCATCTTTCAGACCCTATCTTTCTTCCATTTGATTTTAAAACATGCAAGAATATGATCTGGAGTATTATATGTGGAAAAAAAGAAAAAAAAAAATCTGTTGCCCTTGAGTTGATTCTGACTCATAGCGTCCCTGTAGGACAGAGTAGAACTGCCCCATAGCATTTCCAAGGAGTGGGTGATAGATTCAAACTGCTGACCTTTAGGTTAGCAGCTGTAGCTCTTAACCTCTGCATTACCTGGGCTCCATATATGTGAAAATAGAAGGTTTGAAAACAGCATAGAAACTCAGAGTTCAAAGCAAAAGGAGCTAATTAATAAGCTGTCTTCTTTTCCCTTATTATTTATTTATTTATTTATTTTTTTGTATTTTCTTCCCACTGAGCAGCTCTAAATACTTGATGTAGAGAGCTGGGTTTTTATTTTTATTTTTTTAAATTATAGCCTATGCATCACGCAGACCTCTTCCTGAGATATATTGGCCTGGTACATAAACAGCTTGTGAGCTCCAGGGGCAGAGTATATTTTATTCTAGATGGAACTCATGATAAGAAACTGAATTGAGAAAGCATTTTCTAGGAAACTAAAGTCAGCCACTGAATAAAATACAAAGGAAAGGGCTTTCAAATGTGTTCTCATTCATTAGATTTTAATGTGTCAAAAGTTATTTAATGTCTAAAGTAAGAAGGACAAGAGTGAAAAGAATAGACTTCACAAAACCAAATCCCCTAAAGACATTTATATTTTTCTTGCACAATAAAGTAAATGCTAGGAGATAAATAATTTCCAGGAAGAAAATGTATGGCGTGTTCAAAGAATAAACACTATGTGTTCCATTCTCTCTCCATCCAATCCCATAGCAGTGCAGGTTTAGCCTCCTCTTGGAAATATAGTCCTGCAAAGCTTTATGTGCTGGAGGAAAATTGAACTTGAACTGATTGGAATCACTACTTTATTATACCCTTTACCCTGTAGTCTCCTAACAAAGAATACATTGCCACATAAATGTCTAGGTAAATGTTACCTTTCCCTGGCTTTAACTCCAGAGAGCAGACTGTTTGCCACCCTGTCCAGCATCCTAGGTCTAGGCTGAATTCATGCATGAAGGTTAAGAGGAAGTTAATGAATAGAGTATAATCTATTAAGAAAATATCTGCATACTTGTTGGTGAGGGCAAGGCGAGTGAGGAAAGGAGAGACCCTCAACAAAGAAGTCCAGTTCCTTGCTACTCAAAGTGATGGCTGTGGGTCAGCAGCATCAGCATCACCTGAGGGTTGTTTTTTTAGCAATGCAGAATCTCAGGTTCTACCCTAGAGCTACTGAATCAGAATCTGCATTGAACAAGACCCCCAGGTGATCCATATACACATAGAGTTTGAGAAGTTACCATCCAGGACACAGCGTCTTCCCTAAAGGATCCTCAGTTCCGTCGGGGTAGCCAGGAAATAGAGATCAAAGTTAGGCATGTTGCAACACCATGTCTGAACTAAATGAAAGGTGAAGACCTTAAATGTTTCTGAGGTTCAGAGGAAAAAGGCCACTGTCAAGGCCAAGACATTGTGAATGCTTAAGGAGGTAAGTGGCTTGTGTGTTGTTGTGATGCTGGAAGCTATGCCACCAGGATTTCAAATACTAGCAGGGTCACCTGTGGGGGACAGCTTTCAGTGGAGCTTCCAGACTAAGGCAGGCAGGGAAGAGAGGTCTGGCAATCTACTTCCAAAAATGAGTCAATGAAAACCCTATGGATCACAACAGAAGATTGTCTAATACAGTGCTGGAAGATGAGCTCCCGAGCTTAGAAGGCACTTAAAATATACAGTGGCTGCAACAAGGGTCTCAAGCATACCAAAACTGAAGACGGCACAGGACCAGGCAAGGTTCCGTTCTGTCGTGCATAAGAGAGTTGACTTGATGGCAACTGAAAACAACAGAGAGGTAAGTGGGAGCTTAAAGTAGAGGAGATTTGGCAAATTAGAGGTAAATGGAGAGGATATTTCCAGAGAAAATTCAACGGAGTTTATTATACACGGGGCACAAGAGAAGCAAAGGCACAGAGGGAAGATATAAGACCATTGATATTTTGGGGTGTCTGAAATGTGCAGGGCTGGTGCAGAGCTTTCTCTCATTACGCTTACAGTCATGCAAAGAAACACTGAAGTACAGGTGGGAAGGTAATGTTGACGCTTAAATAAAATTTGAACTTGAACTTTTGGTTAACAGACAATGGAGATAATAGTCAAAGGCAGATGGACTGAGGAAAGGTTGGAGGTGGTAAGAAACTATTACCAGCAAGTATTTGGACATTATTGCACATGCAATGTGGGTGGGATAAAAGCAACTGGCACGGAGCTCTTGAAGAGAAAGAAGGCTTAGAATCACAGGATTTTAGAATAAAACAAGATGTCACCTTACAGTTCACTTAAGTCAACTCTTCCATTAAACAAACAAGGAATTGGTGCTCCAGGAAGATAGTAGGCCTGGCTTCACGGACCCCTGCTGTGCTATCATGTCTTGTAATCCTTAATAATTTTTGAACCAGGGGCCCTACATTTTCATTTTGCAGTAAACCCAGAACTAAACACATTGCCACTGAGTTGATTCCAACTCATAGCGACCCTATAGGACAGAGTACAACTGCCAAATAGGGTTTCCAAGGCTGTAATCCTTACTGAAGCAGACTACCATATCTTTCTCCCACGGAGCAGCTGACGGGTTCTAACTGCTGACCTTTTGGTTAGCAGACAAGCACTTAACCATTGTGCCAGCAGGGCTCCTTTCATTTTGCACTGGACACCACAAATTGTGTAGCTATTTCTGAAGAACAGATTTGCCACAGTCATACACAAAGCCTAAAGAATTAGAACCCTACCCCGATTAGCTTGACTTCTGATCCATTTTTCATTCCACCTTCCAGTTCTGTCTTAGAGGCTGCCTGATTAGAGCGGGCAGGTGGGGAAGAGGAGTGGAAAAAGAACTGTATTACATTAAGCTAAAGAGACTAAAGGAATTGTTACCAACGCTATCTAAATATGTTCACCCAGAGAGGAGAAACTAGTTTTAAACACAGCATAACAAATTCTGTGGATATGGGGGGGGGGGTGGGGTGGGGGTGGGGGTTGTTTGTGTTTATTTTGTTCTGTTTGGTGGTTTTTTGTTTCTCTGTTTTTGTTTTGTTTTGCTGTTTGGAGTGAAAACAGGCCCTCCAGGTAAAACAACTCAACAGGAAAAAGTAAATTGGGATTTAAGATCAGGAGATACCAAAAACCAAAAAAACAAACCCAGTGCCTTTGAGTCGATTCTGACTTATAGGGTCACTATGAGAATCGAGATAATAATAAAAAAAAAGCATATATATATGTATATATATATATATATATATATATATAAAGATTTGTAGGTCATGCCCAGATAGTGGGTGAATCCTAAGAACTGAAGCCCTAGAAATGGATAAAACATCTAAGGGAAAGTATTTAAAGAAAGAAGAGAAAGAGGCAGAGTTATTAGTGAAAAAAAATTGGTGGTAGCTAGCTCCAACCCTGACACAAGAGGCCAAAGAAGAAAAGAGAAAAGAAAATGAGAATTGGGTAGGAATGGAGCTCAGTGGAAAGTAATATGGGAATTCAAAAGCAGAGTGTTGAAGAAGAAATGGTCAGTAGTTGCAAATGGTGGGAAAAAAATCTCCGAATTGGCGAGTAGGGAGTCATTGGTAAACTTCCCAGATGTATACTCAATGCTATCAGAAGGATTAGATTAACATGTATGGGACTAAGGTTAGAATTTGATGGTTCAAAAGAGTTAAGATAGTTTATTTGGATCAGCTGGAGTACGCAGAAGAGTCAAGTTAGGAAAGATATTTCCTAGACGGAGGCTAATGTATATTTGAAGGCAACAAAGAAATGGGCAATGAAAAGTGAGAGGTTAAAAATATTGGAAAAAAGAATTGATAACATGGAGTACGAATCTCACAGGACATAGGAGGCTCCAGGGACACAGTCACAGACGGAGTGGTTGGCTCTGGAAAGCAGGAATATTTGTTCTTTTTCTCTGAAAAGACAGAAAAGGAAAAAGGAGTAAATAAATACGAAGAGTCCTTTGGAAGGGCAATGGGGAAGTTCATGTCTAAGTCTTCATCAGGGCAAAACAGAAGCTAAAGTCACTTTTTGCTGTGTTTTGTTATAATCTACCATTTAATAGTTTCCTACAGATCTTGGGGGCTGGATGGGCAGTGTATCAGAGGCATGTTATGAAAATGGAATTTTTTAATCATCCCACATAAACTGCTTTCCTAGAAACAAAGTTATACAGCACAGTTGCCAAGAGAGAATAAACAAACTGCTTATTCAGCAGTAAGAAATATAGCATCTTTTGAATATTTCATGGCAAGGCTTCAGGTATAAAATTTCAGGAGTTGAAATCTGTAGAGTAATAAGCAACTGAAAAAGAAAAAGAAAATCATCAGCAAAAAATATTGTAGAGGGATGCCAAACCACTAAACTGACCAAATTATGGGAGGAGAATAGAATTATTCATTTTAAGCCTTGGAGATAGAGAATTCAAAGGTAGCGCCACACACACACATGCACGCACGCACGCACGCACGCACGCACACACACACACACCCCCTTGGCATTTCTACTTCCACATTAAGTACCTGAAAGAACCTATTTGTTTTGAGAAACACATAACCTCGTGTGACTTAAAATCGGTCACCTCCTTTTTTGACTGGATACCAATTAATTCATTATATTTTACCAGACATGGACTTTAAAGAACTCAGACGTGTTTCCCTAAAAATTTTTCACTCATTTATATATTCATCTAAAAATATTTACTCTTAGAATAAACAATGGTCATCGGCCTAGCAACTTTCTCCCACCTCACCCTAAATCACCTACAAAAGTGCTGAAAATTTTGTGATCTCAGCACCAGGGAACGTCAAGCCTGAAAGAAACACTGGAGCCTGAATCTGGGAAGAATTTCCAGTGTCGGTTAAGGCCCAAGGAGTTGGGTTAGGACAACTCGCCAGTGATTTGCCTTTCACCACATGAAACAAAGTAGCCCACAAAGAAAGGGAGAAATATATCTTGGCTCCCTTCCCCACCTGCACTATTAGGTTACTCAGATGCCCAAGATTGGTATTATTATAATAACACACTAGATACTCCCCCTGTAATAAAAAACTGTCTCCTCTAGGGGGGAGCTCTAAGATGTCTCATTTCTCTAGCCCATTCCCACTCTATTCCACAATCAACCCCTTCCTTCCAAGAAAAGATAGGTCTGATGTGTATCACAAGGAACTCAGGAAAAGAAGGTGTGAGGGGGTGCAGCTGTTTACGGAAGGAGTGTGGAGTCTGATATCGTCTCTCTGAGCAGATCTTCTTCATGTTGTCTTCCTGTGCAATTGTCTCACATTGTTTTCTCTCCTCCCTCCCATGTGTCTAGTGTGTTTAGACAGGTGTGTGTGTGGGAGGTGGGTGGGAAGCTTTCTAAAATATCAGTGGTAACCTGGATGGAGTCCAGGAGAGAAGACATGGAGTAGAGCACTTACACCTGCTTTCATTCCAGTCTTGAAACTACAAAGGCAAAAGGAGGCCGCTCTATACACGTTTCAACTGTGCTTGCTTTATTTCTCAAAAAGCTCGTGGGACCCACCCTCCACCTCCCACAGCCTCTCCATGATTCCTCTTCATTTCCGTTAACAACACCAAATCATTGCATCAGCTCCTGACTCCTGGCAGCCCCTCGTGTGTCAGAGCAGAACTGCGCTCCGTGATGGTTTCCGTGGCTGATTTTGTGGAAGTAGATCACCAGGCCTGTCTTCTGCGGCACTTCAGGGTGGACTCAAACCTCTGATCTTTCAATTAGCAGCCTGCTGCATTAACCATTTGTGCCACGTAGGAACCCCTTTGGGATATAAAATTCCCCAAAATAAAGCTATATGGGGTGCATTAAAAACCAAAAAATCCAAACCCATTGCCGTTGAGATGATTGAGACTCATGTTAACCCCTATAGGAGAGAGCAGACCTGCACCATAGGGTTTCCAAGTCTGTAATCTTCACAAAGCAGACTGCCACGTCTTTCGCCCGTTGAGTTGCTGTTGGGTTTTCACTGCCAGCCGTTTGATGAGCAGCCAAGAACTTCACCACTCCAGCGCTAGGGCTCCTATGGGGTGGGTTAGTTCCAGGGAAATGCAGAACTAAGAAGAGCCCTGCAAGAAGAATACGCAGGATGCGGTGGTTTTGCATAGATTCCCTCAGTTCAGAAAAAAATTTGAAAGTAATCCTGAGACATAAAGGAAATGGCCTTGAAGTACTGGGAGCAGGACACCACAAGAGAGAGGAGATCATGATGGAAATGAAGAAGGGTGAGAGGGATTTCAAGAAAACTATGGATGGGTTCAAACATAACAATGATTGTGAGGATGGGGTGGGACCTGGCAGCGTTTTGTTCTGCCGTATGTCGCTATAACTTGAAACCGACTTGGTGGCATCTAACAACAATAATAAGGGATGACTGGTCAATACAGTGAAAAAACAGAAGCCAAACCCATTGCTGTTGAGTCAATTCTGATTCACGTGATCCCATGTGTTAGCTATAGAGTAGAACTGTGCTCCATAAGGTTTTCTTGGCTGTAATTTCTTTGAAAACAGAGCATCAGCCTTTCTTGCACGGTGCCGCCGGGTGGGTATAAACCACCAAACTTTTGGTTGGTAAAACCAAACCAAACCCAGTGCTGTCAAGTCGATTTCAACTCATAGCGCCCCTATAGGACAGAGTAGAACTGCCCCATAGGGTTTCCAAGGAGCAGCTGGTGGATTCGAACTGCCGACCTTTTGTTTAGCAGCCAAGCTCTTAACCACTGTGCCACCAGGGCTCCTTGACAGTTAAGTGCAAACCATTTTGTCCACCCAGGTACCTCAGTAATACAGTAAAATTCCCAAAATCCAATTGCATAAAATGCACTTTTGTGTTGTTACCAGGGGATCAAACTGCACAATCCAAACCCATGCTGCTTTTGGCTGATGTTTAGCGTCACGTGGTGATACTTGTCCACTCCACTTAAATATTAATAGGGACAATTCTGGGTCCTGTGGCTGGCTGGACATCCAGGTCAGTGGCAGCAATCCCAGGAGCCTCCTAAGTGGATGATACTCGTTTTACCTGCAACGCTGAACTGGGAGAGTCCTGGGAGCCTTCACTCTGTCCTCCACTTCCCAAAAAGTGATTGTCTACCCTCTCTTTGATGACCTTACCTACCCTTCATCCTGTCTTTCCCAGAAGATAAGAACTTTAATTTCCTCCTGCTCGAGAATTAGGTTGTTGAAAAGGAAAACGCTTGCTATGTGAGTATCAACACTGTTATGAAGTAAATTATTGTGGGATTTACTGTTTATATTCAAAAGAAAGGCAGTAAATAGCAAAATTAACCTTCAGAAAACTGAATTAGTAATGGTAAATAAGTTCCAAAGTGCCCCCAGATTTGTTACAGAGGAACAGGACAAATAAAAAAGGCTAGGGGAAAAGAGGCAATAGAAAAATAGATAAAATTGCATAGAATCAAAATTAAATCTCAGAATTATAGCTGTTTCTCAGGAATTCAGAACAATTTGAATGGAAGAAAAATATATGTAATTAAATTTTTTCCTTGAATCAAATAAGCATGTTAACACATAGACTGAAAGAATTTACTGCATTCAAGAAAGACAAAGTCAAAGAATCCCAATCTAGGTGGCAAACTGAAAAAAAAAAAAAAAAAGTGAGAAGAAGGAAGGAAAATATCCTACAATATTCAACCAAAGACTAAAATGTAGAAATCTATACACAAATTACCTACAGTCAGGCATACTCCAATCTTCTCTGCAACACCATATTTTAGAAAAAAAAAATGGAAAAATAATTACTGAGTTTTGAAAGAATAATGGGAAGACTCAATGCTCTACCCAATTTTTTTTTTTTTTTTTAGGTGGAAGTTGTACAGACCAAATTAGTTTCTCATTCAGCAATTTATATACGAATTATTTTGTGAGACTGGTTGCAATCCCCGCAATGTGTCAACACCCTCCCCTTCTACACCCGGTTCCTCTTTTCCATTCGTCAGTTTTCCTGTCCCCTCCTGTCGTCTTTGCTTTTGGGCAGGTGTTGCCCATTTGGTCTCATTTACACGATTGAGCGAAGAAGTGTGTTCCTCAGGTGTGTTATTCTTTGTTTCATAGGCCTGCCTAATTTTTGGCTGAAGGGTGAACTTCAGGAGTGACTTTAGTTCTGAGTTAAAAGGGAGTCTGGGGGCCATAATCGTGGGGTTCCTCCAGTCTCTGTCAGACCAATAAGTCTGGTCTTTTTTTGTGAATTTGAATTTCATTGTACATTTTTCTCCCTCTCTGTCCGGGACCTTCTATCGTGATCCCTGTCAGAGGAGCCAGTGGTGTCAATCCTACTCAAAGAAATCTACAGATACAATGCAATCCAAATCCCAACAGCCTTCTTTAACGAGATGGGAAAACTAATCATCAATTTTACATGGAAAGGAGAGAAGCCCCAGATAAACAAAGCATTATTGAAGAAGAACAAAGTAGGAGGCCTCATACCACATGATCTTAGAACCTACTATACAGCCACAGTAGTCAAAAAAGCCTGGTACTGGTAATAATGACAGACACATAGACCAATGGAACAGAATCAAGAGCCCAGACATAAATCCACCCACCTGTGGTCAGCTGATTTTTGACAAAGGCCCAAAGTCCATTAAATGGGAAAAGACAGTGTTTTTAACAAACAGTGCTGGCAAAACTGAATGTCCATCTATAGAGAAAAAAATGAAACTGGGCCCATACCTCACACCATACACAAAAACTAATTCAAAAGCGATCAAAGACCTAAATATAAAACCTAAAACTATAAAAATCATGGAAGAAAAAATAGAGACAGCGCTACATCCAAACCAAAACCCATTGCTGTGGAGTCGATTCTGACTCAGCAACCCCAAGAACTGCCCCATAGGGTTTTCAAGGAGCAGCCAGTGGATTCGAACTGCCAGCCTTTTAGTTAGCAGCCTGAGCTCTTAACCACCACGTCACCAGGACTCCAACACTAGGGACCCTAATGTATGTCATAAATAGGATATAAACCAGTCAGAGTTTCGATGTTTGCATGTGTGTTTTTAGGTGAAAACAATAGAAAGACGTTTCAGATATGTGAAGCTCGTAAAATATGCCACTCATTTATCCTTCTAGGAAAAAAATGCTTAAAAATATTTTCCATCTGGACAAGATTTGATATGCAAAATGGGAAAGCTGTTCTATATAAAGAAGCTGCTAACCAGTTAAATATAGATTTATGTCCAAGAAATTGCACAAATTTGGTTATAACACAATTCAGATGACAAGAAATATACTCGACAAGGAATAACTTAGTAAAATAATACATTTCTAAAACAAAGTTTATAAATAAAGTAAAAAATAACAAAATTTTGTAGGGGCTTGCAAGAGGAAGCCCATGTGGGAAAAATTCCAAAGACACCTATTTATTCTCAAATTCCTTGAAAGAAAACAGTGTGAGGAAAAGAAAGAATGGAACTCCTCGTAAAATTAAAAGATGACGAGGATAAGAGCTTAAAAATAAAGTCCATACATCAAAATACAGAAAACAAAGTTAAATAAGCATAAAAAACAGAAAGAAACAAAATGACAGATGACTTAATATATCAGTTTTGATCAGATAATGATTCATACTCCCCATTAAACCACAAATATAACCCGGTTAGGCTATAGCACAGACTCTAGCAATATTTTCCATATGGGGAAATTCTTAAAGCAGGATACCACACAGATTAAAAATAAGATTGTATAAATATTTTTAAGGCAATTGTAAATATGAGATAGACAAGATTGGCAATATAATTTCAGACTAGATGAAATTCAAGATTTTAAAAGTGACAAATGTGAAAAATGCAATAATATTGTGTTGATAAAATATAAAATGTGCATTTATGTACCAAATACTGTTTCATCAAAATTTTTAAAGCAAAAATTCTTAGAAATATAAGGAGACATGAATAGAAATAAAACAGAAAGTGAACTGTCTACCTCTTGGTTAGCAGCTGTAGCACTTAACCACTACACCACCAGGGTTTCCATAAAGAAGTTAAATGGTATGGTTAGTAAACCTGGGTTAATGGTGGCATATTAAAATTTGTACCTTACAGAACATGTATCTCTTCAAAGTTTCAAAAAATTTTACAAAAATATATCACATATTACACTATGGAGAAAAATCAATAAATCTCTAAAGAATCTACATAAGCTCCTGACATAATACAATTATGCCACAATTTAACAATAAGCTTTTGGACTTTTAAAAAAATTACAAAAATAACTTCATAAATAAGGGGAAAAAGGCCTCTGCAATTGTAGACCATTTAGAAAGTATCTAAAAGGACTGTCAGGTTATTATGAGTCAGAACCAACTTGATGGCACATAACAACAAAAACAATATATATATATGGAACACAGTAGAATCAACCACATAAATATTTGGAACATAGTACAGTTAGCCACATCTAAGGAGAAAGCTGGACAATGAATCAGGAAGACCAAAGAAGAATTGATGCCTTTGAATTATGGTGTTAACAAAGAATATTAACTACGTAATGGACCGCTGGAAGAAAAGTCTGTCATAGAAGAAATATAGCCAGAATGCTCCTTAGAAGCAAGGACGGTGAGACTTCCTCTTACGTATTTTGGACATGTTATCAGGAGGGCCAGCCCCTGGAGAAGGACACCATACTTGGTAAAGTAGAGGGTCAGCTGAAAGAGGAAGACCCTCAGTGAGATGGATTGACACAGTGGCTGCAACAATGGGCTCAAACATGGCAACATTTGTGAGGATGGTGCAGGACTGGGCATTGTTTCATTCCTTTGCACATAGGTTTGCTGAGTCTGAACCTCCTTGTTGGCACCTAACAACAAGAACGAGTAAAGTGAAATGGTAAAAAAAAAACACGATCATCTTAGAAAGTCTTTCTTAACATGGTAAATATTAACTATTTTAACCAACAGCCAATGTTGCATGTAATGGTAGGAGCGCTAGGTAATCTTTCACTAAAATAAGAAAGGCAAAGGTGGCTGCTAACATTATGATTATTTTCCATTAGTCTAGTCAATGGAATTGCTCATAAGATGGAAATAGGAGACACACTATTAGAAAAGAGTAATTTATAGATTTTGTTTTTGTTTACTCAAAATAAAAGGGTATCAAATGAAAATAATTAAAAGTAACATAAAATAATTCAATTGGGCAGCCCAGAACAAAACAAATATATTTAAAAATCAATAATCATTCTATTTGCTAGCAATAACGTGCTAGAGGCCATTCATAATAGTAAATACGCAATAAACATACTATCATGAGTTGTGCCAACATTCCTGACAGGTATAAAAAGAATTTGAATATATGGGAAAATGACCCATACTCTTTCATTGGTTAACTGATTTTTTAAAAATCTATTCAAATATAGGCAGATCGAAGAAGAATTGAATTGTGGTATTGGTGAAGAATATTGACTATACCATGGACTGCCAAAAGAACAAACAAACCTGTCTTGGAGGAAGTACAACCAGAATGTTCCTTAAAGGCAAGGATGGTGAGACTTCATCTCCTATACTTTGGACATGTTATCCGGAGGGACCAATCCCTGGAGAAGGACATCATGCATGGTAAAGTAGAGGGTCGGTGAAAAAGAGGAAGACCCTCAGTGAGATGGATTGACACAGTGGCTACAACAATGGGCTGAAGCATAACAATAATTATGAGGATGGCGCAGGACCAAGCAGAATTTGTTCCGCTGTACGTAGGGTTGCTATGAGTCGGAACCAACTCAACTGCACCTAACGACAACAATACCCATCTAAAAAAATATGAACGGTTAGGAATAGCTATAGGGTTGTTAAGAGATGGAATCAACTCAATGGCAACAATAACAAGAATAGCTGAAGAAATTTTCAAAAGAAAAAATGGGGAAGAAGTGGAACTTGCATTAACATATATTAAAAATACATAATACAAAACTATGATAATCAAAAAAAGAACAAGAATAGACAGAGCAATGTACTGATACTCGAACAAACAATAAAATAGAGAAGATAATATAAATCAGAAATACCATATGAATGAACTATTCTGGAACAATTAATTGAATGTCTTAGTACATGACGTAAACCAAAACAAAGCTCAGAAAGTTTATTTATAATACATTTAGAAGACATTATAAAGACATAGGTATCTGATCTTGCTCAAAAGAAAACCAAATAAATAACATAAGGAGAAAAATGAGTAGATTTTGCTATGTAAAATTTAAAACAGTTATACCTCAAAATATAATTATAGGAGTCCATCTCCAGCAATAAGCCCACCATATATGCAGAGTTTTTGTTCCTAGTTGTCGTTGCACCAACTCATTGAGACCCCATATGTGTACAGCAGAACTGAAGTACAGGGTTTTCAAGGTTGTGACCTTTTATAAGCAGATTGCCAGACCTTTCTTCCAAGGCATATCTGGGTGGGCTCAAACCACCCAACATTTTGGCTAGTAGTTGAGCACTAGCATTTATGCCACCCAGAGAGTCCTAGGCTTCTAGTACAGATTACCAAAAAAATAGTGATCGAAGCATAAGTATCTTCTAGAATGTCTGTTTATGAACTTCGCATAAATAGAACGATTCAGTGTGCACTGTCTTATATCTGGGTTCCTCCACTCAACATTATCTATGTGTGAATAGTTGCAGTGTTTACTCTCAGAGCTGGGTTATACCACCTTATGACTAGGAGAAATTATGAGAGAAGCTTCTAGAGTGCTAGCAATGGTTTGTCTCTTGGTCTGGGGCCAACAAGGCTGTGTTCAACTTGTAAAAAAGGGCATCATGCCGAACACTTACAATGCGTGCAATTTTTGTGTGTATGTCATTCTTTAATAAAAAGGTACATATATGTTGTTGTTGCTGTTAGGTGCCACCAGTTCAGTTAAGACTCATTGCAACGCTACGTACAACAGAAGGTAACACTGCACAGTCCCGCGCCACCCTCACAATCATTGCTATGTTTGATCTTATCGTTGCAGCCTCTGGGTCAATCCATCTCGTTGAGGGTCTTCCTCTTTTTGTTGACCCTCTACCTTACCAAGCATGATGTACTTCTACAGGGACTGATCTCATCTGATAACTTGTCAAAAGTATGTGAAATGGAGTCTCGCCATCCTTGTTCCAAGGAGCACTCTGGCTGTATGTCTTCCAAGACACACTTGTTCTTTATTCTGGCAGCCCATGGTATATTCAATATTTTCACCAAGACCATAATTCAAAGGCATCAATTCTTGTTCAGTCTTCCTTATTCATTGTTCAGCTTTCACATGCATATGAAGCAAATTAAAATATCACGGCTTAGGTCAGGCACAACTTACTCCTTAATGTAACACCTTTGTTTTTCAAAACTTAAAGAGGTCTTTTGCAGCAGATTTGCCTAACCAAATATGTCATTTGATTTCTTACTGCTGCTTCCATAGGCGTGGGTTGTGGATCTAATAAAATGAAATCTTTGACAACTTCAATCTTTTTTCCATTTATCATGGTTTTGCCTCTTGGTCCAGTTGTGAGGATTTTTGTCTTCTTTATGTTGAGGTGCAATCCACACTGAAGGCCGTAGTCTTTAATCTTCATCCGTAAGTGCTTCAAGTCCTCTTTCAGTAAGCAAGGTTGTGTCATCTGCATATAGCAAGTTGTTAATGAGTCTTCTTCCAATCCTGATGCCCCGTTCTTCTTCATATAGTCTAGTTTCTCAGATTATTTGCTCAGCATACAGATTGAATAAATATGGTGAAAGGATACAATCCTGAGGCACAACTTTCCTGACTTTAAACCCCACAGTATCCCCTTGTTCTGTTCGAATGGCTGCCTCATGAGCCATACAAGTTCCTCATGAGTACAATTAAGTGTTCTGGAATTCCGATTCCTCTCAATGTTATCCATAATTTGTTATGATTCACATAGTCAAATGTCTTTGCATAGTCAATGAAACACAGGTAAACATCTTTCTGGTATTCTGTGGTTTCAGCTGAGATTCATCTGACATCCACAATGATAGCCCTGGTTCCACATCCTCTTCTGAATCTGGCTTGAATTTCTGGAATTTCCATGTCAATGCATCGCTGCAATCGCTTTTGAATGATCTTCAGCAAAATTTTACTTGTGTGTGATATTAATGATATTGTTAGATAATTTCTGAATTCTGTTGGATCACCTATCCTTGGAAAGGGCAAAAATATAGACCTCTTCCAGTTGGTTGGCCAGGCAGCTATCTGTTTGTTGAAACATCTCTATTGGTATTCTGTCAATTCCTGAAGCCTTGTTTTTCACCAATGCCTTCGGTGCAGCTTGAACTTCTTCCTTCAATACCATCGGTTCTTGATCATATGCTACCTGCTGAAATGATTGAACGTCAATCAATTCTTTTTGGTGCTATGACTCTGTGTATTCCTTCCATCTTTTTTTGATGCTTCCTGTGTCATTCAATATTTTGCCTATGAAATCCTTCAATACTGCAACTCAAGGCTTGAATTTTTTTTTTTTTTTCAGTTCTTTCAGCTTGAGAAATGGCAAGGGTGTAGTTCCTTTTGGTTTTCTAATTCCAGATCTTTGCACATTTGATTATAATATTTTACTTTGTCTTCTCGAGCCACCCTTTGAAATCTGCTCAGCTCTTTTACTTCCTTTCTTCCATTCATTATAGCTACTGTATGCTTCGAGCAAGCTTCAGAGTCTCTTATGACATACATTTTGGTCTTTTCTTTCTTTCCTGTCTTTGTAATAACCTTTTGCTTTCTTCATGTATGATGTCCTTGGTATCATTGCACAACTCGTCTGGTCTTTGGTTGTCAGTGTTCAATGCGTCAAATCTATTCTTGAAATGGTCTCCAAATTCAGGTGGGTTATATTCAAGGTCACATTGTGGTTCTTACGGATTTGTTTTAATTTTTTACAGCTTCAACTTGAACATGCATATGAGCAGTTGATGGTCTGTTCTGCAGTCGGCCCCTGGCCTTGTTCTAGCTAATGATGTTGAGATTTTCCATCCTTTTTCTACACATGCAGTCGATTTGATTTCTGTGTTTTCTATCCAGTGAGTTCCACATGTATAGTCACAGTTTACGTTGTTAAAAAAAATTTAAAAAAAAGGTATTTGCAATTAAAAAGTTGTTGGTCTTGCAAAATTCTATCATGTGATCCCCAGCATCATTTCTATCATCAAGTCCATATTTTCTGACTAGCAATCTTTCTTTCATTTACGACTTTCAAATTCCAATCACCAGTAATGTTTGATGAATTTCAGACTGCAGAAGCTGGTAAAAATCTTCAATTTTCTCATCTTTGGCATTAGCAGCCATTGCATAAATTTGAATAATAGTCATATTAATTGGTCTTCCTTGTAGGCTTATGGATATTATCCTATCACTGACAGCATTGTGCTTCTGGATAGATCTTGAAATGATATTTTTGATGATGAATGCAACCCCATTCCTCTTTAATTTGTCATTCCCGACACAGTAGACCATATGATTGTCTGATTCAGAATGACCAATACGAGTGCATTTCAGCTCATTAATGGCCAGGATATCAATCTTTATGCATTCCATTTCATTTTTTATGACTTCCAATTTTCCTAGGTTCATATTTTGTATATTCCATGTTCCAGTTATTAATGGGTATTTGCAGCTATTTCTTCTCATTTTGAGTCATGCCACATCAGCAAATTAAAGTCCCAGAAGCTTTAATCCACCCACATCATTACGGTTGACTCTACTTTGAGGAGGCAGCTCTTCCCCAGTCATCTTTTGAGTGTCTTCCAACCTGCGGGGCTCATCTTCCAGCACTGTATCAGACAGTGTTACGCTGCTATTCATAAGGTTTTCACTGGCCAATTTTTTTCAGAAATAGACCACCAGCTCTTTCTTCCTAGTCAGTCTTAGTCTGGGAGCTCCATGCTGAAATCTGTCTACCATGAGTGACTATGGTGGTATTTGAAATACTGGTGGCATAGCTTTTAGCATCACAGCAACATGCAAGCCACCACAGTATGACAACTGACAGATGAGTGGTGGATATGTATACGTGCGTGTATATAGATATAAATATACACGAAATTGTAAGCATAATATATTTAGTATAAAGATTAAAGTAGCTATAATATATATATATAAAATTGCTAGCATCTTTGTTACACAGAGTTTTTCTTAATGATTTGTATGGCTCAAAGATACCATTAGAAAAAGACGAAAAGAATTCTTCTTCACTACTTTTCTAAACGCAAATTAAAACATATAATGGGGTAGCATTTTCATCTAAGAAATTAAAGTTTTGTTTTATTAAAAATGCTTATGATTGTTGAGGGGATTGCATAATAGATTGTCTCACAATTTATGGGAAAATAAATTGGTAAAAACTTTCTTAAAACAATACTTTTCTATAGTTATATTCATTTACTCTACTTCTAGGACTGTATTTATATGTATATGTACAAGGGTATTTATTACAGAATTATTTATAACAGTTATAAGAGTAAAATACTAGAAACAATCTAAAAATCCAATAATCTAGGGATGGTTAAATAAGTTATAACAATGTGACGGAATGTTGAATAACATAAAGTCTTGACTTTGTTGAATAAAACAACAAAATAATCCTAAAGATATATTTAAAAAGCCAGATACTGAACTATTTTTACAATAAGATAGAATTTGAAAAATAACCCCCCAGTAGCTAAACTCGTTTTTGTTTATATATTAAATATGCGTAGGAAAAAAATGGTGGTGGGAAATATCCCAAAATATTGACAATAATTATCTCTAATTATTAGATTAGATTGTAAATAATTTTATTTTCTATTTCTGCTGTTTTGTAGTCTGCTAAATGTTTCTGTAATTTCTATTTTTCTACAATAAGCATGTATTATTTTTATAGTCAGAAAAGAACAAAAGTTGTTAATTTTTAAAGGTTTAACATGATTTAAATGTGCAAAGGGCTTTGCAAAATGTGGCAAGGGATACAGACATGTTTTGGAGTGTCTCAAGAAGCCCACAGGCTTGTGTAAATAAGACAAGTTGAGAACATGGATAGTTCAAGGCTAAATGTACCATAGGCCACAGGAGAGACACATGTGAGGATCTTAGGAAAAGAGAAAGCACTTACTTGGCCTAGGAGGCGGGAGAGGATATAGGAAGGTCCTGCTTTGCAGACATTTAAGTACGTAGCATTTACAACTGGAAAGACATATGGTTTATGTCTTAGTTGCCTAGTGCTGCTATAACATTAAAAAAAAAAAAAAAAAAAGTAGGTGGCTTTAAAGAACAGGAATTTATTGCCTGACAGTTCAGAAGGCTAGAAGTCTGAATTCAGGGTGTGGTTCCCGGGGAAGGTCCTACTTGGTCTATTTCAGCTTCTAGTAACTGGCAATGCTTGGCGTTCCTGGGTTTGTAGATGTACCTGCCACGTGTGTCTGTATTTATATGGTGTGTCTCTGTGTCTATTCTGCTCTTTTTATAACTCAGAAGTTATTAGGTTTTGGATCCACCATACGCTGGTATGACCTCAGTAACATAAAAAGACTCATTAAAAAAAGCAAACAAATCCACTGTCATCGAGTTGATTCCGACTCATAGCAACCCTACAGGACAAAGTATAACTGCCCCAGAGGGTTTCCAAGGCTGTAAATCTTTCCAGAAGCAGACTGCCACATCTTTCTCCTGAGGAGGAGCCGGTAGGTTCAAACCAGCAACCTTTCCGTTAGCAGCCAAGTGCTCTAACCACTGCGCGACCAGGCATCCCCTAACATAACAAAAGAAACTCCTGTTTCTAAACAGGGTCATATTTACAGGTCCAGGGTTAGGATTTCAATACAGGTTTTGTGGAGACACAGTTCAATCTATACCACTTTAACACATCATGTGTTATATAAAATGTACAGGTGTGTGTGCGTGTGTTTTTATTCAAACAGGGAATAAGTCTTAGAAAAAGTAACTATACTATACAGTTCCCTTTTAATTATTTATTGGCCTCATTTCGTCCATCTTGATTACTTAACTTTAAATTAATTGTTTAATCAGGAATCTTTTTTTTTTTAATTGATATCCCAAACTAATCTTTTTTCCTTGACAAAACTGAGTGTCTACTTCTACAACAGCAATAGGAGATTGCTACTTAAGGGAAAAATACTATGTGCAGGATTTTTACATGTTAAATATAAAGATCATATATTAATTAAATGTGCTAACCAGTTCTTGGTGGCTCTGAGAAATCTAACATATTTTCATAATTTATGTTAGAGGAAAAAACAGCTCAGAGGTGACAAATACCCTTCGGTTTAAAATTCATTCACCTTCTTGTAACTGCCAAAAGAGAAGTTGTACTGATTTTTATGAATGCAGCGAAATAATAAATGGAAGACAGCTGCATAGTAGTGTTTGTTACACAACCAAATGATAATATACATCGGTACATTGATTATTTGCTGTAAGGCTGGTCCACAGCCAGTTTTCATCAAGTGAACTTGTATCAATCTTCTGTGTTGACAGCATTGTGCTAGTCTCTGGGGGAAGATGGAGTTTTTGGTCGGGGGGGGTCTTTTTTTTCTCACTTTTTTTTTTGTGTGTGTGTGTGTGTGCTTTAGATGAAGGTTTACAGAGCAATTTCTCAGTTAATACACATACTGTTTTGTGACATTGGTTGCCAACCCCATAACCTGTCAACACTCTTCCCTTCTCCACATTGGGTTTCCCATTTCCATTCATCCAGCTTTCCTGTCCCCTCCTGCCTTCTCATCCTTGCCCCGGCTGGTGTTCCCGTTGGGTCTCATGTACATGGTGGAGCTACGGGTATTATTGTTTCTTTTATGGGCCTGTCAAGTATTTGGCTGAAAGGTGAACCTCAGGAATGACCTCTGACCCATTGCCATCAAGTCGATTCTGCCACATGGCGACCCTATAGGACAGAGTAGAACTGTCCCATAGGGTTTCCAAGGAGCAGCTGGTGGATTTGAACTGCCAACCTTCTGTTTGGCAGCCTAGCTCTTAACCATTGTACCACCACGGCTCCCAGAAGTGACCTCAAATCTGAGTTAAAAGTGTGTCTGGGGACATATGCTCAAGGTTTCTCCAATCTCTGTCAGACCAGTTAAGTCTGGTCTTTTTTTTTGTGAGTTTGGCTTTTGTTCTGCATTTTTCTCCAGCTCTGTCCAGGACTTTCTATCATGGTCCCTGTCAGAGCAGTGGTGGTGGTAGCCAGGCACCATTTAGTTGTGCTAGACTCAGCCTGGTGGAGGCTGTGATAGTTGTGGTCCATTAGTTCTTTGGACTCATCTTCCCCTTGTGTCTTTGGTTTTCTTCATTCTCCTTTGCTCCAGATGGGGTGGGACCAGTGGCATGTCTTAGATCACAGGCTTTTAAGACCCCAGACGCTACTCACCAAAGTAGAATGTAGAACATTTTCTTTATAAACTATGTTATGCCAATTGAGCAGGATGTCCCCTGAGACCATGATCCCCACCTGAGGGATCTCTTTTTGAGAAGAGGATTCATGTACAAGTGATTTATTAAGAGTTATCCCAGGGCGGGGGGGGACACTGAGAGGGTGGACGAACAGGACAAGGAAGGTACAAGTAAGTGTGTGTACCAGGAAAGATTTCAGAGTGAGGCAGATTTAGCCTGATCCCACAAGGGCACTTTGGAGAGTAAATCACACCCCCCAATTTTTCCAATCTCAGGCAGGGTACCAGTCAGACAGTCACTGGCTTAGAACCACATCTGAGGACTTAAACTCCCTGGCACTTCCAGCCTTCTTTGCTTTGGGGCAAAACTGCTAAAATAGCTGAAAATTATTGGTGGAAGATGATTCATATGGGGACACTGTAGATAAAGGATAAAGAATCTAGGAGGAGCCTGGCAGTGTCCACTCCTAAGAGTGGAGAGGAGATGAGACAGAGATGACAGAAATGAGTAAGACACAGTCTTTGTCCTCAGGTTGATAAGAGTTTAAGGTAGAAGTAAGAGAGACAAGTCAGCAACCAAGGCTGGAGTGTAGAGGAGATCATTCCAGTTAGGACAGAAGACAAAGTTGCTATTTCTATCCCTCAGTTATTGCTGTGTTACTCTCTGAAACTTTTTTCTCTTTTCTATACAACAAGATCATAAGGATACTTACCTAATAGGTTAATTTTGACCATCAAGGAAGATAACGTAACTGTCAGGGATCAGCTAGCTACAACCGTAGGCCCAAATTTGGACCACTGCCTGCTTTTGTCAGTAAATACTATTGGAAAACAGTCACATTCATTTGTTTACATATTATCTATGACTGCTTTCACACTAAAATGGTAGAGTGGAACATGGCCAGCATGTTACAGCGCTGCAGAAGCCGAAAGGTAGAAAGACTTACTCTAAATCTTTGGCTTATAACTTCTATCTCTAAAGAGATGTGGATCAGAAATGAAGCTCGATTTGTTAAATGGAAGAGTGGTTTGGGTGGGGAGGCAGGACCAGGCTTTGGAGTAATATAAATCCATGTTGGACTCCTGGCACTGCCGTTTTTGGCAGTGTGACCTTAAGCCACTTACTCAACCTCTCTGAGTTTCAGTCGCTTCTATAAAATGGTAAAATCAGTACCCTCTAGCTGATACATTGTGAGAAAGAGAATAGTTCTGAGCCTCCCACGTACTGATGCTCATTATCAATAGTTAGTTCATATCTCCTAAAATGACGATGCTGGTAAACACATTAAGAATATGGTGGGAAAGAGCTGAGGAGGGGGAACTGTGCAATTTTCTAGCTCGTCCTAGTTTAACTTCATGCTGCCGTAGTATTTTTATTTTGGGGGAAAATTTCAGGACATCAGGCCTTCAAACCTAACTATAAATGCACCCACAGAAGCAACAGTCAAGAAATCAAAAGATGCATTGCATTGGGCAAATCTACTGCAAAAGAACTCTTTAAAGCATTAAAAAGCAAAGATGTCACCTTGAAGACTGTCATGGATTGAACTGTGCCCCCCAAAATTATGTATCAGCTTGATTAGGCCATGATTCCCAGTATTGTGTGGTTGTCCCCCATTTTGTGATTTTCCTACGTGTTATAAATCATAATCTCTGCCCAGGGTTAAAGAGGATTAGGGTGGGACATAACACTCTTGCTCAGGTCCCATTCCTGATTCAATGTAAAGGGAGTTTCTCTGGGGTGTGGCCTGTACCACCTTTTATCTTAAAAGAGTTAAAAGGGAAGGGAAGCTAGCAGAGTTGGGGATCTCATACCACCAAGGAAAAAGCGCCGGGAGGAGAGCACATCCTTTGGGACCCAGGTTCCTGTGCAGAGAAGCTCCTAGGGGAAGATTGACGAGAAGGACCTTCCTCCAGACCTGAGAGAAAGTCCTCCCCTGGAGCTTACAGCCTGAATTTGAACTTGTAGCCTACTAAAATTTGAGAGAATAAATTTATCTTTGTTACAGCCACCCACTTGTAGCATTTCTATTATAGAAGCGCTACATAACTAAGACAAAAACTAAGCGGTGCCTGACCCAAGCCATGGTGTTTTCAATCACCTCATCTGCATGGGAAAGTTGGACAGTGAATAAGGAAGATCAAAGAAGAACTGACACCTTTAAATTATGGTGTTGGCGAAGGCTGTGTCTCACATACTTTGGACATGTTATCAGGAGGGATCAGTCCCTGGAGAAGGACATCATGCTTGGTAAAATAGAGGGTCAGCGAAAAAGAGGAAGACCCTCAATGAGATGAGCTGACACTCTGGCTACAACAGTGGGCTCAAGCATAACAATGCCTGTGAGGATGGCGCAGGGGCAGTGTTCCATTTTGTTGTACATAGGGCCACTATGAGTCAGAACTGACCCAATAACACCTAATGACAACAAGAAAAATTTGACATTAAAATCCAGTCCCTGAGGACTAGGCTAGATCTGAAATTGAGAAAACTTTGTGGAAACTAAACTACGATCCCTGCTCACCATCTCACCTTATTTTCTGCCCAGTTAAGAGAAGATTTTTTTTTTTTCCCAGGTGATGATATCCAAAGTTATTACTTTGGTCTAAACCAGTGGTTTTGCAATTTTTTTTTTTTTAATTTAACCATAATCCTGTATGCGCTTGATATACCTCGGTGTTAAAAATTTCACAAAGTAAATCTCACCCTTATTTTGTGTTATGGATTGAATTGTGTCCCCCAAAAAGATAGGTTGGAGTGCTTGTTGTTGTTAGCTGCCATCAATTGGCCCCTGACTCCTGGTGACTCCATGTGTTACAGAGTAGAACTGCTCCATAGGGTTTCCGTTTTGGCTGTAATCTTTATGCAAGCATTTTGCCAGGCCTTTCTTTCATGGAGCTGTCGGGTGGATTCAAATTGTCTACCTCTAAGTTAGCAGCCGAACCCTTGTGAATGTGACCTTGTTTGGAAATACAGGGTCTTTCTTTGCAGATGTTATCAGTGAAGTTAATGAGGTCATACCAGAGTAGTTCTGATTATTCCACCTTCTACCATATGTCTGTCAGTTTGTATAACTGACTTGTATAACGGCTTGCATGTTGCTAGATGCAATGACACTGGTATGTCAAGTGCCAGTAGGATCACCTATGATGGACAGGTTTCAGCGGAGCTTCCAGACTAAGACAGACTAGGAAGAAAGACCTGGCAGTCTACTTCTGAAAAAATTGGCCAGTGAAAACAGTATGAATAGTAGTGGAACACTGTCTGATACAGTGTCGGAAGATGAGCCCCTTGCTTTGGAAGGCCCTCAGAATATGACTGGCATTCCAAAACAGCTGCCTCCTCAAGGTAGAGTTGACCTCAATGACATGGGTGGTATAAAGGCATTCAACTCTGTGGATCATAATGAATTATGGATAATATTGAAAATAATGGGAATTCCAGAACACTTAACTGTGCTCATGAAGAACTTGTATATAGACCAAGAGGCAGTTGTTCAAAAAGAACAAGGGGATGCTGCATGGTTTAAAATCAGGAAAGGTGTGTGTCAGGGTTCTATCGTGTCACCATACCTATTCAATCTGTATCCTGAGCAAATAATCCGAGAAGCTGGATTATATGAAGAACATGGCAGCAGGACTGGAGGAAAACTCATTTGACAACCTGCGTTATACAGATGGCACAACCTTCCTTGCTGAAAGTGAAGAGGACTTGAAGCATTTACTGATGAAGATCAAAGACCACAGCCTTCAGTATGGGTTACACCTCAACATAAAGAAAACAAAAATCCTCACAACTGGACCAATAAGCAACATTATGATAGACAGAGTAAAGATTAAAGTTGTTAAGGATTTCATTTAACTTGGATCCATAATCAGCACTCATGGAAGCAGCAGTCAAGAGATCAAAGGACATATTGCATTGGACAAATCTGCTGAAAAAGACATCTTTAAAGTGTTGAAAAGCAAAGATGTCTTGAAGACTAAGGTGTGCCTGACCCAAGCCATGGTATTTTCAATCAATTGCCTCCTATGCACGAAAAATCTGGACAATGAATAAGGAAAACCAAGAAGAATTGATGCATTTGAATTGTGGAGCTGGCGAAGAATATTGACTACACCACAGACTGCCAGAAGAATGAACAAGTCTGTCTTGGAAGAAGTACAGCCAGAGTGCCCCTTGGAAGCGAAAATGGGGAGACCTCGTCTCACGTGCTTTAGACATGTTATCAGGAAGGACCAGTCCCTGGAGAAGGACACCATGCTTGGTAAGGTAGAGGGTCAGAGAAAAAGAAGAAAACACTCAACGAGATATATTGACACAGTGGCTGCAACAATGGGTTCAAACATAGCATCAGTTGGGAGGATGGCACGTGACTGAACACTATTTCATTCTGTTGTACGTAAGATCCCTATGGGTCAGAACCAACTTGAGGGCACCTAACAACAACAACATAGCAACCAGAGTAGCGTGAGTCTTAATCCCTTCTGCATATTGTCATATAAAACGGGAAAGTCCTATGGAGATGAATCTTAAAGCCAAGAAACAGCCAGGGCGATCAGAAGCTGAAAGAGAGAAGGAAGGACCTTCCCCTAGAGCAAACACAGCATAGCCCTGCTGATGCCCTGAACTTGGACTTTTAGCCTCCAGAACTGTGAGACGATAAATTTCTTTTCTTTAAAGCCACCCACTTTGTGGTATGTTGTTATGGCAACCCTAGGAAACTAAGACAGTCCATAAATTCTGAGTGTTTCTATTCCTTCTTTTTCCTTTTCTTTGCTCTTCTTTTAGTCTATTTTAGCTCGGCTGCTAACCAAAAGGTCGGCAGTCTGAATCCAGCTGGAACTTTAAGCCAGACTTTAGGTCATTTTAAAAACTGGGTGTTTCATACTAGCTTTTCTTTGTCCCTCCTCTCACTTGTTTACAGTATGTTATGGGTTGAGTTGTGTCTCCCAAAATATATGTTGACGTTCTAACCTCCAGTACCTGTGAAAGCAACCTTGTTCGGAAATAGGGTCTTTGATGTTATAGTTAACATGAGGCTATACTGGAATAGGAGCCCTGGTGGCACTGTGGTTAAAATCACTTGGTTCCCAACTGAAAGGTCGGTGGTTTGAACCCACCAGCCGTTCCACAGGAGAAAGATGTGGCAGTCTGCTTCTATAAAGATTTACAGCCTTGGAAACCCTATGGGGCAGTTCCACTGTGTCTTATAAGGTTGCTAGGAGTTGGAATTGACTTGACAGCATGAGTTTGTTTGTTTTTTAATCTACTCTATTCCATTTCATTTACAAAATACTGGTTGTGACTCACTATGTTGATTTTATAAGCCACTACCATAAAAAAAAAAAAAAAAATTTTTTTTTACCGTTAGGTCTGATCCATACTGATCAGCACTAGCCTCTAAGACCCTACTTGTCTCTCAAACCTCATATCCTACCAGTCCCCAGACCTATCCCCACTGCTCTCGCCCCTTTGTGCTTCACTCTCTTTCTCAAACATGCTGAGTCATGCCCCCTCAGGCCCTCTTCTCTGGCTGTTTCCTCTGCCTGGACCATACTTCTCTCATTCCCCTATGTGGTTCACTCCCTTATTCATTTCAGGTCTTTTCTCAGATATTACTCCCTTAGGAGTTCTTCCCAACCAAATGACAATGCCTGAGCAAACTAAATCTGAAATTCAGCCACTGAAGACTAGATTAGACCTTATAGTGAGAAAATGTTGTGGGCATAATAGCTACTTTCAGGTTATGGCCTACCCTTACTCCCATCTTACTAGGAGCTGAGAATTTAAGCCAGTTTTGAGGACATTTAAAAAATTGAGTGTTTCATACTAGCTTTTTTGTCCCTCCTCTCATTTGTTTACAGTATGTTATGGACTGAGTTGTATCCCCCAAAATTTATATTGAACTTCTAACCTCTGGTACCCGTGAAGGTGACCTTGTTTGGAAATAAGGTCTTTGATGATGTTATAGTTAACATGAGGCTATACTGAAGTAGGAGCCCTGGTGGCTCAGTGGTTAAAAACACACTTAGCTGCTAACTGAAAATTTGGTGGTTCAAACCTACAAGCTACTCCTCTGGAGAAAGAGTAGCAATCGGCTTCTGTAAAGACTGCAGCCTTGGCAATGAAATGGGGCCATTCTACCTGTTCTATAGGGTCCTATGAGTTGGAATCAACAGGATAGCAATGGACAGTATCCTGGAATAGGGGTGGGTCCTAATCCAATCTGAGCAGTGTCCTATAAAAGAAGAGACACTGAGAGAGACAGAGGAAAAACATCCCTGTGACCATGGAGTTACTCTGCAGCTGTAAGCCAAGGAACCCCTAGGGCTACCAGAAGCTGAGAGAGACAAGAAAGGATCTTCTCTTAGAGCGTTCAGAGAGAGCATGGTCCTGCTGATACCCTGAATTTGGACTACTAGCCTCCAGAACTGTGAGACAATAAATTCATATTCTTATAAGATACCCAATTTCTATACTTTGTTATGGCAGCCTTAGGAAGCTAACACAGTGAAACTTTGTTCTTCAAGATGTTGGGTATAAAATAATCTAAATCCATTGACTACTATTAAACTTAAATGTTTGTATGCTTAAATATGAAATAGGATGGCAGCTTTTATGAATTGAGGACTCTTGCCTTTAATGTAACCAGGTATATTTTATAATCCATTTTAAGATATATTATATGTATAACACATATATTATTAACTAAGGCTCATGAGGAGTTTATGATTCCAAATGAAAAGGTATACCAGAAATGTAAAGAATATTGTACATAAAATTTTTCAATTACAAAGTTATTTAATTATAGTAATAACTAGCCCTTGAATGATGAACATTTGAATAGCAGCTTACAGAGGACCTTTCTTATTATTTTATCCGCAGTACAGCCCTGAAGATAGTCATTAGTAAGAGGAAGCTACAGTTTAGGGTGTTCAAATAATGTGCCCAAGGTTGGACAGCTAATACATTCCTAAATCAGAGCTGAAACCAGCCCTTCCAAGGCCCAGCCTATGCTTCTTAGATCATGTCCTACTGCCCCATTTAGAGAAATTACTTTAAAATATGTATTCATCTTCTAGCAGGTTTCTTAATACTTCATAACCTAAGACACAGAAGGCAAAGGTCACTGCAAAGTATGGGAAGCAGTAATTCTCATCTTCCTGTACTCTGAAGAGAAAATGCTTTATATGATAGACACCTTCATCCTCAGTCCTCTGTCCCAGCATTCTTCATCAGACCAGTCATCTATTTTAGACATCGGCCTGCTCAGCTTCTGCCATCAACTGCTTAGACATATGTCATACCACAGCATGACTTGACATTGTCACTTGTTTGCTCAATAACCATTTACTAAAATCATGAGAGCTGGACTAAGGGCTCATGGCTCTTACCATGCACGCACTACAGCTCTGACTCTGCCACGTACTTGCACGCTGACCCCAGATGAAGACAGAGATCTCTCCTCATTCTCTGCCTTCAAACATTCACAAAGTCAGGGTGAGGGGAGGGCACGAAGGAATGATTTCAGACAGTTATTATTGTAACAGAATTCTGCATATAGACCTGTTCAACTCCCATGCTAGTTATCTGTCCTCTAGAGTCTAACCCAGACTTCTGTTCAGAGTTGAAATGTTGTTCATTAATCCTTTCCTCCATTTTTTTGGTATTAAGTATCACTGGTAAATGATGTCAGCACCAAATTCATAATAGGAAATCCTGTTGTTTGGTCAGGGTTCTCCAGAGGAATAGAACCAATAGGATATGTGTATACACACACACACACACATATACACACACAATAGAGAGAGAATGAGAGGAAGAGACTCACTGATTTTAAGCAATTAGCTCATGAGATTACAGGGCCCAGCAAGCCCAAAATTCATAGGACAAATTGTCAGCCTGGAAATTCAGGCAAGAATTGACATAGTAGTCTTGAGTTCAAAATCTACAGGGCGGGCTAGAAATGCAAGCAGAATTTCTGTGCTACAGTCTTGAGGCAGAATCCTGTCTGCTTTGGGAAACTGTTTTTGCTCTTAAGGCTTCAGCTGATCAGATGAGGCCCACCCACATCACTGAGGGTGATCACCTTGGCTTAAAGTCAGTTGACTATACACATTAATCACAGCTACCAAATACCTTCACAGCAACATCTAGATTAGCGTCTGACCCAACAACTGGGCACCATAGCCTAGCCAAGTTGACACATAAAATTGAACTTCACAGCTGTTGACCCCTGAGAATTGAAAAGAGATCAGGAAAAAAAATAGGTAGAGCCACCTTAAAGGAGCAGAATGGATGTCAGTCCTGCCAAACTTAATTCAATATGATTAAGTACATTCATGTATAAGAAGCGTGTCCCAAAATTCATAGGACAAAATTTCTTGCAAAATCAAAAGGGGAGGTATCTGCGATATAAGCCTAGAAGAGAAGCAGGCTTTCAAGGGATCTGAGTCCTATCCTGAAAAGGGGGTGCTTGGCCACAGCATAAATGTCTAGAATCAATATAACCACACCAGCAAAAATATTCCTAAAGCGGAGGTGAATGTGTCAAGCCGTCTTCACCCTGTGCCATTAAATATTTGAGTTATCTAATACCCTGTCCTTTTTCTTGTTCACTAAGCAAACTTTCGATTGCAATTTGGCTTCTTAAGCAGATGTGTCTACTTGGAGATAAGACGCTGGTCATGCCAATGCAAGTACAGTCATGGTCCACGTAATGTCCGTTTGGGTAACGTCTGACTGCATCTGTATGGCCATGGTCCCACAAGTTCAGAAATCCTGATCCGAGAACAGAACATAGCTGACATAACCAGACGTAGGGAATGTAACAGCTTCCTGCACACATGTATCTCACGTCTCTTGTATACAAAGCGATTGCACTACCAGCCATATAATGGTACAGTACATTAAAAAAAAAAAATTAAAACGTTTCCAGGTACACTAAAACATCTTTAATATAATAATACAGTAATAATAATGTTTTTATGCCTCTCACAATGTAGCACCCATTTGTTATTACAAATCATTGTGTGTGCCTTAAATTTTTAATAGGCTATACAGGGTTGGTCCATAACTATGGGTCGTACGTAAGCTGGACGTTCATAACCTGGTGACTGCCTGTGTATAATATGGTGTTCACAAACTTCCAAATCACATAATGTCCCATTTCACAGAACATGTTGTGGACGTTAAGTGACACATGACTGTATTTGAATTCTCATGACAGCTATACTTCAAATTCATAAACTGGCATTCCCTTTTAACTTTCAGTCTCAGGAGCTTTGTTAATATGGGTTTTACCTGGAAAAGCAGAATGCCTCTCAAGGTGTTAATGGTCAGATTTATCACCCTTGCAGGCTCAGGGCAAGAACACAGCCTAGGATTAAATTCACAAGATTGTGGGCACCCATCCACCCACCAAAACCAGTTGCCGTCAAGTTGATTCTGACTCTTGGCCACCTCATGTGTGTCAGAGTAGGACTGTGCTCCATAGGATTTTCAGTGGCTGATTTTTCTGAAATAGATTCCCAGGCCTTTTTTCCGAGGCACCTCTGGGTGGACTTGAACCTCCAACCTTTCAATTAGCAGTCAAGCTCATTAACCATCTACACTACCCAGAGACTAACTTAAAATATAACCAAAAAAAGACTCACTGGCATCAAGTCAATTCCAACTCATACTGACCCTATAGGACAGAGTAGAACTGCCCCATAAGGTTTCCAAGGAGAAGCTGGTGGATTGGAATTGTGGACCTTTTGGTTAGCAGCCAAACTCTTAACCACTGCACTACCAGGTCTCCCCCTTAAAAGTCTTCTTAAAGAAAAATCTCTAGAGACCTACTGTCATGGATAGAATTATATGCCCCCAAAAACATGTGTATCATTTTGGCTGGGCCATGATTCCCAGTATTGTGTGGTTGTCTTCCATTTTGTGATTGTAATTTTATGTTAAAGAGGATTAGAGTAGTAACACCCTTACTAAGGTCACATCCCTGATCCAAGGTAAAGGGAGTTTTCCTGTGGTGTGACCTGCACCATATTTTATCTTAAAACACCACCAAAACAAGAGGTAAAAGGAAAGGGAAGCAAGCAGAGAGTTGCAGATCTCATACCACCAAGAAAGCAGTGCCAGTTGCCGAACACATCCTTTGGAGCCAGGGTTCCTCCAGGAGAAGCTCCTAGTCCGGGGAAGATTGATGAGAAGGCCGACAGAAAGAGAAAGACTTCCCTTGGAGCTGACGCCCTGAATTTGTACTTTTAGCCTACTTTACCGTGAAGAAATAAATTTCTCTTTACTAAAGCCATCTACTTGTGGTATTTCTGTGATAGCAGCACTAGATGACTAAGATATCTACCCTACATCTCCCAGTGTGGCCATCTACCTTTTCCACTGAAAATGTCTGAACAAGTTTGTTTGTTTTTTCCCTGAACTACTTCACTGAATTGTAGAACGTAGGGCAGGAACATATTTTCAGACCTCCTTCAGTCAAACAAGAGCATAATGCAGGCCTCTGGGCTCTCAGTCTGGTGCTCTTGCAATTATTTTCTTTGTTAATCACTTATCTCCAGGCACATAGCTTTTGTTGTTCTTCAAACACCCAATTCTTAGCTTTGAATTCGCAGTGGTTTCAATATTAACTTGCAGGCTTTGGTTTGGCTGTTGCTTGCTTTTCAGATTTTGATTTAAACATGAAATCTGCTAATCACAGCCTTAGGCATACATGCCATGCTGGGGTATTTTTACTGACCAGTGCATCTTAACTTTAAACAAAACGTAGGCTGCATTTTAAATTTTTTCTTAGACCCCCTTAGGGATGCTTTAGGAAGGGATGCTAAGCAACTGGTTATGCCATCCAATAGCTCTGTGTTTAGTATGGAATCTTATAAAAGTCCCTAAGTTTTTACTCTTTCGGACAGTGGAGTTTGCTGGAGAACCTGCTAATTGAATTAAAAAAAAAAAAAAGTTTAAATGACTTCAAGTTTTACAGTTGTAATCTGTAACGGGTTCATGTAGGGTTCAGTTTTTCCTGACCTCTCTTGCCAGATCAATAGTTAAAAAAAAAAAATTTCTGTCACAACTCATGGCCACCCCATGTATTACAGAGTAGAACTGCTCCGTAGGGTTTTCTCGGTCAGCTGTAACCTTTACAGAAGTCTATCCTTTCTTCTCTAGCACCACTGCATGGGTTGAAACCTCCAACATTTAGGTTAGTCATCAAGCTCAAACCATGTATACCACCCAAGGACCTCAAGAGTTAATTACACCTCTTTATTTCAACTGCTATCTTTTGTAAACTTCTACATTAAACAAATCAAAGTGGATTCGTCTTCTGAGTACCACGGCCATGAGTTTGCCACACCCCTCTGGAGTCCAGACTCATGGACATTTGAGCATGACTCATGAGTCAAAATGGCTTTTTGAAATAATTGAATTGGTAAGTGATATGTTCATTTGAAAGGGAAGAGAAAAGAGAAATGGTGGCTCTTGCCTACAACCTGTATCGCCTACTTACTTACCAAGCACACATCCTAATCCCAACTGGTCATTTCAAAAACAAAAACATGCGTAAACAGACATAGCCCACCATAGCCTGCTAGCCATTTGGTTTCATTTAACTCCAATGGCTAGGACCAAGCAAGGCTGGTATGTTTTCACTGCTCTCATTAAAGCTTCATCCACTAGAAAATTAGGTTTAGTTTGAAGCCCTGTAATGAGGAATTTGAGCATTTGTCGATTTATTCAATCATTCATTCATTCAGACATTTAGTGACTATGCCAGGCAGTCTATGTGAGTTGAATAAGAACTAAACTCACGGAGCTAACAAGCTATCAGATGATATGGATGAAATTTTGTCTGAAAGATAAAACGGCTTGAAATCAGAATGTATACCAGCCCGTCAGTCACTTCCAGATTAGATTCATGTGGATGAAGATAAAATTTCTAAAGAAGCAGAGGAAATTCAGAGTATGTCTATTGTTAAGCATTTCCTAATCATTTGAGATTACCTCATGTTTTATCTTTTTTTCACTGGATTTTTATCTTTATTTAGAAAAATATAATCCCTGTCTATGTTTAGTGATGTCTGACCTCAACTCAGTTCTCAATGGAAAGTATATACTTCCTTGCAAACTACCACCCTGTGCTAAGTCAACATTTATGTGCTTTTAATACATGTCCAATTAATTATTTTAGTATAATTTTTACTATGTGTTGCTGCATGTTGTTGTTGCTAGGTGCCGTCGAGTCACTTCTGACTCATAGTGATCCTATGTACAACAGAACGAAACACTGCTCAGTCCTGTGCCATCCTCACAATCGTTGTTATGCTTAAGCTCATAGTTGCAGCCACTGTATCAATCCATCTCATTGAGGGTCTTCCTCTTTTCAGCTAGCCTCTACTTTACCAACCATGATGTCCTTTTCCAGGGACTGATCCGTCCTAATAACATGTCCAAAGTTTGTGAGACGTAGTCTCGCCATCTTTGCTTCTAGGGAGTATTTGTTTGTACTTCTTCCAAGGCAGATTTGTTCATTCTTTTGGCAGTCCATGGTATATTAAATATTCTTCTCCAACATAATTCAAAGGCGTCAGTTCTTCTTCAGTCTTCTTTATTCACCACCCAGCTTTCATAGGCATATGGGGCAACTGAAAACACCATGGCTTGGGTCAGGTGCATCTCAGTCTTCAAGGTGACATCTTTGCTTTTCAATACTTTAAAGAGGTCTTTTGCAGCAGATTTGTCCAATGCATCTTTTGATTTCTTGACTGCTGCTTCTTCCATGGGTGTTAATTGTGCATTCAAGTAAAATGAAATCTTTTACAACTTCAATCTTTTCTCTATTATGATGCTGCTTATTGGTCCAGTTGTGAGGATTTTTGTTTACTTTATGTTGAGGTGTAATCCATACTGAGGGCTGTGGTCTTTAATCTTCATCAGTAAGTGCTTCAAGCCCTCTTCACTTTCAGCAAGCAAAGTTGTGACATCTGCATATCGCAAGTTGTTAATTAGTCTTCCTCCAATCCTGACATCCTGTTCTTCTTCATATAGTCCAGCTTCTCATATTATTTGCTCAGTTTACAGATTGAATAGGTGTGGTGAAAGGATACAACCCTGACATACATTTTTCCTGACTTTAAGCCATCCAGTATCCCCTTGTTCTGTTAGAACTGCCTCTTGATCTACGTACACATTTCTCATGAGCACAATTAAGGGTTCTGGAATTCCCATTCTTTGCAATGTTATCCATAATTTGTTATGATCCACAGTCAAATGTCCTTACATAGTCCATAAAACACAAGTAAACATCTTTCTGCTATTCTCTGCTTTTAGCCAGGATCCATTTGACATCAGCAATGATATCCGTGGTGTCATGTCCTCTTCTGAATCCAGCCAAATTTCTGGCAGTTCCCTGTTGATATACTGCTGCAGCCACTTTTGAATGATCTTCAGCAAAATTTTACTTGTGTGTGACATTAATAATATTGTTCAATAATTTTCACATTCCAGGGGATCACCTTTCTTGGGCATAGGCATAAATATGTATCTCTTCCAGTCAGTTGGCCAGTGTCTTAGTTATCTAGTGCTGGTTTAACAGAAATACCACAAGTGGACAGCTTCAACAAACAGAAGTTTGTTCTCTCACAGTCTATTAGACTAGAAGTTCAAATTCAGGGCTCCAGCTCCAGGGAAAGTCTTCCTTCTCTCTGTCGACTCTGGAAGAAGGTCCTTGTCATCAATATTCCCATGGTGTAGGAGCTTCTCTACCTAGGAACCTTAGGTTCAAAGGACGTGCTCTGCTCCTGCTGCTGCTTTTTTGGTGGTATGAGGACCCTAGTCTTTGCTTGTTTCCCATTCTTTTTATCTTTTGTAAGATAAAAAGTGATGCAGGCCACACTCTAGGGAAACCCCCTTTACATTGGATCAGGGATGTGACCTTAGTAAGGGTGTTACAATCCCATCATAATCCTCTTTAACATAAAATTACAATGACAAAATGGAGTACAACTACAAAGTACTGCAATCATAGCCTAACCAAGTTGACACATATTTTGGGGGGAACACAATTCGTTCCATGACAGCCAGGTATCTGTCTTCCAAATTTCTTGGCATAGATGAGTGAGGACTTCAGCACTGCATCTGTTTATTGAAACATCTCAATTGGTATTTCATCAATTCCTAGAGCCTTGTTTTTCACCAGTGCCTTCAGTGCACCTTGGACTTCTTCCTTTGGTATCATCAGTTCCTGCTCATATGCTACCTCCTGAAACGGTTGAACGTCAACCAATTCTTTTTGGTATAGTGACTCTGTATATTCCTTACATCTTTTTTTTGATACTTCCTGCATTATTCAATATTTTCCCCATAGAATCCTTCAGTATTGCAACTTTAGGCTTCTTTTTTTTTTCAGTTCTTTCAGCATGAGAACTGCCAAGAGTGTTCTTCCCTTTTAGTTTTCTATCTCCAGGTCTTTGTATATGTCCTTATAATACTTTGTTTTCTCAAGCTGCCCTTTGAAATCTTCTGTTCAACTATTTTACTTCATAATTTCTTCCATTTGCTTTAGCTACTTGATGTTCAAGAGCAAGTTTTAGAGTCTCCTCTGACATCCATTTTGGTCTTTTTTTTCTTTCCTGTCTTTTCAATGAGCTCTTGCTTTCTTCATGTATGAAGTCCTTGATGTCATTCCACAACTCATCTGCTCTTCAGTCATCAGTGTTCAACACATCAAATTTATTCTTGAGATGGTCTCTAAATTCAAGTGGAATATACTCAAGGTCGTACTTTGACTTTCATGGGTTTGCTCTAATTTTCTTCAGTTTCATCTTGAACTTGCATATGAGCAATTGATGGTTTGTTCTGCAGTCAGCCCCTGGCCTTGTTCTGACTGATAATATTTAGCTTCGTTGCTGCATAGAAAATAGAATATTACCTTATTGCTCTCTCAACAGAGCTTTCAATGAAAATACCATTCAAACTTATAGCATAGGCCCCATTCATATAAGAGTGTATAAAAGAGTGATTAAATGCATTTCTGGGAGCTGTCTCTGAGATACCGTCTGACACAAGACGGTACTTACAACCTCAGAATTCCTTAATCGCTTTCCTAGATTTAGCTGGTGTTGCTCATATATTTCTCCTGTATTTACAGGACAGTTAACCTGAATTCATGATTTACTGGATGTGAGTTCTACAGACAGAGCATCAGGGCAAACTTGAGAGTTTTAGAGGTCAAGGCCTACCAATACAATCGGGGCTCATTAGAGCGGTATGAAAAATGTTGGCTTGCTCAAGATCTTCACTGAGGTCTAATTGTAATCTATATGTTTAACAGCTGGTGAATCCAGACTTCTGGAGCCTCTTTTTCCCAGTACAGGGAAAGCAGCTTCTTGCAATGCAACTGTAAATTGTTGGTATTATTACAAGGGGGACATACATGGGGTCCTTTACCAGAAAAATTGGAAGAGCTTCACTTGACCAAAACCTTCCTGGGAATTTTACTCTAAATGATTCTTCTTATCCCTGTGGGTTACAGACTACTGGGAGACAACCCTCACTCACTGGGAAGATCCCAGCCAAGTATTAGGAAGACACTGAAGTCAGCAGGGCAGAAGAAGAAATTCTATGATACATATTGATAAGCCAAATTAAAACAGCAAATTATTTGGGAAGTAAACACGAATAATGCATCTCTTCAAAAAACAAAAAAAAAAACCTCTTGGGCAGAGCTTGATAAAGTAGCACTGGATCTCAAAGTTGAATAGTGACTTTGTTGAAATTATTTTATATTGAACAAAAAACAGTGTTTTGGGCGTCACCTAGGTCATAGAGTGGCAACTTTAAGAGCTTGCATTAAAAAGACAACTTCTGTATTAAATGCTGTGAGAGGTTCTCATTCCGCTTTATTGTGTTTTAGAGTTAGAAGGGGGAATGAAATATAAGCATATAAACCATTTCAAGTCATGTAAATCTCCCTCGTTTTCTTTGCAACAAAACGGGTGAATACCAATGGGGCGAAGTTTTTTCTCTTTCACTATAAACCAAAAACCCATTGCTGCTGAGTCGGTTCCTACTCGTAACGACCCCGTAGGACAGCATAGAACTGCCCCAGAGGGTTTCCAAGGCTGTAAATCTTTATGAAAGCAGACTGCCACATCTTTCTTCCGTGGAGTGGCTGACAGGTTTGAACTGCAGACATTTCAGTTAGCAGCCAAGTGCTTAACCACTGTGCCACCAGGGCTCCTTTTGTACATGATATGATACCTAATAGCCTTATTCTGGGTATAAGGGGACAGAATTTTCCCGCTTTACCTTTCAAAGTCTTTTAATTCTGTCTACAAGGAGATCATAGTCCCATGGATGAAAAGGTAGTTTGTCATCTTTTACATTATTTATTCAAAAATAATATAACTGTGGAATTTCTGATGAGGACATCACAATATTTTTGCTTATGACTGTGCAGGGTAATATAAAAAAAATAATGACATGGTGCAAGCTTTCAATCCAATATTACAGAATCCCCCACAGAGGCTGTTGGAGATAACCCTTTTCCAGAGTAGCAGGACATTCTTTCACGATAAGGGAGTTAACCGAAGCGGTAGAGCCTTTTAACTCACTAGTATTTATCTCAGTGGTACAAATCTTAGTGACAAGGAGTCTTGACAAATCTCAAAGTGTAAGTCATCAAAACAGCGATCCAAATGAGGCAAGTGTGCAAGCTTAGCACTGCAGGCATATAAATTGCTGTCACTGGGACAATAGGCAAGGTCTCTGGGGCAGGAACATCTGACTGTGCCCTTGGAGATCTCTAGAATGTTAACAAGATCACTATTGTCCTCTTTTCAAAGAATGTTCTGGTCTTTTGTTGGGGGGGGGAGCCTGAAAATCCCATGACATTTTGTAAAGGTTGCCAGGGTGTGTGTGTGTTCATTCACTGTGGACTTTATTTAGACAGGTGACTACAGTGACTGGTAGACATGATTGGCATATAATAAAATTTAGGAGAACCGCACCACAGGAGAGAATTTTCCTGTATATAAATTTTAAAGCAAAATACATTTTAAAAATCAAGAGACCCAACCTGACATCTGAATAAACTGGTGTCGTCTCTACAATCCTTGCTCCGAAATCTGTTCGCTGTTACCCTTATACACCCGGCTTCACTCTATCACTATCTGTTCCTTGAGCTCTTATTCACGGATGATGCTGTTTCCTCCACCCTCTTTTTCACCTTGACCTTCTATAAGATTGTTATGTGTTTTCCTGTTTTTTCTTAAAATCTCTTCTTGATTTCTTGGAAACCACCTTCATTCTTGATGTTGTTTTCCTTCTTATTCATTTGTTCTTGTTTCCCTCCAAAGTTCCAAAGCAGCACTTCTTTGGAAAGGGGCGGCGGGGGGAACCTATATTATAAACATTACAGTGGCATTTGCCAGAGGAAAGAAAACTAAAATTACGTTCATCATTTATGTAATGGAGGAAACGACAGTTCTTTGAAACTTTGTTTCTTGTTTAAGGTTTGCATTTGAATCTTCCCAGGATCAACAGTGAGTTCATTCTAATCTCCGGTCCCAGTCTGCTGCCTGATGTAGAACAAGTAGGCGGGAGAATGAGACATAAAGCTGTTGAGTTCTGAAGCTTTTGAAAACGCTAGTACTTTCTCTAGTGATCATGGACTTTGAGCATCAAGTGGCATTAAGAATCTCTCTCATGCATAGCACTGTGTTAACTATGATGTGGGCTGAAATGCCATGGATAAGATGGATTGTTTTGCACTCTGGGAATTGGTAATCCAAAAGAGACACTAGGTAAACTGGAAAATATGTCCCATAAATATTCATTAAATGGCTTTCTAAAGGACCCTCTAACGGGATATAAAAACTTCTATATGAGCTTCTTTACAAAGAAAGACTAAAATGAATGTGTATGGGAGAGAGTGTGTGTGTGTGTGTGTGTGTGTGTAGACCTGCTGAGATGGCTGGCTATCAGTGTGTGTGTGTGTGTGTAGACCTGCTGAGATGGCTGGCTATCAGTGTGTGTGTGTGTGTGTGTAGACCTGCTGAGATGGCTGGCTATCAGTGTGTGTGTGTGTGTGTAGACCTGCTGAGATGGCTGGCTATCAGTGTGTGTGTGTGTGTGTGTAGACCTGCTGAGATGGCTGGCTATCAGTGTGTGTGTGTGTGTGTAGACCTGCTGAGATGGCTGGCTATCAGTGTGTGTGTGTGTGTGTGTAGACCTGCTGAGATGGCTGGCTATCAGTGTGTGTGTGTGTGTGTGTAGACCTGCTGAGATGGCTGGCTACCAGAATTGCCTCCATCTCATAGCCGTTTGTGCCACAGTTATTAAACACGCTTTTAGTTTCACAATTCGGAAGGCATGCTATGGTGGCCTGACACTCTATCAAAGAGAATATCAACAAGGCCTGAGTCAACAACGTAAAATACAGGGGTTTTACTGTAAATTGAAGAAGAAACGAGGATGGAAGAAAATTTGTAAACTTCCTTTGAACCACAGATGCTCAGATCCTTCATATGTATCTGTCTTCTCTTCCTAGAATACTCCAACCAAGCCACCTTGGAGTGATACTTTCTGTAGGAGCTCAGTACTTCTTTACGGAGTTGGCTTTTTCAGATTTGAAGGTCAAGGCTATATGTATGTTATGCATAGAAATCAATCTCTAGGTATCTTAGAAAATTAGAGCCATAGCTAAAAAGCCCAGCCCTACTTCTATGTCATGGTTTGGCTGCTGTGCTCTTCATCTGAACCACTGCTGTTGCTCTAAACACTCAAACCAGCATGCTTCACATGAGGTGACGGATACCAACTGTGTGTGAAGGAAATAACTCCCCAAGTAAGTTCTGGGAGCCTGGAGTCACAGTCCCTGGGTAGTGTGAACGGTTAACATGCTCGACTGCTAATCAAAGGGTTGGCAGTTGAAGTCCATCCAGAGGTGCCTCAGAAGAGAGACCTGGTGATCTACTTCAGAAAAAGCAGCCACTGGAAACCCCGTGGAACATAGTTCTACTCTGACACACGTGAGACCAGCACGAGTTGGTCAACTTGATGGCAACAACTGTTTAGCCTGGATTCAAACACATGCTTCCAAGTGTGTCTCGTCATTCCTTTGCTGATTTAGACACTGCCATGGTCTTACTTGGAGCCCTGGTGGCTCAGTGGCTAATAGCTCAGCTGCTAACCAAAAGGCCAGCAGTTCGAATCCATCAGCTGCTCTGTGGAAATCCTACGGGGGCAGTTCTACTCTGTTCTACAGGGTCACTATGAGTCGGAATTGACCCGAAGGAATGGGTTTGGTTTTACTTAGCAGGTATAGTCTTACCAGGTTTGATTTAGTGACACTCCACATTTCCTCCTGAATTGGCATGGTTTGTGCTCCTTTTTCTCTCAGTTGATAGCTAGGCATTGTAATTTCATAACAGATAATATTTACAGCAACAAGAGTAACATTAAAATACTCAGGAATAAATATAACAAAAGATGAGCAAGGCTTTCATTGTGAACGTTATGAAACTTTCTAGACGGTCACAATAGAAAATATAAGTAAAGAGGGAAATGTGAAAAGAGTCAATATTGTAAAAATTGTCAATCCCCCCCAAGATTAATTTATAAGTTAAATGAATTCCAATCAAAATTGTAACAAGATTTTTTAGAATAATTGATAAGCTGATGCTAAAATTCATATAAAAGAATAAAAGACAAAGAATAGTCAGGTGATATGGCAGTTTAAATGAATAAATCCATGATCCATGCATATCAACATATGTAATAAAAAAAAGTAATAGATTTGAAAAAAAGTTCATATTAAGCATAAAATGCATAAAATTATGTTTATTTCACGACAAAATTTTGGAAATTTAAGACAAAACCATAGTCAATATTTATGGATACATAAAATTACCATAAATATACATGGAATGATACACACCTAACCTCTCAAGTAACAGAAAGGTGAACCAGAGGTGGCTTTTAGTTCTATTGTTTCATTTCTTAAAAAAAGACATAAATAAAATTAAGAAAACATGGCAAAGTTTTGATACATATTAGTACTTTATCTTAGCTGTCAGCAAGTCGACAATCATATTATTTTCCAATATTCTCTACGTGTAAAATATTTCATAATTTAAGGGTTTACATAAGAAAGGAGGAGACGAAGACAAGAATTTTATTTATCTAAAAATAAATAACAGTGAGAATCTTACATATGAGAATCCATGGGATATTGACTAAACAGTATTCAGAGGAATATGAAGTCTTAATGCATATTAACTGACTTTAAATTAAATTGAGGGACAAAAAATAAACATTCAAGTCAAGATAGTAGAAAACTAATAACAACAAATTCAAAGGAATTAAATGATGATGAAAAAAGAAAATTACATGGAAAGGCAAAGAAAAGAAACTTTATCAACTAAAATAAAATTTTAATTATAAACTTAACAATATGATAAGCCAATCTCTGGCAAATTTAACAACAACAACAAAAAAAAAAAAAAAAGGAAGACTCGAGATTAAAAAAGAAAGAAACGCCAATAATGAGAAAGGAACTATGTATAACAAAGAATATGGGGAAGATTATTTTAAATTACAAAATTCAATAAATAACAAATTTATACAAATAAGTTGGAAAAAAATGGATAAAGAGAAAGCTGATTCCCACATTCCAGAGCGTAGAAACACATGTAATAGTCTCAATTTACACTACAGACCCTACAGACTGTGTAGTATAACCCCATTACCAAAACTCCAGCAAGGTTAGCACTTACACACACAAAAGTATAAATCCAGTCTCAGTAATATAGAAACCAAAATCCTCTGTAGAAGTGCAAATCTACACTCTCATCATCAATGAACAAGGGTTTCTGTTTTCTCACAGTCTCAGTAGTAGAATGTATCATCAAATTTAGGTATTTAGGCTACTCTGACAGAAAAAAAGGGAAGTAATTCAGTGTAGTTATATTATTAAAACTTGTCATTTTTTTTTAAGGCATTTTTATTTCCTTTTCTGTGACCCATCTGTTGTTCTCATATGTATTGTCCTTTCTTATTATTAATTTCTGAGTTTTAAGAGCTCTTTGTATGTTATAAAAATTGCAAGTATATTTTCCATGTTGGTCAGTGGTTTTTTGACTGTTTTTTTTTAAACTGTGCACAACAGCTTTTATTTTTATGCAAATTTATCAATTTTTTTCATAGTATCTATGAGTTATGGTTACAGAGAAATTTTTCACGCAATATTAAAGGAATCATCACATTTTCTTCTAGAACTTTCATGGTTTTATTTTCACATTTAATTTTTAATTCATTTAAAATTTATCCTAGCAAAATATGAAGTATGAATTCACCTTTATTTTTTCCCAGATGATTACTCTCTGGTCACAAGATCATATGCTAAAGAATATATCCTTACATACTGGCTTGTGATGCTACTTTTGTCATATATCACATTTTTATGTATTTGGTATCTATTTCTAGACTTTCTATTGTATTTTATTTCATTGATCTTTCTGTCTCTCCTATATATATTTTTAATTACCGATGCATTATAATATCTTTCATGATTTGATACTGCCACTGAAGTCTAACATTGAATGTTCCATGGAAAAATCTGAGGCCAGGGTGATACTTTTCTCCTTACATTCTGGTTGCCCAAAGCTTTCTTTCTTCTTTAAAGACCAATAACTTTGTTAGGGTCTTTATGACTGATAGGGTTGCTATGAGTCAGAATCAACTCGATGGCAATGGGTTTGGGGTTTTGGTTAACTTTGTTAGACTATATCTCAGTGTTGACCATTCTGATGTTCTTTTCCTTAGCGTAAGGTGTGTCTTAAATGTACAGATGTAAATATTCTTTTTTTTTAATTTGTTTGAATTATGTTTAATTTTTTCCCATTCTATTTTTTTGTTTGTTTGTTTTCTTTTACAAAGACGCCAATTACGTATATGTTGCATTTCATAACTCAATTCAATATTTTTAACAAAATGATGACAAGCAGAGAAAGGTCAAGTTACATTCCAAATAAAATTGATAGAATGTCAGAACTCTGTGTAGACATTTTGAAAAATGCACCAAGTTTCAAGAAAGGCAAAGTGCATCTTTGCTGTTTCTGATTCTAAGAGAGGTATCATGGTATCACACTCAGTGTGAGGCTTGCTCTCCATTGTGCCTTTGTCCTGAAAACATTTTTACAATGTCTTTTATATTTATCTCTAGAAATGATAAAGCCATTTGGGATACAAATTGCCAGTACCTATTAACGTTATGGAGCCCTGGTGGCATGGTGGTTAAGAGCTCAGCTGCTAACTAAAAGGTCGACAGTTCGAATCCACCAGCTGTTCCTTTGAAACCCTTTGGGGAAGTTCTTTTCTATCCTATAGGGTCTTTATGAGTCAGAATCCACTCAAAAGCAATGGATTTTTGTTTTGTTTTGTTTTAATCAACATTATAAATGTGCACATCTTCTGATCTAGGAATTCTAATTCCAGGTATTTAGTTTACCTGAAAACTCATTAACAACCTGCATCATGCAGATGACACAACCATGCTTGCTGAAAGCGAAGAGGACTTGAAGCACTTATTGATGAAGATCAAAGACTACAGCCTTCAATAGGGATTACAACTCAACATAGAGAAAGCAAAAATCCTCACAACTGGAGCTACAAGTAACATCATGAAAAACAGAGAAAAGATTAAAGTTGTCAAAGATTCATTTTACTTGGATCTACAATCAACGCCCATGGAAGCAGCAGTCCAGAAATCAAAAGACATGTTGCATTGGGCATATGTGTGGCAAAAGACCTCTTTAAAGTGTTAAAAAGCAAAGAGTTCAGTTTGAGCACTAAGGTGCATCTGACCCAAGCCATGATATTTTTAATCACCACATATGCACATGAAATTTGGACAATGAATAAGGAAAACTGAAGAAGAATTGATGCCTTTGAATTACGGTGTTGGCAAAGAATTTTGAATATACCATGAACTGACAAAAGAATTAACAAAATCTGTCCTGGAAAAAGTACAACCAGAATACTCCCTTAGAAGCACAGATGGCGAGACTATGTCTCACATATTTTGGACAGTTATGTCCCTGGGAAAGGACATCATGCTTGGTAAAGTAGAAGGTTAGCTAAAAAGAGGAAGACTCTCAATGAGATGGATTGACACAATGGTTGCAACAATGGCTGAAGCATAACGAAGTTTGTGAAGATGACTCAGGACTGGGCACTGTTTCAATCTGTTGTACATAGGGTTGCTATGAGTCGGAACAGGCTCGATGGCACCTGACAACAACAGCAACAAAGTCTACAAAAATAAATATGTACACAAATGTGTATATTAAAAGGCATTTATTGCATCATTATTTGTAGTGAAAAATGTAGTCACCTTATAAAGCAATTAATGAAAAACAGAAGAGATTGAAAATTACAGTACATGCAATTAATGGAATATCATACGGTTGTTGAAAAAGAATTAGGAGTAGCTGTATGTGGAAACAAAATTTAGTAGGTTACTTTGTATGACAAAACGTACATATGCAAATATAAATTTTAAGTCATAGAAAGGACTGGAAGAATGCAATTGTAAATTGTTACCATTTCAGAAGAAAATGTATTGGCAGAGAGGAGGCAAAGAGAAAAATTAAGACATACATACTGATCTATGCTTTTGTCTTTCCTGAATATTTTCAAATGAGAATATCTTAATGCATCATCTGTGCAAATAATAAAACAGTGACTCCAAAAATAGAGAAAGTATAAATTTCTGCTATTTTAGGGCTTTTGTCACAAAGATCACATGTAGTATTTCAGGACTAGAGATAACTTAGCACACCTCTCCCACTGTTAAATTTTAAGTACGTTATGATGAAATTTCAAGAGCCATAATCCATTAAAACTCCTCCTGTTTCAAGAGTCAGATTCATGACAAATTTGGGGTAATTTGGAACCTATTGTCAATTAGTTCTGATTTATATTTAAAGATAAAACTAATCTACTCTCATAATTCTAGAGACTGAAACGTGAATCATAAAGATAAATCAAATGAAATCTTCTAAGATAAAATGTGGAAGCTGAGGATGAAGTCACTCAAAAAGTATCCCTGAGTTCTTCATTCACCTATCATAACCACAAAAAAAAAAAAAGAGAGAAATGAAGAGTTGTGAAGGAATTGATAACACAGAGCAATAAATAACTTACTTAGAAATGTCTGCTAACCACTGTCTGCCTTGTCAACTATCTCCTTATCTCAACTTTTGGGAGATCAGAAAAGTATATAGGAAAACTTATTCGATCCTATAGTGATTTAGCTGGCTTAAATGCTAGTGCATAAAAATGTACTATAGAAGCCGAGATTTTATTCAGTAAGTTGCAGAATTTTATGGGTTGCGTTCTTTAGAAAATGGTAGCTTTTTTCTTAAGGAAATCATAAAGTAGATTGTGAATCTGAAATTGTAGAATTGTAACAACACTGGTCTCTGAAACATATTGTATTATTATTGTCTATATAAAAGGTAGAAGAAGCTTTATTCTTGCGCAGTGCAGGAAAGTCCACTGACACCCCCATGGGCATTGTTAATTGTCAATATCTTCAGTTTAGAATAAAAAGAACAGTGATGCTTGACATAGAATCACAATAGAAAAGCATTCTCAAAATTTGAAATTATTGCAGTGTGAATATAGAATACCTATGCTGTGTTTTGTTTTCAAAGAACAAAGTGATCAGCCATAATTATCAGCCTCTACAGAAAAAAAAAAAAAAATTTTTTTTTTTTTTACAGAGTAGAGCTGGCTTGCAGCATTTTTACACCACATAGCAAAATGCTTAGAAGTGCTAGTTGAGCTCGGATCAGATCCTGCCATCACGTAGCAACACAAAACTCCAATGGCATCCGACAGAAGTTTCACATTTGGGACAATGGTGGGCTCAAGACAATGCAGAGAGTATAATGTGCTTCCTATAAAAAGCACACCGCCTCTTACTCTGTGTCAGTATTCGGGGCTGCACTAAAGGTTATGTTTGCTGCTGTTATCTGCTGTCCTTAACCACTGACATTTCAGAAAGTCTAAACGCACCGGGCCCTGGGACTCCTTTGTAAAGGGGGCTTTATACGTGTAAATGGTTGTTGGTAAGACCTCTATTTGACTTCTGACTATCACCTCTGGTTCCAAGTGGAGTAAGTTATGCTGCCTTTGTGGAATTCTTAGCCTTGCTCACATTTCCTTGGGGAGTCCATCTTCCATCTGGCAAAACCAACACTGCAATTTGTCAAAGCAAGAACTGTGCCATGAAAGCATGTGTCTTAGAGAGAGTATTGTCTGGTTGCCTTTTCTAGCATAAGGACATTCAAAAGCCTTCAGTAAACCCATGATCAGCTGGACACAGATAATGGTTTGGGGCAACCATGAGCCTGTGCTGTTAGACTGTAGGAGGATCTATTAGAAAGGGAAATGGATAGAGCTTTTGCTCAGCAAAACATAGGTTCCCTGCAGTAACATTAGTGCAGACGCTGGAGACCATCTTGACTTGAGAAGAAAATCTGCGTGGATAACGCCACGGTCAAGGAACCTGATTTCATCGTTAATTTGACCCTTTTCTTTGTAGTGACCTTTTAAAGGAACAGGCACAGAATGGGGACACAGGATGCTAAAGTAAATGCTGCCCTAGGCATTCCCATGCAGTAGATGGAGCTGAGTATTTTCAATGACTGTATCAGGAGTTAATACCTAAGGTTATCACAGCTGACAACCCTCTGCTGTTAACAGCACTGTGCTCGAGGACTCTGATTTCAGTGACAGACAAGTCCAGGTATTAGTCCTGGCTCTGCCACTTAAAAAACACTGGGCATTGGACAAGCTATGTAACCTTTCTAAGCATTTATGTCCCCTCATGTGTGAAAGGCTACCTGCCTTGTAGAACTGTAACACACACCAACATTTAGCACTTAAACATTTAGTACTTAGTATGTCTTCAAAAAACGTTTATGTCTTCAAAAAACATTAGGTACTGTTAGATTTATTGGCACCCCTCAGGAGACTTGGGAGCCCTGGTGGCATAGTGGTTAATAGCTTGGCTCTTAACCAAAATGTTGGCAGTTCGAATCCACCAGCCATTCCTTGGAAACCCTATGAGGACAGTTCTCCTCTGTCCTTATAGGGTCACTATGAGTCGTAATTGACTTGACGGCAATGAGTTTGTTTTGTTTTTTTGGTTTGGTTTTCAGGAGAATTGAAAGTCATTTGTAACAAAAACAAATACACAACAAAAATGAAAGAATAAAAATCATACAAGGCAGAGAAGGAAATAGTTGTACCAGAAATACAGTTAGAAGATATTTTTGTCAGCGAAGGAAAAAGTAAAATGGGATACATGATGTAGTATATATATCCCTGTGTGATGCATTGAATTGGATGTAATCCTGGTTAGGAATAGGATTTTCTTTGTTGTATTAATGAGGCCCTGACAGTGCAGGAAAGGAGCCCTGGCAGCATAGTGGTTAAGTATTTGGCTGCTAACCAAAAGATCGGTGGTTTGAACCCACCAGCCGCTCTGTGGGAGAAAGATGTGGTAGTCTGTCTGCTTCCAGAAAGATTACAGCCTTGGAAACCCTATGGGGCAGTTCTACTCTGTCCTACAGGGTCACTATGCGCAGGATTCACTCGACAGCAATGGGTTTATCAGTGTAGGGCATGTCCTAAACCTAATCACTTCTGAGTTCTAAAAAGCAGATTAGACAAGGAGTAAAGCATAAATGAGGGAAGACAAATGCGATCTGAGGATCACCAAAGAACCGAAGACAGGTGGGACTATAGAAGCTGCAAGAGACAAGGACCTTCCTCCAGAGCAGACACAGAAAGACTGCCTTCCCCTAGAGCTGGTGCCCTGAATTTGACTACTAGCCTCCTAAGCTGTGAGAAAATCAACTTCTGTTCTTTAAAGCCACCCACTTGTGGTATTTCTGTTACAGCAGCACTAGGAAGCTAAGACAGTCTGTCTCCTATGACATGCAGGGGTCCTTGTCTCACACAAGCAGCCCTGCTATCCCTGTCAGCCCCTCCTCCTGCCCTTTCCCACATCCATTCCAGGAGCTATCACAGCTTCACAGTGTCATGTCTTGCCCATGAATAATTTTCTAGGTACTATAAGATCAAGAGATTACCCAGGATAAAGATGGTGGCACCATCAACAAAACGTCATTGTGCTTTCTTAGAAAAATAATATAGCTTTGAGGAAATTAAAAGATATTATTTCTTTCCTTTGCAAATGTACCCTATAAAAGAGAAATAGGAATTTTTACAGAAAAGTTTCAACAGAATTTTCATGGTAGGGCTGATATTCTAACAACGGGGAATTCTCAGTACCTCTTTATACAATTTCACAAAAAGCAAGCTTTAGAGTATACAGCCTTCATGTAATAATAGCTCTGTTAATAGCTCTGTTATTGTTGTTCCTAGGTGCCATGAAGTTGGTTCTGACCCTATGTACAACAGAATTAAATACTGCCCAGTCCTGTGCCATCCTCACAATTGTTCTTATGCGTGAGCCCACTGTTGCAGCCACTGTGTCAAGCCATCTTGTTAAGGGTCATCTTCTTTTTCACCGACCCTCTACCAAGCATGATGTCCCTCTCCAGGGACTGGTCCCTCCTGATTTAAAAAAAAAACAAACCCAGTGCCATCGAGTCGATTCCAACTCATAGTGACCTGTTTCATGTTTCATGTCCTATTCTGTATCCAGCTTGAATTTATGACAATTCCTTGCTGATGTACTGCTGCAGCCGCTTTTGAATGATCTTCAGCAAAATTTTACTTGCTGTGATATTAATAATATTGTTCGATAATTTCCATATTCTGTTGTATCACCTTTCTTTGGAATGGGCACAAATATGGATCTCTTCCAGTCAGTTGGCCAGCTTGCTATCTTCCAAATTTCTTGGCATAGAAGAGTGGGCACTTCCAGCATTGCATCCGTTTGTTGAAACAGCTCATTTGGTATTCTCTGGCTATATTTCTTTCCTTTTAGCCACTCAATGGAGACCTGTATTTAAGATTGTGTAGTATGTCTCCTCCAAGACTGGTGGACTGTATCTTCACAGAAAAGGCTTCTCTCTGTGCGTGCTGAAGAAGTGCAAGGGTTTTCCAGATACCCTATGGATTCTAGAAGTATCCTTCCTGCAAAGATTCTCCTGTGATTATCTTTCATATTTCATATGCCTCCATCTGCAGTGAACAGAATTCAGGTTTCTGTTTACCATTTAGTATCCATTTATAGAATTCCATACAAAGATGACAGATTAACTAAATTAAATGGCCATGGAGGATAAGAGATCAAAACTTTACTTCATAAGGCAGTCATGCTAGACCAGGTTTAGGAGGCATAGGTTTGATTGCAACGAATGATTAAGTTCCAAGCCTAGAAGTAATATCTGTCTTCCCTCCCTTCCCTAACCACAGACAGACAGTTCCTGTATGGTGTCTGAGTCCCTTTCCTGGTAAGTGAGTGAGCAAGCTAAACTACGAGCTGGCCTGGTTGATCAGTCAGCTAGAGGGAGAGAAAGCTGGGGAATCCAAAGCCAGACCTCTCTCATCTGAAGTTAAAATGCCAGCAAGTCAATATCAGATGGTATCCAAGATGGAATGACCAGCTTGGGATGTCCATCATGCTTGGGGAAATCCAGGGACTTTGGAAATAAAAATTGTCAGTCAAGTTACTGGAACATGTGGGGAGGTGGGGGTCATGCAGTCTTAACAGACGAAATAGAAAGTGACCTGAATGGATTCCAGAGACTCTGGGCATGTTTCTGTGTTAGAGCAGCTTAAAGGAAGCAGATGCAAGTGGGCAAATAGCCATTGTTTTCAGTGTTAAAGTAAACGCCAATATCAAAAGGCAATCCTATGGGCTCATCCTTAAAACACCTTGGGTCAATAAGAAGATTATGTACATTTAAAGAAGAAATCTCCAGACTTCTCTATTGAGTGGACGGTATATTTATGGATGGAAGTATGTTGCCTTTCACGTGGTTGGTGCACAATAAATTCTGAACTGCTTTAAATGTAAGTAAAGACCTCCGATGATAACAATTGAGAGGAATGATAAAGCAAATTTACTTTAGCCAAATAAAATTTCCACAGTATCAGCTACTTTTTGACAGTACAAGATAGCATTTGACTCACCAAATTAGAAGAATCCCAAGAGAGATACTAATTTCTTAGAAAAATAATTTTTATTTTCGATGAAGCATTTCCCTTCTTTATAATTCCCCTTTGCCATCTTTTAATGGCTTTATAAATGCATATTTGTGGAAATAATTAAATCCCTTTCAAAATAGTGAATTTTTTTCCTCGTTCGTTTTTTTTTCCCCTCTAGTTTTCTATATTCGTTTTTAATGCTGCTGTCTTTTCTATAAATATCTGTGGAGGACTTTCATACTAAGATGCTGACAGAAATTTGTCAGTGACATCTATGAAAGTTGAAACTGTCACCTTTGGTGATTAATCAAATTTGCTCTAAATGGGATTAATTCGGGTGTATCTATGAAGAAGATTGTCAGGGTACACGTTCCTCTTCTCATCTGTCCCCAGGTCTTTTTCCCCCACCTTCTGAATTGAAAATGAAGCTGAGCTATAATCTTACATGGCAGATAGTGGAGCCTTCCTTTGATAAACATCTAAAATGCTAATGAATGTGGGCTGCAGTTCTCAAAGAGCCAGGGAACGATTTGACAAGAATCTGGAGGGTAAAAAAAAAAAAAAAAGAAGAAGAAGAAGAAGAACTTTCTGACTTAAAAGAACTCTTTTTGTTCACATTCCCGTATTGTTTCCTGGAGAAAAAATTTTGCTCTGCAGAAAAAACAGAAAAAAAAAAAGAACCCTACTACATCAAAATGCGGAAGGAAGCAGGAAAAACTGATGAGCTTTCAGATTGTCCTCTTTTGCATGCAAATCATAACAGAAGTTCTCATTAGCATAAATGCATGAGCAACTCTAAATGCTTTTAATTTCCAATCTCAGCCAGCAGAGGAGTAATTTGTCACTGTCAGGGTGAAAATCTAAAAGGAAAAAAAAAGAGAGGGAGAAGGACTCCATGCTAAATTGGAATCATATAAATTTTTGATTTGCTAATTGACTGATACTGCAGTTCAATCAGCTGCCTTGAAGGTGTAAATAATTCAATGTACAGTTAGAAATAAAAGCATAGCGTGCCTTTACCGAAGGTGTCTTAGCATTCAGGGCAGCAGGACGTACCTGACCACGTCGTTTTCACAGATGCCCCCTTTAGTCAAATTATAAGTCTTATGCAAGCAACTGCACTCAAACAAACCAATAAAAACACCTCTCATGTACCGCAAGCTTTGCAAGCTAAGAGCCATTAGGACCAAGAAAACAGAACTCAGCAATCTTTAACAGCGAGCCTCCCGGCAGGTTCCAACTGAAGCCTCATGAACCTTGCCTTGCATTGGTTAGCTCACTCCTGCAATCATGAAGAGTAAAGAGGAACAGTCCAGAAATAAAAATCTTCCCCCTACTCCAGCTAACTTTCAGTCTCCCCTTTCACCAACTGCTTTAAATGTCATATACAAAATGTATTTACAGCAAAAATGTCTCATTAGTGCAGGCATATTGTGAACATTTTAAAAGCTATGCCCGACCCCACTGTGGCGGTGTATTTTTATAATGTAGTTTGCTAAGATCAATATCTTTACCTGAAAACATTTTAATTTACATTATCCAAAAGCTAGTTTCTAAATACCCTAGGAAATATTCTTTAATTCAAAACCAAATGGAATGAATATTATGAACAGTCCAACTGGAACTCCATTTTATCTAGTGATCTGTATTTCATCCAGTACTGATCTTAAAACAGGAAGATCCAGGAGATACGCTAAAACCATGCTTTAGGAGATAGTGAGCTGAGCCTGATGCTAAAATGGAAATGCCTTGCCCCGTGAGAACTGCAAATAGAAATTAGCTTCAGACTAACCGTCCTGATAAGAAAGGACCCGAGCGCGTATGCACCAAAAGTCAAGTCACATTCAGTTGAACTGTTATTTTTCAGCTTTATGATACAGACACTAGCCCTAATTAATGTATTCATTTTAAAGATTCACAACAAATACCACTGGCTGTTGAAAACCTGTACCTACTGACAAATATGCCTAGAAAACACAAAGAACACAAAGCTAAATTCTATAAACTTAACACAATTCAAGTACAGAATTTAAAAAAAAGATAAATTATTGCCACCCAACCTCACTTCGACCTCACGCTAAATTCTGACTCAAATCCTATCTCTAGAAGCCTTGTCCTTCAAGAATCCTTTCGAACAACCATTCTAGGGTTATTTGGGACTTTCTGGGAGAGCAAGGGCAGTATCTCCTAACACAAATGTAGTAAGTCATATGCAATATGTCTTAGGGCTGATTACTGGTTTTAAGAACTGCCCATTCTTGACTGCTTCTGGGAAAGACTACAACAATGGAACAAGAAGAACAAAAGCCTGCAATTCTCAGCTTTGGATTTTTAGGATCCAAGCTTTTAAGTCTCAAGAATCTGAGCATGAAAACCCTTGGCCTTTTATATCATAAAGTTTATGTTAGGAACAATAACTATAAATAAATACCTGGTCAGGAAAAATCTGTTTTTTTTTTTTAACCTGCTTCCAGACCAGATAAAATACCCAGAAGCTTGAAGAGGAAGAGATAATCAGAGGAAAATCGAAGGGAGCCAGGGTGGCCAGGGAGGAGCCTGGCATCCCAGCCTCCTCCTGGGTAGAGTGCAGTTGAACCCCTAGATCAGTTAGTGGGGCCCAGACATTCCAGAACTTCCACCTTGCTTCCTAGATGGCTCCTGGGAGTTAATGGCTTTCTTGAGATTTGGCCCCAGGGTGGGGTGGGAACAGAACAGCATCAACCACAAGTATTTACTGAGCACATTCTATGTGCCTGTGTAGAGCCTTCAAGGACTAGGAATTTTTCACTCTGCCCTTGGGTGACCTTGGCTCCCACTGTTCTTCCTCCCTCTTCCTCTTCCTGCATTCTAGGCAAAACCCAAATTGCCCAGCCAACGGCTGCTATCAGCAAGAGCAACACCTCCCTATTCTGAGGACACTTTTTTGAGTAACTCTTTCCCAAACTAGTTGAACTTCAGCTGACCCCTCCTCGCTAAAGCTCCATGAAAATTCTGCCCTCTTTGCCAAAGCAGAATACTCCTTGAGAGCCCCTCCCCTTGCTGTGGCATTTTGAAAAAGGCTTCCTCTCCTACTGCTCCGCTTGGTTGTCTGTCACGAGAGTCTAAATGCTTTACAGGTTTTATCTTGTTTAATTTTCAGAACAACTCTGAGAGGTGAAGGCTGTTACTATCCCAATTTTATAGAGAAGAAAAGTCTGGCATAAAAAAATTGCTGTTGTTAGGTACTATCGAGTCAGCTTTGACTCATAGTGATGCTATGTACAATAGAGCAAAATGCTCTGCCCAGTCCTGCACGATCCTAACAATCTTTGCTATGCTTGAGCCCACTGTTGTGTCCACTGTGTCAATCCATCTCGTTAAGCGTGCTTCTCTTTTTTGAAGACCTGTACTGCAAGGTAATTTCCAGAATGTGTGGAATGCAGAGAAATATGTTGACTATGTAAGAATAATTCAGGGTTTCTGTATCTTGGCGCTGCTGACATCTTGGATGGATAATCCTTTGCCGTGGGGGCCATCTTGTGCATTGTAGGATGTTTAGTGGCATCCTTGGCCTCTACCTGCTAGATGCCAAGAGCACACACACACCCATTTTGACACCCCAATCAGACATTGCCAAATGTCCCTCGAGTGGGTGGGGGGAGCAGTTGCAATCCCATGTGTCAGAGTAGAACTGTGCTCCATAGGGTTTTCAGTGGCTGATTTTTTAGAAGTAGATGCTAGGCTTTTCCTCTGAGGAGTGTCTGGGTGAATTTGAACCTTCCACCTTTGGTAAGCAGTCAAGAGCACTGACTGTGTGCAACACCCAAGGACTCTCAGCTCCTGGTTGAGAACCACTGTTATAATGGTGATTCCACTTCCATAAAAAACAATGAAAACAAACACATGTATAATATATAGAGAGAGGGATACACACACACACACACACACACACATGCACAAATATTTCTGTGTGTGTGTATTCCTACCAGCATGGGAAAGAAGAGAAGGAAACATCAAGTTGTTAACACAGGTTAACTGGATAGCGATGGGGTCAAGGCAGAGCGGGAGAAACAGGAGAGAGACTAGGGAAATAAAGACGAAAGAAACAGAAAGGAACGGAAAGAAAATACAGTCCTTAAAAAAGCTCAAAATGTGTGATATAAAAAGCCCATTGCCGTTGAGTCAATTCCCACTCACAACAACCCTTTAGGAGAGAGAACTGTCCGACAGGGCTTCCGAGGAGTGGCTGGTGGACTCTAACTGCCGACTTTTTAGTTAGCAGCTGAACTCTTAACCACTGAGCCAAGCTATAAAAAGAAAAACCCGTTGCCGTCAAGTCGATTCTGACTCATAGCGACCCTATAGGACAGAGTAGAACTGCCCCATAGAGTTTCCAAGGAGCGCCCGGTGGATTTGAACTGCTGACCTTTTTGGTTAGTAGCCGTAGCGCTTAACCACTGCGCCACCAGGGCCCATTAAGTGACACAGGAGTGTATGTGTATACATAGAGAGAGAGAGAGAAATTGCCCACCTTTTCCCAAAGACAAGCAGACTTGGTGGCACAGTGGTTAACGTGCTGGCTGCTGAAAGCTCGGGGGTTCAAACCCACCAGCCACTCTTTGGAGAATGTTGTGGCAGTCTGCTTCCGTAAAGATTACAGCCTCAGAAACCAATGGGGTGGCTCTACTTTGCCCCACAGGGTCACTATGAGTCAGGATCGACTTGACCAGCAACCAGTTTTTTCCCCAAAGAAAGTATACTTTACACGGATACTTACTGACCAGTGGGGTTATTAGTATCGTAGTAAAGAAGCAAGATTCAGAGTAATTACACCGTTTGAGTTTAAACGCCTGCCAGCCCTACATGTTTCTAACTGAGCATGCGTACGGAGAAGCGCGTGGAAGGCTGCACACGCGCCGGGGGACTCGGGTACCTGGGCGGGGGAGCAGGGGCAAGGGCGAGAACGGAGGACAGGATAGCTTTGGCTTTTTACCACCTTTGAAAATTTTATTTCAGTTTCACTTTTTTGGAACAAGCTGTGTTAGTTTTGTAATTTGAAAAACATCAAAAAAAAAAAGAAAATTTAAAGAGAAAAGAAAGATCACCTTTGTTTTCTCGGCAGGCACATCACATTACTGGTTTATCTGGAGCTCGTGATTAATTAAACTTTACGAACACTCTTTCACATAAATCATTGTGTCACTTTCAACCTGTACTCATAAAATGGATTTTTTCCAAGAAAATTCAGAGGCTTATATTTAATCTGTGATAAATTTCGCATTCTTTGTTGTGGCCTCTTGTTGTAAACTAGCAATTGTTTTATTTTTGATTTTTTTTTTTTTCCCCACTCAATTTATAAACTTTCTCTCCAGCTATTTATTACCTACAATTTGGGTCCCTGCACTTCACTGAGTGGTGGAGGACAAAGCTAGGGAGTCTGGCAGTAATTCACTAGAGACCACTTGCCAGGAAGTGGTGACCAGTTCATAAACACTTCCCTAAACTGACGCTGCACCTAGCTGTAACACCTGCTGGTCCCCAGAACCTCTGTGATTGGTGCTCTTCAGAGTCGTGTGATGTACTCTTTGCACAGCCGTACATGCTGGCCCTGAACCAACCAGCTCACAGTTCTCCACGTCTATTCTGCCAATCAGACAACACTGTGTTTGGATCTATGGGGTTTTCACTGGCTAATTTTTGGAAGTAGATCACCGGGTCTTTCTTCCTAGTCTGCCTTAGTCTGGAAGTTTTGCTGAAACCTGTCCACCATGGGGGACCATGCTAGTATTTGAAATATCGGTGGCACAGCTTCCAGCATCATAGCAACACTAAAGCTACCACAGTATGACAAACTGACAGATGAAACAAATCTAAACAAAGCCAAAAGAATGAACAAATTCGTCTTAGAAGAAATACAACCAGAATGTTCCTAGAAGCGAGGATAGCAAGACTTCATCTTGCTTACTATGGACATGTCATCAGAAAAGACCAATCGCTGGAAAGGACATCATGCTTGGTAAAGTAGACAGCCAACGAAAACAGGGGATACCCTCCATGAGATGGACTGACACAATAGCTGGAACAGTGACCTCCAGCCTACCAGGGATCGTAAAGATGACACAGAACTGGGCAACGTTTCGTTCTGTTATACGTAAAGTCGCCACGAGTTGGAGCGGACTCAATGGCAACTAACAACAATGCCGGCGAAGTCAATAACTGCTATAAGGCAACTTCATCCTGAAAGAAAAACAAATTCTCTGAACCTAAAAATATCCTACCTAAACTCAATGTAGGCTGTTGCTGGGATGCATGATGGGGGCCTCTTCCTTCATCATCAACAGCACCCACATGACCATCTACACATGTGATTCCAGTTACGACTTGGAGACGTGAGAGCAGAAGTTCTTCTCCATGGCTCATTTTTGAAGACCAAGGTTTTATCATCCCTGCTCTTCTGGAACCGCTTCCGTTCACCATGGCTTCTCAAGGATGGCCAACAGCGGATGTACAGTTGCAGAGCTAGGAGCCCTCAGAACCCTGTGAAGCAGTTTTGATCCTCGCATGTGCACTTTCGTCTACCAGCCCCCTTCCTTTTCCATCTCTACCCTCCCCCTTTCCATCTTGCTAAATCCTACTTATGTTTTAGGACTCCATCATGCTAGCTTCTGGCCTCCTTCTTCACACCAGCTTAAGCTCCCGTTGAGTCCTATGCACAACCCTATCGTGATACATGGAATACCTTCTATATGAAATATTCCAGGGAATTTCATTTGCTTATTTCCTTTTCTGGTTTCTCCAAGGCTGCCAAGGATAAAAATCCTTGAATGCGGGAACTGAGACTGACTGTCTCTCCCTCGCTTTGCCCAGCAGGTGGCATGTCATAGGCACTCGGTTAACTTTTTGATGAATGAATGAACAAATAAAATGAGACTGAATTTTAATACATTTAAAACAGCTAGGGGCTTAATGATGTCTTCACTTATCTTGGCCTTCCATGTCTTTTAAAATACTTCTTTTCCTCTTTCTCATTTCAACACAATTTTCCTCAGTGGAGTGGGCTTAGGAAGACTGAAGCTGAAGAGCCTTTCCTTCCTTCTGTCATCTCTTAGCATTAAAAAGCAGAGGATCTTATAAATTCACACCTTTCTTTTTTATTCATCATAGTTTAGGTTTGACTTTCATGTCCATTATGTGTTCTCCTTCCAACATGAACTCACGAGACAACGGCTAAGCTATCGCACAGTCATGTGAGGCTTTTCTAGATAATTTCCCTTTTTCTTTTTTATCAAGATCTTTTGGGATTGTATGGTCAAAATTTTGTTTATAGAAGACCTGAGTGTTATTTTCTTATAAAGTCTTTGGCCACACAATACTATCCATTGTCTTAGTCATCTAGTGCTGCTATAACAGAAATACCACAAGTGGATGGCTTTAACAAAGAGAAGTTTATTCTCTCACAATCCAGTAGGCTAGAAACCTGAATTCAGGGCATCACCTTCAGGGGAAAGCTTTCTCTCTCTGTTGGCTTTCGAGGAAGGTCCTTGCGATGCATCAGTCTTCCCTTGGTCTAGGAGCATCTCAGTGCAGGAACCTCAGGTCCAAAGGACGTGCTCTGCTCCTAGCACTGCTTTCTTGGTGGTATGAGGTCAACGTGTTTCTCTGTTCGCTTCCCTTTTTTGTATCTCAAAAGAGATTGGCTTAAGACACTATCTAGTTTTGTAAACGTCATCAATGTAACCACCGCTAATCCACCTTATTACATCGTGGTGATGGGACTTACAACACATGGGGAAACCACATCAGATGATAAAATGGTAGACAGTCATACTATCATACAAGGGAATCATGACCTAGCCAAACTGACATATTCTGGGGGGACACAATTCAATCCATGACACCCATGTTTTAAATAAATCTTTCGTAATTACTTTAGTGAAATCTGGGACCAACATTCTCCTTTTTGAGAATTAACAGTTTTTTGTTTTGTTTGTTTTTGTTTCAAAGGAGGGGGTTACTTTTACCCAAGTTTATGCCACTTCTAACTACCTAGTCAGTTCTTTCTCGTTTCTGTGATGTGAGAATTAGCCCAGAAAAGCAGTTTTCCTCATGGCATAGCGGTTTTGTGTGTAAAGTCACAAAGACATGGATTTTAATCCTACTTTAGCTACTTAAACCAACAACCAAACCTGTTGCCGTTGAGTCAATTCCAACTCACGGTGACCCTACAGAACAGAACAGAACTGCCCCAGAGGGTTTCCTAGGTAGTAAATCTTTATGAAAGCAGACTGCCACATCATTCTCCCACAGAGTGGCTGGTAGGTTTGAACCTCCAACTTTCGGGTCAGCAGCCAAGTGCTTAACTACTGTGCCACCAGAGCTCCTTTTAGCTACTTAGTGAGCGTTTTACCTTGAGTAATTTCTTACTCTCTAAGTGCCTGAGTTTCTTCTTCTGTAAAACAGAGATAACAATCGTTTATCTATTCAAATGTCAGCTTCTCTCATACAATCTGCTGCACAGTACAATACATAACCAACACAACCCCTCCAAGTCTTTCTAGTCCTTAAATATTGCATATCCCACTGTGAAATGAAAGAATATAATATCCAGTTTGCAGTTGTTCAAGACCATCGTTTCTTTACAGCTCCTTGTAGCTGATTTAAGGCAAGGTGCGCGATAGTTGTCCTGAGGAACAGCTAATTGTGAGCTCTCCCAAGGCTTGTTGTCTGTGCCTCGCCCAAGGCTTGTTGTCTGTGCCTCGCCCAAGGCTTGTTGTCTGTGCCTCGCCCAAGGCTTGTTGTCTGTGCCTCGCCCAAGGCTTGTTGTCTGTGCCTCGCCCTCTTATGCTGACTTTAGGGTGACAGGCAGTGAAGGGACATGATTGCCCAGAAGGGAATTCTTGAAGAAGCTCTGGTGTCTGACCCATAACTACCAGCTCTATACTAACTGATAAACCAGTTGCCATCAAGTCAATTCCAATGTATGGTGACTTTATTTGTGTCAGAATAGAAGTGTGTTCCATAAGGTTTTCAATGGCTGAATTTTTGAAAACACATCACCAAGCCTTTTTTCCCAGGTGCTTCTGGATGAGTTCAAACCATCAACGTTTGAATTAATAGCCACATGCTCACCCATTTGCAACGCCCAGGAACTCCTAGCTGCCTACCAAAAAAAAAAAAATCCTTTGCCATTGAGCTGATTCCGACTCATAATGACCCTATCAAAAAAAAAAACCCATTGCCAGCAAGTCGATTCTGACTCACAACAACCCAATAGGACAGAGTTACAACTGCCCCATAGGGTTTCCGAGGCTGGAAATCTTTTCAAAAGCAGGTTGTCATATCTTTCTCCCGGGAGCAGCTGGTGTGTTCGAACCACTGATCTTTTGGTTAGCAGCCGAGTACCTAACCACTGTGCCACCAGGGCTCCTTCAGCTGCATACCAAGGCCCCACGACGGTGGTGAAAGTCATTTGAAAAGTGAGGCATAGCTTCCTGAGACATTCCTCTGTAATCACCTTTATGGAAAGGCTAAGTACACAAAATCAGCCTGAATTTCTATTTTCCCCAAAATATACCCTATACAACATTTCTATAAACACGTTTATTTGCTTTTCTTTCCTTTTTTTCTTTCTAAAAAATCATTATGTACCAGAGAAATATGTGTTGATTGAGTTTCTAAGAAGCTGAGTTTGTGTCATTCCAAACATACAGCAAAACTTTAGCTCTGTCTTTCAAATACGAAATATTACCAGGATAACTACCACCATGCTGAGGTCAGAGGGGAAGTCTGGCTTTTAGATGAAACCTTAAGAATAAAAAAAAAAAAAATTTTAAATGCTTGAACTGTTCGCTTATTTATTTATTCCTTAATTTTTCCTAGGCTTACCTTTTTGAGCCAACGACAATTCTAAAGATTTTATTAAGCCAATAAAGGATGACTGAGAAGACGTCAGCCAAGTAGTGGTTGATATTCAGCAAACAGTGTGTCCTGTGACTGGGTTGCTGCCCCAGGGCCACAGAATCTTCAGGTATGATGGTCAAAGAATTTACACAGAGTCAACTCCCCACCTTTAGATGAAGGATTGGAGTCACCATTCAATAACCCAACCCACATCCCAAACCTTTTCCATGTTTAAGTAGAAAGAAGATATTTTTTGTTTTCACTTTTCAGCAGAGTCAACAAATTTGGATTGAAAAGCAGAAATTGATAATAAGAGCTACTGATATGCTTACTTATTCTGTATTTAAAAAAAAAGGGGGAGGGGGCAATAGGAAAGTTTGGTTAGGTTTCCCAAGAAAGAAATTTCTATACTCCTTAAGCAGCAAATTCTCCTGTGAATAAAAAATATAGCAGGTAAGCTAAGGAAAGGCCATTTTCATCACTGATGGGACACTCTCCACATAGTTTAAAACAAACAGCCAAGAGTCATTCAAATATATTTAGATTAAACCAACAAAACTTTTTTTTTTTATAACTAAAACAGACATTTCACACCCCTCTGACTTCTTTTTAACAATGCCTATTACTTCCTTCCCTTGCCATGAAATACAACTATACTTTCGAACCACAAAAATAGGAATAAATGTTATAATGAGTCTGGTTTTAAATGCATCACAGGGAAATCATTCGAATGCAGAAAAACAGAGCTTTGTACAATAAGAGAAATTCAACTTTATTGTGTCAGATGGTATCATGATAGGGATATTCAAATTCTCTATTTTACAAAAGCCTTGGAGCCTTAATTCAACAACCTGTTATAATCATGTATATCAAAAATATTTTCTCTAATTTAGAGAGTGAAATTTGTTTTGCAAAAAAAAAAAGAGAGAGAGAGAGCTTTCAACACAATTAGAACTCACCGTATGCAGAAGAATTATTCTGGAGATGTCCCACATAATTTGTACTAGTTTTAATTTATAGTATCCATTTATTATTTCCACTGTTTTGTTTTCTGATAAAAGTTTTATGCTCGGCAGAAATTCAGTGCAATGAGGCAAGTCTAGTGTTATTTTTCTTGTGCTGTGTTATCATCCAGTTTTCTTTTTATTTATGCTAAGCTATTGTTTTAGATGATTCTTAGTTTTTCTACACTACTATGGTTCACCCTTGCAGAAACATATGCAAATTATTTTATTTTTTGAAAAATGGAAAGCAAAATCGTATATTATGCTGTTCTTGCAAAAAAAACAAAAAACATTAGCTCTTGCCAAAAGCAAAACAGTTGATCTCTTGCCATGCTACTGCATATGATTACTAAATGTTCTATCAAGCACTGCCCTATAATAAACAGAATAGTCCTTCAATGGTGCCAAAAAGCAGATGATTCTTTGATAACTCAGCAAGACTACCTCTAACTACTTCCCAAAAGGGTCTTTTCAAGGAAACCACATCTATGGCTTTTTCAGAAATGCCAGAGATATTATAAACATACAGCAGGCAGATTTAATTGTAACATTAATTAAATTATCATCTCATTCACTAATTAATTATGGAGTCAGGGAATAATGGGTTTGAAAGGGACCTTGAGAGATCAACAGAATCAGTACCCACAGAATCTGGAGGGACCATATATAAACTATTCTGGACTAATAGAAAACTATCTTATTTTTTAAATCCTAGCAATGAGATTTGACCTACAGCCTCATAACCGAGTCTAGGGACTAACAACACTTAGCATGAGAAAATGGATCCACTGACTAGAAGGTAACCAACAACAACATGCCCTACAGTTGTCATTTCAGAGTAGTTTGAGAACACCAGGAGCCCAGTCTCTAGGTTTGCATGCATTGTTTCATTTCCTCCAGGGAAATATGCCTAGGCTGCTATCTTATAAGCAGCAGCCTTTCCTGACTAACTTTCCAGTTGTCATTAGTTGCTTAAATTCTTTTTCAATTTTCCATGTTTTCCTTTATGTCTTGAGCTTATATTTTTAAAAATAAATAAAGATCTGACCAATGCTGAATAAGACAATAATCTCTGACAACACCCTAGCCAAATCATGCTGTAGAAGACATTTGCTTCAATGACCCATTCCCACCCACCACCAACAGCAGGGAAGGTTAGCTCTACCTACCAGTTCTGCTCATAATTGTCACAATTGCATGTGCTATCAGTACCCTTGCCCTATGATTTCAGTAAATTGCACTCTGATGGATTTATCTATGCACACACAAGAAAAATGTTCCTAATTTAAGAGTCAGAATCAACTTGATGGCAATGGGTTTGGGTTTTTTTTTATTTTAAGTAAAGTTTTAAGAATGTGGCTTATGTACTGCTGTCACCACTGATGGTGACAATGATGATAACAGTAATAATAATAAATTATATGTATTTCTTCTATTATTCTTGCAAAAAATTAAATTATTACAATTAAAGGTAAATGATCTTTGGCAACTACCTTCCAAAATTTTGTATTATGCCCAGAAATTGGCAAGCTGGATTTTATCTGACTATTCAAGATAGTCATTCCCATTCTTCGCAGTGTTATCTATAGTTTGTTATGATTCACACAGTCAAATGCCTTTGCATAATCAATAAAACACAGGTAAATATCCTTCTGGTATTCTCTGCTTTCAGCCAGCATCCATCTGACATCAGCAATGATATCCCTGGTTCCACGTCCTCTTCTGAAACCAGCCTGAATTTCTGGGAGTTCCCTGTCGATATACTGCTGCAGCCATTTTTGAATGATCTTCAGCAGAATTTTGCTTGTGTGTGATATTAACGATATTGTTCTATAATTTCCATATTTGGTTGGATCATCTTTCTTGGGAATAGGCATAAATATGGATCTCTTCCAGTCAGTTGGCCAGGAAGCTGTCTTCCATATTTCTTGGCATAGACGAGTAAGCACCTCCAGTGCTGCATCTGTTTGTTGAAACATCTCAATTGATATTCCATCACTTCCTGGAGCCTTGTTTTTCACCAATGCCTTCAGAGCAGCTTGGACTTCTTCCTTCAGTACCGCCGGCTCCTGATCATATGCCACCTCTTGAAATGGTTGAATACTCACGAATTCTTTTTGGTATAATGACTCTGTGTATTCCTTCCATCGTCTTTTGATGCTTCCTGCATCCTTTAATATTTTCCCCATGGAATCCTTCACTATTGCAACGTCACTATTGCAAAAGGCATTCGACTGTGTGGATCATAACAAACTATGGATAACACTGCGAAGAATGGGAATTCCAGAACACTTAATTGTGCTCATGAGGAACCCTTACATAGATCAAGAGGCAGTTGTTTGGACAGAACAAGGGGATATTGGTTGGTTTAAAGTCAGGAAAGGTGTGCCTCAGGGTTGTATTCTTTCACCACACCTATTTAATCTGTATGCTGAACAAATAATATGAGAAGCTGGACTATATGAAGAAGAACAGGGCATCAAGATTAGAGGAAGACTCGTTAACCTGCGTTATGCAGATGACACAACCTTGCTCGCTGACAGTGAAGAGGACTTGAAGCACTTACTAATGAAGATCAAAGACCACAGCCTTCAGTATGGATTACACCTCAACATAAAGAAAACAAAAATCCTCACAACTAGACCAATGAGCAACATCGTGATAAATGGAGAAAAGATTGAAGTTGTCAGCGATATCATTTTACTTGGATCCACAATCAACAGCCATGGAAGCAACAGTCAAGAAATCAAAAGACGCATTTCATTGGGTAAATCTGCTGCAAAGGACCTCTTCAGAGTGTTGAAGAGCAAAGATGTCACCCTGAAGACTAAGGTGCGCCTGACCTAAGCCATGGTATTTTCAATTGCATCATATGCATGTGAAAGCTGGACAATGAATAAGGAAGACTGAAGAAGAGTTGACACCTTTGAATTGTGGTGTTGGTGAAGAACATTGAATATACCATGGACTGCCAAAAGAACGAACAAATCTGTCTTGGAGGAAGTGTGGCCAGAGTGCTCCTTGGAGGCAAGGATGGTGAGACTGCATCTTACATACTTTGGACATGTTGTCAGGAGGGATGAGTACCTGGAGAAGGACATCATGCTTGGCAAAGAACAGGGTCAGCGGAAAAGAGGAAGACCCTCAGTGAGGTGGATTGACACAGTGGCTGCAACAATGAGCTCAAGCATAACAATGATTGTAAGGATGGCACAGGACCGGGCAGTGTTTCATTCTGTTGTGCATAGGGTTGCTATGAGTTGGAACCGACTCGATGGCACCTAACAACAATAACAACAACAACATTCAAGATAGAGCAAGGGGGACAGCATGGTGGAGGGTAAGAAAACATAATGGGGGTTACAGAAGAAAATGAAGACAGACAGGTGGACAGATTGTGTAGGTCCGTATAAGACAGGCTTTTACTCAATAAAATAGGAAGCCATTGAAGGGCTTTAAGCAAAAAGAATGACATGATTTGACTTAAGTATTCAAAAAAGAACACTCTGATTGCTGTCTTTAGAATAAAAAATAGGTGAGCAAATACAGAAGCAGGGAGGTCAACTGGGAGGTTACTGCAAACATCTAGTTAAGAGATGATGGTAGCCTGGACCAGAGTATGGGCAGCAAAGAAGTTAAGAAAGTGTTATTTCTTTTATATAGTGTAAAGGTCAAGCAGACAGATTTCCATACAGACTGGATGTGAGGTGTGAGAGAAGGAAAGTGAGTCAAAGACAGCATCAACTTTTTGGCTGATGGAATCAGAAACATGGAGTTGTCATAATTAAAATAGGGAAGACTATGGAGGAATAGATTTGTCATGAAGATGAGTTTATTTTCGGACATATATGTTTGAGATGCCTTTTACAGATTCAAGTTCAGTAGACCATTGGATAGTGAGCCTGGAGTTCAGGGGAGAGGATAGCCCAGGCTTTCGTATTTAATGCCATGAGATTGAATGAGATAATCAATAGAGTGAATACAGTTAGAGAAGAGGTTCAAGAAGTAAACTCAATGTTTAGAAGTCGGAGGTATGAAGAGAAAAGGGAAACAAGAAGAAGAAACTTGTGAGGTAGGAGGAAAACAATGAAAGTGTATTATCCTCGGACACAGGTGAAAAAAGTTTTCCAAAGACATGGGATTGATTACCTCTTTCAAATGCTACTGATAAATGGAGTAATAAGAGTACTGAGAATTAACCATTAGATTTGGCAATATGGTAGTCACGAGTGACAAGAACAAGGAGCTCTGGTGGCACAATGGTTAAGCATTCTGATGCTAACAAAAAGGTCGATGGTCCAAACCCACCAGCTGCTCTGTGGAAGAGGATGTGGCTGTCTGCTTCTGTAAAGATTTACAGCCTTGAAAATCCAAAGGACCAATATCGAGTCAGAATCAGCTTGACAGCAACAGGTAGTGACAAGAACAGGTTTAGTGATTTGGTGGAAATGAACACCTGATTGGAGAAGGCTCAAGAGAGAATAAAAGATGACGACGTGGAAATACTAAATAGATAACTCAAGTTTTCTTAAAAATGGAGAGCAGAGACATGGTTGGTAAATGGAGAAGAATACCAAATAAAGTGATAGCTTTTTTAATTATTATTATGAGAGAAATTATAACATATGAATACGATTAATCTTGAATATAGAGGAAAAAACTCAATCATCCAGAAGAGAGACAGAATGAGAATGAATAAATTGCTGGAGCCATAAATAAACCAATGTAATTTTTTTTTTTTTAATGTTTAAGCTGGACCTCAAGAAAAAGATAACATTTAGATAACCAGAGATGTGAAGGGTAAGTTTATTTAATATTAATAAATCATGTGTGGAGGCATAGGAAAGAAATATATAGTTCAATTGAGATGAGGTTATAGGAATGAAAGTTTAGGAAAGAAATGTCAGATTTAGAGGGCCACAGATTTAAAATTTACATAGAAGTTAATTAGCAATCATTGGAGGTGCGTGTGTAAAAATTAACTTTATTGAGTTATAGTTTAAAAAGATTACTCTGGCAGCAGTATACTTGAATTGGAACAACAACAACAAAAACTGAAGGTAGGGTAAGTAGTAAAGAAGTTATTGCAATTGTATAGATTGTATTGAAAACATAATGTGAGTTTGAACAAATGTGAAAAAATTTATGATCAGTACAGGATTTCATTCTATCATCATACTTGTGAACTTGGCAGAGATGGGATCACTGTCCCCATTTTAAGGATAAAACATCTGTGACTCTTAAAATTGGGCAAGGTCACAAAGCAACTTAAATATTGGAATCTTAATGAGAAGACCATAATATGCATTTGAATCTAGAATTATGACTCATGTTTCAATTTTCAAAATTTGTTATTATCACTAGCTAGAGTAATTTTTCCTTGCAAAGGCCTTAATTGGGAAATTTAGCTTCTAGTATGGTATACTAATTTTTCAACAAACTGGCCCTCCTGCTGAAAACAACTATAAATGCTGGACAAAATTCAATAGGCAGCTGTATGAGGATTGTGAACTGTAAACCAATGCAGGCAGACTGTGGAATGGAGGGGAGCCAAAACTTGAAGAAGCAACTGGAATACAAATGGGGTTTCCTCTTATTTTTATTTTTTGGTGGGTCTGCCTTGAGGTTATGCTATTGCCACAGAGCAGCATGGTGCGAGTGACTAAGATCCCAATAGAAACCCTGAGATCTTTCTGGGCTGAGGAATCAGGGAAAAGATCCCAAGCAGCCACCGGACAGTGAGCGGGATACCCCAGAGAGAAGAGAGCCAAAGAAGTGGAACCGCTCATTCTATGCGTTAACCCATAGAAGACTTGGGCTAATCTATCAACAATGAATGTATAGGACAAACTCAAAACTCTGAGACAAACTCACAACAGCGAAGCAACAGCATTAAAGAACTGAAGTGAGACTTAACCATCACCTACAGAAAGCAAGACAGTCTTTACGCCTGAGTCTAACAAAAGCATAGTTATTCTCTATAACAAGACTTAGAGTCTGCAGAACATAACGTTCACACATGCAGTATACAATCTAGACTTACTCAACATAAGAAGAACCTGAAAAATGTGACCCATTCTCATGGGAAAAAATAAGAAACAGATGCCAACTTTGAGATAAACCAAATATTGGAATTATTAGACAAAGACTTTAAAGGAGTTATAAAAATTATGTTCTGTGAGATGAAGAAAAATGTACTTGAAATGAAGGAAATGATAGAAAATCTCAACAGAGAAACAAAATATTCCTCAGAATGGACTTAATAGCAGAAAAGGTATGAAGGAGTTAAGAGTCAGCAAGTTTGAAGATGGTTCAAAAGAAATTATCCAATGGGAAGAACAGATCAAAAACAGTGAATTCTGAGAGAGCTGTGCTAAAATATCAGAAGGTTTAATAAATGTGTAATTGGAGTCCCAGAAGAAGAGAGAGAAAATGGGGCAAGAAAAGAAAAAAACTTCAAATTAGAAATGGTCAAAACTTACCAAGTTTTGTGGGATTCATAAATGTACACATCCAAGAATCTTCGAAAAACCCAAAAGAAGGATAAATTCAAGGAAAATCATGACTAGACAAATAATAGTCCAAACTGAAAAACCAAAGGTAAGGAGAAAAATTTTTAAGTGGTCAGAAGAAAAACAAATATGCAACAAATACAGTGAAAATAATTCAAATAAAGCAATGCAATGCAAATATTTTACAAACAATGCAAATAATCAGGTTTCTCATTAGAAACCATGGAGCCCAGAGACAATGGAACTATATCATTAAAATACTGAAAGAAAATAGCTGTCAATGCAGAATTTTATATCAAGTGAAAATATCCTTAGGAATGAAGGTGAAATGAAGACATTTTCAGATAATGAAAAATGAACAGTTTGTTGCCAGCAGACCTATGCTATAAGAAATGCTTAATATATTTCTTCATACTAAATAGAAATGATTCCAGAGAGAAATTTAAATCTTCAGGAACAAATGAGGAGTAATGGAACTGGTAAAGATCTGGGTAAATATTTTTTCTCAAGTTCTATACTGTTTAAGACTAAAACTGTAACAATTGTTCTGTCCAACAATGAATAATACCAAATACAAACGGTCTTACTATCAAACATTTAGGAAAGAAAAAATACCAACGATAAGCAAACATTTTCAGAAAATAAACAATAAGGAGACACTGCCAGATTCATTTTCTAGGATCATAAACCTGAAAAATTACAGACCAATATTCCTCATGAACATAGAAATATTGTAAAATATTAGCAAATAGAATCTAATATATAAAAAAATAATACATTATTACCATGTAGCATTTGTTAGAAATGGTTAAACATTAAAAAACAAATGTAACTTACCACATTAATGTAATAAAAGATAAAATTTATATCATCATTTCAGTAGATACAGAAAACCAGCCTACAAAATCCAGCACACATTCATAATTAAAACTTCTAGCAAACCAGGAATAGAAAGGTACTTCCTTTCTATTTACTGTCAGTGGAAAAGAGGAAGTCTCTCAGAGAGACGGGCTGACACAGTGGCTCCAACAATGGGCTCAAGCATTAACAACGATTGTTAGGATGGTGCAGGACTAGGCAGTGTTTTGTTCTCTTGTACATAAGGTAGCTATCAGAATGGACTCAACAGCATCTGTAATGGATTGAATTGTGTCCCCCCAAAATATGTGCCAACTTGGTTAGGCCATGATTCCCAGTACTGTGTGGCTGTCCTCCATTTTGTGATTGTAATTTTATGTTAAAGAGGATTAGGGTGGGATTGTAACACTCTCACTCAGGTCACATCCCTGATCCAATGCAAAGGGAGTTTCCCTGAGTGTGGCTTACACCCCCTTTTATCTTACAAGAGATAAAAGGAAAAGGAAACAAGCGGGGGGGCGGGGGCGGCGGCGCTCACGCCACCAAGAAAACAGTGCTGGGTGCAAAGAGTGTCCTTTGGACCTGGGGTTCCTGCTTGGAGAAACTCCTAGTCCGGGGGAAGATGGATGACAAAAAGCTTCCTCCAGAGCCAAGGGAGAAAGCCTTCCCCTGGAGCTGACACCCTGAATTTGGGACTTCCAGCCTACTAGATTGTGAGACAGTAAACTTCTGATTGTTAAAGCTGTCCCCTTGTGGTATTTCTGTTACAGCAGCACTAGATGACTAAGACAACACCTAACAACAACAACAACATAGCTAAAACCACACTTTATGGCAAAATATTGAACACTTCCTCCTAAAATTATTAAGAAGGCATAAATGTTCACATTCACCGTTTATATTCACCATTATAACTGAAGTCTAGCCAGCTATTACAATAAGGTAATAAACAGAAATATAAGGCACATGATCAGAAAGAAAAAAGTAAAATTGTCCCCATTTGCAAAAATCCTAACTAATCTACAAGACGCTTACTAGAACTAATAAGTGAATTCAGTATGTATTCAGGATAACAGGTTAATACGAAAAAAAAATATATTTTATATGCCAACTTCTGGCAATTGGAAAATGGAATAATAAACATAAAATACTTGAGACTAATTCTAGCAAAAGAAATTTATATCTTCTGATTGAGAACAAAACATTACTAAAAAGAATTAATGACCACATAAATAAGTGGAAATAAATAACATGTTCATGAATTGTTGCTGTGTGCTGTCAACTCCAACTCAACAGTGGCCCTACAGGACAAAGTAGTAGAAGACCCAATATCATTAAGATGATAGTTATAATTAAATTGATTTAGGAATTTAATATAATCTCCAGCAAGGCTTTTTCTAGATGTGTAAATATTGACAAGCTAATTTTTTAAAAATAGATGGAAATAAAAGGACCTAGAATAGCCTAAGAAAATATTTAAAAGAAGGACAAAGTTGGAGGACATACCCCCTCCCATAACAACTTTTTTAAAGATGCACTAATCAAGACAGTTTAGCATTAGTGAAAAGATAAGAGATTAACGGACTACAACAGAGAGTGTGTGAACAGGCCCACATTCATTGTCAATTAACTTTTGTTAAAGGTACCAAGGCAATTCAGTAGGAAAACGAGAGTCTTTACTAAATGATGCTGAACCAACTGGATAATTCATATAAAATAATAAACGTAAAACTTTACCTCCCACAATATATAAAAATTAACTTAAAATGGAAAATAGACCTAAATGAAAAATGTAATAGCTATGAAACTGCTAGAAGTAAGCATAGAAGAAAATCTTTGTGATCTTGGGTGGACAAAAATGTCTTAGGTCACACAATTCATAAACATTTCTGAAATTTTGGACTTCATCAAAATTTTAAAGCTTTTGATCTTTGAATGAATGATGCCATTGAGAAAACAAAGAATGCAAGCCACAGTCTGGGAGAAAATTTTTACAAAGTGTACACCTGACAAAGAACTTGTATTAAGAACATTGCATATAAAGAACACTTCTAATCAATAAAAAGAAGTCAAATAACCCAATTAAAAACACGGCAATAGGTATGAAGATATTTCCCCAGAAAAAATATAGGAATGGCCAAGAAACACAAGAAAAGATGCCCCAGATCATTAGCCATCAAGGAAATCAAAATTAAAACATCATACCACAACGTTCCTTCTACATGCTTAAAACTAAAAAGACCGACAATACAAAGTGTGGGCAAACATGTGGAGCAGCTAGAACTCTCCTACACTGCTGGTGAGAACGTAAAATGGTACAACCACCCTGGAAAACAGTTTGACGGCTTCTTAAAAAGTTAAACATACACCTACCAAATGGCCCAGCCATTCCATTCCTACTTAATTACCAAAAGAAATGAAAAAATACGTCTACACACAAAGACTTGTACACAAATATTCATAGCAACTTTATTTTTTAACAGCCAAAAACTAGAACAACCCAAATGTCCACAAAAGTAAAAGAATAAACAAGCTGTGGGATTGTAATACAATGGAATACCACTCAGCTAAAAAAAAGGAAATATTCATATATACAAAAAATGGGTGAATCTCAAAATAATTCTGAAAAATCTGCTCTGTGAAAAAGGAAAGACTGAAAAAAAACTGTATGCACTGTGTAATTGCACTTATAAACTTCTAGAAAATGCTAACAGAGATTTCCTGAGGACAGGATAGAAGAAAGGATGGATTACCAAGGGGCGTGAGCAAGTGTTTGGGGGTGATGGAAATTCTATCTTGATTGTTGGGGTAATTTTACAGGTGTTTCCATTATGTCAAAACTAACCAAACTCTACAACTTATATCTGTAGAGTCCATCATCCTTCAGGAAAGCTGGGAAAATGCCTATAATCTACATTGTTCTGATCAAGCATTTTGGAAGATTATATTTTCTGCAGGTCGTCTTATTCTTGGCTCTAAATCAGTAGCCAATATAGCAGCAATAAGGAGTCCTGCTGGCTCAGTGGTTAAATGCTCAGCTGCTAACCAAAAGGTTGCTGGTTCGAACCCTCCAGCTGCTCTCTGGGAGAAAGATGTGTCAGTCTGCCTCCATGAAGATTACAGCCTTGGAAATCCAATGGAGCAGTTCTACTGTCTCCTATATGGTCACTAGGAGACAGAATCAACTCCATGGCGACTGCTTTTTTTTTTTTTTTTTTGGTTTATGGCAGAGATTGCAAAAATATATATTAAAGAGACTGAAAATACTAGGTATTCTGACTTTGCTCAGCTATACAAACCAAATAAAGCTACATGGCTAAAGCATTCGACATCAGTGTTTTACTGTTTTGGCTCAGCTTTTACTCAGAAGGTCCATTCAGTTTATATTTCCAGTCAGAGCCCTGCAACCATGACTCATTCTTCAGTTAGAATCACCAATGTGAGTGCAGTAAAGCTAAAAAACTTGGTATCTCTTCCGCCAGAAAAAAAAGAAATCTGACAAAAACAGCACTTCTATTTAGTGTATAGATGTTAACTTTATTAAACTGAAAAAAATTCTCCTCCCTCTTCATTTTGTCAGCAATACTTAAGCTCTAATAAATGATATATTTTATATCCATAACCAGACAATTAAGTGTATCAAAAACCTACAATAAAATAGAAATTGCAATGGTGACTTCCAGCAGCTCCCTTTAGATTTTAAAAAAGAATTTGTTTCTGGCCACAAATCTACAGAATTGTTTATATAAACAAAATACATTTCTATAAAATGGTAATTTGTATTAATTAAGACAACGGGTCTCCTGAGAAAACAGTAGCCAAGGATCAAGCAACTTGAATTTATTGCAATTTGTTTTCTTCTGGAAAACGGGGAAAAGATTTTCTTATTTCAATATCACTTAGGATTCTGTATTCACTGGTCAGACAAATTACTTTATGTTGATATGCTAATCAAGTCCTCAATGCGTATTACCCACACCTAGTGTGATATATAAATCTTTTTAATGAAGAGAGGAGAAATGGCTTAAAGATTGAGAATCATGTAACTAACAAAAATATTATGACAATGAGCATGACATAGTACATTATATAATCATGGCTCTAAAGCAGTTAGCTGCTTTCTACCTCTAATGCCGCCTACTAATAATCGCCATGGGCCTCCCAGATATGGCCTAGAAATGATTTAATCGGAGTTTGTAATTTAGGTAAATGTTACATTATAGGGATGGTGGAAATGGAATCGATACAAGGGTCATGCCAGGCAGTGAGAGGACATATGGTTATGTGACCCTGAGATGGTGCCTCAGATACAGGAGACCCGGGTTCAATTCCCTGCCAACGTACTTTATGTGCACCCATGACCTGTCTGTCAGTAGAGACTTGTGAGTTGCTATGATGCTGAACAGGTCTCAAGCAGAGCTTCCACACTAAGGCTGACTAGGAAGAACAGCCCGGCAATGTACTTCCAAAAATCAGCCAATGAAAACCTTATGGATTATAATGGTCTGATTCGCACTGATTATGGGAATTGTGCAGGACCAGGCAGCATTTCATTCAGTTGTGCATGGGGTCACCATGAGGCAGGGGTCCACTCAACAATACCTAGCAACGACAACATTGGGCAGATGTAAGAGTCAGGTAAAAGTAAACACAGCAAAAAGAAAAGACAATGGCTCTGTTAACTGAGCCCAAATTCCAGCCCTACACAGCCTCAGAAGATCAATCTTAAAGTCCAGCCTTAAGGATACCAACAATTTAGAGCCAAGAACAAGACAACCTTACAGAAAATATATCCTTCCAAGATGCTTGATATTTGGTGTTGATACCTGATTTTCTTCGTCTTTTCTGTAATAGAGTTCTGGTTTTTAGTTGAGAGCCTTCTTGGAGCTAGTTGTGACCATGTGATTAAGTTCTAGACAATGGGATAGATGTGAAGTGGGGTGTGTAACATAACAGGAAGGTCCTTAAAAGAGAGATGTGCCTACTTATCTTTCTTCTTTCCTACTGGCTGGGATGCGTATGTGAGAGCTGGACCTGTAGCAGCTGTCTTGGGCAGGAAGTGACCTTGGAAGGCCATGCACAGCAGAGGAACAAGAAAAAAAGAAACCTGGGTCCCTGAGGCTTTCCTCATGCAGAGCTATTCAACCACCCCTGTGCCTACATCCTGTTTTTATAGCAAGAGAGAAATAAGCTTCCATTTTATTCAAGCCATTTTATTATGGGTGTTACTCTTATTTGCAACCAAATCTATTTCCAACTAATAAAAAAGCTTAGAAGGGCAATTATCTAAATGAATTAACAGGCTGTTAGGAATCAGTTTCAGAAGCTTAACTTACATTTTGGATACTGGCACTCTTTTGGGTGTGAGACAGCAAAAGAAGAAAGAAAGGCACTGGATACTCAAATAGAAATTGGGACTGACAGGGAGAGGAGAGAGAGTGTAAAAGGAAAGCTGGAAATGCTAAAGACAAATTTCTGGGCTCCTAAAGTATGTGGTTAAGAGCTTGGCTGCTAACCAAAAGGTCAGCAGTTCGAATCCACCAATGGCTCCAAGAAAACCCTATGCAGCAGTTCTCCTCTATCCTGTAGGGTTGCTATGAGTCAGAATCAACTCGACAGTAATGGGTTTTTTGGTTTAAAGTACGCTGAAATAAGCAGAAGCTATGAGCAAATGCCCTTCTTTCCCGAGTGATTTAACCATCCTCCTCCTGAGGCTATCTGTGCACATTCAGGTTAGTAGGAATGGGGGCCAGAGGTATAAACGACCGTGGGCTATTCCAAATGCTCGTAAATGTATGTGTGTGTGCTACGGAGATCATGTGGCATGCTATTGTTGGGTGCCATCGAGTTGATTCTGACTCATAGTGGTATGCTGTTGTTGGGTGCCATCGAGTTGATTCTGACTCATAGTGACCCTATATAACAAAGTAGGACTGCCTCATAGGGCTTCCTAGGCTGTAATCTTTACAAAAGAACTTCACTAGGTCTTTTCTCCTGCAGAGCCGCTTCTTGGGTTCAAACCACCGCCTTTTTGGTTAACAGTCAAGCACTTAACTATTGCACTAGTAGGGTTCCCTGACCACATGACATAGTAATTAAAAACATAGAATCTGCAGTCAGAATGCATGGGTGTATGCGGTTTAGGACCCACCCTATTCTTGTATGGCCTCATTAACATAACAATAGAAACCCCGATTTCTAAACAGGAGGACATCCACAGGTACAGGGGCGAGGACTTAGAGATTTCTTAAGGGCACAATTCAATCTGTAACAGTTTCCTCATTTTAAAAGAGGCTAATAATGTTTTTTTAATAATGCTGTTAGTTGCTATTGAGTTGGCTCCAATTCATGGCAACCTTATATATAACAGAACAAAATGTCACCCTGTTCTGCACTACCGTCACAATCCTTGTTATGTTTGAGTCCATCGTTGCAGCTACCGTGCAGTGCCCTTTAACCCAGGGGGCTCATTCTCCAGCGCTGTATCAGACAATATTCTGTTGTATTCCATAAGGTTTTCATTGGCTCATTATTTGAAGCAGATCACCAGGCCTTTATTCCTAGTCTGTCGTAGTTTGTAAGCTCCTCTGAAATCTGTCCTCCATGGGTGGCTCTGCTGATGTTGGAAATACTGGTGTCATAGCCTCCAGCATCACGGCAACATGCAAGCCACCACGGTATGACAAAATGACAGGTGATGGAAAAGAGGTGAACAATAGTACCAATTATTAACAACTAAATAAGATAGCTAAATAGGATTTTATATGTAAAATGCTTAAATATAAAAATGGCTGGTATGTAGTAAACCCTCAACATTATTTGGTGATAATGATATCATAGTGCCAGTACATTTCTGAGCTCCCAAGGGAGAATTAAACTCATGGGATCCTATTTTTCTGTCCTTGATCAAACATGACTTTCCTTCTAGAAACCATAGAGTGGAATCTAAACATAAAGAAAAACAGCTATATAGGTGTGTTACATAACTGTACAAAAATGCTTCAGAGCCACAAGTAGAAGACAAATATTACTTAAGGAAAAGGAAGAACTTTAAGAAAGTAAAATGGTTCTTTGTTGTTCTGTCGACGTCTTCCCCACTAAAACTTCCAGCACCCTTTGCAATTTCATATGGCTTTGTAACTATATGGCATCACAAGGGTTGGTGTCACCCAGTGCAGTAACTCATGGTGTTACAGCCACCCCCCGCCACCCGCCCCGGGACCTTCTCCCATATCAGACCATACAGAATTCTTAACCCATTGCCATCGAGTCCATTCCGACTCATAGCAACCCCATAGGACAGAGCAGTTTTGTTAGTAATGTTCATTATCCATTTTAATCATTGGATAACATGATAAATATAGTTGTAAATGGCTTAAATATTTGTTAGATTATACGAATACTAACAACAAAATTGTAAAATCTTTCTACATTGAATTACAACATTAATAGCAACTGAATGGGAGACTTTTTTGCTTTTTCTCCTTTTAATTACTATTTCATTCTCAAGAAAGTTATTGATATAGGTTCACAGATACTAATTACCACAATATTGTAGCTTGAGCACCGGAAAATCTGGCAAAAACAGCAGCAGCAATGACAACAACAGCGGGTGCTTGCAGCACGTGCAGCTGAAACCACGTGACTCAAAGCATCATTGTAATTGGGTAACAATGACAGCCCTGACCGGAGTGCATTAGAAGGTTCAAAAAGTGAATTAGCATAGAGTTTTAGCCTTGTAGGTATATTGATACATATTAATATTAGCTTGGGTTACCAAAAATGCGTTTGTTGTTATAACTACAGGGATTTTTTTTTTAATAATAAATTTCTGCTGAAACACTGCACAAAAATTTCAAAGACAGCCATTTTGTTGTCACCCCCTCTGACAGTGTCACCCAGTGCAGTCTGCACCCCCCACAGCTCTCTGGTGACAGCACTGTTTGTAACTGAGTCCGGATGGACAGAAGTGATGTACTCATCTTCCAGGCCTGTACCCAAATTACCTCCAAAATACCTCAAACAAGATCATTCATCTTCTCCCTCATGCTCTCCCCTCCCTCTGCCGCCTCTCCCTCCTCCCCATCAGCTGCTGGATACAGAGAAGCCAGCAGAAGAGTTGCTGAAGCCACAAGATGAAAACAGTCTGTCTCTGAATGACTAATATGGAAGGTTGGCCACTGGTCAAGAACGTTGGACTTTTCATGAGCAAGAAATACATTTTCACTGTGATTTGTAGGCTTGATTATTACATCATAGGGCATCGCCTACTCTGACTAACGTAATTAGTTACTTTAGTTACAGGGAAAAGATTAAAGTTGTCAAAGATTTAATTTTACTTGGATCCACAATCAACGCCCATGGAAGCAGCAATCAAGAAATCAAACAACATATTGCAATGGGAAAATCTGCTGCAAAAGACCTCTTTAAAGTGTTAAAAAGCACAGAAGTCTGTTTAAGGATTAAGGTGCACCTGATCCAAGCCATGGTGTTTTCAATCGCCTCATATGCATTCAAAAGCTGGACAATGAATAAGGAAGACTGAGGAAAAATTGATGCCTTTGAATTGTGGTGATGGCAAAGAATATTGAATATACCATGGACTGCCAAGAGAACAAACAAATCTGTCTAGGAAGAAGTACAGCCAGAATGCTCTATAGAAGCAAGGATGGGGAAGACTTTGTCTCACGTATTTTGGACATGTCATCAGAAGGGACCAGTCCCTGGAGAAAGACATCGTGCTTGATAAATTAGAGGGTCAGCAAAAGAGAGGAAGACTCTCAATGAGATGGATTGACACAGTGGCTGCAATGATGAGCTCAAGCATAACAACGATTATAAGAATGGAGCAGGACCAGGCAGTGTTTCGTTCCGTTATACATAGGGTGACTATGAGTTGGAACAGACTCATTGGCACCTAACAACAAATAATGTAATAGCTAACTTTGCATTCTCACCTACGCCTAACTCTGCAAAGCAATAGAATGTGGGGTGCCAAAATGTAACCTATCATTTACTTCCATGTTTATTGTTAAATACTAGAGAAAATCCCATTAACTTAAACTAGCTGCTCACCTACCAAGTTACTACTCAACTATATTTTACACTGGATTTTGATAGATTTCCCTGCCTTTTGGTGATGTGGACCAGGAATTTACCAGTTACTTCCATTCCAAAGAATTATGAATAAGGCACTGAGAGACAGTTCAGTAAATATTTTTATAACAATATTTAGGGTTTCCTTGTATATCTGTTACAGACAAAATCAGAAAACTAGCATTTTGTTTCTGTATAAAAAGAACAAAACTGTACAGTCCTAATAAAATCACTGCATGTCACAAGTAAAAAGAGAAGTTAATATTAAAATGACATAAAATATGACCAAACATGATCAATCAAAATCAAGGGGGCTACATTTTAAATGGGATTGTGCTAATCTTGTATCCATGCCATGTGTCATACTCAAAACACATTGTAAAGAAAAAAAAAAATTCTGGAGAATAAGCACCTGTGTTTGTACACTTATTCTCTCTTGTTCCCACCAATAACTTAGAGCCAACTTTCTTCTCCAGTAGACTGCCTTTCTTAACAATCTATTCGTGCACTCATGATAGTTCATTGTTTCTTAAATGTTCATATTTGAAATATTTAACACTCCCTAGAAAGCTTTATTTGTTCTTTATCTTAACATATAGTGATAATCAAAAGCTCAGACAGCTGCTTCACCTACCCGCAAACCAAAGCAGAGCCTAAAGGGCAACTTATTCCTGTAATTCATTTTAGTAAAGACCAAGTGAAGGAAATTCAGGCCTTAGGCAGGCTATTGCATGGTCCCGTCACATTTTCAGTCTAATAACTTTTTCAAAAACACAATAAAAAGAATAGCAAACCATTTTTATTTGAATAAAATCTATTTCCACAAAACATGGAATTACCAAAGTACTTCAAAGGCCATTCACTGCATACCCCAAGGATGGATTTAAGTTAATATTTAGAGAAGGACTCGAATCAGTCGTTCAGAAAGGAAGGCAAAAAGAGTTATATTTACAATGAGAGGCATGCTTAAGAAAGAAAAAGAAAGAACAATCACTTTGGTTTTGGAAAGGAGGTCAGAGAGCCCAGAGCACTGTGCAGATTACAGTTTGCTGGATTTAGATTTTAAAAAGACAAAGGCACAAAAGATTCTAAAATTCCTCCTTTGTTTCAGAAAAAATTTTAAGAGTACACTAACTTTTTAATACATTAAATGAAACTACTATTTAGGACCTCTCTAGAATGGAGATCTGGGTGGGTTACCGTGATGGTGGCTCTAAATTAGGTGAGATGAGTGGAAAGAACAACTTTTCTGAGGACATCACCAGCGTTAGAGTAAAAGGTGGGCCTAATGGAATGATGGAATGATGAGAGTGCCTGGGTGGTGAGATGGTTAACACACTAGGTTGGAGGTTCAAGTTCACTGAGAGGCATCTCAGAAGAAAGGCCTGGGGAATGATGTAAGAAAAATCAGCCACTGAAATTTTACGGAGCACAGTTCTACTCTGAAACACAGACACACATGGGGTCTCCACAAGTCAAAAGTCACTATACTGCAACTATTGTTTTCGTTTTAATAGAATGATGAAAATTATGCGACACGGTGATGGTGGTAGGAAGTCTCCCCTTCTGAGAGCAGGGACTCATAATGTTATTCTTCATACAGTATATACCACATCAAACCCACTGCCGTCGAGTTGATTCCGACTCATATGATGCGATTGAAAATACCACGGCTTGGGTCAGACACATCTTAGTCTTCAAGGTGACATCTTTGCTCTTCAACACTTTGAAGAGGGCCTTTGCAACAGATTTGCTCAGTACAATCCGTCTTTTAATTTCTTGACTGCTGCTTCCATGGCTGTTGATTATGGATCCAGGTAAAATGAAACGCTTGACAACTTCAATCTTTTCTCCATTTATCATGATGTTGCTCATTGACCCAGTTGTGAGGAATTTTTTTTTTTTTTTATGTTGAGATATAATCCACACTGAAGGCTGTGGGCTTTGATCTTCATTAGTAAGTGCTTCAAGTTCTCTTCACTTTCAGCAAGCAAGGTTATATCATCTGCATAATGCAGGTTGGTAATGAGTCTTCCTCCAATCCTGATGCCCTGTTCTTCTTCATATAGTCCAGGTTTTCGGATTATTTGTTCAGCATACAGATTGAATAGGTATGGTGAAAGAATACCACCCTGAGGCACACCTTTTCTGACTTTAAACCAATCAGTAACCCCTTGTTCTGTCCAAACAACTGCCTCTTCATCCATGTAAAGGTTACTCATGAGCACAATTAAGTGTTCTGGAATTCCCATTCTTCGCAGTGTTATCCATAGTTTGTTATGATCCACACAGTCGAATGCCTTTGCATAATAAATAAAACACAGGAAACATCCTTCTGGTATTTTCTGCTTTCAGCCAGGATCCATCTGATATCAGCAATGATATCCCTGGTTCCATGTCCTCTTCTGAAACCAGCCTGAATTTCTGGAATTTCCCTGTCTATATACTGCTGTAGACGTTTTTGAATGATCTTCAGCAAAATTTTGCTTGCATGTGATATTAATGTTATTGTTCTATAATTTCCACATTCAGTTGGATCACCTTTCTTGGGCATAGGCATAAATATGGATCTCTTCCAGTCAGTTGGCCAGGGAGCTGTCTTCCATATTTCTTGGCACAGACAAGTGAGCACCTCCAGCGCTGCATCTGTTTGTTGAAATATCTCAATTGAAATTCCATCAAGTCCTGGAACCTTGTTTTTCACCAATGCCTTCAGAGCAGCTTGGACTTCTTCCTTCAGTACCATCAGTTCCTGATCATATGCCACCTCTTGAAATGGTTGAATATTGACATTCTTTTTGTTATAATGACTCTGTGTATTCCTTACATCTTCTTCTGATGCTTCCTGCGTCATCTAATATTTTCCCCATGGAATCCTTCACTATTGCAACTCAAGGCTTGAATTTTTTCTTCACTTCTTTCAGCTTGAGAAACGCCGAGCGTGTTCCTGCCTTTTGGTTTTCCATCTCCAGCTCTTTGCACATGTCATTATAATACTTTACTTTGTCTTCTCGAGAGGCCCTTTGAAATCTTCTGTTCAGTTCTTTTACTTCATCAATTCTTCCTTTTGCTTTAGCTGCTCTACGCTCAAAAGCTAGTTTCAGAGTCTCCTCTGACACCCATCTTGGTCTTTTCTTTCTTTCCTGTCTTTTCAGTGACCTCTTCCTTTCTTCATGGATGACGTCCTTGATGTCGTTCTACAACTTATCTGGTCTTTGGTCACTAGTGTTCAATGCATCAAAGCTATTCTTGAGGTGGTCTCTAAATTCAGGTGGGATATACTCAAGGTCATATTTTGGCTCTCATGGACTTGCTCTGATTTTCTTCAGTTTCAGCTTGAACTTGCATATGAGCAATTGATGGTCTGTTCCACAGTCGACCCCTGGCCTTCTTCTGACTGATGATATTGAACTTTTCCATTGTCTCTTTCCACAGATGTAGCCAATTTTGATTTCTGTGTGTTCCATCTGGCGAGGTCCATGTGTATAGTTGCCGTTTATGTAGGTGAGAGAAGGTATTTGCAATGAAGAAGTTGTTGGTCTTGCAAAACTCTATCATTTGATCTCTGGCATTGTTTCTATCACCAAGGCCATATTTTCCAACTACTGATCCTTCTTCTTTGTTACCAACTTTTGCATTCCAATTGCCAGTAATTATCAATGCATCTTGATTGCATGTTCCATCAATTTCACACTGTAGCAGCTGATAAAACTCTTCTATTTCTTCATCTTTGGCCCTAGTCGTTGGTGTACAAATTTGAATAATAGTTGTATTAACTGGTCTTCCTTGTAGGTGTATGGATATTGTCCTATCATTGACAGCGTTGTACTTCAGGATAGATCTTGAAATGTTCTTTTTGACGATGGACGCGACACCATTCCTCTTTGAGTTGTCATTCCCAGCATAGTAGACTATATGATTGCCTGATTCAAGTGGCCAATACCAGTCCATTTCAGCTCACTAATGCCTAGGATATCGATGTTTAGGCGTTCTTTTCATTTTTGACAATTTCCAATTTTCCTAGATTTATGCTTCATACATTCCAGGTTCCAATTATTAATGGATGTTTGCAGCTGTTTCTTCTCATTTTGAGTCATGCCACATCAGCAAATGAAGGTCCCAGAAGGTTTATTCCATCCATGTCATTAAGGTCAACTCTACTTTGAGGAGGCACCTTTTCCCCAGTCATCTTTTGAGTGCCTTCCAACCTGGGGGGCTCATCTCCCAGCACTACATCAGACAATGTTCCACTGTTATTCATAAGGTTTTCACTGGCTAATGCTTTTCAGAAGTAGACTGCGAGATCCCTCTTCCTAGCCTGTCTTAATCTAGAAGCTCAGCTAAAACCTGTATTCCATGGGTGACCCTGCTGGTATCTGAATACCATTGGCATAGCTTCCAGCATCACAGCAACACACAAGCCCCCAGAGAACGACAAACTGACAGACACGTGGGGGGCAGTTAGGCTAGATAAAGAAATAAAAGGGAACCAGATTGGCAAGGGAGGAGTAAAAGTATCTCTATTCGCAGATGACATGATCTTAGACACAGAAAACCTTAAGGAATCCTCCAGAAAACTACTGAAACTAATAGAAGAGTTCAGCAGAGTATTGGGATACAAGATAAACATACAAAAATCAGTTGGATTCCTCTACACCAACAAAAAGAATATTGAAGAGGAAATCACCAAATCAATGCCATTTACAGTAGCCCCCAAGAAGATAAAATACTTAGGAAAAAAATCTTACCAGAGATGTAAAAGACTTATACAAGGAAAAGTACAGTATACTTCTGCAAAAAACCAAGAGACTCACATCAGTGGAAGAACATACCTTGCTCGTGGATAGGAAGAATTAACATTATAAAAATGTCTATTCTACCAAAAGCAATCTATACATTTAATGCAATTCCGATCCAAATCCCAAGGACATTCTTTAATGAGATGGAGAAACAAATCGCCAACTTCATATGGAAGGGAAAGAGGCCCCGCATAAATAAGGCATTACTGAAAAAGAAGAATAAAGTGGGAGCCCTTACTTTACCTGATTTCACCGCCACAGTAGTCAGAACAGCGTGGTACTGGTACAACAACAGATACAAGGACCAATGGAACAGAATTGAGAATCCAGACATAAATCCATCCACATATGAGCAGTTGATGTTTGACAAAGGCCCCCCAACAGTTAAATGGGGAAAAGACAGTCTTTTTAACAAATGGTGCTGGCAGAACTGGATATCCATCTGCAAAAAAATGAAACAAGACCCATACCTCACTCCATGCACAAAAACTAACTCAAAATGGATCAAAGACCTAAATATAAAATCTAAAACGATAAAGAGCTTGGAAGAAAAATTAGGGACAACGTTAGGAGCCCTAATACATGGCATAAACATTACAAAAACATTATTAACAATGCAGAAGAAAAACTAGATAATTGGGAGCTATTAAAAATCAAAGACCTATGCTCATCCAAACACTTCATCAAAAGAGTAAAAAGACTACCTACAGACTGGGAAAAAGCTTTTAGTGATGACATTTCTGATCAGTGCCTGATCTCTAAAATCTACGTGATCCTGCAAAAACTCAACTGCAAAAAGACAAAGAACCCAATTAAAGAATGGGCAACAGATATAAATAGACTCTTCATTAAAGAAGACATTCAGGTAGCTAACAGATATATGAGGAAATGTTCATGATCATTAGCCATTAGAGAAATGCAGATGAAAACTACAGTGAGATTTCATCTCACTCCAGCAAGGCCGGCTTTAATCCAAATAACACAAAAGAATAAATGTTGGAGAGGCTGTGGAGGGACTGAAACACTTCTACGCTGCTGGTGGGAATGTCAAATGGTACAACCACTTTGGAAATCAATTTGGCGCTTCCTTAAAAAGCTAAAAATAGAACTACCGTATGATCCAGCAATCCCACTCCTTGGAATATATCCTAGAGAAATAAGAGCCTTTACACGAACAGATACATGCACACCCATGTTTACTGCAGCACTATTTACAATAGCAAAAACATGGAAGCAACCAAGGTGCCCGTCAACGGATGAATGGATAAATAAATTATGGTATATTCACACAATGGAATACTACGCATCGATAAAGAACAGTGAGGAATCTGTGAAACATTTCATAACATGGAGGAACCTGGGAGGCATTATGCTGAGTGAAATTCATCAGTTGCAAAAGGGCAAATATTGTATAAGACCACTATTATAAGAACTTGAGAAATAGTTTAAACTGAGAACATTCTTTTGTGGTTATGAGAGCGGGGAGAGAGAGAGGGGGGTGGGAGAGGGACATTCACTAATTAGATAGTAGATAGGAACTACTTTAGGTAAAGGGAAAGACAGCACATAATACAGGGGAGGTCAGCACAACTGGACTAAACAAAAAGCAAAGAAATTTCCTGAATAAACTGAATCTTTCAAAGTCCAGGGTGGCAGGGGTAGGGGTCTGGGGACCATGGTTTCAGGGGACAGCTAAGTCAATTGGCATAATAAAATCTATTAAGAAAACATTCTGCATCCCACTTTGAAGAGTGGTATCTGGAGTCTTAAACGCTAGCAAGCAGCCATCTAAGATGCATCAATTGGTCTCAACCCACCTGGATCAAAGGAGAATGAAGAACGTCAAGGACACAGGGCGATTACGACCCCAAGAGACAGAAAGGGCCACAGGAACCGGAGACTACATCATCCTGAGACCAGAAGAACTAGATGGTGCCCGGCTACAACCGATGACTGCCCTGAGAAGGAACACAACAGAGAACCCCTGAGGGAGCAGGAGAGCAGTGGGATGCAGACCCCAAATTCTCATAGGACTAGACTTAATGGTCTGACTGAGACTAGAAGGACCCCGGTGGCCACGGCCCCCAGACCTTCTGTTGGCCCAGGACAGGAACCATTCCCGAAGCCAACTCTTCAGACATGGATTGGACTGGACAATGGGTTGGAGAGGGATCCTGGTGAGGAGTGAGCTTCTTAGATCAGGTGGACACTTGAGACTATGTTGGCATCTCCTGCCTGGAAGGGAGATGAGAGGGTGGAGGGGGTTAGAAGCTGGCGAAATGGACATGAAAAGAGAGAGTGGAGGGAGAGAGTGGGCTGTCTCACTAGGGGCAGAGTAATTGGGAGTTTGTAGCAAGGTGTATATGGGTTTTTGTGTGAGAGACTGACTTGTAAACTTTCACTTAAAGCACAATAAAAATTATAAAAAACAAACCAAAAAAAAAAAAAAAACAGGCAAATGTTAAAAAAAAGAAATACTCACTGAAACTATTTCAAGGTCATCAATTCCGGGGAAGAAGGAAAATTATTTTACAAGCTGAGTCCATATGGGTTGATCTGTTATGACTAACACAGCCGGGGAGAAACAAGACTTCTTCAGGTTTAGAAAATATGTTTGAGAATACAACACAGATAAGGGCAGAAAAAGCAAAATTCTTAGAGATAACATAAAACAACTGCTGTTATTGATAAGAGCTTGCTTTAGTTTTTCTCCTTCCCTTCGGCCTCCAGTCATGCGTATTGCTTGTATTCTAAAAATAGCTTCCCTCATGACAGGATTTCCATATAATCGTTCTCTTTCTGCTTATCAACACCATTTACAAACGTGATGTCCACAGTTTTCACTTGTTCCTCACCCTTTGCAGTGGAATCTTTATGAACACTGTAGTCTCCCCATAGTCACAAAGATGGCCGCCAGTCCCAGTAACCTTCTGTCAGGACATCTCCTTGACGTCTTCGCAGCATTTGATGCTATAGCTCGGCTTCTCTTAATTCCTACCATCTTTCTCTTTCCTGGCTTTCAAATTCCTGGTTCTAACAAGTCCCTGATTATACTTCATCTTCCGTCAATTCCCCTTCATCTCCCCCATTATCTAAATATAGGCATTTTTCCCTAACTTCTCAGTGATCTCCTCTTATCTCCAGTCTTTCCTAGATGATCACATGCTTTCCTAAGTCTATATCTCTGGCTTCTATTACTCAAGTTCTTCATTATGTAACGCTGACTACACATCTCTAGGAGTCCCTGGGTGATACAAATTGTTAATACACTTGGCTGCTAATTGAAAGGTTGATGATTAGATTCTACCCAGAGGCACCTCAGAAGAAAGGCCTGGCTAACTACTTACCAGAAAATTCAGCCACTGAAAGCTCTATGGAGCACAGTTCTACTCAGACAGACATGGAGTTGCCAGAGCCAGAATCAACTAGACGGCAACTGGTTTATACACCCATCTCCATCTAAAAAGTCTACCAATCTTCAGTCTCCATACAACAGCAATCATACCTCATGGAACCTCTCCGCCTTCCTAACATTTCTGCTTCATTTGCAGTTCCCACAGGTGATTTTTCCCAACCTGTAGCAGCCAGTTTTGGCTCGCCATTGTTTCCCCACCTAGTCACTTTATCTTTTCAGGCTCAGTTACTTTAGACAACTTCTCATTCCCTTCATTCATCAGATATTTATACAGCATTTACCATACTCCAAAAATTCCAAGCATTGAAGTTACAGGTTCAACAGACACAGGTAGGACCCTTATTCTCATTTATGTGTAATTATTTGGTTAAGGTTTGTAAAGAATTTACAAATAAATACAAAATTGTAACTGTGATTTGTAAAATGAAGGGTATGCATGTGGTACTGTTAGAGCCAATGAATAATCAGGGAATTTTTCTAATCCAGAAGGTCAGGGAAGGCAACCCCCAGGGAGGATGATCACTAGGTAGATGAGGAGGAAAAGTAGAGTCCAGGTAGGCTGGCTGCTTCCCAGGCTCCCAGAAACCTTAGCCATAACTCAGGGAATAATTGACCTTCCGATAGTCACATTTTATGGTCACATTTAAGGCCTAAGACAGCTAGGATCTTCCTTCATTTTTTCTTTCAGTTCTCTAAATCATTATAACTGATAGTTTATAAAGACGGTTACATGAAACAAGGAGATTCATTTATTTTGTTTCTGGAGGGAATAGCAGGGTAGGGGGAAAGGATAAAAGAAAGGAGATGGAGGAGAGAAGCATCAATGGTATGAAGGCAGAAATGCTGGCAACTGCAAGAAATGAAGGGACAGACAGAAGCCACAGGCTTAAGAACAGGAAGGCTTTTAAGAACCAGATGCCCAGCTCTCACTATTAAGTATTTACATAAATCCACGACAAGCTCCAGGGTATTCTCTCCTCTCCCTACAGAATCCCATTTTGTACATGTATCAGGTGGCCCTATCCCACAACTTGGGCAGGGAATGTTGGTTAGTCTATGCCAATCATGGTAATTCTCTCTCTTTATTCCTGTCTAGTGCAGGCATGGCTGTGTGCAGAGCGGGGGCTCCTGGGAGAGCACTTCATGCCCTTAAAGAAACACTCATACAGGACTCCCCACTTTTTGCCCCAACATTGTTTGGGCCTTGAAAGAGCTAATCTGAAAAAAATCACCAATCCTGGAACTACTCTTCTGCAGGAATACATGTCATGTGAGAAAAGAATTAATTCCTTTCTCTTTGTTATTTGTATGCAGGTATCCTTTTTTTGTTTGTTTGCAGCCCAAGGCAACAGAATTGAAAGAGAGTTACTTGACAGTTATCAGATGAAAGAAATGTATAAGATCTGGTGGAAAAAATAAAAAATAACATGTTTAATATTTTCTAGACTGAAAACTGCATGACCCATGAAACAATTTTTTTCAAGCATGTTATCTCCCAGGCCATAATTTGTTAATCTTTCTAAATATTCATTAGATAATAAAACTGCAAGTTACTTATGTATGTCTCTCAGCTTCTGTGAAAAGTAAATAATGAATGTTATAAAAAGTCACTTTATATTATCAACTTTATAATATTCTGTAAATTGCTGGCTAATAAAACCTGTATAAAGACATGGAAATTTTCTCAACCTTTTTTATTTCTAAAATTGGGTAGCCCATAATAGAATTTCCAAAGTATTCTAAATCTTTCTATACCTCTCACTATTTCCCATTTTCTGGAAGAGGGCAGAGTGTTGTCTACATTCAATGGTAATATATATTGCCAAGGATGATGGGTCTTATAAAATTATAATAATTACAAAAATAATATTTACTATGTTATAGGCCTGAGAAAAATAATTTGCTTGTACTATTTCATTTCTGCTTCATATCTTCCTAGATGAAAACACAAAAAACCTTAGAGATATACAGAAATTTGTTCAATCCTAGAAATAGATCCCCAATCTGTCTGTGTTCAAAGTCACTTGTTATTTAAAAAGTTAAAAAACTCATTTTCTTAAAACCCCTATAAACCCATGGAACTAGATTTTTTCCAAAAAAAAAATTTTATTAGAATTGTAAGTTAAAAAAAATTTTTTTTACATAACATAACCTGGTCCCTTTGTAAATATTTTCCCTAGTGTTCATTTCCCTGTGGACTAAAGGTTGATTTCCTTGTGGAATAAATAAATAGGCTCCCTTAAGTCAGCTCCAGCTCACAGCGACCTTATGTGTAACAGAAAATAATGTTGCCTGGTCCTACGCTGTCCTCACCATCGTTGCTATGTTTGAGCCCATTGTTGCAGCTACTATGTCAGTCCGTCTCATTGAGGGTCTTCCCCTTTTTTTGCTGACCCTCAACTTTACCAGGCATAATGTCCTTCTCCAGTGATTGGTCCCTCTTGATAGCATGTCCAAAGTATGTGAGACAAAGTCTAGCCATCCTCCTTTCTAAGAAACATTCTGGCAGTAACTTCCTCCAAGACAGATTTGTTTGTTTTTCTGGCAATCCCTGTTATAGTCAATATTCTTCCCAACACTTCAATTCAAATGTGTCAATTCTTCTGTGGTCTCTCTTTTTCATTGTCCAGTTTTCAGGATATTTAAAAAAAATACTTTTATTAATATCACAAATAAGATAGAAATGTACTACTGAGGTAGTAGATAATTTTGTTCTATATTAGATGTATAAAGCATCTATCTTGCTCCTCTGCATTTCATAAAATTCCGTGATGTTAAAATTTGGTATTGGTCTATAGGAGTTCACTTAGGCATTTGGTCTAATATTCATTCAGTATTGTTTTTCAAAATTTCCCTCAAAATCTTTGGCAACTCAACTGTACTTCTCAAACAATGAGAGGGCACTTGTATTATAAGGATAAAAATAAAATCCTGAAACCCCCAGCTATTGTGTGAATTCTTAAGAAGACATATATAGAATTACTGTGAGCTGCTTTAATGAATGCCAAAATCTATTGTCTTCCACTGAGATTTTCCTCTAATTATCAAATTGATTATGACAAAGCTGAACTCTGTGGCAACACGTTTATTTTAAAACTCTGTCACTCTTACATGTTTGGTTCCTAAACCTTTTGTGTTGTTGAAGTATAAACGTTCTAATCCAAGAATGGTTTCTTCTTTGCAGTAATAGTAAAAGATATTCTGTTCATTTTGGCTCAAATAATTTTTATATTAAATGCACAGAGTTGAAAGTTAAAATTAAGGAGTAAGGAGTTCTCCATATTCATATTTAGCACGTTTAATAAACGGAACAGTGAAATTTCAGTGGAAACTGAAAATAACATAGTTATAAAAAAAAAAAATGAACCTGGTTTGATGTGTTGTACTTAATAAATCCATGCTGATTCTTAGAGAACCCTGTTTCCTTGTTTATGTTTGCAAAAGTATCCCTTTACGTACTTTGAATGTAAACTCTTGCCCATATTTACTGCCAAGACCAAAAAGATTAAAGGAAACTGTAAAACAATAAAATGTACAAATTCATAAAAATGAATTTGAAAATACAGAGCAAAATTGGTAATAAAGCTACTTTGATCAAAGATAGTAAACACACACACACACAAATTTTAGATAATTTCACTGCTTTTCCCTCATGAAACTCAATAAAATGATAGTAAAGGAATAAAAGGTACAAAGCCACAAGAACCAAGAGAAAAAGAAAAGATACAAACAGTAAACAAAATTATCTTTTGGAAGATGAAAAGCAGATGACTTAGTAAAATGGAGGAAACTATAAACTAAGAACTTAAGGAATGAAATCTCAATGAGAAGTGTACCAAAATGCTCCACAGGAACCTGAAAAGGGTCAGGACATGGAAGAACCAGGAACTGTAGAAGGTGAAGATGTTGTCTGTCAGTTAAAACAGGGATATTAGTTAATAGTGTGTATGTGGTGGAGGAGTCATGCCACTCCTCCTCCTCCAACTCAAAATGAGAAGAAACACCTGCAAACATCCGTTAATAAACAGAACCTGGAATGTACGAAGTATGAATCCAGGAAAATTGGAAATCGTCAAAAATGAAATAAAACGCATATCTAGGCATTAGTGAGCTGAAATGGACTGATAATGGCCGTTTTGAATTGGATAATCATATAGTCTACTATGCTGGGAATGACAAGTCGAAGAGGAATGGTGTTGCATTCATCGTCAAAAAGAACGTTTCAAGATGTATCCTGAAGTACAACACTGTCAGTGATAGGATAATATCCATACACCTACAAGGAAGACCAGTTAATACAACTATTATTCAAATTTACACACCAACCACTAGGACCAAAGATGAAGAAATAGAAGAGTTTTATCAGCTGCTGCAGTGTGAAATTGATCGAACATGCAATCAAGATGCCTTGATAATTACTGGTGATTGGAATGCAAAAGTTGGTAGCAAAGAAGAAGGATCAGTAGTTGGAAAATATGACCTTGGTGACAGAAACAATGCCAGAGATCAAATGATAGAATTTTGCAAGACCAATAAATTCTTCATTGCAAATACCTTCTTTCACCATCGTAAACGGCGACTGTACACATGGACCTCGCCAGATAGAACACACAGAAATCAAATTGACTACATCTGTGGAAAGAGATGATGGAAAAGCTCAATATCATCAGTCAGAACAAGGCCAGGGGCCAACTGTGGAACAGACCATCAATTGCTCATATGCAAGTTCAAGCTGAAACTGAAGAAAATCAGAGCAAGTCCATGAGAGCCAAAATATGACCTTGAGTATATCCCACCTGAATTTAGAGACCATCTGAAGAACACATTTGATGCACTGAACACTAGTGACCCCAGCCAGACCAGAAGAGTTATGGAATGACATCAAGGACGTCATCCATGAAGAAAGCAAGAGGTCACTGAAAAGACAGGAAAGAAAGAAGAGACCAAGATGGATGTCAGAGGAGACTCTGAAACTAGCTTTTGAGCGTCGAGTAGCTAAAGCAAAAGGAAGATTGATGAAGTAAAAGAACTGAACAGAAGATTTCAAAGGGCCTCTCGAGAAGACAAAGTATTACAATGACATGTGCAAAGAGCTGGAGATGGAAAACCAAAAGGGAAGAACACAATCGGCATTTCTCAAGCTGAAAGAACTGAAGAAAAAATTCAAGCCTAGAGTTGCAATAGTGAAGGATTCCATGGGAAAATATTAAATATCAAAAGAAGATGGAAGGAATACACAGAGTCATTATACCAAAAAGAATTAGTTGATATTTAACCATTTCAAGAGGTGGCATGTGATCAGGAACCGATGGTACTGAAGGAAGAAGCTGCTCTGAAGGCATTGGCAAAAAGCAAGGCTACAGGAATTGCTCACTCGTCTATGCCAAGAAACATGCAAGACAGCTTCCTGGCCAACTGACTGGAAGAGATCCATATTTATGCCTATTCCCAAGGAAGGTGATCCAACCGAATGTGGAAATTATAGAACTATATCGTTAATATCACACGCAAGCAAAATTTTGCTCAAGATCATTCAAAAACGGCTACAGCAGTATATCCACAGGGAACTGGTAGAAATTCAGGCTGGTTTCAGAAGAGGACGTGGAACCAGGGATATCATTGCTGATGTCAGATGGATCCTGGCTGAAAGCAGAGAATACCAGAAGGATGTTTACCTGTGTTTTATTGATTATGCAAAGGCATTTGACTGTGTGGATCACAACAAGCTATGGATAACACTGTGAAGAATGGAAATTCCAGAACACTTAATTGTGCTCATGAGGAACCTTTATGTGGATCAAGAGGCAGTTGTTCAGACAGAACAAAGGGATACTGATTGGTTTAAAGCCAGAAAAGGTGTGCGTCAGGGTTGTATTCTTTTGCCATACTTATTTAATCTGTATGCTGAACAAATAATCCAAGAAGCTGGATTATATGAAGAAGAACGGGGCATCGAGATTGGAGGAAGACTCATTAAGAACCTGCGTTATGCAAATGATATAACCTTGCTTGCCAAAAGTGAAGAGGACTTGAAGCACTTACTAATGCAGATCAAAGACCACAGCCTTCAGTATGGATTACACCTCAACATAAAGAAAACAAAAATCCTCACAACTGGACCAATGAGCAACATCATGATAAATGGAGAAAAGACTGAAGTTGTCAAGGATTTCATTTTACTTGGATCCACAATGAACAGCCATGGAAGCAGCAGTCAAGAAATCAAAAGACGCATTGTATTGGGCAAATCTACTGCAAAGGACCTCTTCAAAGTGTTGAAGAACAAAGATGTCACCCTGAAGACTAAGGTGCACCTGACCCAAGCCGTGGTATTTTCAATCGCATCACATGCATGTGAAAGCTTGACAATGAAAAAGAAGACTGAAGAAGAGTTGACACCTTTGAATTGTGGTGTTGGTGAAGAATATTGAATATACCACGGACTGCCAAAAGAACGAACAAATCTGTTTTGGAAGAAGTGTGGCCAGAATGCTCCTTAGAGGCAAGAATGGCGAGACTGGGTCTTACATACTTTGGACATGTTGTCAGGAGGGATAAGTCCCTGGAGAAAGACATCATGCTTGGCAGAGTACAGGGTCAGCAGAAAAAAGGAAGACCCCCAACAAGGTGGATTGACACAGTGGCTGCAACAACGAGCTCAAGCATAACAATGATTGTAAGGATGACGCGGGACCAGGCAGTGTTTCGTTCTGTTGTGCATAGGGTCACTATGAGTCGGAACCAACTCAACGGCACCTGATAACAATAACAACAGCATGTGGCAGAGGTAGATCCCTAAGGACCCCCTCAGCCTACATGGCCAGCCACAGCTTCCACTCTTTGCAGGAACAGGGGGAAACAAAAAAACAATTGGATGAAGAAATAGAATATGAGGGAAACAGATTCCTGGATACCAGACATAGGAAAAAACAGGGGTGAGGGGTAAAAATGAAAACAGGGGAATTAAGTGAAATTCTGGGTGCAAGACAGTAGGAGACTGAAGTCCTACTTCTCACACTACTATGATAAGTGTAGTATGACAAGAGCCCTTGGAAATTGAAAACATAACAAAAATAAGTTTTTGACAGTAGGATAAAAAAATAAGGTTCTGAAATTCCCCCATAAAATAAAAGATATATATGGAAAATGAAAAAAATTAAAGGATCAGACCAAAGAATCCAAAATTTGACTGCTAGGAACTCTAAAAATAGAGAACAGAGAAAACACAGGGGAGGAAATTGTTAAACAATACAAGAAAATTTCCCAGGACCACAGGATTGAAAGGAATACGTACCCAGTACATAAGAAAAATAAAAAATCCACATGAAGGCACATGGCAATGAAATTTTGTGACAGTGAAGGGAAAAGCAAATATCCTATAACTTTCTGGAGAGAAAAAGAAGTGAAAAAATCAAGACTAAGAATATGTGCACAAGAATATTTATAGCATCTTTCTTCATGAAAGCAAAAAACTAGAAACAATGAAATGTCCCAAATGTCCATCAACAATAGCAATATGTTTAGCAATTTTAAGAAAATGAGCAACTGGTACCTACAACAACACAGATAAACCTCACAGATATAATGTTGAGTATGAAAAGAGTACATGCTATGTGATTCCATTTCTATGAAGTTCAAGAAGAGACAAAAGTTATATTACCCAAAGTCATAAGAGCATATATGTTCAGAGGACAAGAATAATTTACTGATAAGGAACACAGTGGATCCTTCTGCAGTGCTGCAAATGTTTTATTTTGATCTGGATAAGTGGTCCTATCTATGTGTAAAAAAATCTATCAAGCTGTTCACTGAATATTAGTGTACTTTATGTACATCTTAAACCTGTTTTTTTTAATCGAACAAAAAAGAAATGAGAATAACATTGAACTTCTCAACTGCATCACAAAGCTAAAAGATATAATAAGTGAATATTTTCAAAATCTTCAAAGAAAATGATTTCCAACACAGAATTCTATACCTATCGAAACTACCAATTAATACAGAGCATGCAAAGATTCAAATTTATTTTCTATTCATCACTCCTTATGAAAATGCAGGAGGATATGCTTCACAAAAATAAGTTAATAAATCAAAAGAGGAGGGTCAAGAGCTAAAAAATAGGAAATCAACATAGAGGGAAATTAAGGAACTTCCTAATACAAAGGAAAAATGAAGCATCAAAATGATAGCAATGTTACAGGTGTAGGTCCTGATTAGAATAGGAATACAAGAAAAGTAGCCAGAGAGAAAAACAATAAGACAAGGAGCCCTGGTGGCACAGCCATTAGCAGCTAAGGTGTGCTACAGCTGCTAACCAAAAGGTCAGCAGTTCAAATCTACCAGGCACTCCTTGGAAACTCTATGGATCAGTTCTACTCTGTCATATAGGATCGCTATGAGTTGGAATCGACTCAACAGCAAGGGGTTTGTTTTTATTTTTTGGTTGGTGATGGAGCATTGGAGAAAAATTAGCAATAGGTAAATAGAAATTAAATTAAAAAAAAAGTATTTGAGGCAATCTTTCTATTTTCCCTTCCCTCCCAGGAGAAGAACTTGAACAGAAAAAAAGAAGAAAAAACACTGTAGTATTTTTTCTATGGATCAGGAGTGAAAAGTTTTTTAAGTAATCATTAATAATATACATTGAATATTGATTCAACAGACATAACTATACTGGTGAGGTAGCTAATGAAAAAGAATGAAGGTGTGAGAGTTAAATCCTTAGCTAGTATTGTACACAATCGATAGGTAATAATTAAAACTGATGAGTAAAAATGCCAGTTTAAGAATTCTATTTTGAAATATAAAGGTAAAGAACAGGAAAACTGTTGCTTTGGGGAGCACGCCTTAAGAATAGAATTGTGGAAAAGAATTGTCTTGTTTGCTTACTGGCCTTTTAGTATTATCCAAATCTTAAAATATATAAACACTTTTTAAAAAATTAAAATTATAAGATCAAAAAATTTAAAGTCAATTTTTTAAAGAGTAAGGAGGGTTTTATTAGACTGTTACAGGTGAGTTATACATAAGTTAGTTGGAATATTTTTTTAACTACTTGGCAGTATAATACAGTAAGCTTTCCAATTAATCTTGATACCAAAATCTTGGGAAAAATTATATAAAATTTTAATTATGAATACAGATGCATATTTCAAAAAAAAAATTAGTCAATTAAATCTAGAGTCGTATGGCAATACTATAGCTATGAATAAAAAGCGTTTATTCCAGGATGATTTAGCACTAGAATTTGATGTTGTTTATTACATGTAAAATTTTAAAGAAAAAACTAATGATATAACAACAAATGAAGAAAATGTATTAGATGAAATTCAACCACTCCATACTAAGAAAAAAAAAAACTAAAATAATAGAAGAATACTTTCTAAACTCAATAAAGAGTATTTTCCAGAAACTATTAGTAAATTTATCTAAAAAAAAAAAAAAGAATACTGAGTGCATTGCTGTGAAAATCACAAATCAGAAAAGGGATACCCATTACCTTTATTTTATTTAATATTGTTTTAGATGTACTAGCTAGTTCAATCCACCACCAGTCTGTCAGTTTGTTGTATTGTTGGGGCTTGCGTATTACAACGATGCTGGAAGCTATGCTACCGGTATTTCAAATATCAGCAGGGTCATCCATAGTGGAAAGGTTTCAACAGAGCTTCCAAACTAAAACTAGGATGAGAGACCTATTGATCTACTTCTGAAAACTAGCTGATGAGAATCCTATGGATCACAATAAAATATTGCCCAATATAGTACTAGAAGGTGAACTCTCCAGGTGAAAGGACACTCAAAATACACAGTGGCTGCAACAATGGACTCGAGCATACCAACAATTGTGAAGATGGTGCAGGATCGGGCAATATCTCTTTCTGCTGTGCATGGGGTTGCCTGGAATCAGAGCTGATTTGGCAGCAACTAACAACAACAGCTAACTCAATAAGACAAAAAGAGAAAAAAAATCATGTCAACATAGAAGAGCTAGAAGAAAGAAATCATCAATATGACAACTAAGACTCTATCTCTAGAATATCTAAAAGACTCAATGTATCAGTGTTAGTAATATCCTTAACAAGGTGGTGATGGGAGACAGTTCTCTACAGGTCTCTCTGTTTGTACATTTTGTGAGCAGAGGCACTGACAGCCTTTGTTCTGAACTATCTTTTCAAGGATATCCATACAGCAAACAGCCTTGGAAGGTAGAGATGGTGTCTCTGGAGCAGAGAGAGCAGTTTAGCATAATGTCAAGTAAAATAAAGATGTCTCAGGCCAGAGCAAAGGTCAGACAGGTTTGTTTGCAGCTTTTTATAAAAATGTGGGTTCCTTAAGATCAGGGTTCCCCAGCTATGATGCAAACCCACTGTGTGTGCATATCTACCTGTGCCACTCCATATGTCCCCATAAAACTTGGGGGGTGGGGGAACCTGTGTGAACAGGAAGCTTAGGCTGCTTGCTGTGCTATAAATAATACTTTGCCTCTGACCAAAGCCCTGATTGCTCAGTGGTTAAGTTCTATGCTGCTAACCAAAAGGTCAGCAGTTCGAATCCACCAGTCACTTCTTGGAAACCCTATGGGGCAATTCTACTCTGTCCTATAGGGTCGCAATGAATTGGAATTGACTCGACGGCAACAGGTTTGCCTCTGACCCAAAAGCAATAGATTTGGGGCTAAAGTTGGAGAGAGAAGACAGTACTTTCAATAGCTGGTGGCACCTGGAAGAAACTGCACTATCCATGCAAAGGGGACTAGCTGTCAAGACCCCCAGCAAGGCATCTCTCTTGCCACTTTTTCTGCAGATGTTCTATGCATGCCACACCCAAACAGCCTACCCCTGCCTCCCCAGCAGTGCGTGAAACAGATAAAGCAATGATCTGGCAGGGTATCTCAAAACAAAAGATGACCAGAAGTTATCAAGAATCACCAAACAACTTATAAAAACCAATTCCACTACCACCCACTGCCGTCCAGTCGATTCTGGCTCATAGCAACCCTGTAGGAGAGAGAAGAGCTGCCCATGGGGTTCCCAAGGCTGCAAATCTTTATGGAAGGAGACTGCCACATCTTCCTCCCAACTCCACTATCAAACCAAACCAAACCAAACCAAACCAAACCATTGCTGTTGAGTTGATTCCGACTCATACATAGCAACCCTATAGGACAGAGTAGAGCTGCCCCATAGGGTTTCAAAAGAAGGGCTGGTAGATTCGAACTGTGGACATTTTGGTTAGCAGCCACATGTTTAGCTACTGTGCCACTAGGGCCCCAACTTCACTACATAGGATACAAATTTCAAGACACTGAGTTTATTATTTTTTTTAAAGTAGTGATGTTAACAACAAAGATTAAGAAGTCCAAAGCAGGGGAAAAAAAAAAAAAAAAAACTTCGGCAATGTTAATAACAAGATTATCAGTATATATTTATGGAATATACTTTTACCCCTTTTTGCAAACCAGAGGTATATTTAACCATTTCTTCTCTTCCTCTCAATTTATCCATTTTCCTTCTGCCATTTAAATTGTGCGTTGCTTAAGCTATGCCGACAGACATTTGATAATTACCTTACTCTTTGTTCCTTATATAGTAATTCTCAGATTTTCGGACCAAGGTGTTCAGTGACCAGGTATTCATAGGAGTATAAGAAAATATTTCAAAGATTTTGTCACAATGATAAAATATCGTTTTATCTCATATTTCATCTTAAAAGTCATTCAAATTCTATACTTTGAAACTTCATATAACAGTCCGTTTTAATAAAATTACCCAAATTACTTAAGGTCGGCAAGAACAGGGGAAACCCTCAATGAAATGGATTGACACAATGGCCGCAAAAATGGACGCAAACATACCAACAACCATGAAGATAACGCAAGACCAGGCTATGTTTTGTTCTGTTGTCCATAAAGTTGCCATGAGTCGGAGCTGACTCGATAGCAAGTAACAACAAACTACTTCAAAAATTCTCCAAAAAACATGTAATATAAAGGACCACCAAGAAAACTTGTAGCTTAATCCGTAGCTTCCTGAACCTACACTGCTGGCCCCAGGGTGGAAAGCTCTGTGGTTGTCCCCAGAGCTGACCCTCATTCATCAAGAGCATATCCTGTTTTCTTCCAAAGTCTCTCCCATCTCCTCTTTCTAAATGTTTTTTAAATTGGCACTGGCCTTAGATAAATGTTTGTTGGATTTAATTTAGCAGATTTTTTTTTTCTTTTAGTACTCCCAACAGGACAATTCCCCCAGTCTGTAAGAAATTGAGAAGATATATTCACTTAGATTGTTCTCTGATATTCCCCCCTCAGAAACAGCCTCATACAGAACTAATTAAATGGTAAGTCAAGACTAGGACCCGGATCTCCTAATTTCCAGGCTAATCCTCTTTGTACAACACCAAACCATCTCCAAAGTCATTTTAGAAGTTGAGAGAAAGCATCACATACAGAAAACAGCAGTAATCATGACCAACTCTGAATTAAAAAAAAAAACACTGCCGTCGAGTCGATTCCGACTCATAGCAACCCTATAAGACAGAGTAGAACTGCCCCATAGAGTTTCCAAGGAGCGTGTGGCGGACTTGAACTGCCGACCTCTTGGTTAGCAGCCATAGCACTTAACCACTATGCCACCAGGGATCTTAAAAAGATCTTAAGCGCTCACAGAATTGAAAGGAATTCTGAGGTTCCTGGTGGGGAAACAAGAAAAAAGGCATCTCCAGAGTGCTGGAAGCAAGAACTAGAGGGCCAGTTCTACCTTACAGAATAAAAGTTTGGCCAGAAGGTTGCATGGAGAAATGCAAGCCAACCACTTTCAGTCAGCCACATTCCAAGAGGAAGCAACAACTGGTCCACCCAGAAGGATCACAGGTGTACTGCTTTGCTAGGGGAGAGCCATGTAGCTCAGCCACTAACCAAAAGGTCAGCAGTTCAAATCTAACAACCACTCCCTGAAAGTTCTATGGAGCAATTCTACTCTGCCCTTTCGGGTTCCTATGATTCAATATCAACTTGATGGCAATGGGCTACTGGCCTACCATACAATATCCAATAGGAATGAGTAACTCCCCGTAAAGAAATAAAGTGTTGTTAACAACTGAAGGTAGATGCTGGGAGGTGAAAGAGGGAAAAAAAAAAATTCCTTCCCAGCAACCCCACTGATCTCAGAGTTGTACTGATGATGGAATTAAGTAACGTATGTAAAAACACTTTGTAAGCTACAACAGGCACTACAAACAAATGATGATTAAGTGCTATTTCGCCTTCCAGGTAATGTTTTAACACTCCATTTAATACCTCGTCTCTAAAGGTAAAACTTTCAGGCAGGCTGATGAAAGAAATGTTTTTTCACAAAGGAAGAGAACTCCTTTTGACTCTTCTCGGATTGTATCACTTACATATTTTATTCTTGGTCGTCTTACTGCTGGGTTAGCTCTGAGTTTTGGCCATACCTCTAGCCCCACACACTGGGATGTGAAGAGACACTGCTTAGGGGCCCAGTTCATTAGGGAAAACCATTAATTGGGAAGGACATGTGTTTCTCTTTATAACCAGAACAACAATCTAAGACTTCAAGCACACTGGAGCCTCACCACCTGAGGGACTGTTGTACCAACAGCGCATTTGGTAATAGTGCTTACAGGTGGCATTTCCATCAAATGAAATTTTATCAGTTTTAATTTACTGAGCTCTTTTTAAATGGCACTGAAAATTGACTTAAATCATAAGTCAAATTTTGCTCCTTAACAAAGAATACTAAAGCAAGGCTGTGATATATGAGCCACCCATACATCATCATGAATTAAGGATGGTGCTTGGAAGTGCCAGCACCAATATGAAACTCCAAACTACAAATTTTCCCAACAGAAAGGAAAGGGTCAAATGGCCCTTGTTTGTCTTTAATACATGTATTAGTATTCAGTTGCTGCAGTAACAAATTACAACAGTGTAGCGACTTAATACAGCCCCCTTTTGTTAACTCACAGTTCTGCAGGTCAGAAGTCCAGGTTGACTTGGCTGGCTTCTCTGCCTCAGGTTTCACAAGGTCCAAATCAAGGTGTCCACTGGCTGGGTTCTTAGGAGGCTCTGGAAGAATCTGCCCCCTAGCTGATTTGGATAATTAGCAGAACCCAGTTCCTTGTGATGGTGGGAGTGAGGTCTATTTATATGCTAGCTACCAGCTGGTGGCTATTCTTAGCTCCTAGAGGTCTCTTTGCAACCCTTGCATGTAGCAAGCTACCATTCAGAACCAGCAACAACATGTAGACTCCTTATACTTGGCATCTCTCTGGCTTCCTCTTCCGCCATGTCTCTCTGACTCAGTCTTCCGACTTCCCTCTCTGACTCAGTCTTCTGGCTTCCTCTTCTGCTGTTAAAGGCTCATGTGATTACATTGGACCCACCTGAATAATCCAGGATCCTCTCCCTATTTTGACTTCAGCTAATTAGCAACCTTAATAACATTTGCAAAGTCCCTTCACAGCAGTACCTAGTTAGTGTTTGATTAAATAGGGAACAGGACTCTTGGGGGACATCTTGAGAACTCTGCCTACTACAATATGTCTTTAGGCAATAATCAGGAATTCTAAAGATTGGAGAGTTAGAAACCATTATACAGAACCACAAGCAAGTAATTCAGGGTGATTTTTCCACAAATCAAAATCAAAATTAACCCAAAATACTTTTTTAATTTTCAAAGGCTACAATGAGACCAATGTCGTAAAGTCCCCCACTATACTAGAAAGTGGTGTTACCAGTGATGAAGATCCAAATATTTCTATACATTTCTAATGTATCAATCACTTCTTAATGATTTCAAATGAACATTTTCAGTCTTAATTCATAGCCATTTCTTGTTGTTGTTGGGTGCCATCAGGTCAATTTTGACTCACAGCGACCCCATATGACAGAGTAGAGCTGCCTCATGGGATTTTCTAGGCTGTAATCTTTATAGGAGCATATTGCCAGGTCTTTCTCCCGTGGAGCCATTGGATGGGTTTCAACTGCAACCTTTTGGTTAGCAACCGAGGGATTAACCATTGCGTTTATCAACGTAGTTTCTTAGGTACCAGCTTATCTCAAAATTCACTTTTCTACAGGGAATTCATCCTCCACGTGTATGTCGATTTGTCGTACTTGCTCTTGAATGTTGGGAAGCTAAAGCAAAAGCAAGAATTGATGAAGTAAAAGAACTGAACAGAAGATTTTAAAGGGCAGCCTGAGAAGACAAAGTATTATAATGACATGTGCAAAGAGCCGCAGGTGGAAAACCAAAAGGGAAGAACACGATCGGCATTTCTCAAGCTGAAAGAACTGAAGAAAAAATTCAAGCCTCGAGTTGCAATAAGGATTCTATGGGGAAAATATTAAATGACAGGAAGCATCAAAAGAAGATGGAAGGAATACACAGAGTCGTTATACCAAAAAGAATTAGTCGATGTTCAACCATTTCAAGAGATGGCATATGATCAGGAACCGATGGTACTGAAGGAAGAAGTCCAAGCTGCTCTGAAGGCATTGGTAAAAAACAAGGCTCCAGGAATTGATGGAATAACAATTGAGATGTTTCAACAAACAGATGCAGCACTGGAGGTGTTCCCTCGTCTATGCCAAGAAATATGGAAGACAGCTCCCTGGCCAACCGACTGGAAGAGATCCATATTTATGCCTATTCCCAAGAAAGATGATCCAACCGAATGTGGAAATTATAGAACAATATCATTAATATCACACGTAAGCAAAATTCTGCTGAAGATCATTCAAAACCGGCTACAGCAGTGTATTGACAGGGAACTTCCAGAAATTCAGGCTGGTTTCAGAAGAGGACGTGGAACCAGGGATATCATTGCTGATGTCAGATGGATCCTGGCTGAAAGCAGAGAATACCAGAAGGATGTTTACCTGTGTTTTATTGATTATGCAAAGGCATTCGACTGTGTGGATCACAACAAACTATGGATAACATTGCAAAGAATGGGAATTCCAGAACACTTAATTGTGCTCATGAGGAAATTTTGCATAGATCAAGAGGCAGTTGTTCAGGCAGAACAAGAAAATACTAATTGGTTTAAACTCAGAAAAGGTATGTGTCAAGGTTGTATTCTTTCACCATACCTATTCAATCTGTATGCTGAGCAAATAATACGAGAAGCTGGACTATATGAAGAAGAACAGGGCATCAGGATTGGAGGAAGGCTCACTAACAACCTGCATCATGCAGATGGTACAACATGTCTTGCTGAAAGTGAAGAGGACTTGAAGCCCTTACTGATGAAGATCAAAGACCACAGCCTTCAGTATGGATTGCACCCCAACATACAGAAAACAAAAATCCTCACAACTGGACCAATAAGCCACATCATGATAAATGGAGAAAAGATTGAAGTTGTCAAGGATTTCATTTTATTTGGATCCACAATCAACAGCCATGGAAGCAGCAGTCAAGAAATGAAAAGATACATTGCATTGGGTAAATCTGCTGCAAAGGACCTCTTTAAAGTGTTGAAGAGCAAAGAAGTCACCTTGAAGACTAAGGTGTACCTGACCCAAGCCATGGTATTTTCAAATGCATCACATGCATGTGGAAGCTGGACAATGAAAACAGAAGACCGAAGAAGAGTTGACACCTTTGAATTGTGGTGTTGGCAAAGCATATTGAATATACCATGGACTGCCAAAAGAATGAACAAATCTGTCTCGGAAGAAGTACAACCAGAATGCTCCTTAGAAGCAAGGATGGCGAGACTGCATCTTACATACTTTGGACACGTTGTCAGGAGGGATGAGTCCCTGGAGAAGGACATCATGCTTGGCAAAGTACAGGGTCAGCGGAAAAGAGAAAGACCCTCAACGAGGTGGATTGACACAGTGGCTGTAACAACGAGCTCAAGCGTAACAATAATTGTAAGACTGGCTCAGGAATGGGCAGTGTTTTGTTCTGTTGTGCACAGGGTCACTATGAGTCGGAACTGACTCGACGGCACCTAACAACATAAGGAATTCATGGGATGTAATTTCCAAGAATCTGAGTATAATTCAAAATCTTTGTAACTCAAATTCAATTTTATTTTGCATTACTGTCCTAAACAACAATTAGCTCATAGGGCAGATCTAAACTCTTCATTTCTCCTATGTGGAATCCTCAGAAGAGTCACAAATCCATAGGTTAGTTAGTGAATGAGTAAACGTCTATTGTAAGACCCCACATGGTGAATAATACCATTTCTTAGCACTTGAAATTACAGAGTATATAGAAATAAGCAGAAACATAGTTTCTACCTGTCATGGATTGAATTGTGTCCCCCCAAAATATCTGTCAACTGGGCTAGGTCATGATTCCCATTATTGTATGATTGTCTACCATTTTGTCATTTGATGTGATTTCCCCACCTGTTGTAAATCCTGTCACTATGATGTTAATGGATTAGCAACAGTTATGTTGATGAGATCTACAAGATTAGGTAGTGTCTTAAGCCAATCTCTTTTGAGCTATAAATGAGAGAAGCAAGCAGAGAGATATGGGGACCTCATACCATCAGGAAGCAATAGCCCGTAGAATAGCATGTCCTTGGGACCCAGGGTCCCTGTGCTGAGAAAAACTAGCTGAGGGGAAGATTGATGACAAAGACCTTCCTCCAGATCCGACAGAGAGAAAGCCTTCCCCTGGAGATAATGCCCTGAATTTGGACTTTTAGCCTACCAGATTTTGAGAGAATAAATTTCTCTTTGTTAAAACCATCCACTTATGGTATTTCTGTTATAGCAGCACTAGATGTCAAAGACACTGCCCTTAAGGATTTTAGAAGGCAGAAAACAATATAATCAACATGAATACTGTGTATTCAGATAAAACCCAGAAAAAATATCTTAATTTCAAAATGTGTTAAGAAAGTCGTGTGTTGGGGGATGTCACTGTAAGTTGCAAAAGGCAACTGTTTAACAGGAGAAGTTTACTTTGATTCAGTAATTCCAAAATGTTTCTATTACAGATGAATTCTAACACCACTAACCCAAGGCTATTTTTTTTGTACATTGAGGACTTATTGAGAAGAAAAGGAGAACCATCAGGAGGTAGACCTCCATGGCTGATTTACAACTCTAAGAGCTAGCTGGGAGAAGGAGTCCTGTTTGATGAAAAACTTTAAAGGCTATAATTAGAAGATTGTATTTGATTCAGAAAGTAGTGGTACTCACTGACGAGTTGGGGAAAACAGAAGGATATAATCAAGGCAGCAGGCCTAAGATAGAGATTTATCTGCACAGTGCAAAATAACTTGAAAGACTGGACTCTGTAAGCTAGCAAGGAGGAAGATGGAACAATCTAGTAACAATCTACCAATGGTCAAGGGATTCCGCTGTGATGATGGTGGCACAGGATCTGATGATTCCAAGTGGAAACAGTGACAGCAGATGGACTCGGAAAGGTGGAGTAGGAATTAGAATGCAATGACAGAAAAATATCACAATTACCCTGTGGTTTCAGGGATGCTTATTTTTTTAAATGTTCAGTTACTCTTACTAACTCTGAAATAAATTCCATTTCTTTAATCAATAGGTGTGACCTATAAAGAGGTTTAGCAGTATAGTCTTTGTACGGTTCACAGTTAAAAAAAAAAAAAAACTTTCCATGAGTAACCCACTGTTCCTATCTAAGCTACAAGGAATTAGTCAAACCTCCTCCAAGTAAGTGGCAGCTAAAGTGAGTCTGAAGATGGATAGGAGTTATCAGCTCTTAGAGGAATGATATAATTATATCTGGATTATAGAAAAATCTTCCCAGCTGAAGAGTGGACAGAAATAAGGGGGTCTGGATTGGTAGCTGGGTGACCTATTAAGTATAACCAAATTAAAAATAACAGTGACTTGAACTTGTCATGGATTGAATAGTGTCCCCCCAAAATATCTGCAGTAAGAGTGGGGAAACGGGATTGAATTGAAAGATATTCAGGGGAGAGGATAAGTTAGAGTTTGGCAATAGGTTGGAAATGGAAGAATGCTGAGTCTTACCTAGTGCCACTATAACAGAAATATCACAAGTGGGTAGCTATAACAAATAGAAATTTATACTTTCATAGTCTAGTTGGCTATGCGCCCAAATTTAGGGCATTAGCTCTAGTGGAAGGCTTTCTCTGTTTGCTCTGGAGGAAGGTTCTTCCATCAATCTTCCCCTGGACTAGGAGCTTCTCCTTGCAGGAACCCCAGTCCAAAGAATGCACTCTGCTCCCAGCACTGTTTTCTTGGTAGTATGAGGTCCATTCCCTTTCCTTTTGTCTCTTGTAAGATAAAATGTGGTACAGGCCACTCCCCAGGGAAACTCCCTTTACACTGGATCAGGGATGTGACCTTAATAAGGGTGTTACAATCCCACCCTAATCCTCTTTAATATAACAAAATGGAGGACAACCACGCAATACTGGGAACTACAGCCCAACCAAGTTGACACGTATTTTGGGGGGACCCAATTCAATCCATGACATTGAGGAAGGGGGAACTATCTATTGTAAGCCCCAGGTTTCTGGATTTAAATAGTGAGGTTTGTTTTGTGCCAGGGGAAGTCTGAAGAATGAAATAATGAGTTTGAGAAATAATTAATTGGAGGTGTCCCTGAGACATAAGTGGAATTGTCTGGTGGGCAGTTGGACTTACGGGTCTGGAATTCCAGAGAGACCCAGAATCTTGAGTGTAGAAATTGGAATTGATTCTAAGGAAGTGGATGTGATGAGCAAAAAGAGATGGGAAACCAGACAGAATCCTGAGAAGCACCAGTACTCAAATACACCGTCTCCATTCCAAGCAGGTGGAACAAGAGGGAAGACGATGGCTATCTCAGGTAGGAGTCGTTGGCTTCCTCGGGATGACTTTCCTGAGATTCTCAGTAAATAAAGCCAAAAAACCAGTTACTATTCAGTGGATGCTGACTGATGTCAGCCCTATGTGCGTCAGACTAGAAATGTGCTCTGTGAGGCTTTCAATGGCTGACTTTTTTGGAAGGAGATCCTCAGGCCTTTTTTTGAAGTGCTTGAACCACCCTTTCAGTTAACAGCTGGACGTGTTAACCATTTGCACCACCCAGGGGCTCCTACTTTTGTTCCAGACACTGTGAAAGGCCCTGAGGAATGTGCTCAGCATCCCTAAACTGAAGATTATCCTCCATTTTATGAAGCTCTAGACTTAAGATACTGTGAATCCCAAATGGAAAGTTCTTTTCAGGACAGATAGTCTTAAAGGTTATACTGAATAAGGCACCTCCATCCCAGACTATAATTTACAATGTACTTCAAGGTACATTCCGAAGCTAACTTATCAGGAGGTATTATTATTTAAAAGGAACCGTTCTGTGGAGGGTTCTTCACGGCTGAGGGAACTGATTGGTAATACTTGCTCTTAAAAATTTCTAGACAGCTTTGGCTCACTCCTATTCTGTGGCTCCAAGCTCTGGAGTTTGAGACAAGTGTTTAATCAGGAATTTTCCTTTTGAGAACAGTTTGAACCCTAAACATAGGCACCCCTACAGTCTACTTGAGACAATTACCACTATTGCTGAGGGAAGATACAAATTATTCTCTTTATAATTAAATGCAGATTTTGTTATATTGTTTCCCTCATAGCAACAGCTAAGGTGTATATTGTATCTTTACAAAATGTGTACACATTCAAAAGTTCTTATGATCATCACAAACCCAAAATCAAAAAAGGTTTTGGGTTTACACTCGCATGTTAATACCTCCTCCATTTTACAGATGAGAAAGCTGAGACTTGAGAGACCTGACTGCCAGCTAGCATATGGCAGAGTGAGAATCTGATTTTAGATATTTAGATCTCAAATGAATTGCTTTTCTAACTATGCCAATATTCTAGGCACCCAATATATGCTACCCAATAACTTTGCTCCCCACTGAAACTATATTATTCCCTATTTTTTTTATTTCTTGTGTCGATTTTTCCCCTTTTTTTATGTGTTTCTAATCCTTCTTTCTGGCCTTTTTATTAATATTTAATGTGGTTTAATTATGTTTTCTTTAAATAATTTTTAAAGGTAGAGTATCATAAATAAATTAATAAATAGATATATAAATATATAATAAATCTGAGGCTTGCTGATTCCCTTGGCAATAATAAAATTTAAATCCTATTTAGGTGGCAAAGAAAATGAAAAGTAAATATAGATATGAACTAGATTTTCACACATCCTCAGCAAGGTACTTATTCATTTCTGCTAATGAAGACACCTCCCTAATTAAAATCAATCCTAATCAAGAAAAGAGTCTTTACTGCTCCTGTTTAAAAAGGAGCTGTGGTGGCACAGCGGTTAAGCACTCGGCTGCTAACCGAAAAGTCAGTGGCTTGAACCCACCAGCAGCTCCATGGGAGAAAGATGTGGAAGGCTGCTTCCATAAAGATTTACAGCCTCGGAAATCCTATGGGGCAGTTCTATGTGGTCGCTGTGAGGTGGAACGACTCGATGACAATGGGTTTTGGCTTGGTTCCTGCTTAAGGCCCCCAGCCAGGAGGACCCATTCATTTCCTCTCTGTATTCTGAAACACTGAGCGAAACAAGTGAGATGATTTAGTGAAGCCGCGATTTCAAAAGAGGAGAGAGGAAGAAGCTACAAAAGCAGGGCCAAGGTAGGGTATTGACGTAAATATCAACACTCTCTCTCTGCCCGTCAATAAAATTACTTATTCTCTTGTCCAAAATAACTCTTCTTGCCTATGCTATATATTTCAATTCTTTCTCACTTCATTTTTTTCACTGCCTAAAATTCTACCAATTACAGATTCTAAGTGTCAGTTAATACCTCTTTTTTATAAATGTAAATATTTCTGGGATTTATTCATTCAACAAATATTTACTACACCTACAATATGCCAGGCAACGTGCTAGTCACTGGCAATATGAGTACAGACAAAACAAACACACGTGGGGATGAGGATATGCCATCATTTGAAAATTAGTAAAAATGATTGAAATTGAGCTGCTTTTCCTTTACTGGCCCTCCTGTGAAGTTATTTTCACTGAGGAAAGAGACTACTGCATGGGTGGGAGGAAGGCAGGTGGTTTGGGAGGTCCTTCCCTGATGAGGATGACCCATTATCAATTATTTGCCTTTTAGTTACAAATTCACCCTTCAGTGCATGCTCTGGGATTATGGGCTGAACTCTGAACAGCTCTCCTTTACAGTGAACATGATGTTATGCTTTCTCAGTATAGGGCACTGAAGAGGGATTGCAGGAGAAAGGGGATTTTCTTTCTGGTGCCTGTGTGCTGTGATTTTTGTTTTTGTTGCTCCTGCACTATTGCGGGTATGTAGGGACATCTGGTGGCTCTCTGCCCCAGAGCACACAGCCCCTCAGAGAGCTCACAGCCCTGGCCTGGGCCCAGTGACCACCTTCCTGCAGCCCTCCCAAAGCAGACACTCCATTTCAGGTCTCAAAGCCATAGCAGCACCCCCAACTCTATCTGTACAACTACCAGCCTTGTATGTCCTACACCCCCCAGAGTCTGTACCACTCTTGCCTTTCCTGTACCTTAGAAGACTGCTGTTTTCCCAGTAACTATGGATGAGCCAGCACTAACCTGGGCAGCCCAGCAAGCTTCTCCATCATCCAGTGGGCTGCAATCACACCTTCTCCAACAAGGCCTGAAACTCAACCTTGAGGAGGGGGCCATTTGTCCTTTTTTGGTAGTCTCCTTCAGCCTTGTTGTTTTGTTGTTAGATGCGGTCTAGTCCACCCCTGACTCTTGGCCACCCTGTGCACAGTGGGAAGAAATGCTGCCTGGTCCTGCCCCATCCCAAGATCAGTTCCAGATAGTATCCTTGTGATCCTTAGGGTTTTCATTTGCTGATTTTCAGAAGTAGATCACCAGGTATTTTTTACTAATTCATCTTAGTCTGGAAGCTCTCTGATGTTCATCTTGGTCTTTTCTTTCTTTCCTGTCTTTTTAATGACCTTTTACTTTCTTCATGTATGTTGTCTTTGATATCATCCCACACTTGTCTGGTCTTTGGTCATTAGTGTTCAATGTATCAAACGTATTCTGGAAATGGCCTCTAAATTCAGGAGGGATATACTCAAGGTTGTACCTTGGCTCTCGTGGATTGTTTTAATTTTTTTCAGCTTCAACTTGAACTTGTATAGCAGCAATTGATGGTCTGTTCTGCAGTCACACCCCGGTCTTGGTCTGACTGATAATATTGAGCTTGTCCATCATCTCTTTCCACAGATATAGTCAATTTGATTCCTGTCTTTACAATCTGGTGAGGTCCACATGTATAGTTGCCATTTATGTTGCTGAGAAGAGGTATTTGCAATGAAGAAGTCATTGGTTTTGCAAAATTCTATCATGAGACCTCTGGTGTAGTTTCTCTCACCACGGCCATATTTTCCAACCACTGATCCTTCTTTGTTTCTAACTTTTGCATCTGAATGGCCAGTAATTATCAATGCATTTTGATTGCATGTTTGATGAACTTCAGACTGCAGAAGTTGATAAAAATCTTCTATTTCTTCATATTTGGCGTTAGTGGTTGTGCATAAATTTGAATAATAGTCATGTTAACTGGTCTTCCTTGTAGGCATATGAATATTATCCTGTCACTAACAATGTTGTACTTCAGGATAGATCTTGAAATTTTCTTTTTGACCATGAATGGGATGCCATTCCTCTTCAATTTATCATTCCTCACATAGTAGACCATAGGATTGTTTGATTCAAAATGGCCTATACCAGTCCACTTTAGCTCACTGATGCCTAGAATATCGATCTTTATGTATTCCATTTCATTTTTAACAACCTCCAATTTTCCTAGATTTTCCCCTGAAACTTGCTCTTGAAAATGGAGTAGCTAAAGCGAATGGAAGAAATGATGAAGTAAAAGAGAAGAACAGAAGATTTCAAAGGGCAGCTCAAGAAGACAAAGTAAAGTATTTTACCGAAATGTGCAAAGACCTGAAGTTAGAAAACCAAGAGAAGAACATGCTTGGCATTTCTCAAGCTGAAAGAACTGAAGAAAAAATTCAAGCCTCAGGATGCATTTTGAAGGATTCTATGGGCAAAATATTGAACAAATCAGGACACGACAAAAGAAGATGGAAGGAATACACACAGTCACTGTCCCAAAAAGAATTGGTCGATGTTCAGCCATTTCAGGAGGCAGCATATGATCAAGAACTGATGGTACTGAAAGAAGAAGCCCAAGGTGCACTGGAGGCATTGGTGAAAAACAAGGCTCCAGGAATTGAGAAAATACCAGTTGAGATGCTTCAACAAATGGATGCAGTGCTGGAGGTGCTCACTGGTCTATGCCAAGAAATTTGGAAGACGGCTACCTGGCCAACTGACTGGAAGAAATCCATATTTGTACCCATTCTAGTGTAAGGCTATCCAACAGAATGAGGAAATTATCAAATAATATCGCTAATATCATACACAAGTAAAATTTTGCTAAAGATCATTCAAAAATGATTACAGTAGTACAATGAGAGGGAACTGCCAGAAATTTAAGCCAGATTCAGAAAAGGAAGTGGACAGAGAATTTCATTGTTGATGTCAGATGGATCTTGGCTGAAAGCAGAGAATACTAGAAAGATGTTTACCTGTGTTTTATTGTCTACACAAAGGAATTCAACTGTGTGGATCATAATAAATTATGGATAACATTGTGAAGAACTGGAATTCCAGAACACTTCATATTGCTCACGAGTAACCTGTACATAGGCCACAAGGCAGCTGTTAGGACAGAACAAGGGGATACTGTGTGGTTTAAAATCAGGAAAGGTGTGTGTCAGGATTGTATCCTTTCACCAGACATATTCAATCTGTTTGCTGAGCAAATAATCCGAGAATCTGGACTATATGAAGAAGAACGGGGCATCAGGATTGGAGGAAGACTCATTAACAACCTGAGTTATGCAGATGACACAACCTTGCTTGCCGAAAGTGAAAAGGACTTGAAGTACTTGCTGGATTACAGTATGGATTACACCTCAGCATTAAGAAAACAAAAGTCCTCACAATTGGACCAATAAGCAACATCATGATAGACAGAGAAAAGATTGAAATTGTCCAGGATTTTGTTTTACTTGGATCCATGATGAACACCCATGGAAGCAGCAGTCAAGAAATCACACGACATAATGCTTTGGGCAAATCTGTTGCAAAAGACTTCTTTAAAGTGTTGAAAAGCAAAGATGTCACCTTGAAGACTAAGGTGTGCTTGATGCAAGCCATGATATTTTCAGTCGCTTCATATGCATGTGAAAGAAGATTGAAGAAGAATTGATACTTTGAGCTGTGATGTTGGTGAAGAATATTAAATATACTGGGTACTGCCAGAAGAACGAACAGGTTTGCCTTGGAAGAAACACCTCCAGCGTGCTCCTTGGAAGTGAGGATGGCAAGACTTCATCTCATGCACTTTGGACACCTTATCAAGAGGGTCCAGTCCGTGGAGAAGAACACTGTGCTTGGTAAGGTATAGGTTCAGCAAAAAAGAGGGAGACCCTCAACGAGATGGGTTGACACAGTGGCTGCAACAATGGGTTCAAACATAGCAACGATTGTGAGAATGGCACAAAACCTGGCCGTGCTTTGTTCTGTTGTACATGCGGTTGCTATGAGTCAGAACTGCCCTGACAGCACCTAACGACAGCAAGCTCTACTGAAGCCTGTTCAGCAACATGCAAGCCTCCACTGACAGACACGTGGTGGCTGTGCATTAGGTGCACTGGCCGAAAACTGGACCCACCTGGGTCTCCCGCACGGAAGGCAAAACTTCTACCGCTGAATGGCCAAAGCCCCTCAGTCAGGCTTAGGGTGCCTTCTCGGCTTCTCTTTATACCTGGGTTTTGGTTATACCTTAATATTTGTTCTCCTACTAATAATTGTTTAATTAAACTTTTCCTGTTTAAATTACTATGTAGCTTCTGTCTCCTGACTGGACCCAGACTGATACCAGGGCTTTTCAATATAAGACACCAGGAGAGTGGCTAATGGTGAAAGAAGAAATACAAAAAGATGCCAACAAGAACCTTCACCAGTTCCAACAGTTTACACAGAGCTAAGACCAGCCCTAGGAGATGGAAAAGAAACTCAATTTCTCCTTTCCTTCTCCCCATCTTAATTCTCCTTTCCCAACTGAATCTCTGATTTTAGCACCTTACCGGGAAAATCTGGTGGCCTAGTGGTTAAGAGCTATGGCTGCTAACCTAAAGGCCAGCAGTTCAAATCTACCAGGCACTCTTTGGAAACCATATGGGGCAGTTGTACTCTGTCCTATGGGGTCTCTATGAGTCGGGATCCACTCAACGGCAGTGGGTTTGATTTCTGGTTCTTAGTTATCTAGTGTTGCTGTAACAGAAATACCATAAGTGGATGGCTTTAACAAACTGAAGTTTATTCTCTCACAGCTTAGGAAGCTAGAAGTCCAAATTCAGGGCACCAGCTCCAGGGGAAGGCTTTCTCTCTCTGTGGGCTCTGGGTGTAGGTCCTTGTCATCAACCTTCCCCTGAGTCTAGGAGCTTCTCAGCACGGGGACCCAGAGTGCAAATGACATGTCCCACTCCTGGTTCTTCTTGCTTGGTGGTAATGAGGTCCTTCTCCTCTCTGCTTGCTTCTCTCTTTTATATTTCAAAAGAGTTTGACTCAATATACAACTTAATTTTAAAGATTGCATCCTGCCTCATTAACATAACTTCTATTAATCCTACCTCATTAACATCCTAGAGGTTAGATTTACAATGTATAGGAAAATTACATCAGATCAGAAAATGGAAGACACGCACAGGATCCTGGGAATCATGGTCTAGTCAAGTTGATACATACTTTGGGGGGATACAATTCAATCCATAACATACCCCAAACTATAGATTAGGAGGGAGCCAGCCTTAGAATCTAACCCCATTTTTGTATTACAGTTTCTTTGTAAAACCTGTTTCAAGTTCCAAACAACTAATTTATACATAAACTTGAAAAAAAAACAAAAACAAAAAAGACGTTACAAAAGTGGACATTCCCTGTTACCACATTCTGAACACTTGGATTTAAACACTAAATTCTAATCAATCAAAGGACAAGAAAGTTAGAAGACAGCGTTGGCAGTGGGAGCAGAGTGGGTTTTTGCATCATGCCCACAGGTTTGAACCCGGCTGGTGATCTTGAGTACATTGAGAATCTCAGTTTTCTCTACTGTAAAATGGAAAGAATAGCAACCACCTCACAGGTTTGCCACGGGACTTACACAGTTGTATGTGTTGAAGTGCATCACATACAGTAGGTGCCACCCAATAAATATTATTCGCCTTCCCCTCTTTACCTTTTTTTAAACAAAAGCTTGTCATTTTCAATCGGAGAGCAGATACTTCTTGTCCTGGGATTCCTGAAACACAGGGGCTGCTCAAGGCAATTTTCCACCTTTGCAAAGTTACCTGGTGAGAGTCACCACTTAGGAACAGCAAATTCAAAGAGTTACCCTACTTTTACGTGGGCTGTTCACACACAGCCTGAGCCAGCTGACGGTACCAACGCTGGTTCACTGAATGTCTAAAAACCTTGTGTTAGGAAGCCCCTCTTCGCACAAAGTGTTTTAGGGTCGATATTATTTCAATATGTAATCACATCATTACAAATGTTTTCTTCAATTGTTTTGAGGCTATTAACATTTTTGTTGCATATGAGATTACGTGACTGATATAAGTGATAAAGAAGTTTCCGTCTTTCCTGCAGGAAATCTGTTTAAAGTGGAGCTCATCCTGCTTTTGGGGGTGCAGAGGATTGCTGGAAAGAGATGCAATGAAATGGCAATGAAAAGTATGCCAGAGATGTTAGTCAAGAACTGCTCAGAGACCTGGGGCCAATTAGGAAGGAACAAAGATACATACAACCTAGTTAAGCTAAAGAATCCTTAATTAAGCTCCTAGAAAGCCAAGGGTTTTAAAGTTCAAAGGATCCCTAGACTTCTGTCAAATTCCTTTCGGAGAGGGGGACCAGAGAACTTTCTAGTAGTTGTAGAGAGTGACAGACATAAGTAAAATTCCAAAAGAAACTTTAACATACCTGAAGCAAAGAAGGAATAATAGAGTTTTGAATACTATCTCTGTTTTATATATATATATATATATATGTATTAGGTTGTCTCTTGAGATGAAGTTTGCACTGAGTAATTCTTCTAAAAAAGACCATACATGTATCATTTATAAATAACAATGTTTAAGTTTGCAGAGTTATAAATATTTACGTTTCTGAATGACAATAGTCCGTAATGGATTTGTGTTCTTTCAGAAAACCTGATTTCCTAGGGAATACCAGAGTCTGCTCTGACATGGCTAAAGCTGCTCTCGTATTCAAATTTGACTTGGTAGGGCTTTGTAGCATTGCTTTGCTTTTCTTAAGTAAGTAAATAAGATAATAATTGCAATAACGACAATAACAGTGATGAGGTAGCCACCTCCTGTGTCCATTCGTTCACCAGCTTCTACAGCTGCTGCCACTCCACATCCTTGGGTCCAATCTTCCTTCACCCACACGACCACTGACCCATTTCAGACCCTCATCTTCCAGTTCCTGGACAATAGCAAAAGCCTTCTGTGGTATTTCCCTATCTCCACTCGCCTCATAGCCCAAGCCATCTGACTAAAAGACAAATCTATTTACATCATCACCAGCTTACATTCCATCAGCGGCTACCCACTGCCTAAAGGAGTAAGCCCAAACTCTGTAATACGTGTCTGAGGTCCTTCACCGTGTGGGCTGTCTGCCTTCTTCTCATCACCCCTGTCTACTCTTCCAGAAACATTCTAGACCCCCCACTGAACAATGTCACCACGCTTGCTCATAGTCCCAGCCTGTACATAAGCTCTTTCTCTGCCCGGCATAACCATACAACCTTGCTTCAAGGCAAGCTAGCAGTTGGCACTCCTTCAAATTAGTATTAGTTTAGAGAAAAGACTGAAAGCTTTGTGGGCAAAAGCTCATCCAAATAACCATTTAGCAGTTAAGCAGACCCACCTCCTAGGAAGCCACTTAGTGGCCATCTGTTTTCACATAAGCATATCCCTTGGGTGTCTCACTCCTCTACCCCAAGCAGTGTTTCAGAGCATTCCTTACAACCATCATCAGTGCTCTCCTGCGAGGAGTTCTAATAAACATAGTTTCACCATCTTTTAATTGTCAAGTGATATTTTAGCACCCCATATAAATTGGCACCCTGAAAGCTGGCCATCTGATCAACATCCTTGTCTACCATGACAAATTCCCACCCATCCTTCAAGGTTCAATTAGAGTATCACCTCTGAAGATGTCCCTACCTAACCTCCAACTCTCCAGCAGAATTAATTAATGAATTTAATCAATATTTTAAACTATTTATTATGTGCCAGTGATTTCTATTCTAAGTGCTTTACAAATATTATCTCACTTTTTCCTTACAGCAACAACTGTATGACTGATGTGCTATTGTTAGTGGCCTTGTTAATAGGCAGGGAACTGCCAGGCAGTGAGTCAGTGGTAGAGCTGGAATTCAAAGGCTCAGTGGGGTAAGCTTCCTCTGAGCCCGTCTGCAATGCCATATGGTCCGTTACTTCTTCCCTCTGCTGCCAGAGCCTCATGGGATTGTTTTCTATTCTATCAGGCATTTAATCATATATTAAATATTTACATCCACCACCTGTCTGTCAGTTTGTCGTACTGTGGTAGCTTGCATATTGCTGAGATACTGGAAGCTTTGCCACCAGTATTCCAAATACTAGCAGAGTCACCCTTGGTTGACAGGTTTCAGCTAAGCTTCCAGACTAAGATAGACTAGGAAGAAGGACCTGCTAGTCTACTTCTGAAAAAATTGGCTGGTGAAAACCTTAAGAATAGCAATGGAACATTGTCCGATACGGTCCTGGAAGATGAGCCACTCAGGTTGGAAGGCGCTCAGAATATAACTGGGGAAGAGCTGCCTCCTCAAAGTCGAGTTGACCTTAATGATTGAATGGAGTCAAGCTTTTGGGACCTTCGTTTACTGATGCAGCACAATTCAAAATGAAAAGAAACAGCTACAAACACCCATGAATAATCAGAACATGGAACTTACGAAGTATGAGTCCAGGAAAACTGGAAGTCATCAACAATGAAATAGAACGCATATACGTCAATATCTTAGGCATTAGTGAGATGGATGGACTTATACTGGCTGTCTTCTACTATGATGAGAATAACAACTTGAAGGGGAATGGTGTTGCATTCATCGTCAAAAAGAACATTTCAAGATCTACCTTGAAGTACAATGCTGTCAGTGTCAGTGATAGGATAATATCCACATGTCTACAAGGAAGACCAGTTAATGCGACGATTACTCAAATTTACACATCAACCACTAAGGCCAAAGATCAAGGAGTTGAAGATTTTTACCAACTTCTGCAGTCTGAAATTGATCAAACTTGCAATTAAGATGCATTGATAATTACTGCCAGTTGGAATGGGAAAGTTGGAAATGAAGAAGAATTGGTAGTTGGAAAATATGGCCTCAGTGATAGAAGCAATGCTGGAGATTGCATGACAGAATTTTGCAAGACCAATGATTTCTTCATTGTAAATACCTTTTTTCATCAACATAAACAGGAACTATACACGTAGATCTTGCCAGATGGAATACACAAGAATCTGTGGAAATACACCTGTGGAAAAAGGCAATGGAAAAGCTCAATATTGTCAGCCAGAACAAGGCCAGGGACCAATTGTGGAACAGACCATCAATGGCTCTTATGCAAGTTCAAAATGAAGTTGAAGAAAAGTACAAGTCCAACAGAGCAAAAGTAAAACCTTGAGTATATCCCATCTGAATTTAGAGACCATCTCAAGAATAAATATGACTTATTGAATAGTAATGACCAAAGACCAGATGAGTTGTGGAATGACATTAAGGACATTATACATGAAGAAAGCAAGAGGTCATTAAAAAGGCAAGAAAGAAAGAAAAGACCAAAATGGATGTCAGAAGAGACTCCGAAACTTTCTCTTGAACATCTAGTACCTAAAGAGAATGGACAAAACGATGAAGTAAAAGAGCTGAACAGAAGATTTCAAAGTATTATAATGAAATGCGCAAAGACCTGGACATAGAAAACCAAAAAAAGAAGAACACGCTAGGCATTTCTGAAGCTGAAACAACTGAAGAAAAAATTCAAGCCTCGAGTTGCAAAATTGAAGAATTCTATGGAGAAAATATTAAACAAGCAGAAAGCATGAAAAGCAGATGGAAAAAATACACGGAATCACTGTACCAAAAAGAATTGGTTGACATCCAGCCATTTCAGGAGGTGGCATATGATCAGGAACCGATGGTATTGAAGGAAGAGGTCCAAGGTGCCCTGAAGGCATTGGCAAAAAGCAAGGCTCCAGGAGTTGATGGAATATTAATTGAGATGTTTCAACAAACTGACTGGAGGGGCTGCCAAGAAATTTGGAAGACAGCTACCTGGCCAAACAACTGGAAGAGATTCCTATTTGTGCCCATTCCAAAGAAAGGTGATCCAACAGAGTGCAGAAATTATCTAACAATATCAGTAATATCACACACGAGTAAAATTTTGGTGTAGTTCATTCAAAAGCAGTTGCAGTAGTACATGAACAGGGAACTGTCAGAAGTTCAAGTCAGATTCAGAAGAGGACATGGAATGAGGAATGTCATTGCTGATGTCAGATGGATCCTGGCTGAAAGCAGAGAATGCCAGAAAGATGTTTACCTGTGTTTTATTGACTATGCAAAGGCATTGACTGTGTGGATCACAGCAAATTATGGATACTATTGCGAAGAATGGGTTTCCAGAAGTTAATGGTGTTCATGAGGAAACTGTATTTAGACCAAGAAGCCGCTGTTCAAACAGAAGAAGTGGACACCGCGTGGTTTTATGTCAAGAAAGGTGTGCATCAGCATTGTTTTATTCCACCCTACTTATTCAATCTGTGTGCTGAACAAATAATCCAAGATGATGGACTATATGAAGAAGAATGAGGCGTCAGGATTGGAGGAAGACTCAACAGTCTGCGTTGTGCAGTTGATTCAACTTTGCTTGCTGAAAGCGACGAGGACTTGAAGAACTTACTGAAGAAAATCAAAGGATACAGCCTTCAGTATGGATTACATCTCAACATAAAGAAAACAAAAATCCTCACAACTGGATCAATAAGCAACATCGTGATAAATGGAGAAAAGATTGAAACTGTCAAGGATTTCATTTTACTCGGATCTACAATTAACACCAATGGAAGCAGCAGTCAGGAAATCAAACAACAAATTGTATTGGGCAGATCTGCTGCAAAAGATCTCTTTAAAGTGTTGAAAAGCAAAGATGTCACTTCAAGGACTCAGGTGCACCTGATCCAAGCCATGGTTTTCAGTGGCCTCATATGCATGTGGAAATTAGACAACAAATCAGAAAGACTGAAGAAAAGTCGATGAGTTTGAATTACGGTGTTGGTGAAGAATATTGAACATACCATGGACTGCCAAAAGAACGAACAAATCTGTCTTGAAAAAAGTACAACCAGAATACTCCTTATAAGCAAGGATGACGAGACTTCATCTCACATATTTTGGACATATTGTCAGGAGGGACCAGTCCCTGGAGAAGGACATCATGCTTGGTAAAGTAGAAGGTCAGTGAAAAAGAGGAAAACCCTCAATGAGGTGGACTGACACAGTGGCCTGCAACAATGGGCTCAAGCATAACAACAATTGCTAGGATACCTCAGGACAGGGCAGAGTTTTGTTCTGTTTTACATAGGGTTGCTGAGTCGGAACCGACTTGAGGGCACCTAACAACAAGTATTTACATATTGGTTTTTGCTCTAGTTTTTGAGATCCCTTGTTATTAATGGAATTGTCTCACTCACCACCCCTCCCAACCCCCATCCCCCTAAAACAAAGATATGTTGAAGCTCTTTGAAAATGACCCATTTGGAAATAGCATGTCTGAAGACATTATCTGCTATGTTAACATAAATTCATACTGGAAAAAGGTGAGTCCTAACTTTATATGAGTGGTGTTCTTATAAAAGAGAAGGTACGCAGAGACATGGAGACAGAGGAAGGATGCCATGTGGCTTTGGAGAATGCCTGGAGCTACCAGAAGCTAGAAGAGACATGGAACAGATTCTCCCTCAAAGTTTCTAAAGTGATCAGCATGGCCGACACCCTGATCTCAGACTCCCACACTCCAAAACTGCAAGACAGTAAATTTCTGTTCCCATAAGCCACCGGTTCTTGGTGTATTAGTATCCGAGCCTTAGGAAAGGACAGCCCTAAAAGTAGGGCTGTAACCCATTTTTGTATCTCTAAGAATTTGCTGGGTCTCAATATATAGTAGACATTTTCTAAATACTTCTTGAATCATTAACTAACCAATTATTTATAAGTGAAGCCTGTGTTCAGATCTCTATGTCAAGAACCTAACTAAAGAGTCCATACATACACAAAAAAAATGCATTTCACACTGGGTGATTGAGAAGAATAGAGTATTTGGCCACTTCTTAAAGTTGAAGGAAATTGCTAAATTATACTTGCTAATTTTAAGTTCAATTACCAAGTTGCATGTGCAATAATGGGATATTTTCAAAAGTAACATTTATAATGTAGTCTATAAAAGTACATTAGTAAAAAAATATTTTCAGTGTCATCAATAAAGTGCAAAGAAGATAAGTTAATTTTCTGATAATCCTTTCTAAAAGAATTATTACAACTGAAAAATAATTAAGGCCAACCAGGGAGATAAAAACCTTCAAATTCAAGATGTGAAGAAATGTATGAGGGTGTGAAACAATTGTTTTAATTTTTTCTCATTTGGGAATTCATTTTATGCCTCCAAGTGCAGTATGAATTATTTGCCAAAATTAGTTGCAATCACTTACAGGGACAACTACAGGCAGATTCACACATAAACCTGTATAGTTGCTTTATTTGCATGTAAACTGTGCTACTGTCTAATCAGAAAGGTAACTATAGAAGTAAACAGTGCTTAATGTTGTAAAAAAAAATCCCCACACTCCCCCTTCTGATTTAAGGAAAAGGTAGAGGGTAAAAGAACTGGCAGTACAGCTAAAGAAAAGACATTCTTAGGAAGCATTTTCAGAAACCCCATTTTAATATAAAATTATGTATGACTTTTATCCAGTTTCTAAAGCTCTGTGTCAATTATCACCAGGTTTATGAAATATGCTAATCATTTTATCTTAGATAAAATGATTTAAATAAACGTTTAAAAAAAAACCATTGCCATCAAGTTGATTCTGACTCATAGCGACCCTATAGGACAGAGAGTAGAACTGCCCCATGGGGTTTCCAAAGACCAGCTGGTGGATTCGAACTGCTGACCTTTTGGTTAGCAGTGGTGCTCTTAACCACGGCACCACTAGGACTTCAAAATATACATACTCTTAGTGAAAGTTCCGACCTGCAGGCACAGACACTTGTTTTGTGAGGTTGAGATCTTCCCCTCCCCTCTGCCTAGGTTGTCGGTCCATGTGTCCCTTGGATTTTAGTCATGGTTTCAGTCCTTACACGACTCTCTTGGACAAGGACAAGGACAACTTGCTAGCTAGCTGTTTAGCTAGCTGATTAGGTACCATGAAAAGTCTTTCAAATTAACCAGTTGAGCACTTCAGTCCGTTATTTGCTAATTTATTCTTCCGATTCTATATTTTCAACTGAGCCTTCCCCCTTTTTCCAACCCAGGACAGGCAAATAAGAGTGTCTCGACAGAGCCCCCCTGTCTTTGTGCATTCCTTATTTGTTAGTGCATATTTCATATGAATATAAAGGCAAAGTGTGGCTTGGACTGATGAGAGACATCCTCACGGTGTTGGCAGCTCTGAGAAGTGATGAAGCCACTTTGGAAACCAAAGTGTCACTTAGTCACCCTTCTCCATGGTCAAATCCACGAATGACCCTGGGAAACAAACCCCACTGCATTGTGTTCTGATCTTAGAAATTCCTTCTTATAGGAAGGGCATTTTTTTTGCCTGTTTTTCAGGGCAGGGCTGGGTTGCCTAATGAGCAAAGCATGCACAGGCTTATTTTTGCTTAATTACTAATGTGTGGTGCACAATTTCATCAGCTTTCACCACAGATTAGTAAATAAGCGCAATTAAACCCATGTGTACCTTGCTTACTGTAAGCCTGTGCTTACCTCGCTCGCTGGTTCATCGGCCCAATTAAGACGGCACTGAAGACTGCCCTGAGAGATGCTAGAGTGGCCAGTGCGCTTTTGCAGATCACAGACTGAAGATGTCCAGTGTGTTCCTCACAAAGCCTAATTTCCAGTCTCAGATGCAGATCGAGAAATCTACCTCTCATCCTACATTATATCTTCCTGTGTCCAGACATCTGCATTATGCACATTGGAACTTCATGAAGATTCTGTAATAAGTGAGTGATAAGGTTTAGATAAGGTCCTCCCAAAATACGTGCTGGAATCTTAACCCCTACACCTGTACTTGTAATCCTCTGCGGAAATAGGGTCTTCTTTGTTACGTTAACGTGAGCCCTGGCAGCACACTGGTTAGGAGCCTGGCAGCTAACCAAAAGGTTGGCAGTTCAATTCCATCAGCCGCTGTTTGGAACCCCTGTAGTGCAGCTCTACTCTGTCCTATAGGGTCACTATGAGTCAGAATCAACTTGCAGGCCATGAGTTTGGCTTTTTGGTTTGTTATGTTAATGAGGCCATGTCACTGCAGGGTATGTCCTAAATCTAATCACTTCTGAGTTCTAGAAAGAACAGATGAGACACAGAAGCAGGTACACACTGGCGAAAACAAACATCGTGTGAGGATCGCCTGCAAACCAGAGAGCCGAGGAATGCCTGGGCTGCAGGCAAGAAAGGAACTGACATGGCTGACACCATTATTTGGACTTTTAGGATCTAGAACTGTGAGAAATTTTTGTTATTGTTACTTAAAGCCACCCATTTGTGATATTTCTGTTCCAGCAGCACTAAGACAGTGATCAATAAATATAGCTATTATAATAATTATTATTCAATCTTACCCTGGACTTCCACTTTCCATAGCCATTATATCTTTGTGTGTATGCACTGTGTGTGTATACACATTCACAAACATACACATACTCACACATTTAGGATGTGTATACATGAATAGTTTGTGTTGGTGACTTGGGGAAAATCTTTTTGGTTCTTAAGCTCTTCTTGGTGAATGTCATTTTCAGTATAACCTCAAGTTCAGCAAACCACATAAGTGCAAGGATGGCAGACACTCCATGGAGCCACTGTTAAAAGCTAGGTCAATTTATAAGCACTGCCATACCCGTGTCTTTAACTTTGCCTGTAGCTGTAGGCTAGACTGCATTTCAATCAGTTCGAGTTCAGCTGTCTGTTTTATTACACCCAGGCCAGAAACACTTTGGGGATTTTTAGTCCCTTCAATGACAAATGTATATTCAACCACTGCTGTGAACAGCAGCCCACAATGCAGGTCACTAAAGGACAATAAACGGAGTAGGTTTGTCAGAGAAATGTTTAGAAAAATGTCTCCATAGGTGCCTGCAATTGCCTCTATCTTCAATCTTTCCAATCTTTGAAAAGCATGGAAAGTTGTTTTTTTCAAGTCATGTAGGACAGAAAAAAAAAAAAATTGTGACTCTTAAGAAGGAAAAATCTAGATTGCCTACGACATTTCTAGCCAAACTATACACAAATTTAACTCCTTTACACGACAGACACAAGCTTTTTCTACTACTGAATGTGGTGGTTTACAGGGTATAACGTTTTTTAATAGAAATCAAGAAAGTCTATTCACAGATGCCACTCTGAGATTCTTTCACAAAGCTGAAATAAATGTCCTTAAATCTTACAATGCATCAACAATGCTCTGTGAGACACTGAGAGAAATTCACTCCGTTGTGTTGTCACTTAGCTGACACAATTGAGAGAAAGAGAAACACCTTCCTAAGATAGATGTCAGATGTGCTGATTCAAAAAAGACAGTGAAGTGGCCCTAATATATTTTCACTGTGGTGTCTGTGCCTATTGTTAAGGCCCAAGCTACACTGATGTCCCCAAATTATCTTCGTGAATTTCGTCCATTGTATAAAGGAGGCAGGAAATTTCCATCAAGTCTCATCCATCAACTGCAAACTCTTTCTGCTGACCCTGTATCTGTGTCCATCTGTTAAAAAATCCAATTAATTAATTTGTGCAAGACGCAAATTGTATTTAACTGAAAGTCTGTGAAATTTTAATTGTTGGCATTCACTTGTGGTCCTCCCACTGCAGAAATTCCAACTTCAAGTACATCTTGTGAGATAACTTAGTGCAATGATAACTTTTGATTTGCTTTTCTCTATTCTTAGGCCTTCACCATCAGGAACTAATCAGAGGACATGGAATGTCCCAGAGCATCAAAGCATAAATGTGTTTTTAATGTCTGAAGTCCCTTGTTTTACTAGTTTCTTAGGTACATACTTTTTCCCCTTCAATTCTACGTCTTGACTTCAAGAAAAAAAGCCTGGGATTTTTGATAGCAAGGTTTACCTACAGGACCACCAGGCAAAACCCACGTAACCAGACGTGTCTTAATCAAACTTGGGTAAGGATCAGCTTCCATAGAGAACAATCAAAGACGGTTTGATTTTCTAACATAAAATTCACAGTGGACGATAAGACCGGATCCAAATCAATACTCATTCAATACCGCATTTGTTTCCAGTAATAAGCGTTAAAAGGAGGCATTGGATGTTAATATGTCAGAATTCAAAATGAATATATGTACCTGGCGGTGCTATAAATACACATGCTGTGTTCGGTATTTACCTTTCATGTTCTTTTTGCCAGGAACCTGGCAACACTTCAAACAATTCGGGGAAGAAAAAAAAATCTCTGTGGGGAATATCCTTCAATAATACTTTTGTTTGAAGGCGCATGTGACTCTGTGCCACAGTTTTCCCTTTTTCAGCCTTTGCCATGACATAGGCCCCAAACCCCTATGACTGGAGAGACATGTGTCTCAGTTTTATGGATCACTGTACTATTAAAAATGTCCTTCTTTGGTGTGAATTCAGTTCCTGTTTTTTTTTTTTTTTTAAGAAAACTGGAGCTACTACCTTAAAAGTGTGCTTGCACCTCTGAAAGCTCTTTAACGTCCCATTTTAGGGGGAGCTGAGTTGGTGGGGAAAACATGTGAATTCTAATGAATAAAAGTAGACTTTTGACTTCCGCATCACCCTGGTCACCCCTTACTCCCATTCGAGGTCTCCTCAAAGCCACCACCTTATTCCTCAGAAAGTCCCTCCCTCCTTAAGCTATCTCTTGTTATGGAAAAAACTACTTCATAAATTAGCATGTTGCATATATAAGTAATTAGTTACATCACAAGGATCAAGGATGTTTGCCTCCCCCGTGCATTTTGTCAACCAACTTTATTGTGGGGCCAACTCTGGGCCAGGGGTTGTGCTGGTCATGGAAGACCAACCACAAGCAAGATACACATAGAGTTTACTATCTTTTAAAGTTGTACTTACACACTCCCTTTAATATTTTTGTTTTTGCCTTTTATTTATTTTCCCTCTATCATCCTTGCAAGAGTTTGTTTTTGTGTTTTTGGTTAGTCTTTTAAAAGAAGCAATGTTTATCTCCGTGGATGCTATCTTGAACTTTGTTTTCTATTTCATTAGTTTTTAAATTAACTTTATTATTTTCTTCCTTCTAATTCTTTAGGTATAACCTACTCTTCCTTTTTCTAACTTCCTGAGTTGGATGTCTGGCTGTTTAATTTTGAACCTTTTTTTTTTTTTTTAATAGATGTACTTGGCAGTTGTACATTTACTTCTACGAACATGTTTATTTGCATCTCACAGTTTTCAATATGTAACATTTTCATTGTTTGGGGGATTTGTTCTGAGTTATTTGAAAGGGTATGTTTTGTCATGTGGTTATCATTTTGAGTTTGATTTCTAACTTTTTGGTCAGAAATTGTGGTCTGTATGATATCGATGCTTTGGTATTTGCTGGTGCTGTTTCATGGCCTAAAAAAAAAAAATTCACTGCTGTCGAGTCGATTCCAACTCATAGCAACCCTGTAGGACAGAGTAGAACTGCCCCATAGGGTTTCCAAGGCTGTAAATCTTTACAGGAGTAGGCTGCCACACCCTTCTCCTGTGGAGTGGCTGGTGGTTAACAGCCGAGGTCTGTAACCACTGTGCCACCCCGTAAATGATATCTGTACCTGGTCTAGGTGTGTTTGAAAGGAGTACTTTTCTGTAGTTTTAGGCTACAAAGCTCTGTATATGTCCATTAGATGAAGCTTCTTCATTGTTATTCCACCCTCTACAACTTATACTAAGTTTTTGTTTTATATGTTAAAACACCACAGGTACGTGTCAAAATATCAGTATAACTGTGGATTTATAAATCTCCCCTTGAAATACTGGTAATTTTACTTTATACAATTTGAGGCTATATACCTAGCTATGTATAGTTGCAGAGTCTTACCTTTCACACAAGATTTATCCCTCTTACCATTATATAACAGTCATTAGTTCTAATCATGTTTTTGCTTAAAGTCTATTTTGTTTTGATATCAATTAGCAGCACTACCTTTCTTCTGGCGAGTGTTTTCCTTGCTTAAATTTTCTAACATCTTTTATTCTCTTTCTTTGTAATTATGTTTTAGACATGCTTCTTGTAAACAGAAGTGACTTTTTTGAGAGAATCTCTGTGCTCTCTCTGAAGAGTTTTGTCTGTTTACATTCCCATGATTACTGATACAATAAGAGATGCAGAACCAAAACCAAATCCATTGCTGTGAGTCGAGTCCAACTCATAGTGGCCCTATAGGACAGAGTAGAACTGCCCCAAAGATTTCCAAAGAACAGCTGGTAGATTCGAACTGTTGACCTTTTTTAGTTAGCAGCCATGGCTCTTAACCACTGCACTACCAGGACTCCACAATAAGGGATATGGATGGCTAAACAGAACTTAAATTTTTATGATGACGTAGAAGCAGCACCATAAAGGGAAAAATGAGATAAAAGGGGAAAAGGGGGTAGAAAGTAAAATAACCTCGCTGACTGCCTCATACTGTTCACTCAAATGGCCTAGGAAGATGGTCACTCCAGTAGTAACGTGCTTCTTTATTACTTAGAATCTGATCTTTAATACCATTCGCAACATTTGCAAAGGGGTCCTTGGGAAACAATGGCTGAGTGCAGGTCTGAGTGAAGAAGGTACAACGTGAGCCTGGATTATCTTCTTCTGCCACAGGGGAAGAAAATGTTCAAGATTAATGGAGCCTGTCAAAAGGACACCAGAGTCAACTTGAAGGGGCTCTTCACTGGCCAGAATGCTATCAATCTGAGCATCAAAAAGAAAAACAATTGCAGTTGAATGAGCCACGTGGCTTCTAGGAAAATCCATATGTCTGTAACGATGCTTAAGAAAGAGAAATCAAAAAGAAAAAACTCATTTGTTATCAATTAAGGCCACTATTAATACAGCTTCTTACTTGAAATTTATTAAATAAAGATAAGAAACTAAGCATTCATTCTGCCTTTCAAGCAAGTACGTTATTTGAGGATAACCAAATAGTCTCAACTGATGAAGCAAAAAGCCCTACCTTATAGAAGAATAGCAGCTAATACATTTAGGAGCAATGACGGAATTTGAAAACCATCACTTCACAACCCATAATGAAAGTTTTGATACAGGAGAAGATTATCAATTGTTAACAGTAAATAAACGGTCGATGGGGAATCTATCATCTATTTGATGCCAAAGGGGTACAGTATAGTCAGCCAGGTATTATGTGTTCCCTGGTCTAATAAATATGAAGTCTATAACATCACCAATTATATAGGTTAGGCAAAAACAACAAAAAAAAAGAATACTTATCTCAAACCCATCAAGTCTTCATCTAGCTTCCAGTTTACAGTAAACATAAGAGACAAAGGAATAAGACAATCAACAGCCAGGTAGCAATAACACAAATCCAGAAAGTGAGATTGCCCTAGTCTATTCGAAAAGTCAATGTCAAGGGAAACTGTTCTGCATTAAGAGACTTAAGACAAATAACAACCAGATACCTTGTGAGGCTCCTAAGTTAGATTCGAAAAGGGGGAAAAAACATTTTCTCTGAAAATATGCAAAATTTAAGTATAGACTTGGTATTGAGTGATTCTAAGGAATTATTACTATGTGTAATAATGTTATTTTGGTTATATTGAGAAAATGTTCCCATTTTTAAAGAAGCAAACTGAAAAATAAAATTGAATTAAAATTAAATAATGGCTGTATAACAAAATGCATCATGTCCTCATTTTTCTGTGACATCAATTTTGGTTGAATTACAATTCTCTAGGAAAAAATGGTTATTTTATGCAAAAAAATACATGTATTTGTATTCTGTTTATTTTATCTTAAAAGTTTTGCTTAAAATTTTAATATGCGTAATGAAATGTGTTAAAATCTGAAACTAATCAGTTTCTATACACTGTTCTCAAACAATTCAAGACCCTAGAGAAAGCTTTAACACTAATGTTGCTCCTTCAATCTTACATGTTGTTGTTGTCTGGCATTTTAATTCAAGTTCGTGTTTACACCCAACGAATCAGTTGTCATCATCAGGTTGTCATCAGCATCATCGTTATTATATTTAGATACCCCACATGTTTACATTTTGCTGGCTTATCACTCATTGCACCCCATATATTCTTTTTTGGTTCACAATTCTTCCTATAGTTCATCCTTTGATAATCCTTTCAGTATTGTTCAATGAGTAGTAAATTCTTCCAATCTTTTTTGTTTGAAAATGTCTTCATCTAGTCCTCACACTTAAATGGTAATTTAGCTGGATATAGAAACCTAGGTGGAAGGTTATATCTTGAACCTCATTGAAAATTTTTTCTTTGTTACCTGTTTGCTTTTGTTGCAAATGAGAAGTGTGCAGACAACTTAATTAGTATTAATTTGTAAGTATTATTTTTTATTCCTCTTGATTTTGGTGCTATGCCTTTTTCACTAAATATTTCTGGATATGAAATTCCCTTTATCCTGCCAGCAATATATTGTGCTGCCTGAATTTGAAAATTCATGTCTTTCATTAATTTTTGAAAAACTCTGAGCCTAGTACCTTTGAGTATTACCTCATCCCCATTCTTACTAGTTTCTCCTTCTGCATCTCCCTCCTATTGATTAAATTGAACCTGTCATTCTATTCTCCGTGTCTCTTAACCTCCATTTTATATTTCCTGTCTCTTTAACTCTATATGCTGAACTTTGCACAATTCCTTCAAATGTATCTTACAGTTCACTAATTCTCTTTTCAGCTGTGTCTACTAGATATGCCGTTTCAACAACTATATTTTTAATTAAAAAAAAAAAAACTATGTTTCCTTTTCTAATAGGACCATTCTTTTGTGCTTACCACACATATATTTAATATTTCAATACTATTGTCTCAATTTCTTGAGGCGTAATATTCTTGTTTCTTTTATATGCTGATTTTTGCTCAGGGTGGACTGTTTAATCTTGAGTTTTGAGCACTGATTTGTGAATTCATTATTTGGAGGATGAAATCTTTATCAATGAAACATTTTATGGTCTCAGTTCTAAAAATATTCCTAGTGAATTTTTCTCTGCTAGTACTCTCGTGGAACTCTGGTGGTGCAGTGGTTAAGAGCTTGGCTGCTAACCAAAAAGTCAGCAGTTCAAAGCTACCAGGCACTCCTTGGGAACCCTGTAGGGCAGTTCCACTCTGTCCTATAGAGTCTCTATGAATCGGAATCAACTCAATGGCAACTGGTAGGCTCCCATAGTTATCACTAGTCTTGGATCATTGGATGTTAATCTTTCAATTTGGTGGCTTCCAGACAATTCAGACAATGTAAATTCAGTTGATATCAATGTGAGGGCATGACTGTGCTTATCTGTTCCCAGAGCCCAGGCTGGGACACATAATTGTCATGATCATCTTCTCTAGCTCATATGCGGAATTTTTTTAAGATTCAGTTTTCACTGAGCACGTAGCCCTTGAGAGTCTTGCCTTTATGAAACTATAAGCTGTATCCATTCCAGATCCCTTCACTGCTCAGCCCCATTTCCCTTACACCTTTATGAGTGTTTCTATGACTGTTAAACACTTCTGCTTCTGCAGTTTCTGCTCACACACTTACGACAGTTGTTTTCACTTCCCTTTTCCTTTTTGGTCCCTATACCATTATTCCTGTCTATTTCAGTCTTTATTTTAAAGGATTTTCATTATATTTTATCCTGAATTTCTAGATGTTAACAGAAGTTGGGTTTCAGATTATCTTGTCTACCATATTGCCAGATACGGAAAAAAAAAAAAATCTCCTTTTTTTTTTTTTAAGTTGTATGAGAGAGGTAAATTTTCCACGTTGCTTTTTAACATTTTTACTTATGTTGCAATAGAAGAAAAAGTGAATTCATGCTTTCATGTCTCCCAGGATAAGCAGTGTGTTTCTGAAGTTCCTGGTACATAATCCTTCAAAATCTGTTACTGCTATTTCATTGACCAACATTTGGCCAATAAAAGTACTCCTGAAAAAGGAAATTAGGCAAAGATAGCACTGTCTTCTTTCATTTGAAATGTTCCTAGTTTTCATACGTTAATATTTTTTATCGTAAGTTTTAATGTCTTTTATACTGCTGTTTTTTCTATTCCTTGCAAATTATATTTTTTTTTGCCTCTTACTTCTCAGAAAACTTCTCCTGTACTTGTATGCTTTCCTATCCTTCTCTATCCCACTGAAAGTTAAGCCTTCTCTTATTAAGTCAACAATTCTTGAAACCCTTTTTCTCTCTTGATTCCACTATTGTTCCCAAATGACCAGGACTCCTATTACAGCCTTAGCTACTCTTCCTAATCCATTTTTACTGGACTGGCTGCCTCAGACATGATATTTTTATCTTTTACAGCACACTTTGCACTTCTCGTTCCTCACAATCTGCTCAACACACTGCTATTTCTTTCTATAGAATGGTACATGTGTCTTCCTACCCCCTTTATAGCATCAATAAATTGTTTTTTGGAGATCGAGAATCCTTTGATGCTTAAGTTCTTGGTGTCTACATTCTCTTCTCTTCAATCTCTGCCTCGTGAGTGTATCAATGTATCTTTCATGCATGGTGATTATTTCCAGAATTCTGAATTCAAGGTTTTCCATCAGTTACAAAGTTCCCCTTTTCCCCTCTTCCTTTCTCCTCAGATTCAAGCTTATCTAATGTCCTAACGTAATGGTTAATTTGAAACTGGTAAAAAATAAAAAAGCTATTTATTGTTACTGTGTTTAAAAAAATGACCCAATGCCACCAACAGCAGTATCATTCCAGAGCCAAATGGCAAGGAATAAAATAATCATCTCTTCTTCCCCATATCCTATCATAACCATATACGCACGATTATTCCTGCTGTCTCCACCATACATACAAAATAGTTTTTATTATCTTTCTACTTTATCACAGAAGCGTTGTCTAGAATAAAAGCATTACCTGCATCCTTAAGCACACCACGGCAGTACCCATGAGAGTTTTGCAGGAGGAGATCCAGAAGACAAATCAATTAATAAGTGCAAATTACGATAAATATTTGGCCAGCACCATGCTACCAATGGAGCCCTGGTGGCGTAGTGGTTAAGAGCTTATCTGCTAACAAAAATGTCAGCAGTTCAAATCCACCAGCCCGTCCTTGGAAACCCTAGGGGGCAGTTCTACTCTGTCCTATAGGGTTGCTGTGAGTTGGAATTGACTCGATGGTAACTGCTTATGCTACCGAAGGCAGAGCTCCTACCCTCAAGGGTCCTTCAATCCCTTAGACGAGAGAAATACGAGAGGATGAGGGAAAGGGAAATGAATTACTGCAGGTGGGCATGTGTTTAAGCAAACAGGGGTATGAATGACAATGAGAAACATCTTCAGAAGTTAAAAATATGAATGTATATTGAAAGACAGTTTTATTTTGATTCAAGAGTCTTCAAAACTTCCAAATCTTATATACTTTATTGTATCTCTTTTTCTTTTTCCATGATACTTTAAAAGAGGTGAAGGCGGACATTGGGTAAACTTCCAAAATGGTTTATTGTTGTAGAAATAAAACAGGAATAAACTTTTTTTTTTTTCCCAAAAGCCCACTGTTACTGAATCCAGATACTTGCTTGTGCTGTATCAGTCATCCAAGGCTGAAAGAATTTTTTTTTCTTTTTTCTCCAATTGATTTTTGTCATGCGGGGGTTCTTTGATGCTGTGTCACTGCGATTCATACCGACACATCCACAAGGTGCAGTTGAAAGACTATGGTAACCCTGCCTCAACTTGACAGCATGCCAGCGATCATATAGTCACGGAGCCTGAACATGTCCCAGCATTCCAAATCCACAAGGTGGCATTAGTGTTCACTTTTTTTTTTCTTTTTACGCAGTTTACTTTACGACTGACACTAAATTTTCTCTTTTAAAAGAAAAAGGTAAAGACTTTTCCTTTCCTGAGATATTTCTTAATATGATGAACAATGATTAGTTTGATATCTCTGGAGACACTATAAATAAAAGGAAATTACTTGCCTGCACCTTTATTCTTTGCATTTTTGTTTTAAAAATTGATTGCCTCGTTCCCCAAACTCCTAGGTCTCCCTTCTTCTATAAGACTCTGATGCTATACTGTCCATTATGGCCACTGTAGCCACATGTGGCTATTTAAATTTAAATTATTTAAACTGAAATAAAGTTAAAAATTTGATGATTCATTCACGTTAGTTACGTTTCATGTGCTCAATAGCCACATGAGGCAAGTGGCTACCATTTTGCATAAAGCAGTTAAACAACATTCTCACCTTTGAAGAAAGTTCTATTGGGTGGGGCTGCTGAAGCATTACAGCTCAGAATGTGAGCGTATATCCCAGAACTGATATATACAAATGATATCCCCTGTCGATGCATTTCCCTCTGACATTTACATTCTGATATGGAAATACAGGTGAAGAGAAAGTTGAAATTCAAATATGCACTTTAGCACACTTTTGCATACAAAGTGCTCTAGTAATATTGCTGGATCCTATAAAATATTCATATGTGTGACATGTGCTTTGTTGTTGTTGTTGGGTGCCATTGAGCCAATTTAAACTCATAGCCGCTCTATATGGCAACGTAGAACTGCCCCATAGGGTTTCCTAGGCTTTATTCTTTACAGGAACAGATTGCCAGGTCTTTTCTCCTGTGTTTTTGCTGGTGGTTTTGAACTGCTGACCTTTCAGTTAGCAGCTGAGCACTTAATGACTGTGCCACCAGGACTCCTACGAAATATTCACATGTGGGCCGTGTGCTTAGGGTGCATAATGTCTTTGCATAATATTGAGTATCTTCAGAGCAGCTATCGGTATCTATTTTTCTTTTAACTCCACTTCTATAATTTGAGGGGGGGAAGTTAAGTATTTTGCCTGGTAAGCAATTTAAAATTATCTTTATCTTCATGAAATGCATATGTAGTACGAAGATAAAATGTGAAAATACTAAGAAATATTCTGCCTGTAGTGGGCTATTTGAGACAACATTTCCAAACCCCTTCAGGGGTTCTCATTTTTCTTTCTACCTTTGGGAACATTTTGTAAACACTTGAGAAATGCTTCAATAGGCAATTGCACATGAGTGAAAGCCTTCTAATGGCAAGTTTGGAGAATTAACCCTGGTTTGATAAGGCCTACAAGACTGAAAATTTGATTTTCTTAAATCCATAATAGGATTAATGTCAGTTCACCAGAAGATACAAAGTAAAAAATGTAATTCTGACTAATGATAATGATGGTAGCAACAAAATGAAAAACCTGGATTAAAAATTACTAAATTGTACAAAAAAAATTCACTCCGAGCATCCTAGAAGTTAAATTAAAAAAAAAAAAAAAAAGTTGTATCTTTATCATTTTATAATACAAGAAGAATATGATCTTATGAGGAAAGTAAACATATCCAAACTCACAAAATCAGAGGGATGGAATGCAGGTGCCCTTTTATAAGGAACATTAGAATTACATAATAAACATTGTGTTTAATAGCAATTTTACAAATGATGTAACCATTTTTAGGACAACCCTGGATAAAGGTCAAAAATGCGTGTTGCTCTAATAGAAATTTGTCAACCTACTTCACAGAATGTTAAACTGATATATTCCAGGTTTGCAGGATTTAGGTCCTTGGGTGGTACAAACAGTTAACAAAAAGGTTGTGATATATTCCAGGCATGTAGGATTTGGGTGGCCTAACTTGATACAGGATAGAGCTTAGTGAATATGGGGAAATGAACGACTACAATGATCACTTCTACGTTGTCCTATCAAATATCAAAACTGTTAGCCAGACTTTTGACAGAAATATTAGTGTATAGCAAGAATTCGAGTTGGAGGTCACTTGGATGATGTGAGTTATAAGCTAATAACAGAATTGTAAGGGTTGCAAAAGTCTTAAATATATATATTCAATTGATATGAAATAATTCAATAATGGTGAGTAGTCAAATCGCACTTAAGGTCTATAGTAGTCATTGTTGATGTGGTTGCCATAGCAGAAAAATGTTGTCAAAAGGAGATCACTTGGGTCTCCCAGTTGGTCTCTCAGTCTTACTTCTACCACTCTCAGGTTATGGGACACGGGAAAACACTTAACCACTCTGAGCTCATTTTCCACATTTGTGAATTACGATAACAATGTCTACCACACGTTGTTGGTGTAAGGATTAAATGAAAGAATGTATGTAAAGTGTCTGGCACGTAATATGCTGTCAACAAATGTTAGCTCCTTTTCCCTTAATTCCCAAATCCATTTCCCATGCAAGTTAATATACTGAGAGATCAAGACCTGAATTTTTCAATGAAAAGTCTGACATAAAATTTCAGGAGATATTCAGCAAACCCAGAAACCAAACCCAGTGCCATCAAGTCGATTCCGACTCATAGCGACCCTATATTCAGCAGCTACTCTAATTCCTAGACAGACTTTTTATAGTTTTTTTTTTTTTAAACCAGGCATTCAACCTGAAGCTGCTTGCTGTTCGTAAAGATAGTGTCTACAACTCAAAGTAAGATTTAAGTGACGCCTTGAATGGCGCAGTCAGTTTGCAATCAGCTGCTAACCTAGAGGTTGGTAGTTCAAACACACAAAGCAGTGTCATAGAAGAAAGACCTGCTAACTAGCTTCTGTAAAGATGACAGCCAAGACAACTCTATGGAGCAGTTCTGCTTCGTAACACACGAGGTTACCATGAGGCAGAATCAACTTGATGGCAATGAGTTTGTTTTGTTTGTTTGTTTGTTTTCCTGGAGAAGAGTTTCCTCAGTCTTTAATATAGGATAACAAATCCAAAGTGGTAGTGTGGGTGAAATCTTCCATAATCTTAAACAGCTAGGTCAGAGAATCTATACTCATACTCCCAGAGGACAAAGAGAGGCCTCATACTGACGTCTTTGGTAGTCCACTAGTCCATTCTATTTAGTAAATACAGTCTGTTTTCAACAGAGCACCCAGGGTGATCTGCCTAAAACAAGCTAAACCATGTCACTCCTCTGCTCAAAACTTTCCAGTGGCTTCCTACTACAATGTCATTAAGCTTCAGAGGGCAAGGATCTTTGTTTGTTGTTTATGGCTATAAAACCAGTACATATGACACTGTGTAGTAGACGAAGGCCCTCAATCACTATTTGTTGAATAAATAAATAAATAAATAAGTGATTAATAAATAAAGCCATCAAATTGAAAGAACTTTGTGTGGTATCCCTGATTTCTGCTGAAATGCTGTCCTACTTATTTCTCCCAGGCCTTTCTTGACTTCTAAGCAAGGTCTCTGAAATGAAGTCAGAACAGTCAGTCCCTGGTGTGAAAGTTGTCACTTTCTTTCTGTTGTTCCGGTCTACAACCAGCACAGAGTCTCTCGCAAAAGACAGCTGAGTCTGAGCACTGTAAATGCCTCTTAATTTCTGCCCTGGAGGAGAGACCTCACTCTAGCCCAGTCTCCATGTCAATATCTAAACTTAGGGCATTAGGGCCTAAACAAGTCTAAGGCATAATTAGAGTTTTTGACCCCATCTAAGATGTACCTCTCACAGTTGGAGAAAAGTAAGGATACATTAAATAGTCAATTATCAATAATGTTTTGTTCATTTTGTAAGTTGGCTATCACAAAATTTATCTTGGGGGTTATACTAAACTGATTTGAGTAGTAGATATGAGTTTGATTAAACATTTCTCTCTTTGACTAAGATGTCATTGCAAGAATAATGGCCTGTTGGGAAACAATTTTCTTGAACCAGGTAATCTATTAATAGAATTTCCTAAACCATTTCCATTCTTGACATTCAGGGCTTCTGAATTCACTATGTTGATTAAAGGATGACTCAGACACGGTCTCTACTTAGGACTTGAAAAGTAGACTTTACATCTTCACTGAAAGTACGTGTGTGTGTGCGTGCGTGTGTGTATGTAAAAGAGAGAGAAAGAGGAACTGGCTTACCAAATGGTCAAAAAATAGATTCTCATTGATTTGCATCAGGATAATTAAAATAGTCTGGCTGATGTTAACTATGATCAGTGTGACCAAAAAGCCCTGAACTCTACTAAATGCATGTGGTTAGGGTTCTAGTGCTTTTTTTTTAAGTTCTAATGTTTTTATTGTGGGGGAAACGTCTTCTTGAAATTCTCATTATTAAAAAAAAAAATTAAGGAAAAGAAAAAGCTCCTAGACTGAAGGGTCAATAAGTAATATTTAGAAAAATAAACTCAATGCCTTAGAATGATGCTTTTCAAAATGTAATGTGCTTACATGACACTGAGGAGTCCCTAAATGGCATAGTTAAATGCCTCAGTACTAGCCAAAAGGTTAGCGCCTTGAACCTACCCAGAGATACATCAGGGACAGGCCTGGTGATCTGCTTCCAAAAGACTAAAACCTTGAAAACCCTATGGAGTAGTTCTATTCTGCCCACATGGGGTCGCCATGAGTCAGAGTCGACTCAATGGCAACGAACAATGACAACAGTACATGACACATTTGAGCCTACACGCATTTCAGTTTGTTGTATTGTGGTGGTTTTGTGTTGTTATGATGATGGAAGCTATGCCACTGGCATCTTGAATACCAGCAGGGTCACCCATAGTGGACAGGTCTCAGCAGAACTTCCAGTCCATTACAGACTAAGATGAAAGTCCTAGAACCTACTTCTGAAAATTAGCCAATGAAAACCCTATGGATAACAATAAAATATTATCCTATCTAGTGCTGGAAGGTGAGTCTTGTAGGTTGGAAAGCACTACACAATAGTCACAACAATGGGTTCAAACATAATACTCATGAAGATGGCACAGAACTAGGCAAAGTTTCATTCAGTTGTACATAAGGTCACCATAAGTTGGAGCCAATTCAGTGAAAACAACCAACACCAACACTTGTTACCTGAGGATCTTGTTTAAAATATAGATTTTGGTTTAGTAGACCTGTAACGGGGCTGAGATTCTGCACTTCTAACAAGCTCCAGGTGAGGCTGATACTGCTGGTCCACAGACCACACTTTGAGTAGCAACGTTTTGGAACATGCAAACACAAAAGGCCTAGTTCCACAAGTTGAGAAAGAAGACACTCACACAATTTAAATGCCAAGGGTGGTTTTAGAAGACCCTTGAATCATTGTTAGTTCATTTCTGTGACCGTGATCACATTATGGTAAAGAATTATTACTTATCAATAATTCAAGCTCCCTTCATCTACAAGTGTGAGCCATTGCTGCTCACACTGTTGCCATGAGTCTTCATTGCTTGAGCCCAAAACCTACAGGATGATATGAGTCTTTTCTTATGCCCTTCTCACAGTTATTGGACAAAGAAACAGAATGGTATGCAGTGCCACAGTATGAAACAACTTCCAATGCTTGGAATCACTTAGCTTAATTCAATGAAAATGCTGTTAGCTGTCATCGAGTCAATTCCAACTCATGGCGACCCTATGTGTTACAGAGTAGAACTAATCCATAGCGTTTTCACACCTGAAATCTTTATGAAAAGTCCCTGGGTAGAGTAAATGGTTTTCGCTTAGCTGGTAACCAAAAGGTTAGTGGTTCCAACCCACCCAGTGGTGCCACGGAAGAAAAGCCCTGGTGATCTGCTTCCATAAAGATTATGGACTGAAGCTATAGGATAGTGGAGCTGTTCTAAAGTAATTGGGACATCAACCAGAGAGGAATACAAACATTGCTTCAGAAAACATAGATACATTTGAATTTAATATAATTTAGTGCTGAAATTACAGTAAAATTCACTTGATAAATAATGCTTTCTATTTCCTTGATCCTTTTAAGTTATTAGTTTCATCCCTAGGTGACTATCCTTAGAACATAATGTTTATGTTGTTATTAGATATCACTGAATCAGTTCCGACTCATAACGACCCTATGTACAACAGAACGAAAAACTGCCTAGTCCTGCTCCATCCTCACAATTATTGCTACATTTGAGCCCATTGTTGCAGCCACTGTGTCAATCCATCTCATTCAGCGTCTTCCTCTTTTTTGCTGACCCTCTACTTTTCCCAGCATGATATTCTTCTCCTGGGACTGGTCCCTCCTGATAACATATCCAAAGTACACAAGACAAAGCCTCATTATCCTTGCTTCAAAGGAGGATTCTGGCTGTACTTCTTCCAAGACAGATTTGTTCATTCTTCTGGCAGTCCACAGTATATTCAATATTCTTCACCAACACCATAATTCAAAGTCGTCAATACTATCTTCATTTAAAAATATGTTTGTGCCCCATAGTCACCGGACTGTGCACTTTGAACGGACTCGACACTAGCTATGGTTCATCCTGAACCACTCACACCCTTTTGTCTAGAATCCCTTGAGATGGAGTGTGCATTTGTGCAATTTCTAATCTGGTTAAGACTGTAATCTAAAATGAAACATTTACTATTGTTTCTGTGTAAAACTAGTGACCTATATGGAGATTAAACCTACAAATTTGGACTCATTATCATCATAGTCAACCTGTCTTAGCTAACTCCCAGGGGTCATTATTACCCTGACGTATTTTTAGCTAAAACTCAGAATACAGTCTCATAATAATGTATCAGTGCTGTGGGAATGGGCAAAGTCTAGCAAGATTTCAAAGATAAAGCAAAAATTCAGGATCAGGGATTATGAAATGGGTACAAACCAAACGTGTGCAGAGGTAAACATCCAGAATCCAGGTTAACAAAGAATGAGGGTTAGAAGCCAGATGAGTAGTCTAAAGTGACTTATGTTGACTGACCACTCAGAGCAAAGCAATGATGTAAGTTCACAAGCAAGAAGGTAAGGCAATTAAGAGTTAGAGAAGCGTAAGTGATACACAAACAACAAGGGAAACCGGTTGCTGGAAACAAGTTCCATCACAGTCAGTTAGTTTGTGTTGCAAACAAACCACCCTAGAAATAAATGGATTCAAACCATAACCATTAGTTATTTGTCATGAGTATACAGGTCCAGTAGGAAGTTATTTCAGGTGCTCTGGGCCAGTCTCAGCTGATCTTGGCTGAGCAACCACATCTGTCTGTGATCAGCTGTTGAGTTGGCTGGTCTAGGACGGCCTTGGCTAGAAAACTCAGCTCTTTGCAAGGTGGCACTGTTATCCCTCCAGCACGTTAGCCCTTGCATGTTCTCATTTTGAGGTCCAAGAAAACAGGCAGAAACATGCAAGAGTTTTTTAAAGCCTCTTCATGTATCTAGTTTACTACTGTCCCATAGGCCAAAGCAAGTCACATGATTAAGCCCTGTGTGTGGGTAAGCACTATCAAAGAATGCTGGTACACATTGGAACCATTAATCCAATTAATATACCACAGAAAAGAACGAATATCAGGGCATTAGTAGTTCAGAGTGATGAGAACAAGTAAGTTCATACACCTTCTGATAAAGGATAACCTGGGAACTGATACATGGAAAGATAATTGTGCTCGCTGTAAATACTTGCTCATAAATAATTAAAGAAATAAAGACCATTAAAATCCAGGCTGTACATTTTCTACCTGCTACGGTTTATGGAGGCAATGTGGGAGACTGAAGCTAGATATAAAGACAATCTTGCTGACAATGAGAGTTGTTAAACACTAGAATGGATTACTGAAGGAAACTGTAATTTTCTTTTTTAAAAAAAGTACTTAAAACCAGACTAGCTACCTAGTTACTCGTATATTTTCTTAGACAGAAACAGAAAGATGAACTAATTGACCTTCCAGAGTTCTTCTAGACCTATTATTGTCATTCTGAACCTAATCACACAGTAGAAGAAAAAGTCTAACAGCCTGCCTTTTATTCCCACATTTAGCACACATTCAGGACACATCTTCTTTGTACTTGGCACTTTGCTAGGTGCTAGGGATGTAATCCCATCTTTTAAGGGGATCATAGGCTTTGGTCAAAAGATGTAGTAAAAATGCTCTGTCTACATTAGTTAACACACGGTAGTGACAGAAGGTGCTTTTTAAAACAATGAATATCTTCAAAGGACAAAGGATCCTATCAAGAGAAAAATGCTTTGCACTTGGTCTCTGCCTATCTTTTGTGCTGGCCAAAGAAGCACGTGGTCCTTTTGTTCAACTGAGTTAATTCGTTGATGGGTTTGAGATAGACAAAGGGACTAGCTATAGGTTTGGAGCTGGGAAGAGCAGAATTCCTTGCATAATCAAGTGAGAAGAATTTGTGGTTCTCTAGGAAGCCTAGGTGAGAATGGGGGAGAAATAGAGATGGAAAAGAGAAGGCAAGAGTACAAGCATTGCATGGGGTGACATGTCTAGTGAAAAATTCTTTCACCTGTAGTGCTAAACCTTTTAAGAATCTAACAATCTAACTTTTAAAAACCTAACAAGAGAGATTTCCAGTTCAGACTCTTATCTCCCTGCTTTTCCCTGTTAAGTACAATCATAAACCCTGGAAATAAGGCATGAAAAAAATCAAAGAATGCTGAGAGGTAGTAAGAGGAAGACAAACTGGTTAAGGTCCCCTGGACTGAAGAAACAACATAGCATTAGGGCATCTTATGACCTCCTACCCAACAGAAGAAGGAAATCTAGGACCAGAATTTCCTGACTGCAAAACTAGTGCTAGAAGGTAGTCCGGGCTGGCTTCGACCTTACCCTGATGGAACGGGAATCCCACAGACAACATCAAAGGAGCCTAGCAGAACCAGGGTGATGGATCACAATCCCCAGTGACAATAAGTGACCAGAAAAGCATGCTCCTCCCTCCCAGTCCTCAGACTTACCTCCTCTACCCAGAGGCAACACTGGCATGAGCACCAGCAATGGAGATATCACCCAAAAGCACCCAGCCATGAAAACATTTTCCCCCCCACAAGCTAGAAACACATATGAAGTGACCTGGTCTTATGAAACTCCTTCCAACCCCTCAGGAAGCACTGGTAGGTACCAGTGGGAGCTCCAAAGATCTAGCCTAAAGAATAGCTAAAGGAAGTATTTCAAACAGAAAGGACATAATCAAAGAAGGAATCCACAAGTCTGAAGAAGGAAGAAAGAAAACTGGAAAACAAGAAATATGAGTAAATACAGTATAGATCATTTTCCTTATATTTCTAAAATGCACGATATAATTGAAACAAAACTTATAACATCATCCAATACTTAGCACAATGATACTTAAAAGTTGAAAAGGCAAAAAAAGTAAATGGAAGTAAGGTCTCCACACCTAACTTGAAGTGACAAAACAGTGATATCAGTAAAATATAAAATTATCAGCAGGCTGTGATAAATCGCATATGTATATTGTAAACCTCAGAGCTACCACTAAGAAAACTATAAAAAGTGATATATTTTAAAAGTTTAGATAAATCAAGATGGAATCCAAAAAATGTTTAAGTAACCCATAGAAAGTCAAGGAAAGAGAAAGAGAATGATGAGAAACAGAGGAAAGAAACAGAAAATAAACAATAAAATGCCAGACTTACTTAGGGTCAACATATAAATAATTTACATAAGGATAAGGTCTAAATACACCAATTAAAAGGCAAACATTGGCAGAAGGATTAAAAGAAAAAAATGACTCAATTATATGCTGTTTATAAGGAATTCACTTCAAATTCAATGACACAAGTTGACTGGAAGTAAAAGGATAGAAAAAGATATATCATAAAAATGTTACTAAAAAAATTTTTAAAAGCAGGAGTAGTTACATTAATGTCAAGAAGTAGGCTTCAGAGCAAAAAAAGTTACTAAAGACAAAGAGGGACATTACATAAAGATAAAGGAGGACAAATCTACCAGGAAAGCAAAACAATCCTAAATGGGTAAACACTAGACAAAAGAACCTCAAAATACATGAAATAAAAACTGATAGAGTTGAAAGGAGAAATAGTTAAACCCCTAGTTATGGTTGGGGACTTCAACCCCTTTCCCAATTCTCAGCAACTGATGGAACTACTAAGTAGCAAATCAGCAACAGTTAGAATTCCTAAACAACACAATTAGCCAACACTATCTAACTGACCTACATTATCCAACAGTAGAGCAGAATATGCTTTTTTTTTTTAAGTTCCCATGGACCATTCACCAAGATAAACTACATCTTGAGCCATAAAACGGAACTTCAACAAGCTAAAAAAAAATCTAAGTCTTACCAAGTATGCTCTTTGACCATAATGGAATCAAACAAGACACCAATAGCAGAAAGACAACAGAAAAATCTCTAAACAATTGGAAATTAAATAACATACTTATAAATTACCCACAAGTCAAAAAGGAAGTCTCAAAGGAAATTAAAAAGAAAATAGAGACTTCCAGGAAGATGGCAGTATGAACAGGTCTAAAATCCTGATTCTCCACATGAGCATAAAGAAAAGCAACTAGAAATTATAATGTTAACTCTGTTAAAACTCTGAAAATTTCCAGAGGATTCGAACAACAAAAGAAAGGCAATATTTAAAAATAAGATTTTTTTCCCACTCTCTCCACCTCTCCCCCTCCCAGCATGTCAGGTCAGCTACAGCTGCACTGGGAGGCCAGTTTGTTCTCTCAGAGAGGGGCCTGATCTCTGCCTCTAAAGTGAGCAGAGAGGACATGGCGGGCAGGCTGTTCAGTGTGTCTGTTCTGATCTGTCTGAAAGATTGAAGCGTGAATTGGAGCTCACATGGGACAGAGTAGGGAGCAGCAAGCAAACACTTAATGCTATGAACATCTAAGAGAAAAAAAAAGAGTAGCTGGAAGAAATTAGTGTTTTCAAAAGCATCATATATATAAGGGATTGAAAAAGTCACACTCATACACAGTAAACATTTTGTAATATTTTAATGTCCCACTTTCAACAGAAAATCACAAGGCATACAAAGAAACTGGAAATTATGGCCCATTCAAAAGACAAGATAAAAGGAGAGAAACTGTTTCTAATGAAGCTGGATAATGAAGAGAATGAAAGATGTTTATACAACAGTTTTGAACATGCTGAAAGAACTAAAGGAAAATGTAAAAAACCAAAGGAAATCAGGAGAACTATACATGAACAAAATAAAAATGACAATAAAAAGACAGACACTATAAACAGCAATCAAACAAAGTTACTGGAGCTGAAAAACACAATACAGTAAGTCCTCAGGTTAAGAATGTCTGACTTATGGACAACATACATAAAAACAGACCACCACAAAGCCTATTATACTAAAAAATTGAATTAAATAAAATGATGCATAATAACTAACACACGCACCACTTTGTGACACTCACAAGTGTTTCTTAGATGTTTTATATGTATAAATACATTGCTGTCAACTCTGACTTGTGACAACCCTATAGGACTGAGTAGAACTGCCCCATATGGTTTCCAAGGAGTGGCTAGTGGATTTTAACCGCCAACCTTTTGGTTAGGAGCCAAGCTCTTAACCTTACACCACCAGGACCCCTTTATATGCACACACACACACAAAAAAAAAAAAAAACCCAGTGCCGTTGAGTCAATTCTGACTCAGAGCAACCCTATAGGACAGAGTAGAACTGCCCCATAGAGTTTCCAAGGACCGCCTGGTGGATTTGAACTGCTGACCCTTTGGTTAGCAGCCCTAGCACTTGACCACTACACCACCAGGGTTTCCTTTACATGCATAGAAAAGTAAAATATATACTATATGTTAAGACAAACATTTGACTAACTGACACTAAGTAAGAACCGTATATACCTATTCTAACTTACTAAGAAATTCAACTTAAGGACAGACTTAGGAACAGATCTCATTCTTAATCTGGGGACTGCCTGTACCTGAAATTAAAAATGCAAGGGAGGAACACGATAACAGATTTGAGCTAACAGAAGAAAGAATCTGTGATAAAGATAAACCAACTGAAATTATTGAGTCTGAAGAGCAAAAAGAGAAAAGGATAAAGAAAATTGAACAAAGCCTAATGAAATTGTGAGACACCATGAGCCAGCCAACATGCACGTCACGGGAATCTCAGAATGAGAAGAGGGAGAGAAAAAAGGGTAAGACTAATATTTGAAGAAATAAGGGCAGAAAACATTCCAAATTTGATGAAGTACATGAACCTACAAATCCTAGAAGCTCAAAAAACTAAAAGTAGGATAAACCCAAAGAAATCTACAACTGGAGAGAAACCTGAAAGCAGCAGGGGGGAAGTAAATTGTCATACATAAGGGATGGTCAATACTTTTAAGTGCTACTTTCTCCTCAGAAAACTAGGAGGCCAGAAGACGGTGGAATAACATACTTAAAGTGCTGAAAGAAAAGAATTGTCATCCAAGAATTCTATATCTGACAAAACTTTCCTTTAAAAGCAAGACCTAAATTAAGACATTCTCAAAGAATAGCTAAGGAAGTTTGTGATGACTAGCACTGTCTTACACCAAATGCTAAAAAGGGAGTTCTTCAGAAAGAACGGAAAGGACACTAGACAATAACTCGAAACTGTATGTAGAAAAGAAATGTCTCTGATGAAGATAATTTCATAAGCAAATACAAGGCCTAGTTTTACATATTTTTGATTTGTTTCCTTAATAGTTCCCCTACATGTCTGTCAGTTTGTTGTACTGTGGGGGCTTGTACGTTGCTGTGATGGTAGAAGCTATGCCACCGGTATTCAAACACCAGCAGGGTTACCCATGGTTTCAGCTGAGCTTCCAGACTAAGACAGACTAGGAGAAAAGACCCAGCAATCTACTTCTAAAAAGACTGAGCCAGTGAAAATCTTACAAATAACTGCAGAACATTGTATGATATAGTGCAGGAAGATGAGCCCCTCAGGTTGGAAGGCACTCAAAATACAACTGGGGAAGAGCTGCCTCCTCAAAGAAGAGTTGACCTTAATGATATGGATGGAGTCAAGCTTTCGGGACCTTCATTTGCTGATGCGGCACAACTTAAACTGAGAAGAAACAGTTGCAAACATCCATTAATAATAGGAACCTGGAATGTAAGGAAGTATGAATCTAGGAAAATTGGAAATCATCAAATATGAAATGGAACACAAAAACATCAATATCCTAGGCATTAGTGATCTGAAGTGGACTGGCATTGGCTATTTTGAATCAGACAATCATATGGTCTACTATGACATCTTGTAGAGGAATGGTGCTGCGTTTATCATCGAAAAGAAAATTTCAAGACCTACCCTGACAACACTGTCAATGATGGGATAATATCTATACAACTACAAGGAAGACCAGTTAATATGACTATTACTCAAATTTACCTACCAATCACTGAGCCTAAAGATGAACAAGCTGAAGATTTTTACCAACTTTTGCTATCTGAAATTGATCAAACACCCAATAGGGAAGTGTTGGTACTTACTGGTGATTGGAATATGACAGTTGGAAACAAAGAAGGATCAGTAGTTGGAAAATATGGCCTTGGTAATAGAAACGATGCCAGGGGTAAAAAAAGAAAAAAAAAGAAAGAAACAATGACTTCTTCATGGCAAATACCTCTTTTAACCAACATAAACGTTGATTATACACCTGGACCTCAACAGATGGAATACACAGGAATCAAATCGGCTACATCTGTGGAAAGAGATGATGGAAAAGCTCAATATCATCAGTAAGAACAAGGCCAGGGGCTGACTGTGGAACAGACCATTAATTTCTCATACACAAGTTCAAGCTGAAACTGAATAAAATTAGAACAAGTCCAGGAGAACCAAAGTACAACCCTGAGCGTATCCCACCTGAACTTAGAGACCACCTCAAGAATAGATTTGATGCTTTGAACACTAATGACTGAAGACCAGACAAGTTGTGGAATGACATCGAGGACATAATACATGAAGAAAGAAAGATGTCATTAAAAAGACAGGAGAGAAAGAAAAGACCTAAATGGATGCCACAAGAGACTCTGAAACTTGCTCTTGAACTTCAAGTAGCTAGAGCAAAAGGAAGAAATGATGAAGTAAAAGGGCTGAACAGAAGATTTCAAAGGGCAGCTCAAGAAGACAAAGTATAATGACATGTGCAAAGACCCAAAGATAAAAAACCAAAAGGGAAGAACACTGCATTTCTCAAGCTGAAAGAACTGAAGAAAAAATTCAAGTTATGATATTGAAGCATTCTATGGGGAAAATATTAAACAACGCAGGAAGCATCAAAAGAAGATGAAAGGAATACACACAGTCATTGCACAAAAAAGGATTGGTCAACGTTCAACCATTTCAGGAGGCAGCATGTGATAAGGAACCTATGTTACTGAAGGAAGAAGTCCAAGCTGCACTGAAGGGATTGGCAAATCAAGGCTCCAGGAATTGACAGAATACCAATTGAGATGTTTCAACAAATGGATGCAGTGCTGGAAGTGCTCAATCATCTATGCCAAGAAATTTGGAAGACAGCCACCTGGCCAACTGACTGGAAGAGATCCATACTTATGCCTATTCCCAAGATAAGTGATCCCACTGAATGCAGAAATTATCAAACAAGATCATTAATATTACACACAAGTAAAATTTTGCTGAAGATTACTCAAAAGCTGCTCAAGCAATATATCAATTAGGAACTGCCAGAAACTCAAGCTGGATTTGGATGAAGATGTGGAACCAGGGAAATCATTGCCAATGTCAAATGGATCCTGGTTGAAAGCAGAGAATACCGGAAAGATGTTTTCCTGTGTTTTATTGACTATGCAAAGACATTCAACTGTGTGGATCATAACAAATTATGTATAACATTGGGAAGAGTGGGAATTCCAGAACTCTTAATTGTGTTTATGTGGAACTTTCACATAGATCAAGAGGCAGTCGTTTGAAAAGAACAAGGGGATACTGAATGGCTTAAAGTCAGGAAAGGTGTGCTTCAGGGCTGTATGCTTTCACCATACCTATTTAATCTGTGTCCTAAACAAATAATATGAGAAGCTGGACTATATGAAGAAGAACGGGGCATCAGGATTGGAGAAAGACTCATTAACAACCTGCATTATGCAGAGAATACAACCTTGCTTACTGAAAGTGAAGAGGACTTGAAGCACTTACTGATGAAGATCAAAGACCACAGCCTTCAATATGGATTACACCTCAACATAAAGAAAACAAAAATCCTCACAACTGGACCAATAAGCAGTATCACAATAAATGGAGAAAAGATTGAGGTTGTCAAGGATTTCATTTTACTTGAATCTACAATTAACACCCATGGAAGCGGCAGTCAAGAAATCAAAAGACACATTGCGTTGGGCAAATCTGCTGCAAAATACCTCTTTAAAGTGTTGAAAAGCAAAGATGTCACCTTGAAGAATAAGGTGCACCTGACCCAAGCCATGGTGTTTTCAATCACCTCATATGCATGTGAAAACTGGACAATAAATAAGGAAGACTGAAGAAAAATTGATGCCTTTTAATTGTGGTGTTGGCGAAGAATGTTGAATATACCATGGACTGCCAAAAGAACAAACAGATCTGTCTTGGAGGAAGTACAACCAGAATGCTCCTTAGAAGAAAGGATGGCAAAACTACATCTCACATACTTTGGACATGTTATCAGAGGGATCAGTCCCTGGAGAAGGGCACCATGCTTGGTAAAGTAGAGGGTCAGCGAATAAGAGGAAGACTCCAACAAGATGGGATGGACACAGTGGCTGTAACAATGGGTTCAAGCACAATGATCGTGAGGATGACTTGTGACTGGGCAGTATTTCATTCTGTTGTGCATAGGGTTGCTATATGTTGAAATCAAATCAATGGCACCTAATAACAACATTTTAATAGTTATTCCCTATGTGATTCCCATGGAACAGAATTGAGAGTTCAGAAATAAAACCATACATCTCTGGTCAAATGATTTTCAACAAGGGTGCTAAGAACACTCAGTGGGGAAAGAACAGTCTCTTCAAGAAATGGTACTGGGACAACTGAATCTCCACAAAAAAGGAATAATTTGTAACCATATCTCACACCATATATAAAAATTAACTCAAAATAGATTAACAGCCTAAATCTAAGAACTAAAACTATAAAACACTTAGAACAAAATATAAGAGTAATGTTCTGTGAGAGATCCTACTAAGACGATGGAAAGACAAGCTACAGAGGGGGAGAAAATATTTGCAAACTACATATTTGACAAAGAACTAATATCTAGCATATATAAAGAACTTCCAAAGCTCAATAATATAAAAATAAACAATTCAATTAGAAAATGGGCAAAAGACGTAAAGACTTCACCAAAGAGGATATACAGATGGCAAGTAAGCTCATGAAAAAAGGTTCAACATCATTAGCTATTAAGGAAATGCAAATTTTAAACCACCATGAGATATCACTCAAAATTTATCAGAATGGCTAAAATAAAAAACTACTGACAACAGCAAATGCTGGCAAGCATACAGAGAAACTAGATCATTCACACACTGCTGTTAAAATATAAAATTGTACAGCTACTCTAGAAAACCCTTTGGAAGTTTCTTAAAAAACTAAATATGTCTACCCAGTAATTGCATTCTTGGGCATTTATCAAAGAGAAATGTAAGTTTATATTAACACAAAAACTTGTACATAAATATTTATGTTGTTGTTAGGTGCCATTGGGTCAATTCCGATTCATAGCGACCCCATGTACAACAGAATGAAACACTTCCTCGTCCTGTGCCATCCTCATAATCCTTGTGTAAGCTTGAGCGCATTGTTGCAGCCACTGTGTCAATTCACCTTAGTGAGGGTCTTCCTCTTTTTCGCTGACCCCCACTTTACCAAGCATGATGTCCAGGTAGCTTAGGGGGTAGTTCTCCTCTGTTCTACAGGGTCACTATGAATCTGAATTGACTCAGTGGCAACAGGGCTACCTCACCAAGCATGATGTCCTTCTCCAGGGACTGGTACCTCATGATAACATGTCCAAAGAGAGGGAGACAAAGTCTTGCCATCCTAGCTTCCAAGGAGCACTCTGGCTATACTTTTTACAAAACAGACTTCTTTGTTCTTCTGGCCGTCCATGGTGTATTCAATATTCTTTCCCCACTCCATAATTCAAAGGCATCATTTCTTCTTTGCTCTTCCTTGTTCATAATCCATCTGTCCCATGCATATGAAGTAATTGAAAATGCCATGGCCTGGGTCAGGTGCACCTTAGTTCTCAAAGTGACATCTTTGCTCTTTAACACTTTAAAGAGATCTTTTGCAGATTTGCCCAATGTACTGCGTCTTTTCATTTCTTGGCTGCTGCTTCCATGGGTGTTGATTGCGGATCCAAGTAAAATGAAATCCTTGACAACTTCAATCTTTTCTCCATTTATCATGATGTTGCTTATTGGCCTAGTTTTGAAGATTTTTGTTTTCTTTGTGTTGAGGTGCAATCCATACCGAAGGCTGTAGTTTTTGACCTTCATCAATGTTTCAAGTCCTCTTCACTTTCAGCAAGGAATGCTGTGTCATCTGCATATTGCAGGTTGTTAATGAGTTTTCCACCAACCCTGGTGCTGCATTCTTCATATAGTCCAGTTTCTCAGATTATTTGCTCAGCATACCGACTGAATAAGTATGGTGAAAGGATACAACCTTGATACACTCCTTTCCTTATTTTATACCATGCAGTATTCCCTTGTTCTGTTCAAAGGATTTACTCTTGGTCTATGTACAGGTTCCGCAAGGGCACAATTAAGTGTTCTGGAATTTCCATTCCTTGCAAGGTTATCCATAATTTGTTATGATCCATACAGCCGAATGTCTTTGCACAGTCAATAAAACACAGGTAAACATCTTTCCGGTATTCTCTGCTTTCAGCCAGGATCCATCAGCAATGATATTCCTTGTTCCACGTCCTCTTCTGAATCCAGCTTGAATTTCTGGCAGTTCCCTGTCGATGTATTGCTGCAGCCGTTTTTCAATTATCTTCAGCAAGACTGACAGATGCATGGGGGGCTTTACTATTAGGCACCTTAAAACTCTTCTAGCCTCCATCCATTACCCAATTCCAAAAGCACTTCCACGTTGAAGATACTTGTTACAGCAGCAACCACTCCTGGTACCGAATTCTGTCTTAGTTATCTAGTGCTGTTACAATAGAAATACCGTTCGTGGGTAGCTTTAACAAACAAAAACTTATTTTCTCACAGTTTAGAAGGCTCAAAATCCAAACTCAGGGTGCTGGCTCTAGGGGAAGGAAGGCTCTCTCTCCTTTTCTCTGTCACCTCTAGCGGAAGATCCTTGTCTCTTTTCAGCTTCTGTTCCTAGGTCCCTTGGCAAACATGTGATGTGTATCTTCCCCTTCATTTGCTGTTGCTTGCTTGTTTGCTTAATCTGCTCTTCTCTATCTCAAAAGAGATTGACTTAAGACACACCCTTCACTAATACTGCCTTATTAACATAACAGGGAAAACCTATTCCCAAATGAGATTATAACCAGAGGTATAGGGGTTAGGGTTTACAACACATATTTTTGGAAGACACAATTCAATCCCTAACACCATTGGAGGAAATTCCGTAAAGTCTGGATTATTTCTTAAACTGTATGTGAGTCTACAATTATCTCAAAATTAAAAGTTCAATTTTTTTTTTAATCTAACAAGAAATGAAGAGAGTCGGCACCATACAAAAATTTTAAACTCTACTCAATGTCATAAGATAAGACATATACATTTAAAGGCATTCTGGTTTGGGAGGGTAAATTTCAATATACAAATATTGTTTTCCCAAATTATACAATAAATTCAATGTTATAGCAATGCAGCTACAAATGGCATTTACGGGGGGTTAGGGTGAGACAAGCTGATTCTAAAAGAGAACAATTTGGCCATGTTAAAAACCTAAATGCACAGAGAAACACCAGAAATTAGTGTAAGAGAATATATTTATCGTGAATAGATACAAATCGAATTGGGCAGCATCAAACTGAAAGTGTCCAGAAGGTTCTCTGAAGAAGGGACGGTGAAAACAGGTTATATAGGCAGGTCCGGGCAGGGTAGTCGCCTGAAGGTCATTGTAAATCCTTTTCATGTAGGATTCTTGGGAGATAGAGTCAGAGCACGTACAGGGTGCCAGGATGGGTCAGCTGTAAAAGCGGAGTCATAAAGGACATGCCATATATTCTAAAACACAGCTTCCAGTCAGACCCTAGAGTTTCTCCTTCTCAAAACTGCTTACACATAGATAATTCTCCAAAGTCCAACGCCCTTAGGCAGAACGGTCTCCTCTAAGCTGCTTACTAGGCTATTACTTGACCTAAGGGTGACTCCAGGAAAACCAATGCCTTAAAGACTCAAAGTTCAAAATGACACCTAAAGGCAAATGGCCTGCGTGGGTCACCCCAACCCCATGGACCCAGAAATCTGGATTCTAGAGAATTAAAACAGTTTCTCAGCCATATTTATCAAAATTAAATATCCAGATATACATTAACCATGAAATTTACCCATAGAAATTCCCCCTACCAAACTTTTAAACATGTGTACCTGGAGACATAAAAGACCCTTGATTGTAGAATTTATTAAAATGGCAACAGATTGGACACAACTTGAATGTCCTTTAGAACTGATTAATTATTTATGATACATCTCATACATTGCAATACTGTGTAGCTATTCAAAAAAAGTAAATCTAAAGATTCTGGGATTATATCGTTCGAATTTATTTTGTTAAATAAAATGCAAGGTATAAAATAGTGAGCACAGCGTCATCTCATTTTGTTTAAAAAAAGATAGTGGTACATACATAGGCTTGTAAATGTACAAACATGTTCTAGAAGGACACAACAAAAAAACATTAATAGTAGTTTGTTCAAAAGAGGGTAATCAGGAATTTGTATAAGAATAGTTTTTCTCTGTATACCCTTTCACGCTGTTTGATAATTTAGACAAATGCACTGATTAGTTTTCCACCCTACCCCCCCCCAAAAAAATGTATATAAAAAATAAACTGAAGGAAATAAAACTTTGGTTAATAAAAAATCAGGACTGTGTAATACATTATTTTGTGTTTTTTATTATAGCCAGACGAAAGGCTCTCTCATCAGTGAACCAAAACCTTTAGTAAAAGTCCCACTTTATGAGATAAACCTGCACTAATGTTGCTTTGGAAACCCTAGTGGCATAGTGGTTAAGTGCTACGGCTGCTAACCAAGAGGTCGGCAGTTCAAATCCGCCAGGCATTCCTTGGAAACTCTATGGGGCAGCTCTACTCTGTCCTAGAGGGTCACTATGAGTCGGAATCGACTCGACAGCAGTGGGTTTGGTTTTGGGTTTTTTTTAATGTTGCTTTGGAGCCCTGGTGGCACAGTGCTTAAGAGCTTGGCTGCTAACCAAAAGGTCAGAAGTTCGAATCCACCAGCTACTCGTCACCCAACGGGGCAGTTCTACTAATGTAGTTTTGGATGGAAGAAGAATCATTGAAAAGTTCCATGTTCCCCCTTTGTGTCAATACCCACAAGATGAAGAATGAAGTACAATAGTAGTTCAGCTGAGGCACAAATAGAGTTAAAGGCGACCATGAAAATGTAAGCATCCCTAGAAGTCACAGAAATCTTGATGAGGACTCTGGACTTTTATACAAGCCATACATGGAATGATTGCTCAACCTGATTTTCATTTGAATTTCAAAGGACCAAGTTCCTTAGCTCACCACTGGGAGGTTATAGTGGCATGACCTATATCTAGCTACTCGTGTAAAACCAAAAACCAGTTGCCTTTGAGTCAGTTCTGAGCTGTGATGACCCCATGTGTGTCAGAGTAGATGTGCTCCATAGGGTTTTCAATGGCTGATTTTTCAGAAGTAGATCATCAGGCCTTTTTTCCTAGGTGCCTCTTAGTGGACTCAAATCTGCAACCTTTTAGTTAGCAGCCAAGCATGTCAACTGTGTGTAAAATCCAGGCACTCCTGTCACTTGTGGAAATCAGGGTTGAATGATTTGACCAAAAATTACACATCGGGATTGAGATTTTATTCTATGATGCCTGTTGACAAGTTCTTATTACTAATTAAAATTTTATTTCTAAATTCTAATAAAAGAATCATGCTCCTTGGATACAAAGTTTTTGTGGCACAGTGGTTAAGAGCTATGACTGCTAACCAAAAGGTTGGCAGTTTGAATCCACCAGCAGCTCTTTGGAAACCCTAGGGAGGCAGTTCTACTGTATCCTATAGGGTAGCTATGAGTTGAAATTGACTCAACAATAATGGATTTGAGGTTTTTTGTTGTTGTTTTTACACCCTTGTTTGCAAAACACATACAGCCATTGTCGAATTCAGAATAGGAATGCCCCAGGAGCTGAGCCCTCCATGATAAATCCTGTTCCCTCTCTCTGACAGCAGCACTGTGTAGGACAGATGACTGGGATCTCTCATACATTAAGATTTCCCCCATTAGCTATTTATAGGAAAATCTTTTAAAAACGTGTATGCTTAAAAGTTTAAAGTGTGCTACTCAAGACGTTACGTTGACAAATGAATCTGCTATAGGTTACTCAATTCTTTCACTTCAGACTTAATTTAATTGCCAGAGGTAACAGAAAATGTAGAACATTTCAAGTTCCTGATCGAAACCCTCAAATAAAAAGACTTTTTTTCTAAATAAAAAATAATAGTGTTGAAAATCCTTAAATAGATAGGTTTTTTTCTTTTTTCCTAAGAAAAAAATATAACTGTACATGAAAAATGCACTTGAAAGGATAATTCAGACCTAGCTAAGAAGTGGGAGATACAGAAGATATTCAGATTAAATGGAAGGAATGACAAGAAAAAGACCAAAAGAGGGGCCTGTCTCTATGGAGCCCATTGGCTATCCTTGTCAAATGGCATTTTCTTTCGAGTGGCCTTAGAAGTGGCGCAGTAATGAAGGAATTACTGTAATGGTTGTCACATTGAAATTATATCAACCCCACTGTTAAGTGGCATTCATTTGATTCCTGTGGACATTGAGATGGAAAGGAATTTTCTACAGAACCAAATGACTTATTTAATTGCCAAATCATTATTTCAACTTGGACAAAGTACTTAGAGCCCGTACATGTCAAACAGTAAGAAAAAGCAGACCAGATCTTGCTCTACCATCCACCAGCAGCCTTAAGCATCTTAAGATCCACTCAGTTATCTTGAAGTCAAGAATGCAATCTTCTACTTTGCCCTCAACCAGAGAAGCCAAAACTCATTGCTTAATGGTACAATTTATTTTGACTGACAGCCCTCTTCTTATCCCATCTTTAAATTCCTGTACCAAAATAGATGCCAGAGGCAGTTGAAAATATTTCAATTTTTGTGAATTACGTTGTTTAAAATAGAAGAACGAAGTGCCCTAAATTAAGTATTTTGAAGATCTAAATTTCTTTTAAGTTTATGTCTTATTCCATTTTCTGCTTCCACTATACTACTGATGCCATATGTGAAAGACACAGGCAAACTTATGGAACCCAAGTCTGAGAGATTTCAGAAAACTAGCTTTATATATACTTATGTGTGTGTGTGTGTGTGTGTGTGTGTGTGTATTCAAAACCCAATTCAGCTGACCCTCCCTAAATGTTGCCCCGTCTTCAAGGATTTTCTAACTGAATACAGTAACCAGTATACCAAATTGTTTAGTGATACAAAAGGTTATAAACAGAAGACTAGAGGGAAAGAAGAGGAGAGAAAAGAAGTGAAGACAGGCAAAGAGCAAGAATTACCATTGAAGAAAGAAGGCAGTGATTTATGTGGAGTCTTTGGCATGAGACTCTTTTACCCTACAGGACTGGCAGTGCACTCTAAGACCTGTTTAAAAACCATGCCATTGTATTAAAGGGGTTTAGTATTGTACAAACAAGTAATGGACTGAGAAATAAGATAAGGGTTCTAATGTCAGCTCTGTGTGTAACTTTGGGTAAATCTCTTGACTTTGTATGTCTTAATTTTCTCATCCCTACAATGAGGACCTTGGACTAGAATTATTTCTAAACGCTATACAATAGGAAATGTATTTTTGTTTTTTTTTTTAATTGGGAGTCAATTTTTTAAAATATTTTGATTACTATTGTTATCTTTGGGGGAAAATATATACGTATATAATTTTTAACTTTTTTTACATTTTATCTTGCAAGAGTTAGTTTTGTAAAAAAAAAGTGGGACTTATCGATGACTGTTTTTCTTAAAGAACTTGGCAATAAAGGTAGGGAAGGCAGGCAGGATTTTAAGGTTCTCAATAATGACTCTATCTCTAAGGAAAAAAAATTTAATCTAGACTTTATACAAACTGACAATATTTTAAAATACTTTGAGATGTTGTATTGGGAAACATAATACATGTGAAAATCTTTTGTTAACTGTACAGCAATATAAAATGCAAATATCACTGTTGTTAGTGCTAGAAAGTTCCACCTAAGCCCCTTTGAGTTTTTAGGTTTATGGTTGTTCCTGTCCATTTTTGTGATGATAAAATCTAGACATTAAATTCTAAGCAAGTTTCTGAGAGGGACAATTCATGTGGGTGGCCCTTTACCTTTGCTTTGAGAATATTCAGTATATCCAGATATTGCCTAAGATTCTTCAACAGTTTTATTCAGATCCAGCACCGTTCTTGATTTTAACTGAAGACGATATCTATTGTCACTCTGTAGCTCTGGATGAATGAGTTTTAATTTGACCCTCAAGAGTCAGTCTAGCCAAATAATAACAATGAAAATGCATGAGAACAGCAATTTCAGCCTGGCTATTTCACAGACAAGCTTATTTTATGCATCAATAGCAAATAAATCAAGAAATTGGATGGACTTTCTGAATGTCTTTCACTGCTCTAAGTAAATCCATCTAGCTGGCGTAACAAGCAGTTCTGAAGATTGGAATGTAAGCAGGGAAGAAATATTGATTGATTGCTTTATTTAGAGTAGAACTGTAACACCACCTATGCAAGGAATTTAGCATATCTAGCTAGGCAGTACCATCTTGTTGTTATAAGCTTAACTGCAAGATAAATTAGACACTGGTGTTTGGAGTCTGGCCCCATAACTTAAAGCCACCTCTAATAGCAAAGCAGCTCCTGCTGAAGGCATTAACTCTTGAAAGATGCAAACGACTGCTGGGTGGCGCATCAGATTTCCATAATACCTTGCTACTGGGTAGCTGAGTGTCACTGGGAATGTCAAAATTCACATGTAGAAGTGAGTTGTAGACATGTTAGAGAGAAAGAACATCTTATATCAGGGAACTACATTCCAAATTCATGCTCCGTTTTGGAGGCTTGGATATCGTTATGTACGCATACCAACAACAACAACAATAAACAAAGCACCCTCCCAATCAACCTTCTTTCCCTAGCAGCAATACTTACTGTCTTTGGAATTATTATTTCATAAGCAGTCATAATACAAAAAAGTGCTGACCCATAGTTTGAGACTTAAAAGAAGTCATACTGAGACTGACAAAATAAAATAAAACCGTAAGTAAGAATAGGAAAGACCCGCGTTGGTGTTTAACAGCCCTAGTTGAGAACTGTGTTTTTTATGTTTCTGTTGCATGAGCAGCAGTATTTTAATAACAATGCCAGGCTCAAGAAGAACTGCAGAAGATTTTACCAACCTGATGAATTTCTAAACTAACCTCCAAGGTTATCCAGATCACTCGAGCTTCCCAGTGGCCATTTCTCTGAGGTCTACTCATCTATTTCAGAGCCCCACTTGAACAGTTTCCCAATGCTCCACTCATGGGCCTTCGAAAAGCTGTCCATCCTTCATGCCTGTAATTTCAGTGCCGCTCTTGCTGCAAGCACTGCTTCCCATACTTACGTTGTTGATGTAGATAGACCCTGCTCTGGAAACTTAAGATTTGAGGGAAAGCAACTTGAAGAGGAAATCACTAAAAAGCCAAATAATTTGTTACTTGATTCTGGGAAACCAAATTGTCCAAAGTAATATAACTCTTGACATTCAGAGATGGCCGAACCTCAACAGAGTTGTATATCCATGAATTACATGCAGAACTACAGCTTATAAACCCTACTATATGACGAAGTAAGTTACATCTGCAAAAGAAAAAATAAAACCAAATGACTTCTTCAACCTCTTTAAAGAGAGCTACTTTGTATATTATAATCAATAGAGAAAAACAGAATTCCCTGTATGGTGAATGGTTATTGCGATCAGCTGCTAACAGAAATGAGCGACGTTAACCAAGAGGTTGGAGGTTGGAGTCCACCCGGAAGGTAAAATACCTGGTGATCTACCTACTTTCAAAAAATCAGCCACTGAAAACTCTATGGAGCACAGTTCTAATCTGACACGCATGGGGTCGCCATGACTCGGAGTCAACTCCACGGCAACTGGGTTTTTTTTTAAGAGAAAAGCAAAGAGGCATTCAGATTTTGGATGGTCAACTAGCCTCACTCCCTAGCTCAACTACCGTGAACTTCAAACAAATTCCAATTCACAAGATTCAGGGGCTAAGGCTTCAAATAACAACTTCCAAGCCTTCAGCGTCACTTGTAAATGTGACTCTTCAAACTTACTTGATTACTGTACACAACCTTATAGCTGTGTTTATTAGAAGAAGAAGAAAAAAAGCTAGTTGCTGTCAAGTCAACTCTGACTCATGGTGATCCCATGTGTTTCAGTTCAAAGTAATGCTACTCCATAGGGTTTTCAATGACTGTGATCTTTTGGAAGTAGACAGAGAGCCTCTGGGTGGATTTGAACCAACAACTTTTAGGTTACTAGGTGAATGCTTAACCATTTGCACCACCCAGGGACTCCTTATCAGAAAAAATTTGTCTTTTCTCACAAGTTTTTGATGTAATCAATTATAATATGACTCACAATTAGAATCACTGGCTACATTTTATACAAAAATCACAGGGAAAATATTTCAATGTATTTGAATTTCAATCAAATGAATAGCAACAGTTTGATAGCTTTAAAAATAAAAAGAATACAAGAAATTTTTTCAAAGTCTTGGTCTACGAATATCTGGATCCAGTATCCATAAGAGACTTTCCTGTGAAACTGGTATTTGTCTACCCTTGACTCTGCAGTAACAAGACTACAGGTAATTCATTACCTGCACGTCTTCCTTAAACGCCACTGTCCCCACACTGGAGGATTACAGAAATAGGTAACATGTCTGCCCCCAAGATTTACAGCTTTCACTTGGTTGCAGTGATAGCAAAGGATGTGAGAATTATTTTTATGGACTCTTTGGAGCTGTCTGGGCATCCCTGCTCTGGGAGCATATCTCTCTCCCTGGTGCTCTTATAGCTCTTTCTACTGCTATCTTAGTACTTAACCCGCTATTCTGATAGCTCAATGCTGTGTAACTAGACTATAAACTCCTCCAGGATAAGAGCTTCTTATTGTGTCCCCAACCTCAAGCAACAGTGCATGCCCCATAGGAGTTCACACAACATGTGCTTACTAGCTGTATTATTTCCCAAGAGTTGCCATAACAAAGTACCACAAACTGTCATTGTTAGGTGCTGTCCAGTCGGTTCCAACTCATATGTGCAACAGAACGAAACACTGCCCAGTCCTGCACCATCCTCACAATTGTTGCTATGCTTGAGCCCATTGTTGCAGCTACTGTGTCAATCCATCTTGTTGAAGGTCTTCCTCTCTTTCACTGACTCTCTATTTTACCAAGCATGATGTCATTCAGGGATTGATCTCTCCTGTTAACATGTCCAATGTATCTGAGATGTAATCTCGCCATCCTTGCTTCTAGGGAGCATTCTGGTTGTACTTTTTCCAAAACAGATTTGTTCGTTCTTATGGCAGTCCGTGGTATATTCAAACTGGGTGGCTTAAAACAACAGAACTTAATTCTCTCACCATTCTGGAGACTAGAAGTCTGAACTCAGGGAGCCAGCATGGCCATGCTCTCTCTGAAGATTCTAAGGAAAGATCCATCCTTGCCTCTTTCTGGTAGCTTGAGGCATTCCTTGACTTTTAGCAGCAAAATACCAGTCTCTGTCTCTGTTGTCACATGGTATCTTTCCTCTTTGTGTCCATCTGTGTCTCTTCTCCTCTTTCATAAGAACCCTGCTCATGTTGGATTAGGACCCACGCTACTCCAGTATGGCCTCATGTTAACTGATAACATCTTCAAAGACCCTATTCACAAGTACCAGGAGTTAAGACTTCTAAATACCTTTTTGAGGGACACGATTCAACCCATAACAGTAGTTAAACTGAATAATGAAGTCACTAGCCACTAACTGAATTAGCTGTCTATTTATAACAACTAATTGATACTTTCCCACATGTCCCCTCAATTCCTAGGAAACATAACCAACCCCTTGGTAGCAGCTCATAAGACTTTTTAGTTCTTGGTAATTCAGATCCCCCAGCCACTCCTTGAAAACCCTATGGGGCAGTTCTACTAGTCCTATAGGGTTGCTATGAGTTGGAATCTACTCAACAGCAACAGGTTTTTTTTTTTTTTTTTGGTTCTCCTAAGAGAACACCAAAACAAGAGGTTTCAAGAGCAGAGCTAGCACAGCTCTACTCAGAAATGCCTAGGGGCAGTCTATGTGCATCCCTGTGAGAGGCCAAAATGGAAGTAGTTTATGACCTAGTAAAAACAGAAAAATGAGCAAGACTGGTCTCAACTTTTACAGTACAGTATCAAAAGAAATTGAATAAATACGCTTGATGCCAAAATCACAAGGTTTCACACTTAAAACGACTGAGTGAAAGAGAGCATCTCAAAAAACAAAGGTTTTCTAAAATGGCACTGTTTAAGTAGCTCGTCTCCTCAAGCAAAACTACAAATTTTGATTTATAAAGTGCAGATAGTTATGGAAGCACCTTTGACAGGCTGCTTACACCCTTCAAGGCAAGAACGTGATAATGCCAGCTGGTTATTTTTCTAGAGAAAGTGCTTTCTCCAACTTGCTGGACATGCATAGTAACATAAGAAACCATTTCCTCTCATCAGCAAGGTTCTCTCTTCTAAGAGAAAAGAGAATTCACTTCTCTTGAGCCTTCTATTTGTTCATGTGAAAGAAGAAATGACTAGAATTTTACACACTGCCAGTTTTCTGATGGTCCCCGTGGTCTTGGTGTTTGATACCTATGGTGTGGGGTGTCACATACCCAGTTGTTTTATCTGTGGTTTCCATCCTCTACCACAGATGAGGACAGACCCCCTCTGTTTGCTCTTGATTTCTCTAGGAGTAATTTTCCTATTTCTGTTCCTATTTGGGTTGTCACTTCTCTTCCTTCTCCAAACATGTCATAGGTTCATTTTCCAAGACCAAAGAGTAAACTGTTTATATCAAAAGTGATTTTGATAATTAGATAATTTTCCTCATTTCAAGCTTGTACTCTATTTTACATATTTCCCAGTGCTTTTAAAGGACAAAGAAACCTCGGCGGCATAGTAGTTAGGTGCTACAGCTGCTAACCAAAAGGCTGACAGTCTGAATCCACCAGGCACTCCTTGGAAACTCTATGGTGCAGTTCTACTCTGTCCTATAGGGTCGCTATGAGTCAGAATCAGCTCATTGGCAACGGGTTTTTTGTTTTATAATGGACGAAAGTCCCCGGGTAGTGTAAATGGTTAACACGCTTAGCTGCTAATAAAAAGGTTGGTACTTTGGGTCCACCCAGAGGCACTTTGGAAGAAAGGTCTGACGATTTACTGCTGAAAAATCAGCCATTGAAAACGCTGTAGTGCACAATTCAGCTCTGTGAGTGGACTCAAAAGCAACTGGTTATAAAAGACTAAAAAAGAATTCTTATTTTTTTTAAATGACATTTGGTAAATTGAAAAACAAAATGGCTTTAAAGTTTACTCTGAATTTGGCAGTAATGTAAAATCAAAATTCCTTTAAGATCATAAAACCAACTTAATGAAGAACAAATTAATGAGTTTTCAGAAAACCTTTTTCTATTTCCTTAAATATCTCTTGCTAAAAAAATTAATAAATTCAAGTCTATGGGCTGAAAATTATTTCATGAGAAATAACCAAGGTTTGGAGAATAAAGTTTAGAAGGGCGGGGGGGGGGCATTCTTCCATAACAGGAATGAATTCCTAAAGTGAACATCATTCACTCACATACAAAATGGTACTGAAAATTTATGTGGACAATTTCCTTATCTACAGATTAGAGGAAGCATCATTAAAGCTTCCAACTATGAAAGATTAACTGCTATAGGAATTGCCCTTCTGCTGTAAGCAACTAGAAAACCAGACAAAATGTATGAAACAAGTGTTTTCAGAGAGTGGACAATAGGCAATTACTTCAGTGATCCTTGAGAGAATGGGAATAAAATGAAATAAGCCGTACAACTGGCACAGCTTATCACCTGGAGACAGTTTCCAGAAAACGAAGTTGTGAGACAGAAACAGAGGCTATGCTCAATTTCTCACTGAGTTGAAGAGATAGGCTCCAGAGATGTGCAGAAATATCTGCTCAAATAAAAGCCTGAAACTGACCTACACATGCTTAAGGTGAAACGCTGTTACAGTAGAAAAAGAACCAGAAAGCAGTGGGATGAAAAATTACTCCAATAAAAGGCAGGAAAAGGGGAAAAAACAGAAACAAAGAGCAGATGAAAAAAGCAGAAATCAACTAGCAAGATGGTATGTTTAAACCAAAACATATCAATGATTATATTAAATATAAATGGTTTAAATACTATAATTAAAGGACAGATATTGTCAGATTAGGAGCGCTGGTGGTGCAGTGGTTAAGAGGTCAGCTGCTAAGCAAAAGTCAGCAGTTTGAATCCACCAGCCACTCCTTGGAAACCCTATTGGGCAGTTCTACTCTGTCCCATGGGGTTGATATGAGTGGGAATCAACTTGTCAGCAATGGGTTTGATTTTTGTTTTTTTTAATTGTCAGACTGGATTAAAAAAAAAAAAAAAAAGGAAGACCTAACTATACGCAGTCTTCAGGAAACCAACTTTAATTATAAAGATTGACATAAGTTAAATATAAAAAAATGGGAAAAGATATACAATACAAAAATGATCAATAGAAAACTGGAGAGGATATATTAACACTAGACAAAATAGACTTCGGAACAAGAGATATTACCAGAGATTGAAAGGGAAATTTTATAGCAATAAAGGAGTCAATCTAACACAATCCTAAAGCTGTACAACCTAATTACAGACCTTCAAAATATATGAAGCAAAAGCTGATGGAAGTGAGGGGAGATGTAGATAAATCCAAAATTATAGAGATTTCAATGATACTTTGTCAGTAATTGATAAAACACAGAACAACACTATCAATCAACTTGACCAAACTGATATTTATAAAACACTGCATCCAGAAACAGCAAAGTACATATTTTCCATTGTACCTGGAACCTTCACCAAGATACAGAATATGTTGGGCCATAAAACAAGTCTCCACACACCATACAAAGGATGTTTTCTAACCACAACAGAAGTAAACTAAAAATTCAAAAGAAGGGAAGATATCTGAAAAATTCCCAACTATTTGGAATTAAATAACATACTTCCAAATAATACGTGGGCCAAAAAAATCCCACAGAAAATGAGAAAGTGTTTTTAACTAAATGATAACAAAAATATAACATATCAAAATTTGTGCAACGCAGTAAAAGCAGTGCTTAAAGGGAAATTTATAGCTTCAAATACTTACATTAAAAAAGAAAAACAGGCTAAAGAAAATTATCTAAGAAATTAAACCCCAAGTAAGCAGAAAGAAGGGAAGAGTACAGGCTTATGAGATAGAAAACGGATAAACGGTAGAGCAAAGAAGTCAACGTAACCAAAAGCTGATTCTCTGAAAAAAAAAAAGAGGGAGAGAGAAGATGCAAATCACCAATATCGGCAACCAAAGAGGCAACTTCACTACTGATTCCATAGTCATTAAAAGATACTAAGAAATATTGGAAAGTTATTCATGCCAATAAATTTGACAACTTAGAGAAAATGGAAAAATTTCTCGAAAGATCTAAAAATCAAAGCTCACTCAAGAAGAAATAACCTCAAAAGATCAATATCTATTGGAGACACTGAATTCATAGTTTAAAAAAAAATCAACCACAAAGAAAATTCTAGGCCTGAGTGGCTTCATTGGTAAGTTCAACCAACACGTGAAAAAAAAAAAAAAAAAAAAATCAATACTACACAAATATTTCCAGAAAATTTAAGAGGAAGAAGCTTTTCTCTAAGGCCAGCATTAACCAGATTCTAAAATAAAACCAAAAAAATTGCACACTGTAGGAAAAGAAAACCACAGTTTAATATCTCTCATAAACATAGAAGGAAAAATTCTTAAAAAATCAAATCCAGCAAAATATAAAAATATCATACATCATGACCAAGTGAAATTTATCCTAGGAGTGCAATATTCAAAAGTCAACATAATTAACCATATTGTTATTGTTAAAAAAAAAAAATTGTTAGGTGCCATTAAATCAGTTCCCATACGTAGCGACCCTGTGAACAACAGCATGAAACACTGACCAGTTCTATGCCGTCCTCACAACTGATGCTATGTTTGAGCCCATTGTTGTAGTCACTGTGTCAATTCATCTTGTCAAGGGTCTTCTTCTTTTTCATTGACTCTGTACTTTACCAAACATGATATCTCCTCCAGGGATTGGTCCCTCCTAATAACATGTCCAAAGTACGTGAAAAGAAGTCTCGCCATCCTTGCTTCTAAGGAGCACTCCAGCTGTACTTCTTCTAAGACAGATTTGTTCTTAACCATATTAAGAGCTTAAAAAAACAAAATCACATTATCATTTAAATAGATACAGAAACAGTACTTGAAAAATTTCAACACACACTCATAATAAAAACTTGCAGTGAACTATGAAAAGAAGGAAACTTCTTCAACTTGATAAAGGACCTTAACAACGACAACAACAAAAAACCTACAAGTACTATCTTAATAATGAAAAACTGAATGATTTCCTCCTATGATCAGGAATAAGAAGGATACTCTCTCACCACCAATGCTTATTTTTCTTGGGAATTCAACATAGTCCTGGATTCCTACTCTGCACAATAAGGCAAGAAAAAGAAATAATACTATACAGATTGATCTACTATGTAGAAAACGCTAAGAAATTTAGAAAAAGCTGCCATAATTAATAAATGAGTTTAACAAGGTCACAAGATATAAAGTCAGTATAAAAACATCAATTTTATTTCTATACAATAAAAAAAAAATACTATAGCAACAAACAATTGGAATATGATTTTTAAAAGAAATAATACTGCAAATCAAAAACTACAATGAGATTCCATCTCGCTCCAACAAGGCTGGCATTAATCCAAAAAACACAAAATGATAAAATTGGAGAGGTTGTGGAGAGACTGGAACACTTATACACTGCAGGTAGGAATGTAAAATGGTACAACCACTTTGGAAATCGATTTTTGGCACTTCCTTAAAAAATTAGAAATAGAACTACCATACGATCCAGAAATCCCGCTCCTTGGAAAGTATCCTAGAGAAATAAGAGCCTTTACATAAATAGATATAAGCACACCCATGTTCATTGCCATACTGTTCACAATAGCAAAAAGATGGAAGCGACCAAGGTGCCCATCAACAGATGAATGGATAAACAAATTATGGTATATTCACACATTGGAATACTATGCATCGACAAGGAGCAATGATGAATTCTTGAAACATTTCATAACATGGAGGAATCTGGAAGGTATTATGCTGAGTGAAATTAGTCAGTTACAAAAGGACAAATATTATATGAGACCACTATTATAAGAACTAGAGAAATAGTTTAAACAGAGAAGAAAATATTCCTTGATGGTTATCAGAGTGGTGGAGAGGGAGGAAGGGAGTGAAGGAGAGGGATTTTCACCAATTAGACAGTAGATAAGAACTATTTAAAAAAGAAAAATTAGGTGAAGGGAAAAACAACACACAGTACAGGAGAGGTCAGCACAACTGGACTAAACCAAAAGCAAAGAAGTTTTCTGAATAAACTGAACTTTTTGAAGGCCAGCGAGGCAGGGGCAAGGGTTTGGGGACCATGGCTTTAGGGGACATCTAAATCAATTGGCATAATAAAATCTATTAAGAAAACATTCTGCATCCCACTTTGGAGAGTGGCATCTGGGGTCTTAAATGCTAGCAAGTAGCCATCTAAGATGCATCAACTGGTCTCTACCTACCTAGAGCAAAGGAAAATGAAGAACACCAAAGGCACAAGGTAATTATGAGCCCAAGAGACAGAAAGGACCACATAAACCAGAGACTACATTAGCCTGAGACCAGAAGAACTAGATGGTGCCAGTGACTGCCCTGACAGGGAACACAACAGAGAACCCCTGAGAGGGCAGGAGGGCAGTGGGATGCAGACCCCAAATTCTCATAAAAAGGCCAGACTTAATGGTCTGACTGAAACTAGAAGGTCCCCAGTGGTCATGGTGTCCAGACATTTTGTTAGCCCAAGACAGGAACCATTCCCAAACCCAACTCTTCAGACAGGGATTGGACTGGACTGTGGGATAGAAAATGATACCGGCAAAGAGTGAGCTTCTTGGATCAAGTAGACACATGAGATTATGTGGGCATTTCCTGTTTGGAGGGGAGATGAGAGGGCAGAGAGGGTCAGAAGCTGGCCAAATGGACACAAAAAGAGGGAGTGGAGGGAAGGAGTGTGCTGTCTCATTAGGGGTAGAGCAACTAGGAGTATATAAAATAGCAAGGTGTATATACATTTTTGTATGAGAGACTGACTTGATTTGTAAACTTTCACTTAAAGCACAATGAAAATGAAAAGAACAAACAAAAAAAGACGCAATATAATTTCTATTAGCGTTAATATTAAAATATTTGAGGATAAACAACACAATATATGTAAGACCTATACACCCATATTTCAATCATTTTAAATTGCCTCGTATGCATGCAAAACCTGGACAATGAATAAGAATACTAAGAAGAATTGATGCCTTTTCATGTTGGTGAAGAATACTGAACATACCATAGACCGTCAGAAGAATGAAGAAATCTGTTTTGGAAGAAGTACAGCCAGAATGTTCCTTAGAAGCAAGGATGGCAAGATTTGGTCTCACATACTTTGGACATGTTATTAGGAGGGACCATTCCCTGGAGAAGTACATCATGCTTGGTAAAGTAGACTGTCAACAAAAAATAGGATGACCCTCAACAAGGTGGATTGATACAGTGGCTGCAACAATGGGCTCAAGCATAACAAAAATTGTGAGGATGGCACAGGACCGGGCAATGTTTCCTGCTGTTGTACATAGGGTCACTCTGAGTGGGAACCAAGTCAACAGTACCTAACAACAACATACACTGATAAAGAAACTCAGGTATTGCAATGGTTAAGTGCTTGGCTAACCAAAAGGTCGATGGTTCAAATCCAACAGCTACTCCATGGGAGAAGGATGTGGCAGTCTGCTTCTATAAAGATTAAACCCTACGGGGCAGTTCACAGGGCCTCTATGAGTCGGAATCAACTCATCAAATGGTTTAGGTTTTGGGGGTAGCTCTACTCTGTCCTATGTGATTGCCATGAGATGGAATTGACTCAACGGCAACAGGTTTTATACATTGATAACTATCAACCATTGCTGAGGCATATTAAAGAGGACTTAGATTAAGGAAGACATGTACCATGTTAGTGGACCAAAAGACTTAATGTTGTTGAGATGTCAATTCTTCCTGAATTGATCCAAGAATTGAATGAAATCACAATTAAAATTTCATAGGGCTTTAGTAGAAATTGACAAACCGATTCTAAAATTTACATGGAATTGCAAAAGCCTTAGAATAGTCAAACCAATTTTCAAAAAGGAATTACAAATTTAGAAGACTTCCTACCTGATTTGAAAACAAACCCAAAATGACATACCTCTGGAAGAAAACACAAGAAATCTTTGTAACTTTGGGTAAAGCAAAGATTTTTTTAGAGAACACATAAAAAGCACAAATTACAGGGAAAAAGTGACAAACTGGACTTCATCTTATTAAAGATTTTTGCTCTTCAGAAAACACGGCTAAGAAAATAAAAAGGAAAGCCACAGACGTGGGAGAAATCACCATCATATTAGAAATTTTACATTAAAGGATTTTTTTTCCTATTATTGTATGCCATTTTGTGTGTTCTATCTTAATCGAATCGACAGCACTGGGTTTGGTCTTTTTTTTGTTTTTTTTTTTTTGGTATCTTTTATTGAGCACAGAAAAAACCAACTTACTTAAAACTGAGATTAGCTATGTGGAAAGAACTTCAGATGGTATAAATGAATTTATAATTATAATTAGAGCTCTTTGTAGTAACTGGTAGTTTTTTTTTTTTTTCTAGATATATTTAGAAAGGTAGAGTACACATGGATGTTTATATTTCTAGGGAACTATTAGGTTGTTTGATGAATCTACACAAATGTCAGCATTTAACGACTTGTAGTACCTCTTTTGAATTATAGCTTCATGTAAGAGCGTTAGAATTTTTATAATCAATGAGATATTGTTTTTTAAAAACAAGCATAATGAAAACAGCTTAGGGATCATATCATGACCCTTTGGCAGTTTCATTTCTAGATTATTTTATCCAAATTTGAAAAACAAATTTGTTGATCAGAATAGATTTCCCCCGCTTGGCTTCCTAACTCATTGTAATCAATCCTATAACATCAAACACACTTCCTCAACAATATGAAAATTAAACTTAGTGGCTGACCTTATAAATGGATGAGAGCAAGGAAAAGGACATGGAGAATAAGTTAATGACATTTCCAGATAATCAAGCCCAATAAAAATGTAGTATTTGAATGTGCGATGCATGGAATAAATCAATTCAAAGGTGTAGTCCAAGACCTTCAACAGCCTATGTGGAATTAGAAAAGAGTAGCCTGGTACATCTTGATCACCTTAAGGAGGCAACTCCGTACCTGTGCTCTGCAAAGGGTGGAAGGGTTGGCCCACTCCTCCCCCAGCCTCCCTCCACACACATGCACATCATGGGTTCATCATCAAATCAATTAAGACAGCATTGAATTAAACAAAATAAAAGTCCCCTCCTGTCAGGAATCTCAGAACCTTTAACATAATAACGTGCATGTGATCCTTACTGGAGAGAGGTACCTGTTATAAATTATGTCCCCAAATTTTTTGGCCATGAATCCTTTCATCAAGCATCAGCTACTGGGATTTATATTTGAAAAGCAAACTTGGGGAAAGCTGGCTTAATTCAGTGTTTATTTTCCCAGAGAAACCTTTTCTTCAAGATGTGAGCACAGCTGTCTTAAAGATATGTCACACTTAATCTTTAAATAAGTATGTCGTTTCATTTCTTCTGGTTAGTAAATGTCAGAAATAATTATTTCATTGCTTGTTTTTAATAGTATCTTGGAAAGTTTTTATTTGTGTGCGTGTGTGCAATTTGTTTTCGATAAATAATTATAAAGCTTGTGTACACAATTTTTAGCTAATTTTGAATGGCACTAACTTATCAGGCGGGACATGTTCCCAGAAAAGGACATCATGCTTGGTAAAGTAAAGGGTCAGTGAAAAAGAGGATGACCCTCAACAAGATGAATTGACACAGCGGCTGCAAAATGGGCTCTAGTTTAACAATTGTGAGGATGGAGCAAGACGGAGCAGTGTTTCCTTCTGTTGTACATAGGTTCACTATGAGGCACTTAACAAAAACAACTTATTCTCTGAACCTAGGCATAGCTAGCCTGGCTTATATCAGAGAGTTATGTCCACCTATCCGCAAAGAGACACTTTTTAAACAAGAATCAGTTTCTGGGAGAAAATTCTCCATGGGTCTCTTGCATTTCTGCATGTCTTATGACCAGAGGCATTAGCAGCTTTTATCACTGCTATCTTTTCAAGGACATTTGTAGAATGTCTTGGAAGATACAGCATCTCCCTCCTGGGCAGGGAACAGATTTGTTTGCTGTCCAAGCTCATAAAGATAATGTCTCCCTCCAGGCAAAGATTGGGCATGTTTGCTAGCAGCTCCTATAAGAGAATGGTTCTCAAGCTCAGAGTTTCTCAGCTGTGATACGAACCCCATACCGAGGGTCCACCTGGGCTGCTCCACATCACATCCATGGGTCTTGAGGGACAAAGGGAATCAATGTGAATAGGAAGCACATGCTGCCTTTTGTGCCACGAGTAATAACGTCCTCTGTCTCTGACCTAGAGTCTTGTATCTTCGGCAATCACCCATGAAACTGTGGTAGACCAATTTATTAGCTTGCAAATAGGGTAAACTCTCAGACTCTTCATAATTCTTGACAGCTGTAACATTTACATTGAGATGACATTTTCAGGTGAATATCTTCCCATGTAACAACAGAAAAGGTTTGAAGACGTCAGTGGAGGATTGAATGACACAAGATGGGGAAAGGCTACTTTCTTGTTGAAAGTATCAAATACATAGCATTGGTTCCCAGGGGCTGCCAACATAAGAAACGATGAAAAAGTCATAAAGAATATAGTAAAGGCAGAATTTCAGAACTCAGTGATTTTGTGAGACTTAGAAACAGAAAAAGGTTGCAGAATCCAGGATAGCCAAGGCAAGTATATTCTATAGGTCAGCATTAAAGCAACCCTACGTAAAACAGAACAAAACACTGCCTGGTCCTGTACCATCCTCACAATTGTTGTTATGTTTGAGCCCATTGTAGCAGCCAGTGTGTCAATCCATCTCATTGAGGGTCTTCCTCTTTTTCAGTGAACCTCTTCTTTACCAAGCGTGATGTCCTTCTACAGGAACTGATCCCTCCTGATAACATGTCCATAGTCTTGCCATCTTTGCTTCTAAGGAGAATTCTGGCTGTATTTATTCCAAGACAGATTTGTGTTTTCTTCCGGCAGTCCATGGTATATTTGATATTATTCACCAACACCGACGACATCCCTGATACACAATTCAAAGGTGTCAATTCTCCTTCAGTCTTCTTATTCATTGTCCAGCTTTCACAAACATGTGAGGAGACTAAAAACAGCATGGCTTGGGTCAGGCACACCTTAGTCTTCAAAAAAAAAAAAAAAGTCTTCAAGGTGACTTCTTTGTTTTTTTTAACACTTTAAAAGAAGTCTTTTGCAGCATTTTTGCCTAATGCAATGAGCCTTTTGATTTCTTGCCTACTGCTTCCATGTTTGTTGATTGTGGACCCAAGTAAAATGAAATCCTTGACAACTTCAATCTTTTCTCCATTTATCATGATGTCCCTCATTGGTCCAGTTGTGAGGATTTTTGTTTTCTTTATGTTAAGTTGTAATCCATACTGAAGGCTGTAGTCTTTCATCTTCAACAGTGTTTCAAGTCCTCTCACTTTCAGCAAGCAACATTGTGTCATCTGCATAATGCAGGTTCTTAATGAGTCTTCCTTCAATCCTGATGCTACATTCTTCTTCATATAGTCCACCTTCTCAGATTATTTGCCTAGCATACGGGTTAAATAAGTAAATAAGTATGGTTAAGGGTACAAACCTGACACACACCTTTCCACACAGTATCCCCTTGTTTTGTTCAAATAACTGCCCCTTGATCTATGTATAGGTTCCTCATGAGTACAACTACATGTTCTGGAATTCTCATTCTTCACAATGTTATCCATAATTTGTTATGATCCACACAGTCGAATGCCTTTGTATAGTCAAGAAAACACAGGTAAATATTTTTCTGGTAATCTCTGCTTTCAGCCAGGATCTATCTGACACAAACAATGATATCCCTGGTTCTATGTCCTCTTTTGAATCTGGCTTGGATTTCTGGCAGTTCCCTGTTGATGTACTGCTGCAGCCACTTTTGAATGATCTTCAGTGAAATTTTACTTGTATATAATGTTAACGATATTGTTCAATAATTTCTGCATTCAGTGGGATCACCTTTCTTGGGGATAGGAATAAATATAGATCTCTTCCAATCAGTTGACCAGGGAACTGTCTTCCAAATTTCTTGGCATAGACGAGTGAGCACTTCCAGTGTTGCATCTGTTTGTTGAAACATCTCAGTTAGTATTCCGCCAACCCCTGGGGCCTTGTTTTTTTCGCCAATGCCTTCAGTGCAGCTTGGACCTCTTCTTTCAGTGCCATCAGTTCCTGATCATATGCTATCTCTTGAAATGATTGGATGTCAACCAATTCCTTTTTGTTATAGTGACACCGTGTATTCCATCTTTTTTTTTTTTTGATGCTTCCAGCATCATTTAATGTTTCCCCTATAGAATCCTTCACTATTGCAACTCAATGCTTGAATTTTTTCTTCAGATCTTTCAGCTTGAGAAATGCCAAGCATACGCTTTCCTTTTAGTTTTCAAACTCCACATGTCACTATAATACTTTACTTTGTCTTCTTGAGCCACACTTTGAAATCTTCTGCTCAGCTCTTTTACTTCATCATTTCTTTCTTTGGCTTTAGCTATTCTATGTTCAAGAGCAAGTTTCAGAGTCTCTTCTGATATCCATTTTGGTCTTTTCTTTCTTGTCTTTTTAATGACCTCTTGCTTTCTTCATGTATGATTCCTTGATGTCATTCCACAACTCTCCTGGTCTTCAGTCATGAGTGTTCAACATGTCAAATCTATTCTTGATGTGGTCTCTAAATTCAGGTGGGATATACTCAAGGTCATACTTTAGCTCTCGTGGACTTCTTCTAATATATATGTGCGTATATACGTAAGAGACTACCTGAATATATAGTGTACATGTGTTGTTTATATATGTGCATGTGCATATGTATATAGGTAGTCCTTTTCAATCGCCTCATATGCATTTGACAGCTGGTCAAGGAAGAGAGATCAGTTCCTGGAGAAGGACATCATGTTTGGTGAAGTAGAGAGCCAGTGAAAAAGAGGAAGACCCTCAACAAGGTGGATTGACACAGTAGTTGCAACCATGGGTTCAAGTATAACAACAATTGTGAGAATGGCACAGGATTGGGCAGTGATTCCTTCTGCTGTACATAGGATCACTATAAGTTGGAGCCAGCTCAATGGCATCTAACAATGACTACAGTCCCTGACTTATGATGGGGTTTCATTCTAATGATGGCTCCATCATAAGTTGGTTTTGACATAAGTTGAATACCTCATTTTATTTTTAGTTTTCATTATTATTGCCTTTTGTAATGAATATATTTTTTATCTTTATATATCCAACAGTGTTTTGAACTGTAAATCATAGAATTGAACATCTGCAAGTGAATATCTGAGAATGATAACATCAGCAAATTACACACTGTAACATATTACTGAAGATAAGACATACAAAACAACAACAGCAGAGATGTTAATGTGGTTCATTGTAACTTGAGTACGTCATAAAAACGAAAACCAAACCCACTGCCATTGAGTCCATCCCAACTCATAGCAACCCCATATATTGGACAGAATAGAACTGCTCCATAGAGTTTCCAAGGAGCACCTGGTGGATTCCATCTGCAGGCATTTTGGTTAGCAGCAGTGGCACTTAACCACTATGCCACCAGGGTTTCCTGAGTATGTCATAAGTCGGGACTAACTATATATATATATATATATATATATATATATATATATATATATGTAGCCTGTCGCTGTTGAATCGATTCTAACTCTTAGCAACCCTATAGGACAGAGTAGAACAGCCCCATAGGGTTTTTACGGAGTGGCTGGTGGATTTGAACTATAGACCAATTGGTTAGTAGCCAAGCTCTTAACCACTATGCCACCAGGGCTCCATATATATGTTCAAAAAGCTAAAATAGCTCAATGTGTAAGCTATAAAAAAAAAAACAACATTATTTTGGATCTCCTGGCATGATTTGCATATATACTGCATATTTGCAATCCTTGAACAGAAGGAAATGTTGGAAGGATGCCTTATAGAGGTACTGTGTGAAGGATCAGTTTTCTGTGGCCTTTCCAGCCATGGTCTTGTAACTCTTACCCAAGTCATTGGGTAGGACTCTGTGATAGGATAATTGTGTTCTACCAAAGGGATTGGTCAGTTTTTCCATTCCGTCACCAAGAAAGAATGGCCAGGAGCGGAGAGTGCATCCTTTGTACCTGGGATCCCTGCGCTGAGAAGCTCCTGGACCCATGAGACAGAGACCGAACTGTAATGCTGAAGACAGTGAGAAGTGGTGACAGGAGAAACTGGCAGGGGAGATCATGCAGTGGGCTTCCCAGCCCATGAAGCAAGAAAGCTGAGTACCTTCGGACAGAAGCAGAGGGCCAGAGAAAGACATGCCTGCAAGCATGCCTGAGAAGAGGCTGTCCTGGTGAAAGAACCATATCCTGAGTGTTCCTGAACCTGAATTGTAACCTGTTACTTCCCTAATAAGCCCCATAATCGTGAGTATTATCTGTGAGTTCTGTGTGGCCACTGCAATAAATTATTGAACTCAGCCATGGGAGGGACGGTTGGTGTCAGAACTGGTAATGATGGCAGAGAGAGGAGACATATCTGACCTCCTCCTGAGGAATCAGCCTTGGGCTGTTGACCTTGATTCTTCTTCCCCCTTGTGAGGCTAGAGGAAGGAGGTCAGACACTGCCCCCATACCGTTTTTACAAAGAGCAAACTTACAGAGAATAAAACTCCAGGAAAATCAGTGCTCTGTAATTAGAGAAGTAAGACTGCACTGTAATTGACTCAACGGCAGTGGGTTTGGTTTTAGTGGGCTTTCACTCTTGGTCAGCATCTAACCAAAGGTATTTCTATATCATTTTATTCTTTTAGGACAAAAATAAAATCTTAAATCTTTGGATTATAAAAACTTTCATTCTTGTTATTCAATACCATGGTAGGCAGAACAATGGCCTAATAAGAGGCCCATGCCCTAATCCCCATAACTTATAAATATGTTACAATATATAGCAAATGTAAGTAAGGTCATTGTTAGTTGCTGTTGAGTTGATTCCTGCTCCTGGCGACCCCATGTGCTCAGAGTGGTTACATAGGGCTTTTGAGGCTGTGACCTTTCAGAAGCAGGTTACCAGGCCTGTCTTCAGAGGTACTGCTCCAAAAAAAAAAAAAAAAACCAAAACCACTGCCATCAGATCGATTCCAACTCACTGCAACCCTATAGGCACCTCTGGGTAGGTTCAAATCTCCAGTCTTTTGGCTAGTGGTCTAGCACTTAACCATTTGCTGCTCCAAACAGAGACTCCATAATTAAGGGTACCAATCACCTCATATGCATGTGAAAGCTGGACAATGAATAAGGAAGGCTGAAGAAGAACTGAAACCTTTGAACTGTGGTGTTATCAAAGAATATTGAATATACAATGGACTGCCAAAAGAATGAACAAAACTGTCTTGGAAAAAGTACAACCAGAACACTCCTTAGAAGCAACGATGGTGAGATTATGTCTCACATACTTTGGACATGTTATCAGGGAGAATCAATCCCTGGAGAAGGACATCATGCTTGGTAAAACGGGGAGTCACCAAAAAAGAGAAAGACTCAGCGAGATGGATTGACACAGTAGCTGCAACAATGGGCTCAAGCATAACGATTGTGAGGATGGGTGCAGGACCGGGCAGTGTTTTGTTCTATTGTACATTGGGTTGCTATGTACACCTAACAACAACAACAATAACAATCTCAAAAGAGGACGATTATCCTGGATTATCTGAGAGGACCAAACCTAATCACATGAGCCCCTAAAAGCAGGAGAACCTTCTCCGGCAGGAGATGGGAGAGGTCCACAAGGGGAAATCAGAGATTTGAACTTGAAAGAATTTCATCTGTGGTTGCTGGAGGTCCCCACAAGAAATGCATGAGAAGCAATGTGAGCAACCTTGAGGAGCAAAGACTGGTTCCAAAAAGCAGCCAACAAAGGAATACAGACCTCAGTCCTACAACCTCATGGAACTGAATTCGGCCAATAACCTGAATGAGTTTAGAAATGGGTCCAAATCCAGAGCCTCTAGAAGGGACTGTGACCCAGCCAATACCTCGGTTTCAGCTTTGTGAGACTCTAAGCAGATGGCCCAGCTGGGCCATACTGTACAGAGACTTCTGACCTACAGAACTTGAGATAATAAATTGGTATTCTTATAAGTGTAAAATTCATCATCACTTGTAATGGCATCGATAGAAAATGATACAAATATTAAACCTCCTCTTTAACAACTGATGAACAATTTGTATGAAGCTTTCACATTTGAGGCTTCAAGCAGTGATGAACTGGAAGCAAACCTATGGAGATGTTGCCAGTTTTTAATTCAAGTGTCAGTTATTTGCCTATAGACATTTGTCTAGTAAGTGAAATAACTTGATGAATAATTGAAACTTTGCTATTTGATACCTTTTCAATTATTCAATAACAAAAGAGAATAACAGTATCATTGTCAGAGAGTTTAAATAAATATTTTTCTCCTGAATTTATTTAACTCTTACACTATGACCACAGTGTCAAGGCTGGACAACTAAGATTTAAGACTGGAGGATTTCTTTGAATTCCTCTTTTAGGCATTAGGCACAAGATCACTGTGGGTTAGTGAAGCACAAAGATTAGTATTTGCATCATGCCCAGAAAATAATCTACTCCTTCTGAAAGGATTTTCCTTATTACTTATGAAATAAGAAAACCAACTTTTCTTTGAGAATAAAATTCTTTGACAAGTCAAACAGTGGGAATTGAGTAGTATTATCTGTGATCTGGGAAGATAATAATATACCTGATCATTTAGTTAGCTCACAGCATGATTATCTTCTTCAACAAACTATAAGGATAACTCTACGAACAACTGCAAAAGGAGTAAAAGTCTCTCTAGGGCATATGAGTGATTCAGAATGATCACTTTGACTTATTTGGTGGCTGTAAGTCAATACTCCAGAGGAGGGAATTATTCCAGGACCATTCCAAAAACCAAACCCGTTGCCATCCAGTCAATTACAACTCATATTGACCTTATAGGACACAGTAGAACTGCCCAAAAGGGTTTCCAAGGCTGTACTCTTTACAGAAGCAGTCTACTACATCTTTCACCCAAGGAGCAGCTGGTGGGTTCCAACAACTGAACTTTCCGTTAGCGGCCAAAAGATTCAACTGCTGAACTACCAGGGCTCCTTTCCAGGATCATTAACAAGGTCTTAATTGTTTCCATGTCTGGTCCAAGCCTCTTATTTTACATTAAGGTACATTGGCTAATAATAACAAATTACCAATTAAATCCCTCCAGAATAAAGATCAGTAGTTGGAAAATATGGCCTTGGTGATAGAAAAAATACCAGAGATCAAATGATAGAACTTTGCAAGACCAATAACTTCTTCACTGCAAATACCTTCTTTCACCAACAGAAACGGTGACGATACACATGGACCTTGCCAGATGGAACACACAGGAATCAAACTGACTACATCTGTGGAAAGAGATGATGGAAAAGCTCAATATCATCAGTCAGAACAAGGCCACGGGCCAACTGTGAAACAGACCATCAATTGCTTATATGCAAGTGCAAGCTGAAACTGAAGAAAATCAGAGCAAATCCACGAGAGCCAAAATATGACCTTGTGTACATCCCACCTGAATTTAGAGACCATTGTAAGAATAGATTTGACAGGTTGAACATTAATGACCGAAGATCAGACGAGTTGTGGAATGACATCAAGGACATCATCCATGAAGAAAGCAAGAGGTCATTGAAAAGACAAGAAAGAAAAACCAAGATGGATGTCAGAGGAGACTCTGAAACTTGAGCAGCTAAAGCAAAAGGAAGAATTGATGAAGTAAAAGAACTGAACAGAAGATTTCAAAGGGTGACTCGAGAAGACAAAGTAAAGTATTATAATGACATGTGCATAGAGCTGGAGATGGAAAACCAAAAGGCAAGAACATGCTCGGCGTTTCTCAAGCTGAAAGAACTGAAGAAAAAAATTCAAGGCTTGAGTTGCAATAGTGAAGGATTCTATGGGGAAAATATTAAATGACACAGGAAGCATCAAAAGAAGACGGAAGGAATACACAGAGTCATTCTACCAAAACGAATTAGTTGATATTCAACCATTTCAAGAGGTGGCATATGATCAGGAACCGACGGTACTGAAGGAAGAAATCCAAGCTGCTCTGAAGGCATTGGTGAAAAACAAGGCCCCAGGAATTGATGGAATATCAACTGAGACGTTTCAACAAATGGATGCAGCACTGGAAGTGCTCACTCATCTACGCCAAGAAATATGGAAGACAGTTTCCTGGTCAACTGACTGGAAGAGATCCATATTTATGCCTATTCCCAAGAAAGGTGATCCAAACGAATGTGGAAATTATAGAACAATATCATTAACATCACATGCAAGCAAAATTTTGCTGAAAATCATTCAAAAATGGCTGTAGCAGTATATCCACAGGGAACTGCCAGAAATTCAAGCTGGTTTCAGAAGAGGACATGGAACCAGAGATATCATTGCTGATGTCAGATGGATCCTGGCTGAAAACAGAGAGTACCAGAAGGATGTTTACCTGTGTTTTATTGATTATGCAAAGACATACGACTGTGTGGATCATAACAAATTATGGATAACATTGGGAAGAATGGGAATTCCAGAACACTTAATTGTGCTCATGAGGAACCTCACACAGATCAAGAGGCAGTTATTCGGACAGAACAAGGGGTTACTGATTGGTTTAAAGTCAGGAAAGGTGTGCGTCAGGGTTGTATTCTCTCACCATACCTATTCAATCCGTATGCTGAGCAAATAATCTGAGAAGCTGGACTGTATGAAGAAAAACGGAGCACCAGGATTGGAGAAAGACTCATTAACAACCTGCATCGTGCAGATGACACAATCTTGCTTGCTGAAAGTGAAAAGGACTTGAAGCACTTACTAATGATGATCAAAGACCACAGCCTTCAGTATGGATTACTCCTCAACATAAAGAAAACAAAAATCCTCACTACTGGACCAATGAGTAACATCATGATAAATGGAGAAAAGATTGAAGTTGTCAAGGATTTCATTTTTCTTGGATCCACAATCAACACCGATGGAAGCAGCAGTCAAGAAATCAAAAGACACATTGCATTGGGCAAATCTGCTGCAAAGGACCTCTTTAAAGTGTGGGAAAGCAAAGATGTCACCTTAAAGACTAAGGCACACCTGACCCAAGCCATGGTATTTTCAATCACATCATATGCATGTGAAAGCAGGACAATGAATAAGAAAGACTGAAGGAGAATTAATGCCTTGAATTGTGGTGTTGGTGAAGGATATCGAATCTACCATGGACTGCCACAAGAATGAACAAATCTGTCTTGGAAGTAGTACAACAAGAACGCTCCTTAGATGCAAGGATGGCGAGACTGTGTCTTACATACTTCCGACATGTTGTCAGGAGGGATCAGTCCCTGGAGAAGGACATAATGCTTGGCAGAGTACAGGGTCAGCGGAAAAGGGGAAGACCCTCAACGAGGTGCACTGACACACTAGCTGCAACAATAGGGCTAAAGCATAACAGTGATTGTAAGGACGGTGACGGACCGGGCAGTGTTTTGGTCTATTGCGCACAGGGTTGCTATAAGTCAGAACTGACTGCACGGCATCTACCAACGATGACAACAAGGTAAATATGAAGCTCTGGTAGCACAGTGGTTAAGTGCTGTGGCTGTTAACCAAAAGGCCAGCTCGAATCCATCAGCCGCTCCTTAGAAATCCTGTGAAGCAATTCTACTCTGTCCCGTCCTATAGGGTCACTATGACTGGGAATCCACTCGACGGCAGCAAGTTTTGGTTTTTTTTTAAGGTAAATATTTCAGATGCAGGCAATTCTGCCTATTAGGAATATTTTGACATAAACAAACAAACAGAACTGGAAGAGAAACTGTGATGGCCCCTTTGTATAAAAAGATCTGCTGGGATAAAACTGTAGAAAAGTATCCTTCAGTGTCCTATGGCAACCAATATCAATATTAGCATTTTCAGAATACTTATTTTTATAGATAACTCATCTGCTGAAGCCTGCTTCTTCTTTTAAAAAAATCATTGAATAAATCTTTAAGCAACAACTAAGTTCTCATTATTTATTTTTTAACAACTTTATTGAGATATAATTCACATATCAAAAATTTACCAACTTCGTTGTTGTTAGGTGCCTTCGAGCCAGTTCCAACACATAGCGACCCTACGTAGTACAATAGAGAGAAACACTACCCGGTCCTGTGCCATCCTTACTGTCATTGCTGTTTGAGCCCATTGTTTCAATCACCGTGTCAATCCATCTCCTTGAGGGTCTTCTTTTTCAATGACCCTCTACTTTACCAAGACTTCTCTAGGAATGGTCCCTCCTGAAAACATGTCCAAATTACATGAGACAAAGTCTCACTATTCTGGCTTCTAAGAAGCTTTCTGGCTGTACTTTTCCCGTGACAGATTTGTTCATTCTTTTGGCAGTCCATGGTATATTCTGTATTCGTTGCCAACACCATAATTCAAATGCATCAGTTCTTGTTCGGTCTTCCTTATTCAATGTCCAGCTTTTACACGCATATGAGGCAACTGAAAATACCATACCTTGGGTAAGGCTCATCTTAGCCCTCAAAGTGACACCTTTGCTTTTGAACACTTTAAAGAGGTTCTTTTGCAGGAGATTTGCCCAATGCAATACAGCATTTGATTTCTTGACTGCTGCTCCCCTGTGCATTAATTGTGAATCCGAGTAAAAAGAAATCCTTGACAACTTGTCTTTTCTCCATTTATCATGATGTTGCTTATTGGCCCAGTTGTGAGGACTTCTGTTTCCTTTATGTTGAGGGTTAATCCATAAATGCTTCAAATCCTCTTCGCTTTCAGCAAGCAAGTTTGTGTTATCTGCATATTGCAGGTTATTAATGAGTCTTCCTCCAATCCTGATACCCCATTCTTCTTTATATAGCCTGGCTTCTCAGATTATTTGCTCAGCATACAGACTGATTAAATATGGTGAAAAGATCCAAACCTGACATATATCTTTCCTGATTTTAAACCACACAGTATTCCCTGTTCTGTTCAAACAACTGCCTCTTGGTCTATGTACAGGTTCCTCATGAACACAATTAAGGGTTCTGGAATTTCCATTCTTCGTAATGTTATCCATAATTTGTTATGATCCACATAGCCGAATGCCTTTACATAGTCAACAGAACACAGGTAAACATCTTTCTGATATTCTCTGCTTTCAGCCAAGATCCATCTGACTTCAGCAATGATATACTTCGTTCCATATCCTCTTCTGAATATAGCTTGAATTTCTGGCAGTTCCTTGTCAATGTAGTGCTGCAACTCATTTTGAATGATCTTCAGCAAAATTTTTTACTTGCATGTGATATTAATGATATGGTTCGATAATTTCCTCATTCTGTTGGTTCATCTTTCTTTGCAAGGGGCACAACTATGGATCCCTTCCAGTTGGCTGGCCAGGCAGCTGTCTTCCAAATTTTTTGGCATAGATGAGTGAGTGTTTCCAGTGTTGCATCCATGTGTTGAAACATCTCAGTTGGAATTCTGTTGATTATTAAACCAATCTTGCATTACTGGGATAAATCCCATTTAGTCATTTAGTTTAATCTCTTTTAAATGTGGTGAGGATTTTTGTTGAGGATTTCTGCATCTATATTTTTAAGAGATTTTGGTCTATAGTTTTAGTTTTTATGTATCTTAGGTTTTGTGTCAGAGTAATACTGGCTTCATAGAAGGAGTGGAATGTATTCTTTCCTCTTCCATGTTTTTGACGAGTTTGTTAAGGGGTGGTATTAACTGCTTTTTATAGGATATTGGTAGAATTCACCAGTGAAGGCTTCTGGGCCTGGACTTCTTTGTTGTGTTTACTGGCAGCCTTTTTGATTACTAATTTAATCTATTTACTTGTTACAGATCTATTCAATTTTTTTTATTTTTTTTGAGTCAGTTTGGTAGTTTATAATCCAGTTCGTCTAAGTCACATAATTTGTTGGCATGTAGTTGTTCATAATATTCTCTTATGCGCCTTTTATTCTGCAGGGTTGGTAGTGACACCTTCTTTTTCACGCCTGATTTTAGTAATTCGAATTTTCTAGGGCAATCTGAAGCTTTTTAATTTTGTTGATCTCTTCAAAGAACCAGCTTTAGGTTTCACTGATATTTCTGTATTGTTTTTCTCTTCTATATTTCATTTGTTTCTGTCCTGATGTTACTGTTGTTAGTTGCATTGAGCTGGCTCTGACTCATGGGGTCTTATGTATAACAGAATAAAAGGTTGCCCAGTCCTGCAACATCTCCATGATCTTTGATATGTTCGAGCCCATTGCTGTAGTTATTGTGTCAATTCATATCATTGAGGGATTTTCACTGACCCTCTACTTTACCAAATATGACATCCTTTTCTAGTGATTAGTATGTTCTGATGATGTGTCCAGAGTAATCAAGATGAAGTCTCACCTTCCTTGCTTCTAAGGAGCATCTCAGTTGTATTTCTTCTAAGACTGATTTCTCTTCTAATCTTTATTATTTTATCTCTTTTGCTTTCAGTTTCTTAAGGTAGAAATTTGGATTAATTGATTTGAGATTTTTCTTTTATTTCAATATATGCATTTATGGCTGTACATTTCTCTGTAGTACTGCTATGGCTGCATCCCCAAAGTTTTGGTGTGTTGTGTTTTCATATTAATTCACCTGCCCGTGTTTTCTAATTTCCATTGTGATTTCTCCTTTGACCCACTTGTTATTTAAGAATGCAGCATTTAATTTCCATGGATTTTTGAATTTTCAAAATTTCCTACTGTCATTGATTTCTAATTTCACTGACTTGTGGTCAAAGAACATGCTTTGTATAATTTCAAACATTTTAAATTTATTGAGGACTGATTTATGGCCTAGCATATATTCTATTCTGAAGAATGGTCCATGTGTGCTTGAGAAAAACATCTTTTCTGTTGTTTCACTGAAGACTATAGAATAAAGGAAAACCCATTAGCATAGGATCACAATATTTATGACACAGCCTCTGTTTACCTCTCTAATCAAAATCTCTGCTAGCTGTCATAAGCTTCATGTGTTTCTGCCATAGGAACACTTACTCTCTACAGGCACTGTACCAGGTGGTCAGTGAGGAAAAATAGATATGATCCCAGAGGTTGACTACGGAACAGATCATCAGTTGCTCATATGTAAGTACAAGGTGAAAGTGAAGAAAATTAGAACAAGCCCACAGGACCCAAAGTATGACCTTGAGTATATCTCAACTAAATTTAGAGATCATTTCAAGGATAGATTTGACCCACTGAACACTAATGACTGAAGACCAGACAAGTTGTGGGATGACATCAAGGACATCACACATGAAGAAAGCAAGAGGTTATTAAAAAGATAGGGAAGAAAGAAAAGACCAAAATGGATGTCAGAAGGGACTCTAAAACATGCTCTGGAACACAAAATAGCTAAAGCGAAAGGAAGAAATGATGAAGTAAAAGTGCTGAACAGAAGATTTCAAAGGATGGTGCAAGAAGACAAAGTAAAGTATTGTAATGACATGTGTAAAGAAGCCCTGAGATAGAAAACTATAAGGGAAGAACATGTTTGGCATTTCTCAAGCTGAAAGAACTGAAGAAAAAATTCAAGCCTCCAGTTGCAATATTGACGGATTCTATGGGGAAAATATTAAATGATGCAGGAAGCATCAAAGATGGAAGAATACATAGAATCACTACACCGAAAAGAATTGGTTGACGTTCAACCATTTCAGGAGGTAGCATACGATCAAGAACCGATGGTACTGAAGGAAGAGGTCCAAGCTACACTGAAGGCACTGGTGAAAAACGAGGATCCAGGAACTGACAGAATACCAATAGAGATGTTTCAACAAAGAGTTGCAGTGCTGGAAGTGCTCGCTTATCTATGCTAAGAAATTCGGAAAACAGCTACCTGGTTAACCAACTGGAAGAGATCCGTATTTATCTCTATTCCCAAAAAAGATGATCCAATCAAATGCAGAAATTATTGAATAATATTATTAATATCACAGTAAAGTAAAATTTTGCTGAAGGTCATTCAAAAGTGCCTGCAATGGTATATCCACAGGGAACTACCAGAAATTCAGGCAGGATTCAGAAAAGGATCTGGAACCACAGATATTATTCCTAGACATCAGATGGATCCTGGCTGAAAGCAGAGAATACCAGAAAGATGTTTTCCTGGTTTTATTGATTATGCAAAGGTATTTGACTGTGTGGATCATAGCAAATTATGGATAACATTGGGAAGAATGGGAACTCCAGAACACTTAATTGTACTTATGTGGAACCTGCACATTGATCAAGAGGTACTTATTCGAACAGAACAAGGGGACACTGCATGGTTTAAAGGCAGGAAAGGTGTGCATCAGGGTTGTATCTTTTCACCATACCTATTCGATCCATATGCTGAGCAAATAATCCAAGATGCTGGACTATATGAAGAACAGGGCATCAGGATTGGAGGAAGACTCATTAACAACCTGAGTTAGGCAGATAACACAACCTTGCTTGCTGAAAGTGAAGAGGACTTAAAGCACTTATTGTTGAAGATCAAAGAACACAGCCTTCAGTATGAATTACATCTCAACATAAAAAAAAAATTTTTTTTTATTTTTTTTAATCCTCACAATTGAACCAATAAGTGACATCATGACAAAAGGAGAGAATAAAAGATCGAAGTTGTCAAGGATTTCGTCTTACGTGGATCCTTAATCAACACCTGTGGAAGAAGGAGTCAAGAAATCAAAAGACACGTAGCATTGGGCAAGTCTGCTGCAAAAGACCTCTTTAAAGTGTTGAAAAGAAAATATGTCACCTTGAAGGCTAAGGTGTGTCTAACCCAAGCCATGGTGTTTTCAATCGCCTCACATGCATGTGAAAGCTGGACAACAAATAAGGAAGACCAAAGAAGAATTGACACCTTTGAATTGTGGTGTTGGAGAAGAATATTGAATATACCATGGACTGCCAAAAGAATGAACAAATCTGTCTTGGAAGAAGTACAACCAGAATACTCCTTAGAAGCAAAGATGGCAAGACTCTGTCTCACACGCTTTGGACATGTTATCAGGAGGGATCAGTCTCTGAAGAAGGCATCATGCTTGGTAAATTAGAGGGTCAGCAAAAAGAGGAAGGCCCTCAAAGAGATGAACTGACACTACAATGGGCTCAAGCATAACAATGATTGTGAGGATGACACAGGACTGGGCAGTGTTTTGTTCTGTTGTACACAGGGTTGCTATGCCTCGGAACCAACTCTGTTCTTACAAAGCTTACACACATTGTATTATTAAAACTTACTTATCACTCCTCTACACACTTGATTGTTAGTGCCTCAAGGATAAGGACTCTACAGATACTAATTTAATAGGTGGTGGTGGGGTGTACATTGTGCACTTCAAACGAGCTTCCCAGATTTGTCCTTGGACCATACATTTAGTAGTAAGTTTCTAGGTCATCTTTCTCGGCCTTGTTCCTGAAAGTCTATGTAGTTTTCTCCCAGCTGTACTCATTCTAATTCATGGGTGCATGTAAAGTTTGATCTACAAGCTCCTAAGCATTGTCACTCAGAGTCAACTCCGGATCTCTCTCTAGTCAAGTGATCTGCTCCTGACCCTGATACCAAGAAAGCCTATGGAGCTTCTGCAGATATATAGATATCCACTTATGCTATTGGACGTAATGATTTTCTATGGCTTTGTTTTACTTTAATTGCCGTAAGCATTTTAAAACTATTTATTACGTCATGCAATAACTTTTTAAATAATCCAAAACCACTGCCATCAAGCCAATTATGAATCATAGTGACCCCGTAGGGTTTCCAAGGCCGTAAATCCTTATGGAAGCATATTGCCACATCTTTCTCCTCTGGAGCCACTGGTGGTTTCAAACTGCTGATCTTAGAGCCCCAGTGGTATAGTGGTTAAGAGCTCTGACTGCTGAACAAAAGCTCAGCAGTTCAAATCCACCAGGTGCTCCTTGGAAACCCTATGGGGCAGTTCTACTCTGTCCTATAAGGTTTCTATGAGTCATAATCAACTTGACAGAAACCAGTTTTTTGGTCTTGGACCTTTCGGTTAGCAGTTGAGTGCTTTAACCACTGTACCACCAGGGCCCCTTTCTTTAAATAATCAGTCCCATAATTTACTGCCACTGTGCCTACTTGACCAGGCAGTTTGAGCTGTTATGCATAAAAGCTCTTTAAGGACATGAATTCTCTTTTCTGTTGACCAAATCACCCACCGTCCCCAGCTGACGTATAAGGCACTCTTCATGAAGTCATCATGCAAGTGTTTGATGAATAATTTCTACCGAAGATTAATTTATTGCTGATTCGAGGAACTGGATGGCTGTGAACACGGGAATTAAGACAATAGGCCTGGAGATATGGGGGAAAGTCATCTCAGGAGTGGTTGCTGAAGATGTAAAATATGCGTTCCCCAACTCAAAAATGATTTTTAACTACACAGAAAATTCTGTAGTTTATCCATTTCCTGTTCCTCTTCAGACACCCAGGTACCCATGATGATGAAAGGCTTAAACACAAGCCCCTTTAGCCAACACATGCCCCTTTAGTCAATAACAGCAAACGTGTTCTGCAAAGGATCAGAGAGTAAAGTTTTAGGCATTGTGGGCTGTATAGTCTTTGTTGCAACTACTCAATTCTGTCATCGTAGCACAAAAGCAACCATGTTGTTGTTGCTGTTGTTCGCTGCCATCGAGTCCATCATGAACCACAGCGACCCTGTGCACAACAGAACAAAACACTGCCCAGTCCTGCACCATCTTCACAATTGTCGCTATGCTTGAGCCCATTGTTGCAGCCGCTGTGTCAATCTACTGACGGTCTTCCCCTTTTTCACTGACCCTCTACCAAGCATGATGTCTTTCTCCAGGGACTGATTCCTCCCGACAACATGTCCAAAGTATGTGAGACTCAGTCTTGCCATCCTTGCTTCCAAGGAGCATTCTGGTTGCACTTCCATAGACAATATATAAACAAATGAATGTGGCTGTGTTCCAGTAAAACTTGGTTTACAAAAATGAGTGGTGGACTGGATTTGGACAGTAAGCTGTAATGTGCCAACCTTGGGTCTACAATGATGAACCTAGAGCACAGTGCCGTTGCCCTTGTAGACTAACAGAACTAAGCACCATGGTCAGGAAGAAATGTTCCAAAGAACACTATTTTTCATATTTACGGCCTAGAGTATCAGAAGCATATATCCACCAGGCATTCAGCTGACCAATAGAAAGAGGCAATCTGCCAACTCCAGACTTTTGTTAATGACTTTCTCCTGAGTAGAGTAGGGTCACAGCAAGGAGAGGAGAGGCCATGCAGCCAGAGTGTGAAGGGCTACAATAGCCAAGCCTTCTTTCTGAAAAAAAAAAAAAAATTGAGGATACCTAAAAACACCTAAGTCTAAACCCAGCCCCTAAGTCACCTTCTCTTCTTTTTTTTTTAACTTGGCTGCTAACCGAAAGGTCAGCAGCTCAAATTCACTAGCTGCTTCTTGGGAAAAGATGTGGCAGTCTGTTTCCATAAAGATTACAGCCTTGGAAACCCTATGGGGAAGTTCTACTCTTTCCTATAGGGTGCTATAGGCTCACTATCAGTTGGAGTTGACTCGATGGCAATGGGTTTGGATATGTAATGCCCATTTCCCTTCCCATGGCCACTCCCAGTTTGTAGGATCTGGATTTCCTCCCTTACTAAGCTACTGAGGAGCCCTGGTGGCACAACGGTTAAGAGCTCAGCTGCCAACCAAAAGGTCGGCAGTTCCCAACCACCAGCCGCTCCTAGGAAACCTTATGGGATAGTTCTACTCTGTCTTATAGGTCACTATGGGTCAGAATCGACCTGACAGCGACAGGTTTTTGGTTTTAGTCTGCTGAAGAACGCTTACGACCTCCCAGCTACTTCCTTATTTCTTTAGTTCATAAAGCACGCTCACAGCGATTTGAAAATTTTTCATACATTTATTGCTGTTGTTGTTGTGCGCATCAGTTGATTCTGACTCATAGCAACCCTATAGGACAGAGCAGAACTGTCCCATAGGGCTTCCTAGGTTGACATCTTTACGGGAGTATATCACCCGGTCTTTCTCCCTGGGAGCCACTGTGGGTTCAAACCAGCTGAGTGCTTAACCACTGTGCCACCAGGGCTCCTTAGATTTATAGCATAACCCGTTGCCGTTGAGTCGATTCTGACTCATAGTGACTCAATAGGACAGAGTAGAACTGCTCCACAGGGTTTCAAAGGAGTGCCTGGTGGATTCGAGCTGCTGACCTTTTGGTTACCAGCCAAATTCTTAACCACAACCCCACCAGGTTTTCCGATTCATGGTATAGTGTAGTGAACCCCCTTATCCTTTTTCAAAACTTAGACCTTGTTGGGAGAGACACAGTCATGCTCTGAAAGCTTATTGTGTGTGCAAGGACCAAAGAGAGATTTATCTGTTTTATTGTAAATAACAGTAGCTAACATTAACAGAGAACATATAGTTACATGTAGCATCATTTTTGATCCTCATGGTAGCCTGTGAGGTCAATAGGACGCCCCCAAGTTACAAATGAAGAATCTGAGCTTAAGAGAGTTTCAGTGATTTGCCTAAGGTTATACAACTAGGAAGATCCAAAATCCAAGGTCAAGGCTCGCACCCAAGGGTCGTTGTCTCCAGATGTTGCTCAGACATTCCAAGCTGCGGCCTCCCTATTTTAAATGAAAGGGAAGGTTTTGACTGAGGGAAAGGACACTGAGGACCGAGGGTGGACTTTCTGGAAAAATGAAGGGCAGATGAAGGGAGAAGATAAGGCAAGTTGACTATAATGATAAGAAAGGCCCAAATTCCAATGATGTGGGGGAAAAGCATGCTTCCCCTTGCCCACCTCTCCTAGGTTGATGGTCCTCAGGCAAAAGTCTCAAGTTCTGGCTTCGGGGGAAAAGGTTACAGGGGGAACATGCAGAAGTGCCCGTGATTCCCCAAAACTATTTTCTAAGGAGAAAGATGGCAGAGGGCTTGAAGAGCCATTTCATAAATCTCCAGCTGGTTTTTCTCAATATGCAGGCTATGCACGGCAGGCACAGGTGAGCCTGGGTCTGTCTGCAGCCTGTTTACAGAAGAAAGGATCTGGGAGGGTGGTGGGAAGAGGTGACACACTGAAGGAGAAATGCTCACATGGGAACACTTTGTGTTGAAAAGGAATTGTACAATCCTTCCCTCTCTGTTCTCCAAAAGAGCCTTTTTATTTTCTAAAGGGCACGTTGCTTGAATCATTCCAGCCAGGCTGTGTAGAGCTCTTCAAAAGGGCCTCGGCGGCTGCCCTTGGGAAACAGTGCCAAAGCACATTAGATTCTCAACCTCTAATTTGAAAAAATGTTTCTAATTCAGACCCCACAGTTTCCTTGGTAAATTCCATGGTATTATTTCTAGTTACACTTCCTCCTGGCGCTGTATCTAATCCTTTCTTTTTACCCTTCGGATGGCAGACGAGAGTTATTGTATCTTTGCCGTTCATCACTTAGCTCAGACATAGGAAGCGCGTTGAGTTATTTTTGCCACTTTCTTCAGGGTTAAGTCCTTAATATAATCTCTCTATTGTCTCCAGCAGGTTTTTTGGTGAAAGATCTCAAAGTTTGGAGAAATTTTAAAGGTCACCTTTGTCCAGCCACCCAGTTAAACTTCTATACCAGCCACCCGGTGGACCACTTAAAAGACATCCAAATGGCTACTGAGCCTTCAGGTAACTCAAAACCTTGTGAGTCAACCCTTTCCTTATTTGGACGGTAGGGATGTATGTTCTTGTGTTTTCTTGTTATAGAAAAAAAAAAAAGAAGAAGAAGCTGTGGCTTCCAGCCAGTGTTCCAGGCTCTAGAGACCAAACAGAAGTCTACCTTTCACACATGCAGTGAATTGAGTATTAAAAACACCTTTCAAGCTCCTTTAATATCCTCAAAAGTCTATAAAATGGTCAGGCAGTAAAGACATACTTTTAGTTAGACTTAACTCATCAGCTTGCCCTTCTCCCCATTGCTTTCTGTCATGCCTTGCTTGCTCTCCCGGGACAGCTCTTGTTTTACACACTTTCTTATCATTAACCTATAATACCTATGATAACAACAGTGTAATACCTAACAACAACAACGTAGCCCTTAGTATGTTGTCATTAGCTGCCATCAAGTTGGCTCCCAACTCACGGCCACCCCATGTGTGTGTGGCAGAGTAGAACTGCTCCATACAGTTTTCTTGGCTATAATCTTTATGGAAGCCAATCACCAGACCTTTCTTCTGAGGAGTGGGTTCAAACCTCCAGTCTTTCCATTACCAGCCAATTGCAAGCTGTTTGTTCCATCCAGGCTCCTTTTCCCTTAGTATAGTCCTCATTATATCCCTTACTAGGTGACTGATAAAAGAAGTAGAATATGTGAATTTGGGCCAATTAATAAATATAACATAATGAGTTAGGCTTTTCTGATAACATCATTATATTTTCAATACTTAACATAATTAAGTACGTGATGTTGCAAGTATCTGGTGATCTAGTCTTTGGAAAGGAGTACAAGTTTGAGATCTGGAAAGTGATTCTCACCCCTTTAAAAGTAACCTGTATTTACCTAGCCTGAGGCCAGAGCTGGAGAATGATCGTAACGTGTCTCAGATTCGAGAATAAGCCTGCGTTTCAATGCTGAAAGGATTACTTACGTTCTTTATTTCGGGAGATGACTCAACACTCCTGGCATAAGCTGCAAACCAGCTCAGTTGAATGCCTTTGCATCTGGGAAGTGAGAAGCTTACTGTAAGCATTCTCCTGTGACCACTCATGTGTTCAAGGGAAGGGAACTCATGACTAACTCTTTACCTTCATTTCTAGAAATCCCTGTATTGTATGGACAGAGAGGCCCGTGAGCTCAGCAGTCTTGACGTCAAGGAAGGAGAATACCTAAGCCTTTCTTGACTGATGAGAAGTTAAAGGTCTCCCAGGAAGGAAATGCCACTGCTTCCTGTGATTACCTTTGCTCACATGGCATTTAGAATAAAACTGTCCCTCTCTCTGCCCTTCTCCCACCAGGTTCCAACCCCTCAGAGTGTCTCTGTCTTTTTCTGTCTTCTTATAATGGCATTTACACTCTCCTAACCCTACTGGATTTTTTTTTTAACCCTACTGAATTAGTCTCTTCCAAGCCAGCTCTGACTCGTTTAAAAACTCCAGCAACTTCCCTTGATTCTGGAATAAATGACAAACTCTAACCTGGTGTTACGGATAGTTTTGTGCACCGAAAAAACACATGTTGAAATCCTAACCCCTCTACCTGTGACTGTGACCTTGTTTGGGGAAATAAGATTTTCCATTGGAGATGTTATCAGTTAAATCATACTGGAGTAGCCTGGGTCCTAGTCCTAATCCCTTCTGAGTGGCTTCTTATAAAAGGGGAAAACAGGTGCAGAAACAGAGACACGCAGGGGAAAATAGACACCATGTGACAACAGCAAGTGCATCTATAGCCAGCAAAGGAAGAGCAAGGATTGCCAGCAGTCAGCAGGAAATAGGAGAAAGACATGGAACAGTTCTTCCCTCAAAGCCGTCAGAAGGAATCATACACATTTCTGATATTTTGTGGTATTATGACAGCCCTAGGAAATACCCAAGGAGCCCTGGTGGCACAGTAGCTTAAGAGCTCAGCTATGCCTGGCAATCTAGATTTCTTCATAAATCATCTTAATCCTGTTTTCTAGGCTGACCTCCCACATTCTCTTCAGAAATCCTGTTTTAGCTGAATCTAACCTTTGTGTTAAATTGTGTTTAAAGCACTACAAAGCAAAGATGGTGCTTTGAGGACTAAGGTGAGTCTGACCCAAGCCTTGGTATTTTCAGTCACTTCTTGTGCATGCGAAAGCTGGACAATGAATAAGGAAGACTGAAGAAGAACTGATGCTTTGAATTATGGTGTTGGCAAAGAACATTGAATATACCGTTGACTTCCAGAAGAAAGAACAAATCTGTCTTGGAAGAAGTACAAACAGAATGCTCTTTAGAAGCAAGGATGGAGAGACTTTGTCTCACGTACTTTGGACATGTTATTAAGAGGGACCAGTCCCTAGAGAAGGACAACATCATGCTTGGTAAAGTAGAAGGTCAGCCAAAAAGAGGAAGACCCTCAACAAGATGGATTGACACACGGGCTGCAGCAATGAGCTCAAGCATAGCAATGATTTTGAGGATGACGCAGGACTGGATGGTGTTTTGTTCTTCTGTATATAGGGTGGCTATGAGTTGGAACTGACTTGACGGCACCTAACAACAACAACATAATCATTGTGCCTCCCTCCCATATACACCATTTTCACACCAGATTTTTCTGGCTTTCTGTCTCAAATGGTCTTGGTTACTTGTTTCCAAGTAAGCATGTTCTGCCTGCCCTTCAAAGCCTACACAGACACTTCTGCGAAGACTTCTGTGATACAGTTTATAATTCCTCCTTCTAAACTCTCAGGGATATGATTTTATTCCTTTCTTGTGGGATTTACGTATTCGAACTTGTACTCTACCACCCATCTGTCAATTTGTGGTACAATGGTGGCTCCCCAGTTGCTATGATCCTAGAAGCTATGCCACCAGTATTTCAAATACCAGCAGGGTCACCCATGAGGGACTGGTTTCAGCAGAGCTTCCAGGCTAAGACAGGCTAAAAGAAAAAACACAAAGCCTGGTGATCTACTTCTGAAAATTAGCCATTGAAAGCCCTATGGATCATTTTGACTCACTTACTTTGGACACCTCATCAAGAGGGACTGACTGCTGGAGGAAGACATCATGTTTGGCAAAGCAAAGGGCCAGTTAAGGAGACAGAAGGCCTAAATGAGATGGATTGACACGATGGCTGCAAGAGTGGCCTCAAAGATACCAACGATCATGAAGATCATGAAATGTCGCAAGTCTGAGCAACATTTCATTCTATTTTACTAGGGGTCACCAGGAGTCAGAGCAACACGATTTGTTTTATTTTATCATCTTCCTATTTGACCACAATAATCTTCTACACCAGAGTCTAGTACCATGTCTTGAACACACCAGTGCCCAATGAATGCTTTCAGGTGGCATCAAACATAAGCCAGTAACCTGAGTTTATTCACAAACTCAAATTCCAATGAAAAGGAAACCAAAAATGATTTAAAAGAAACATAAATGACATACATACGTGTTCATTTTAGGGCCAAGGTCAATGTTTAGAATACTGACCTTGGACTCTCAATCCACGGGATTTTTGTGGCTGTGTCACTGAGTTCTTTGCTTACATATTTTGTAGTAAAGGGTGGGGGGAGCTCACAACTTGCTTTCATTAAGCTTCTGCACTGATAAAACATGCTACATACTATCTTACATTTTGTACTCTGCTGGCTCTCTCCCAGCTGTTTACTCCTCTGGAGTTCTTTCATCCCTCTTCACATTTCTGTGCTATTCTCTCGAAGTCTTTGGAGTTGTGGCAGAATATTATTGTGCTTTGTAATCACTGAGGAAAATGGCACAATTCAATTTCCTACCAACATAACTCTGGGTAATCCTCCTTTGCTGCTAATTCTAAAAAGGACAGGAAAACATCAAAGTGCCATTTCCCGGAATAATTCCATCCTCCCTGACGCCTTCTCAAAAGTGACAGCAGAAGGATAGAAACAAGGTGCAGCTTCCAGAAGCTAATGATACTGCGGCCATCCAGGGCTGCAATAATTGAGTTTTAATGTCCTGTGCTGTTGCTTGTCATAAATCCTCTCTGTGCAAAACTCGAGCCTCCACTTGGCAGGATGAATGGTTAGCAGTGTATATAATATTTATTAAACCTCTTTTTATGTTGCTTGGCAATCTGTGCTACCATCAAACAAGTTGAAATAATTGACATTTAGCACATCAAGCTGCTTTTGACTGAGAAGCATGACATTCATGTAGATAGTAAACATTTGGCAATTGCTGTAAATGTCTCCAAATTTAACGTCATGACCTTTTCTCAGGTAAATGTTTTTGGATAAAATGTAAATAATGATTCACTGTATGTCAAATACCACAGTATGTCAAATGCTGTGCAATGTCAAGTTTACTGTCTTGTTACCCTCCAGAGGTTCATAGATTGGCTGACCTGTTGCGTCTTTCAGTGAGTGTTATATGAAAATTCACTATTATTTATTATAATTCATTGGCTTTACAACCCACTCCCCCGCACACACAATATTTCTGATTAAGAAGAAGTGTGATTTGGTTTCATTGTTTAATTAAATGAAAGTTGGCATTTTGAAAATCCATACTCTGGCATGAAAAAAATTAATTTTATTTCAGAGCCCTCAAAGCACAAGGATACTTACATGCCTCAGATTTTCTGGAAGCAGTGATTTCAAATCATCAAATAGAAAGCAGGACTAGAGGATACAAGGGACCCATTCTTTCACCTTCCAACATCTCTGGGCTCTTCTCCAACCACATAAAAAATACCAATGTTATCAAAGCATAAGATAACTGCATCTAAACATGCGGCCGTATACAAATTCATCCTCATTCGTCAAGGTGAAAAGGATTGCTCTAATTAGTAGTTCAATAGGTCCTTCCAACTGCACGACTGCATTTAAATTGTTTCCCTAAGAAGAGCTAGACTTTCACAGGATGTTCTCTTAGTATACACCAAGTGCAAATGGAATATTCTATGCATCTTGCATTCTTTGGTTTAACCAAATATTCTACTTTGCAGTGGTAGAAGTGACTCAATTAGAGTATTTTAATGTAGCAGTAGAAGTAGGTATACATTGATATATTAGGAATAAAAGTGAATCTATTAAAATTTGTTTCTGATTTTGAAAGATAAGATAGGCAGTTAGGTCAAATTTCTATAGAACAATCCAGGCAATCATTTAAGGCAAAAAATGATATGAAGATCCATTTTGTAGCTCGTATTCTCTTTTCAGTTTGGAAATCCATTACTAAACATTCTGAGCTCGTAGTATGAGCAAAGGCATGCTCTGGACAACGGGACTACAGCTCTGGATAAGGCATCAGTGTTCCTTCCCTCATGGAGCTCACGCTTTGGTCGAAACTTGTTGTTAGCTGCCATTGAGTCAGCTCTGACTCACAGCAACCTTATGTATAACAAAACAAAACATTACCTGGTCCTGCATCGTCTTCACGATCGTTGGTATGTTTGAGCGCATTATTGCAGCTAGTGGTCTATTCATCTCGTGGAGGGTTTCCTTCATTATCTCTGGTCTCCTACTTTACCAAACGTGATGTCCTCTTCTAGCAATTGGTTTTTCCTGGTGATGTGTCCAAAGTAAGCAAGTTGAAGTCTCACCATCCTTGCTTCTAAGGAGCATTCTTGTGTTTCTTCTCAAACTGATTTGTTTGTTCACCTGGTAAACAAAAAGCCAAACCAAACCCATTGCTATCGAGTACATTCCAACTCATAGGGACCCTATAGGACAGAATAGAACTGCCCCATAGGGTTTCCAAGGAGCGGCTAGTAGATTCAAACTGCTCACGCTTAACCATCGCATGACCAGGGCTCACAATATATTTAATATTCTTAGCCAATACCATAATCTGAATACATCAATTCTTCTCTATCTTCCTTTTTCACTATCCAGCTTTCGCATATGTATCAGGAGATTGAAAAGACTATGGCTTGGGTCAGGCACACCTCAGTCATTAAAGTAGGCATCTTTACTTTTTAAGGTTGTTTTTGTTGTTCTTCATTGCCAACCGGTTGGTTCTGACTCATAGCAACCGTATGTGCAACAGAACAAAACATTGCCCAGTCCTGCAACATCCTCACAATCATTGTTACGTTTAAGCTCATTGTTTGCACCCACTGTGTCAATCTATCTTGTCAAGGGTCTTCCTCATTTTTGCCGGCCTTCTACGTTACCAAGCATGATATCCTTCTCTAGGGACTGGTCCCTCTTGATAATATGTCCACAATACTTGAGACGAACTCTCCCCATCCTTGCTTCCAAGGAGCACTCTGGCCGTATTTCTTCCAAGGCAGATTTATTCGTTCTTCTGGCAGCCCAGGGTATACTCAATATTCTTCGCCAACACCATAATTCAAAGGCATCAGTTCTTCGTTGTCCCATTTTTGCATGCATATGAGGTTACTGAAGGTATCATGGCTTGGGTCAGGTGCACTGTAGTCCTTAAAATGACATCTTTGCTTTTTAACTCTTTAAAGACATCTTTTGTAGCAGACTTGCCCAATGTAATGTGTCTTTTGATTTCCTGACTGCTGCTTCCATGGACGTTGATTCTGGTTCCAAGTAAAATGATATCCTTGACGATGTCAATCTTTTCTCCATTTATCATGATGTTGCTTATTGATTCAGTTGTGAGGATTTTTGTTTTCTTTATATTGATGTGTAATCCATACTGAAGGCTGTGGTCTTTGATTTTCATCAGTAAGTGCTTCAAGTCCTCTTTGCTTTCAGGAGACGAAGTTGTATCATCTGTTTTACACAGGTTGTTAATGAGTCTTTCACCGAACCTGATGCCACATTCTTCGTCATACAGTCTAGCTTCTCAGATTACTTGCTCAGTATACAGATTGAAAAAAAAATTTTTTTTTTTATTTATACAGATTGAATAAATACTTTGAAAGAAGTGCAACCCTGATGCACGCCTTTCTTGATTTTAAACCATTCAGTATCCCCTTGCTCTGATTGAACAATTGGCTCTTGGTTCCACATGAGCACAATTAAGTGTTCTGGAATTCCCATTCTTTGCAATGTTATCTATAATTTGTTATAATCCACACAGTTGAATGCCTTTGCATAGTCAATAAAACACAGGCTTTTAAGGTAGAAACTTTATATTATGTGTACCTTCTCTTTGTTTCTACAATGCAAAGTCATAGTTAAAGCCATTGCATCCTCAGTGACCATTTCTTCCAACAATTTCATTTTACACATGGGTAAATTTAGTCCCAGTATTTATATCTAACTAGTCCAAAGTCACACACTTCTAGTGGCAGAGCTGAAATACTGAGTTCCCTGCCACTTGGAAGGGGGTCCTAGTGGCACAGTGGTTAAGCAGTCGACTGCTAACCAAAAGATTGGTAGGTTGAATTCACCATCATCCATGGGAGAAAAATGTGGCAGTCTGCTTCTGTAAAGGTTTACAGCCTCAGAAAGCCTACGGGGTGGTTGTATTCTGTCCTACAGGGTTGCTATGAGTCGGAATCAACTCCACGGCAACAGGTAATGGGTTCTGCCATTTTGGGGACTTGTGGTCTTTTCACATGCCACTATTCATTCTCAAGTATGTTTAGAATTAAATTACAAAATAGTACCTCATACAAATTTGAACAAATTATTTGATTCTCATGCAATTGCTGTTACCTGACAATATAACAAATTCTGCAAACACATCTTAATATCTCTTAGGAGCACTGTCAGACTGTTGCTTAAAATAGAATCAAGTACCTTTATAACGCCTATTATGTTCCAGACATATTTCTAAGTCCTTTACTTATATTAACACATTTAACCCTCACAACAACTCCAGGAGGCAGACACTGTTATTATCCCCATTTTTCAGATGAAATAAGTAAGGCATGGGGAGGAAAAGTAACTTGCTCTTAAACAAACTGTTCATCAAGTTAATGAGTCAGTGCGACCATTGAAAAGAATAAGCTTACAACACGATATAGTGAGATTTCCACAGTGTATTGCTAAGTTAAAAAACACATTTATGTTGTGTAACTATGGGTACATATTTTGTTTGCTATAGGGTAGATTCTGACCCATGGGGACCCCATGTGTTACAGAGTAGAACTGCACCATATTATTTTCTTGGCTCTCATCTTTATGGAAATAGATCACCAGGCCTTATGTTCTGCAGTGCCTCTGGGTAGGTTCGAACTGCCAACCTTTTGACTAGCAGCTGAGTGCAAATCATTTGCACGACCCAGGATCACACTTCATAATGTAATCTAGTTACAAGGAACCGCAGTTATGACTGTCTGTGGAAGAGCTCATAGGTCACAAACATGGGGAACTGACAGATTAGGACTCAATGGATTTTGAAAAGGAAAGAAATGCTGAAGAAGAAAGAAATAACAGGGAAGGAGGAAGAAGAAGTAGAGAAGTTGTCAAAAATTTTCCAGTGAAAGGATTTGCTGAAGTTTTTTTCTAAACTAAATCAGGAGTTCCAGTTGCTTGAAAACATGAACCCAAACACCAATCGCCTTGCTGAAGTTGATAGGCAGATTCAGGAAGCAGTGAGATGTTACCATGAAATATATGAAGAAAAAAAGACAAGGACCACACAGACAACTCTCACTAATTTTCTAACTAAAAACGCTAACCCCATTCCCAAAGATAATTCAAATGATCCAGAACTCTTCCATGAGTGGAGTTATTACCGCAACCAAAAAAATATCAGTGTTGTTCAACTCTTCTTCATCATTGGAATAAATTTTTATGATTTGTGTATTTTTTAATGTATGTATGTGTTAAAATACATCTGCAAATTTATATGTAATGTTTCCAACCCCCAAAGACAAATAAAAATCTGATTTATAAAGATACTGATAATAAAACGCAATAATAATGAAAACTAAGGGAAAAAAAGGTATTTGACTTTCATCAGAAGTGACTTACAATGAAGCCATTGGAATGGAACCCCGTCATACATCAGGGACTACCTGTAAATGTGTGTGTGGGTGTATGTGTGTGTGTGTGTGTGTGTGTATCCACGGCACACTTACCAACATGGTTGTGTTCCAAAGACCAGGTCACTACGTGAAAATCGGCATTATGCTAAAATGGCAGATGACCATATCAAAAAAATGAAGGATGACTGCATCCTTACACAACTGCCTGATTACATCCTTACATAACTGCCAAATTACACCATCACATAACCGCCAAATTACATCATTACATGACTGCCAAACCACTGAGAATCATGGCTCGGCCAAAGTTGACACATCACCTTCACATCCAGCATTATTTTCACCTAGAATCTCGACATTCTTTACTGCCAGATTTAGATTTTTTCACTATGTCATAAACGCAAAATGTCAGATAAGATAGTCGATAAGCAAGGGTCAGGTATATATATGTACATACACATACAACACACTCACACACACACACACACACACATATATATATACACACATATACATATATAGTTACCTGGGGAAATTTTTAATTATACTATGCCTTTGTCTAGTGTTCTAACCCTATCCTACCAAATCAGAATATTCTGGGATGGGATATAGGCCGTGGATTCATGGATAGATAATTCTGAAAAGCACTCTTGGTAAAGAACTCCTACCCTTGTGCAACTGACCTCAGCAGGGAAACTTTGTTCTAATTGACTGATAAGAGTAAATCATATTAAGTTATGAAAGTCCAATAATCTTAAAATTCTGAAGGTAGTCACATTAAGAAAAAAAAAAAAACACACAAATATATTTCACATTCCACCCAAGGAAACTACATCTGAGCAGGCAGATAGGCTTCCAGCCCCTGCTAACAAGGGCACCCGTGAAATCTCTCAGGTCACCAAGATGCCAGAAAAGCAGGGTTCAGAATTTTCATCGTTAATCCCTAGTTGAGACCACTGAACTGCAGTCCCCTTTAAGGCTAAACTAAATTTTAAATTCAGTTCACTAGATGGAGTTCACTGGTGACCTTTGAGAAATCAATTGTGCAGTATTCCAGGAAACAAAGATGATCTAAGTTCCCTATAAAATGATGACCTTAAAAGACAGGTGCTATGCCTACCAAATATAAGGAGAGAGCACTTTCACGTTTAAAATTTAATGACAGCCTGTTAAGTCCTCATTGGAAACTTTTAGCTCCGCACAGAGACAGGTGAAGTGGTGAACACTGAAAGCCAGCTCTAAATTTAGCACTTGGCAGAAGCATTTCACAATTTTTATAAGCACCATTTTCGCCTTACCCACACATTGTTTTGACTGCTTGGATAAAAATTTAAGTAGGTTTTTTATTAAAATCTTTATTTAAAAATCAGATAATACCTACTTTTTAGTGGTAAAAGTAATTTGTCTACAGATGAAACTTTAGAGTCAGTCATGGAAACAGAGTTCTCAGGATGTAGATACGGAGACCACTGCCCATCTGTCAGCTTGTTCTGTGCAGTGGCTTGCATGCTGCTGTGATGCTGGACGCTATGCCGCTGGTATCCAGCAGGGTCACTCATGGTGGACAGGTTTCACTGGAGCTTTCAGACTAAGACAGACTAGGAAGAAAGGCCTGGCAATCTACTTCTGAAAATTAGCCAATGAAAACCCTATGGATCACAATAGGATATTGTCCAGTACAGTAATGGATGTCATCAGGAAAGACCAATCGCTAGAAAACGACATCATGCTTGGTAAAATAGAGGATCAGCAAAAATGAAAGAAATCCTCAGTGAGCTGAACTGACATAATAGCTAAAACAATGGACCCAAAACCCACCAGTGACCGTGAAGCTGGCACAGGGCAGGGCAGTGGTTCCCTGCGTCGTACACGGGGTCAACACGAGCCTGAGCTGGCTTGGCAGAGGTAGCAACGACAGAAACTAGTAGACGCCACCATGAGCTGTCATAACTATCCATGTGGTTTCATCTCCCATGGGTGGCCCTAACCTGACATCTATATTAGGGAGCCCCTTTCCTGAAGCTGAACCTTGTTTTCATTGTATCTCTTATCAAGACCAGTGGACCTTCCTGAACGACATTCAGCCTGTTGCCGTGGACCTCTGACACCACATCCAGTTCTAGCCTTAGGGAAGCCAAATCAGGCTCTAGTGTTTTAGCTAAAGAGACGATGTCTGTCTTTCAGATAACTCTGTGATTGACTGCAAACAACAAAAAAACCAAACCCACTGCCATCGAGTCAATTCCAACTCATGGCAAACCCATGTGTTACAGAGTAGAATTACTCCATAGGATTTTCTGGGCTGTAATCTTTACAGAAGCAGATCGCCAGGCCTTTCTTACGCAATGCCACTGCTTTAGTAGCCGAGCCCAAACTGCTGGCACCACCCAGGGACCTTTGACCGTGACCACCAGTGTTTAATTTGGGTGGCGTTTATTAACTTGGTGAACCCATCGATGAGGTAAGCCACTGAGTAAAAAGTGCAGACGAAATGAGTTGTTGTTGGCTGCCATTGCTGGCTCCTGCCTCACAGCAACCCCGTGACAACGGAACGGTTGTAAACCACAGGGTTTTCACTGGCTGAGTTTTTTGGACGTAGATCACCAGGTCTTTCTTCCTAGCCCGTCTTAGTCTGGAAGCTCCGCTGAAGCCTGTTCAGCATCATATCAACACGCAAGCCTCCAGTGACAGACAGGTGGTGGCTGCACACGAGGTACATTGGCTGGGAATTGAACCAGGTCTCCTACATGGATGAGGAGCTCTGGCAGTGGATTGGTTAGACGTTTGGCTGCTACCAGAAAGGTTGGCAGTGTGAACCCGCCCAGGAGCTCTGCAGGGGAAAAGACCTAGCAATCTGCTTCCGTGAAGATTGAAAAAAAAAAAAACCTATTACCGTCAAGTCGATTCTGACTCATAGCGACAGCATGGGGCAGAGTAGAACTGCCCCGTAGAGTTTCCGAGGAGCGCCTGGTGGCTTCAAACTGTGGACCTGTTGGTTAGCAGCTGTAGCACTTACCCACTACCGCTCCAGGGATTCCCTGTGAAGATTACAGCCTAGGAAACCCTAAGGGACAGTTCTACTCTGTCCTATAGGCTCGCTATGAGTCAGAATCGACTTGAAGGGCACACAACAACTCCTGCATGAAGACGAGAATTGTACCACTCAACCACCAATGTCGCAGGCAAAAAAGGAGACTATGCTTGTTTTGTAAGATCAGTGTAAGCTTGGAAGAAAACTGAGAGCTGGTCCAGCGGATAAACACTGAGGTTTTAGGATGTCCCAGGTTTCTTCTGTTTTCGAGGAGTGTTTGTCGGTTACCCTCTGGCTCTCAGTAAACAGCGACTCAGATCCCAACTCCTTTCTGCCTAGCCAGCAGAGTTAAACACTGCTTCTCAGGACAGCCTTATATAAATAAGTTATGGACAATATATTGCCAGCTTCCACCACCTAATAACATCATGCATTTTTTATGTATTGCTGGGTTTTGTAAGTTGGAGGCCCATGCATTGAGGTGGATAATGGCTGTGCTCTTTATTTTATGCACTTAGGCTGCTTGTTGAGAGCTGCATTAATCCTGTGTTGTACAATAGTGAGTGCCAAAGAGGTGTGTCCCCTCTCTGTCTTTAAAACAAACAAACAAAAAAATCCTGTTTTGGCTTCTAATGTGCTTGCTATTTCTGCTTATCCCTGGCTTAGACGTTTTTATTAGTAAAATTGTTTTTGGAAGCATAAAGCAAAAACTGAAATCTAAGGTAACAGAAGTTCCTATGGCACGGATTTACGAGCCAATACGAAAAATTCTTGTACTTTGAAATCCAGTCCCCAAAGTCAAGAAGGATATGGTGTCAGGGTATTTTTAAATCATTTTCTAGAGGAGATCTAATACAAGTGCCTGGAGACTCTCAGGTTCTAACAAATGGAGCTAAATTTCAGATTAATTTGCATTGCTATCCGGGCGTCCTAGGTGATTTAACTGTCTTTAACTTCAAATTGTTACACAGATTAAATTGCTGTTTTATTCTAAATGCAAACATAATAGCAAAACACAGAACAATTATTTAATTGTTTTAAGTAGACTGTATGTAGTTCTATTTCTTGTATGACAGCTTTTCCCAACACCTCTGATATAAGCAGGGCTGCAAATGTGAGAACAGGAACTAGTTAGTGTAAATACACCATTACACTGCAGAAAAGAGAGCTCAAGCAGGTTTTTTTTTTTTTTTCTTGCAACTGCAAACCTACATGGACATCCTAACAATTTCATCGCTTACAGAACATCAGAGATAGAAGAGATGGCACGAGGGAATCTAGTCTAGCGCCTTTATTTTTCTCAAGACCAACTTGGATTGGTAAAGGGATTATCCCACAGCTCCTCAGAGGAAGAGATGGGGTGAGAATTCTTGGCTTCTGTCTTCTACAGTGTTCTGTCCACCAGACCTCATCACGTCTCTATGACCGCAGAAAACCCCAGTGGCAGTGTGTGGATGAAATGAACTGTCTTCCTTGAACAACAATTTAAACAGCCTCATGGTCACTATGAGGGAATCAGATGCTAATATTTTAAAAATTCAAATGAGGAAAAAAAACAAATTGCTTTTGCCTGCTACATGCAATACCTTAACCACTTTTTTTTTTCCCTATTGCTATTATTTCATTTTTGTCAGTGGTTCATGGAACTTACTTTTACTATTTTCTAACTTTGAAACTGTTTTTTTTTTTTTTTTGGAAGGCACTATTTTCTAACCTTTGTCTGTTGGTCTCATTTAGGGTGCAATTATTGTGAACACTTTGTTAAAATTTGAAAAGGAATATCTGGGTGTCATTTGGATAACGCCATTAAGAGCTACTAAGTCTCTATCACTAATTACTCCATTAGATGTACATATTTTCATAGAAACCCTAAGAAGGTGATTAACAAGATCACAGCATAAGGATCTGAGAGAACAGATCTAATCGACATGTGTATAACAATATTAAAAATTCAAATGTATGTCTTGCAATAGCTAACATTTATTGAGTACTTACTATGTGCCAGGCTCTTGCCAAGTGTCATATATATACATACATATGTATATTTTTTTCTATTTAATCCTCAGCCCAAAACCGTGATGTGGATTGCATACATGGTATACAGTTGAAGAACCACCACCCGTCTGTCGGTTTGTCCTACTATGGTGTTGCTATGATGCTGGAAGCTATCCCACCAGTATTTCAAATATCAGCAGGGTCACTCATGGTGGACAGGGTTCAGTGGAACTTCCGAACTATGACAGACTAGGAAGAAAGGACTGGTAGCCTACTTCCAAAAACTAGAAAACCCTATGAATCACAATGGATGATGAGCCCCATAGGTTGGAAGACACTCAAAATGCACAGCAGCCCTGACAACATACTCGAGGATATCAATGATTATGAGGATGGTGTGGGACTAGGTAATGTTTCATTTTGTTATACATGGGTTGCCACGAGTCAGAGATGACTCAGTGACAACTAACAACAACAGAAAGCGTTCAAAGAGACCTTATTCAAGATCATCCAGCTAGCCAGTGATGGAGCTGGGTTCTGGTCCCTTGCCATCTGTTTCCAGAGTCTTTCCTATTGAGAGCTGTGACCAACATTGCTGCCTCTCCCAGACTACACTGCCCATAGCTGGCAATCCAGACTTCATCAAAGCAGCAGCCTCTCAAATCTGATTCAGAAAACAGCATAATCAGCAAAAAGAGTACTTGGTTTCTCTAGTCGTGAGGTCAAGTAGGGGTCCGAGAGCAACTCACTAAGAGCTTCACTGGAGCAGATTTAGGACTGTTCCGTCTTCAAGCATGCAGATAACAACTTGGTGACATTTGAAAGCTCTTATTTTGGTAGCCTCAATCAATTGCATTCAATTTCTCATGCAAATGAATTTACAAATACATAAATGCCAACTCGCAGCAGAACGCAAACCTGACAAATCTGTAATGGGTACAAATCTTATTAACAGTCTGTGCTGCCATTGAGAACTGTTCTTATAATTTAAAGCAGCAGTGTAATTATGCTATCTCCAGTAAATGGCTACTGTGATGGTACCAAGTTTATAGTTTGTCACGTGGGTTGCAGCCCATGTGCATATGTTGCTGTTCATCTTTAATAAGTCAGATACATTGATGAGTATTCTCTAGCAATCACATTGTGGAATGTATTTAGGAATGTATAAGGATGTTTAACTAATGGCACAAATTAAAGCATTAAATAAGTAAATACAGTAGACTGCGAAATACAGCATTCAGAGAAACAAAGTGTTCTTACATGTTGTGTATTCTTTGCCTTGCAACCTCTATAACTATCAATTTGTACCACGTCTTATTGTTAGTGTCAGAGTGACTGATGTCATCACAGTCACACCCTATTTGAAGAGAACCACTTGTATCAATGAATAAGAAATCACTTAATTTATAAAGGGAAGAATGATAAACCTAAAATCAATCAGCATAAGGACATTTGGAAATACTCTGGAGTCCTATTTCTTAACTATTGGCATTAACTACCAAAGCATGGCTCAGTTATCTGACGCCATTCCTTTAAGTAAACTTCCACTATTTTACTTCAAAGACCAAAATATTGATAATGAAGTGATTCATAGAGTCATGACAGTAACGTTTTACCTCTGTTATAGCTTGAAAGGTCACTTGATTTTATGGACTTTTACAGGCACTAGTTTTAAGTAATTGTGTACTGCATTTCCGTGAAATCAGATGTATAATGTCAGAAGAGGAAATGATGCTCCGACCTAATTTTGCCCTGCATCTTCTAGATCGAAGGCCTCGATAATGCGTTTTCACACTAACTTAGCACGCTCAAAGAATTACATCTTGGATGCCTTTAGGAAGACAGAAAACAGCGCAATGAATCTTGTCACTGGTCCTCATGTTTGCCCCATAATGCCATGTGTTTTCTTCTGTCATATTGCTCTGTAACTATTTGCTGCTTTGTACCATCCCTTAAATTTGAACTCCTTGAGGTGGTGATTGTCTCTTGTTCCTTGTTGAATTTCTCGATGCTGGCACAGTGCCTTGGACATAATAGCATGAGATATGTATGTGTGGAATGAAGAAAGGAAGGAAGAGAGCGAAAGAGGAAAGGAAGGAAGAGGGAAGGGAGAGAGGCAGGGAGGGAGGGACAGAAGGATGGAGGGAGCGGAAAGAATGGAATTCTGCTGCCTCTGCTCGGTAAACTAAGAGACTCCATCCCCAGTGGCCCTTGGCAAGCCAAGGCACTGGCGCACATATAAAGGGAATACTAGTTTCTAGGTGAATGCTTTCACACAGATGAAGGTAAACCAAGATGTTCATGCAGATGCCAGTGATTCCAAGAAAAGACACCAGTGCAAGGTTCTGCCGCTATTTTAGAAATTAAAGAAATTTCCTCTGGTTACAACGTATTTGGAGATCCATTCGATTAGGTTAATCAAGTATGAGCTCATACTGATCATCGATTCTTAATGTTAATTTTAAAATCACTCAAGTAATGTTTATTAAGTGTCCGACATGGGTCGAGCATTAGGCGAACCACAGAATATAAAGCAAAAGAAGTTGCGCAATCATCCGGTCAGCCAGCATTTACTGAGAATTTAGTAATTTTCCAGGTGTGCTGGTGCTGAACACTTTCCCTGCCCTCAAGATAATTACATTGTTCTTCGGGAGCCAAAGCATGCAAACAGAAAACTAGGAGCTGAATATAAGTACTTAATAATAAAAGTAGCATTTGCTAACATTTCTTAAGTGTTTACTCTGCTAAGCATTTTACGTGCATTATTCTATTTAATCTTCACTATGCTTTTATAGCCATCATTGAAATCTCCATTTAACAGAAAAGAAAAGCTCAGCTCAAAGCAGTTAAGTAACTTGCCCAAGTCACCAGCTAACAAGTGGCAGGGCAATAACTTGAACCAAAGTCTATGTACCTCAACGTTATGCTCCTCTACTTCTGATCACCTGCCTAATTTTTTGGACATAGATAAGACATTCTAATGACTAGAGATTCTCTATTGGCTGAAATTATAAGTTTCACAGAAGAGATAAACTTTGAAATATAGGTCTTGAAGTATTGATATGATACATCTGATTTAAATAGATGGAAGAAAGAGTCGATTTCAAGGTGGGGACAAAGGACAGTAAGTCTGAAAATGTCAACACTTATTTATGCAATCTCGGAGCAGACGATTTAACAGGCCTGAAACTTTAGGCCCATTGTGTACCCAGACCAATGCCGCAGATGGCATGCCAGAGCTCTCAGATCACTCCCTGCCCCTACTTACTTTACGATATCAATTTACCAATTCTGTTTCTCTAACATTTGAATCCATTTTCTCCTCTCCACCTTCACCACCAAAGCCTGAATTCAGAGCCTTACAATTTCTTCCTAGAATTAGGAATCCACCACTAACTTGCTGTGTGACCCCATGAAAATTACTAAGTCTCTCTTGAATCCTCAGTTTTCCTAACAGCAAAATGGCACAGTAGTGAAGTCTGCACTAACTAATACAATCCAGGTAATGTACATAGCTCAATGTCTAGCAAATGGAATGAGCTCCATAAACACTAGCTTTGACAGATTCTTACCTCATTTCTTTATGATCTACCTCCTCTATGATCCATCTCTCTAAGTGTGGCTACAGTTGTCTTACCAAAATGCAAATCTGAGCATTTTACTCTGTTGCTTTAAAATTCTCCATTGCCTTCGTAATGAAATCCAAACTGCTTACTCTGTCCAGAATTAGCCTCGGTAAATTCATTCCATTAAAAAAAAAAAAAAAAAAGGAAGCCCCTACTATGGATCAGGATTTATTCTAGATGTGTGACAACATCAGAAACCCAACCTAATAATTCCACACCTGGAGCTCAAAGTGACATTCTGAGCTAGAAATTGAGATTTGGGAATTATCAGAGTATGGGTGAAGCCACAGGCATGGATGAGAGTGCCGACAGGGAACATGCAACACGGAAAGAAAAAAGGTCAAGAATAAAACCCTGGACCATCAGCATCTAAGGGATAGACAAAGGAAGGGGACTCCAGGAAGGAAACTGAGAAAGAACAATTGGGAGAAATAGAAGGAGAACCTGATGAGGCCATCATTTAAATCAAGTGAGGAGGAAGCAAAGAAGGGAGAGGTCAACCTCATGCATTTAAATGGACTCTGCAGTTAGGAAGCCACGGTGATGTGTACCATAGCAGGGGTGGAAACTGAACTGCAGTAACATGAAAAAAGAACAGTATGTGAAAAAATGAAAACAGGAGTTATAGGCTTTCATGCATGGTAAGTGGAAAAGAAATTGAATTGTCTGTGATTTCATTCTACTTGAATTAACAATCAATGGCCATGGAAGCCTCAGTCAAAAATCCAAATGATGCATTGCATTGGGCAAATCAGCTGCAAAAGGCCTCTTTAAAGTTTCAAAAAGCAAAGATGTCACTTTGACGACTACGGGATGCTTGACCCAAGCTATGGTCTTTTCAACCACCTCATATGCATGCAAAAGCTGGACAATAAAAAAGGAAGACAGAAGAAGAATTAAAACATTTGATCTGTGGTGCCATCAAAGATACAGTGAGTGTATCGTAACTGCCAAAAGAATGAATAAACGAGTCTTAGAAAAAAGGCAATTAGAATGTTCTTTAGAAGCGAGGATGATGAGACTTTGTGTTGCTTACTTTTGAACATGATGAATTTTAGAAAAGACCATCTGGTTTGGTAAAGTAGAGGACCAATGAAAATGAGTGAAACCCTCAATGAGATGGGTTGGCACAATAACCACAACAATGGGCTCAAACATAGCAACGATCATGAATGTGGTACAGGATCAACATTTCATTCTGTTATACACAAGGTCTCCATGAGTCAGAGCCAACTTGACAGCAACTAACAACATTTAAGTGCTTCTCCTGAAGAGAAAGAGGCACAGTTCCCATCACCATGTAGTCAAGGAATGGGTTTTCTTTAAAGAAGGGAAGGTTTTTTTCCTAATAGCTTTCACTTCCAGCTGCTCATTAGAATAATTTCAAGATACTTTAAGAAATAAAGATGCCTAGGCCAAATGCCAGAAATTCTGATTTAATTGGTTTTGAGGGGTGTCTAACATCTATATATTTTTAAAGCTTCAAAAGTGATTCAGCTATCACATGAATAGATATAGGCACACTCATGTTCATTGCAGCACCATTCACAATAGCAAAAAGATAGAAACAATCTAAATGCCCATCAACAGATGAATGGACAAACAAATTTTGGTAGATACACATAATGGAATACTATGCAACGACAAAGAACAATGATGAATCCGTGAAATATCTCACGATATGGATGCATCTGGAGGGCATTATGCCGAGTGAAATAAGTCGGTCACAAAAGGACAAATATTGTATGAAACCACTATTATAACAACTCAAGAAAAGGTTTACACACAGAAAAAAACATTCTTCGATGGTTAACGAGGATAGGGAGGGGGAGGAGGGGAAATTACAAACTAAATAATAGACGAGGGTCAACTTTGGTGAAGGGAAGGACAACACAGAATACAGGGGAAGTAAGTACAACTAGACCAAAGCAAAAGCAAAGAAGTTTCCTAGACACACCCAAACTCTTTGAGGGGCACAGTAGCTGGTGCTGGGGCCTGGGACCATAGTTTTGGTGGATATCTAGGTCAATCGGCATAACAAAATTTATAAAGAAAATGTGCTACATCCCACTTTGGTGAGTACTGTCTGGGGTCTTAAAAGCTTGTGAGCAGCCGTCTAAGATGCAGCTATTGGTCTCATCCCACTCGGAGTAAAGGAGAATGAAGAAAACCAAAGACACGAGGAAAATACTAGCCCGAAGGACTAAAGGACCAAATGAACCAGCCTGAGACCAGAGAAGTAGATGGTATCTGGCTACCATCAATGATCGCCTTGACAGGGAACACATCAGAGAGTGTGGATGCTCTGTTAACGCAGAACAGAAACCATTCCTGAAGACCATTCTTCAAACAAAGATTAGACAGGACTATAAAACAAATAATAATACACGTGAGGAGCATGCTTCTTAGTTCAACCAGAGATTCAAGACCAGATGGGCAGCTCCTGCCCAAAAGCAGGATGAAAAGGCAGGAGGGGACAGGAACTGATTGAATGGACACGGGGAACCCTGGGATGGAAAGGGGAAGTGTGCTGTCACATTGTGGGGATTGCAATCAATGTCACAAAACAGTATGTGTATAAATTTTTGAATGAGAAATTAACTAGAGCTGTAAACTCTTACCTAAAGCACAAAAAAAAATTTCAAAAAATAAAACAAACTTAACGCTAATACTGCCTTATTAATATAACAAAGAAAACCCCTTTCCTAAATGACATTATAACCATTGTTGTTGTTCTTGTGGTGTGCCGTTGGGTCAATTTCTACTCATAGCAACCATATAGGACAGAGTACAGAGCCCTAGTGGCACAGCAGTTAAGAGCTATGATGTGCTATGGATGCTAACCAAAAGGTCCACAGTTCAAATCCACCAGCCGCTCCTTGGTAATCCTGTGGAGCAGTTCTACTCTGTCCTATAGGAGTTAGAATCAACAGGTCTACAATGGACTTAGCTTGGCTAGGACAGAGTAGAACTACCCCATAAGGTTTCCAAGGAGCGGCTGGTAAGTTTGAACTGCCGAACTTTTGGTTAGAAGTCTAAGCTTTTAACCACTTTACCACCAGGGCTCCATAACCACTATAGGGGTTGAGATTTACAACACATATTTTTGGCTGACACAATTCAACCCATGTTTTTTATTTCTTCTTAAATTACAGGAGAGCTGTCCATTGCTGAGTTTATAGTAAGCAAAAGATAAAATAAAATAGCATAATAATCTAAAATCCCACAGCTTAGAGATGATGCACTGTTTCATGCATAGCCTTTGAGATTCTTCCCCATAAATAAATAGAGTTATAAACGTGTGTGTGTCCTCGTGTACATGTATTTAAAGGGAATGCACGATATTTACACTCTTGTAGCATACTTTTTCATTTCACAATGTATTATTCACATTTTCTACATGAAAAAGTATAAATTTATATGGTCTTTGTAGGATGTATTATACTGATATACCATAACCTATTGTGTTCAGGTGTTTTTGCTGTTATATATATAATTGTAGCCAAAAATATCCATGTACTCTCCTATTACATTTGTATAACAAAGAGCATGGTTTTATGTATATATACACACATAAACATTTAAATATATATAAATATATTGGATACATAGGAATATAGGATCACATTTAGGACAGAAAAGTTGTATAAATGTATACACCTACTGGCTATTTACTAATGTGGTCATCTCCCCATATCAGGCTCAAACTGGATATTATCATTAAAAATATATTTATTTGTCCATTTAATAGGTGAAATATAATACCCCATTGTTGTTTTTACAGTATTTCTTTGATTTCCCTTCTTCCTTCCCGCCTTCGTGAATAATTCAGTCCAAAATCCATTAGGCAGCCTGAATGAGGAAGGTGGCCTAGTGGGGACAGGGACCAAGGTGAGAAAACTAGCCAAGTGGGGCATCAGGCAAGCAAGGTTGGGAGATTAGATATTGGAGGGTGAACAAATAGGTACATATTTTAGGATAAGAAGAGCCAGGTTTCTCTCTGTTACAGAAAGTAGTTACAAATACAGGAAAAGAGAAGCCCAGAATGAACCCTGTGGTGTTGTATTACAGAATGAGAGACTATGGAAGCAATGACACCCAGTAATAATGCGCACACCTAATGCCCAGATCTTGGCTTCTAAATAACCTTCTCCACTAAAGGCAACCAGGGCTTCTTGGAGAAATGGCCAGCTCCAGGGCTGGGTCAGAGAAGGTATAAGACAAGGATGCAGTATCTTGTTGTACTAGGAAATGCTCAAAGAACAGTAGGGGGATATTGAAAGGACACAGTTCCTGCTTGATGGGGCTCCCACTGGCCAACTTTAAGACAATTTGAGCACCAAAATAAATGAGAATAATAATGGATTATGTATCATTGAATAAAATAAGAATCCTTGCGTCCACACTGATAACCATAAATACAAATGAACAAGTGGGCAAACAGAAAGCTCTTCCTTGCAAAGAATGCCAACTAATAAAAGCAAGGAAGGATGAACTTGGAAAATCATTATTTGGTAACATTCAGAGCAAAAAATACTTCAGACAAGAAGCACTGATGATTGCTAAAACTAGAAGTGAAATTTGAATGAATCTCTTCACAAAAATATTTATTAATTACTAAGGGGGAAGAGTAACTTAACAGTGGAGAAGCCAAGAAGACGGTACCTTAAGTGATCAAGGTGAGCATCATCAGTAAGGGTTCAAAGCAGCATCAGGGATTGCTTGGTGAGATGCAGTGAGAGGATCACAGCATCGCTTCTGTTATTCCTGCCAAAAATGCATAATCTGAATCTTATCGTGCAGATATGTCAGACAGACTCAGACGGAAGGCCATTCTATAAAATAAATATCCCGTAGTATTTCAAAAATGTTACAGTCCTGTAAGACAAAGCCGTACTGGGGAGCTCTTCCACGTTGATGGAGACGGAAGGGACGTGAGAACTAAAGGTGACACCTGATTCTGAACTGGATTCCTTGCTACACTGGGCATCATTCGGGAATTTTTTAAAAACTTGGGTCGATCTCTAGGAGGGGGACATATGAGAGTTCTTTATACTGCTCTTGCTACTTTTCTGTAAGGTTGAAATTATTTCAAAGTAAGAAAAGAAATTATTTCTTCAAAAAAAAGAAGATAAAGAGAAAGAATTAAAAAAAAAAAAGTGATTCGAATTCACAACCAAGTTTGAGAACCATTACCATAGATTATAGGGAAAGAACCAAGCACAAGCCTCATGACTATCTCACGATGGAGGTAACACTTGGATTCCTATTGCAAGGCAGAGACTTTTAATAATAACAGCAAACATTTTCTGCACTTACACTGTCCTGTTCCCAGGAACTGATACATATCATTTTACTGTATCTTCAGAATCACCCTATAAAAACAACCAAAAAAAAAAAAAGTTGAGTTGATTTTGACTCATGGCAACACTGTGTGTTTCAGAGTAGAATCGCTCCATAGGGTTTTCTTGGCTGTAATCTTTACGGTGTTTTATTTACTATGCAAAGGCATTCAACTGTGTGGATCATTACAAACTATGGATAACATTGAGAAGAATGGGAATTCCAGAACACTTAATTGTGCTCAAGAGGAACCTTAACATAGATCAAGAGGCGGTTGTCTGGACAAAACAAGGGGATACTGATTGGTTTAAAGTCAGGAAAGGTGTGCGTCAGGGTTGTATTCTTTCACCATACCTATTCAATCTGTATGCTTAGCAAATAATCCAAGAAGCTGGACTATATGAAGAAGAACAGGGCATCAGGACTGGAGGAAGACTCATTAACAACCTGTGTTATGCAGATGACACAACCTTGCTTGCTGAAAGTGAAGAGGATTTGAAGCACTTATTGATGAAGATCAAAGACCACAGCCTTCAGTATGGATTGCATCTCAACATAAAGAAAACAAAAATCCTCACAACTGGACCAATGAGTAACATCATGATAAACGGAGAAAAGATTGAAGTTGTCAAGGATTTCGTTTTTCTTGGATCCACAATCAACAGCCATGGAAGCAGCAGTCAAGAAATCAAAAGACGATTTCATTGGGTAAATCTGCTGCAAAGGACCTCTTTAAAGTTTCGGAAAGCAAAGATGTCACCTTGAAGGCTAAGGCATACCTGACCCAAGCCATGGTGTTTTCAATCACATCATATGCATGTGAACGCTGGACAATGAATAAGGAAAACCGAAGAAGAATTGATGCCTTTGAATTGTGGTGTTGGTGAAGAATATTGAATATACCACGGACTGGCAAAAGAACGAACAAATCTGTCTTAGAAAAAGTGCAGCCAGAATGTTCCTTAGAGGCAAGGATGGCAAGACTGCGTCTTACATACTTTGAACGTGTTATCAGGAGGGATCAGTCCCTGGAGAAGGACATCATGCTTGGCAGAGTACCGGGTCAGCGGAAAAGAGGAAGACCCTCAACGAGGTGGATTGACACAGTGGCTACAACAATAAGCTCAAGCATAACAACGGTTGTAAGGATGGCTCAAGACCAGGCAATATTTCGTTCTGCTGTGCATAGGGTCGCTATGAGTCAGAACTGACTCGACGCCACCTAACAACAACAACAATCTTTATGGAAGCAGTTCACCAGGTCTTTTTTCCAAGGAGCCACTGGGTGAGTTCGAACAGCCAACCTATACATTAGCAGTCTACCACAAATCACCTGTAATATCCAGGTTCCTTCCTATAAGGTAAGTGTTAAAATCATCTCCATTATACAGCAACAGAAGCTGAGATTCAGGGAGATTCGTACTTTAGTCAAGCTTAGCCACCTGGTAAAGCTTTGCTGGATCATAAGAACTCAGGTTGTTGACTCCAGTTTTCCATCTGCCTAATTGCTAAACTGTACAATCTCCCACTTTTAAATCATCAACTCCCCATCATACACACACTGTGGTTGGCCATGTTGAATAACAAAATACTTTAATCCTCGTGGTTGTACAGAAACCCTGGTGACGTAGTGGTTAAGAGCTATGGCTGCTAATCAAAGGTCAGCAGTTTGAATCTACCAGGTGCTCCTTGGAAACCCTGTGGGGCAGTTCTACTCTGTCCTATAGGGTGGCTATGAGTCGGAATCCATTCAATGGCAATGGGTTTGTTTTTGTTTGTTTGTTTATTTTATGGTTGCGCAGTCAAAGGAATAAAAGCCAGAAGTGAAAATAAAAGAATAAATAACAACACAAAATGAGCCAAGTTATAGGATCTACTAGAATACTCCAGAGAACCAAGTTGTGAATTTCCAAAGTTATGCTTCCATCATCTTCCTGGATAACTATATGCTGCAGAAATTTAATTAGCAAATGCAGCATATTCCAAACAAACCAATAGACAGATGATCAATTTTGCTCAAACTAACCCTGAAGCTGAATACCCTTTGTAAATGACCCTGAACTGAATGGATACGATGACACAAACCTAAATAATGATTTAGTAGAGGCATCACTAAGAGTTTAAAATTTTCTCCTGAATTAGTGATGTGATAAAGAGTCCTAAACTTGCACACAAATGAAAGGTTATAAATTATTCAAGATGGGTGGGCAGAAGGGTATCACCAGCGGCCCTAAACTATAACTCACTGTAACACAAATTCATTTCATTGCACGAACACACACACACACACACACATCATACCTGTCCTCAAGCAGCAGACAAAAATGGGTTAACGCCCATGTATGTATGCAACAAATACCCGCAGGTCCCTAACATCGAAGAGCTTAGATCGATCACAGCAGATGTACCCACAGCAACAGCATTTTAAGGTCTAAATAAACAATTGATACTTTTTTAATTTGTAAGTGTCAGGATGAAGAATACTGTGGACTTTCCCCACTAGACTGTAACAATATTAAGGTAAATCAAATTTTACTCCTCATTTATTTAACAGCGGCGTTTTTGAATTGCTATAGGGTTTTTCTAGCCTCTCAGAAGACAAGGCTGCATGAATTTCCCAGAACTTATTTTTGAAAAGAGGAAGAAAAAAATGTTAGCTCTTGAACACTTAATTACAATTGGTTACGCTTTTTTTCTTTTATTAAGTGATAATTTATGAAAGGCTACTTCAAGATTGTCTAAAATACTCCCTTTGGAAAGCGTGGAGCAAGAGAATATGTGATCACGACGTAATGTAATCAGAATATTTAATTAACATGCAATCATAAAAGAAGAAAACCATCTCCTAGCATGTGTTTCCAAAAGTCAACAACAGGACTCTCTTTAAAAGGCTGTATATGATTGAGAAATATTTTTTTTAATGGAGGTAACAAGGTCTTTCATAAAACCTTTGCTCAATCATTCTTCTATTTCAAACAGCAAATGAGAAGCCTAGCCTAGAACCTGGTATTGAAAGAATACTGCCTCTGGTTTTCAAACCAATTCACAAACCCTCTATGTTCTGCAGCGCCTACCTAGGTTCCCATTACTCCCTATCTCAGACGCTTTGGCTTTCACATCCGCCTCCACAGAAAAAAAAACACACACCATAAATTTGTTTTTCTTCCAAGTCTTATGATTTAGGGCTATCCACCACAACTAAGGCTTTGTCATTTTTTATTTATGATTTAAATCACTATATTATTGCTGTTGTCATTTGGTGCCCTGGAGTCGCTTCTGACTCATAGTGACCCTACGTACAACGGAACGAAACATTGTCCGGTTCTGTGCCATCCTCACAGTCATTGCTACCTTTGAGCCCATTGTTGCACCCACAGTGTCAGGCTCTCTCGCTGAGGGTCTTCCTCTTTTTCACTGACCCTCTACTTTACCAAGCATGATGTCCTTCTCCAGGGACTTGTCCCTTCTGATAACATGTCCAAAGTACACGAGACAAAGTCTCACCATCCTCACTTCTAAGGAGCATTCTGGTTGTACTCCTTCCAAGGCAGTCTATGGTGTATTCAATATTCTTCGTGAACATCATAATTCGAAGGCATCAATTCTCCTTATTGTCATTCTATGGGACCTGGGTAAAAGTTACTTTGTGTACCGTTATCAATGGCAAAACACAGGTCAAGGGATGAATTGATTAAGAACCAAAAGGTAATACTAAGAATTAAACTAACAAATTGTAACTCAGAATTAAGTGCCTTTCATTTTATGCATTTTCCTATTCATGGACAAGAAGTAGTTTAAAGTTTATTCTTATTTTTTAAAAGCTGCAATAAAATTTTTGTATGTGTCTCCTTGGAGACATGTGTGAGTGTCTTTAAGGCAAGCCCCTAGAAGTAGAAGTGCTATATGGCAGGTGTACGGATATTCAGGAGTCCTGGTTGCACAGTAGTTACGAGCTTGGCTGCTAAGCAAAAAGTCAGCCACCGGCCATTGCTTGGGAACCCTGTGGGGCAGTTCTACTGTCCTATAGGGTCGCTATGAGTCAGGACCCACTCAACTGCAATGAGTTTGGGTTTTTTGGGGTTTTTTTTTTTTTTTTTTTTACAGATATTCAAATCAACTGCATGCTGTTAAATAGCTTCCCAAACAGCTCTAACAACACTCCAACCAGCAGGTTGTAAGAGTTTATTTTCCCTATATCCTTGCCAACTCTTAATATAGTCTGGCACTTCAATTTTTGCCAATGAAACGAGTAAGAAAAGGTACTTTGTAACTTCAGATTGTCTTTTCTGATTATTGATGAAGTAAAATCCCTCTGTATATGTTTGTTTACCAATCTGGTTTCCTCTGATTTGTCTAGTTTCTTTGTCTCTTTTTTATAGATTTCTAGAATTTCCTCATATCTTCCTTTATTCTCTCAAGTTTCACATCATTTTAAATGTACTTACTATGTCTCTTATTTTACCTGTGAGAAGTGCTCATTTTGATGTAGTCAAATTTGTAAATCTATTTTATCGTATTGAAAAAAATGTCCTATTCTATCCCCAGATGATATGTTTTCTTTTCATAGTTCCAGAATTTTGTTTTTCACCTTTAAGCATTGAGTTCATCCAAAATCGAGTAGTATGTAGTGTGTGGAAAGAACCTAATTTTTGTATATTTTGTCCCTTATTGAAAGCCATTTATGTCCTTATCATGTATTGACTAGTCCCTCCTGCCCTCGCTGAGTTAGAATGCTCCTTCTCATTAACACAAGTTCTCACATAAGATGAATCTGCCTCTAGACACCGTATTCCAGACCATTCAGCAATTTGTTCTTGTCCCAAAATGACACTGTTTTATTAATAGCTTTAATTAAGTCTTGGTACCTGACAGGGCAATCGGCTCCTCTTTGTTTTTATTTCTTTTGTTTAATTTTGTTCTTACAATTGCCTTGGCTATTTTTGGACTTTTTATTTTTCCAAATAAATTTTGAATCTGTCTTTTTTTTTTTTTTTTCAAAAAATTTAGTGGTGGGTTCTGACTGTAGTTACCTTGAATTGAAAGTTTAATGTGGGAAAAATGGTCATCTTTATGATTTTGAGTCTTCCTAATCATGGAAATGGTATTATCTCTTGACTGCTTTGTCTATTTCAGTGTTCTTCAATAAAGTTTTGTAATTTTCTCCATTAGAGCTTGACTTATCTTTTGTTAAATTTATTACTGAGGACCTCATAAATTTTGTTGCTATTGTGAATGGAATCTATTATCTAATCATTTTTCTAATTGAGTTTATTTTAGAAGCAGGGAACCTATTGATTTGTATATGTCGATCATGTATATAGTAACTTCGTTAAAATCTTTTAATAGTTACAATATTTTGATAGTTGATTTTCTTGGATTATGTATGTATGATCATTTGCTATCTACCTCTTTTTCTTTATAACTCTATATTGTGTTCTATTTCCTGGCTTATCGTTTTGGTTAGGGCTGTCAGAGCAAGTTTGGATAGTTACAAGGAACACCCTTGCCTTGCGCAGTGCTTCAATGGGAATGTTCTAAATTTTATCATCAAGTGTGAGGTTAAATGCAGGTTTTTGTTAGATGCTGTTCTTTATGTTAGAGAGTCTGCCTTTTATTCCTAGTTTATTAAGAGCTTTTATTATAAATGAGTACTGACTTTTATACAATATTTTTTTCTGCATCTATTGAGATGATCATATGGGTTTTGACAGGAATTTTTTAACGTAGTTAATAATATTTAGAGATTTTCTAATCTTAATTTTAGGATTAGGGGTTCTAATCTTGAAGTAGGGGTTAAATAAATTTTATTATTCCTTTTTCAATCATAAACTCAAATCTAGTACTACTAAAGAGAGAAATTTCTCTTAATTATTTTGTTAACGAAAGGGCAGTTCAAACAGAAAAGAAAGGATACATTCCATTCACTTATCAGTTTTAAAAATAATTTGTTGCTACCCTAACAGCTTCCAAAGGCGACAAATATTGTTGTTATTGTTGTCAGGTGCAATCAAGTCTGTTTCAACTCATAGTGACCCTACGTACAACAGAAGGAAATACTGCCCAGTCCTGCACCATACCCACAAACTTTGCTATGTTTGAGACCATCGTTGCAGCCACTGTGTCAATCCATCTAGTCGAGGGTCTTTCCCTTTTTCACTGGCCCTCTACTTTATCAAGCATGATGTCCTTCTCCAGGGACTGGTTCCCCCTAATAACATGTCCAACGTACATGAGATGAAATCTTGCCATCCTCACTTCCAAGGAACATTCTGGCTGTACTTATTCCAAGGCAGATTTGTTCATTCTCCTGGCAGTCTGCAGTATATTCAATATTCTTTGCCAACATCATAATTCAAAGGCATCAATTCTTCTTTGGTCTTCCTTATTCATTATCCAGCTTTTGCATGTGTATGAGGTGATAGAAAATAGCATGGTTTGGGTCAGGTGCACCTCAGCCTTTAAAGTGACATCTTTGCTTTTCAATGATTTTTAAAGGAGTCTTGCAGCAGATTTGCCCAGTGCAATACATCATTTCACTTCTTGATAACTGCTTCTATGAGTGTTGATTGTGGATCCAAGCAAAATGAAATCCTTGAAACTTCAATATTTTCTCCATTTATCATGACATTGTTTATTGGTCCAGTTGTGAGGATTTTTATTTTCTTCATGTTGAGGTGTAATCCAGAATGAAGGCCATAGTCTTTGATCTTCATCAGTAAGTGCTTCAGGTCCTCTTTATTCAGCAAACAAGGTTGTGTCATCTGCATATGGCATATGGGTCTTTCACCAATCCTGATGCCACATTCTTCGTATAGTCCAGCTTCTCAGAGTACTTGCTCAGCATACAGATTGAGGAAGTATGGCGAAAGGATACAACCCTGATGCACATCTTTCCTGACTTTATGCAGTATTCCCTTGTTCTGTTCAAATGACTACCTCTTGGTCTATGTAAAGGTTACTCATAAGCACATTTAAGTGTTTTGGAATTTCCATTCTTTGCAACGTTATCCATAATTTGTTATGATCCACACAATTGATTGCCTTTGCATAGTCAATAAAGACACAGGTAAACATCTTTCTGGTAGGATCCATCTGACATCAGCAACGATATCCACTGTTCCATGTCCTCTTCTGAATCTGGCTTGAATTTCTGGCAGTTCCTTATCGATGCAGTGCTGTAAACATTTTTTAATTATCTTCAGCAAAATTTTACTTGTGTGTGATATTAATGATATTTCTTGATAATTTCCACATTCTGTTTATAACCTTTCTTTTGAATGGGCACAAATATGGATCTCTCCTACTCGGTTGGCCAGGTAGCTGTCTTCCAAATTTCTTGGCATACACGAGGGAGTGCTCCCAGCAGTGCATCCATTTGCTGAAACATCTCTATAGGTATTCCATCATTTCCTGGAGCCTTATTTTTTGTCAATGCCTTCAGTGCAGCTTGGAGTTCTTCCTTCAATACCATTGGTTCTTGATCATATGCTACCTCCTGAAATGGTTGAACATGGACCATCTCTTTTTGATGCAGTGACTCTGTGCATTCCTTCCATCTTCTTTTGGTGCTTCCTGTGTCATTCGATATTTTGCCCATAGAATTCTCCAATACTGCAACTTGAGGCATGAATTTTTTCTTCAGTTCTTTCAGACTGAGAAATGCCGAGCATCTTGGTCCCTTTTGGTTTTCTAATTCCAGCTCTTTGCACATGTCATTACAATACTTTGTCTTCTCAAGTTGCCCTTTGAAATCTTCTGTTCAGCTCTTTTACTTCATTATATCTTCCATTTGCTTTAGCTACTCCACATTCAAGAGCAAGCTTCAGAGTCACTTGTAACATCCATTTTGGTCTTTTCTTTCTTTCCTGTCTTTCTATTGACCTCTTGCTCTCTTCATGTATGGTGTCCTTGATGTCATCCCACAACTTGTCTGGTCTTCAGTTATTAGTGTTGAATGCATCAAATCTATTCTTGAGATGATCTCCAAATTCAGGTGGAATATACTCAAGGTCATACTTTTGCTCTCATGGACTTGTTTTGATTTTCTTCAACTTCAACTTGAACTTGCATAGGATCAATTGATGGTCTGTTTTGCAGTTGGCCCCTGGCCTTGTTCTAACTGATGGCATTGAGCTTCTTCATGGTCTCTTTCCACTGCTGTAGTCAATTTGATTCCTGTGTTTTCCACCTGGTGAGGTATACATGCGTAGTAGCTGTTTATGTTGTTGAAAAGGTATTTACAATGAAGTCACTGGTCTTTCAAAATTCAATTATGGGATCTCTAGTGTTGTTTCTATCACCAAAGCCTTATTTTCCAACTAAAGATCCTTCTCCTTTGTTTCCAACTTTCACATTCCAATCACCAGTAATTATCAGTGCATCTTGATTGCATGTTTCATCAATTTCAAACTGCAGAAGTTAGTAAAAATCTTCGATCTCTTCATCTTTGGCCTTAGTGTCTGGTGTGTAAATTTGAGGAATAGTCATATTAACTGGTTTTCCAGGCGGGCATATAGATATTATCCTATCACTGACAGCATTGTACTTCAGGATAGACCTTGAGATGTTCTTTTTAAAAATGAATGTGATGCCATCTCTCTTCAATTTGTCTTTCCGAGCATAGTACACCATATGATTATCTGATTCAAAATGGCCAATATCAGCCCATTTCTTCTCACTAATGCCTATGATATCAATCTTTAAGCATTCCATTTCATTTTTGACAATTTCCAATTTTCCTTGATTCATACTTCATACATTCCACATTCAATTATTAATGGATGTTTGCAGTATTTCTTCTCATTTTGAGTCATGCCACATCGGCAAATGAAGGTCCTGAAAATTTGACTTCATCCACATCATTAAGGTGGGCTCTACTTTGAGGAAGCAGCTACTCCTCAGTCTTATTCTGAGTGCTTTGCAACCTGAGGGGCTCATCTTCCACCACTGTGTCAGACAATGTCCTGCTGCTATTCATAAGGTTTTCACTGGCCAATTTTTTCCAAAGCAGACCACCAGGTCCTTCTTCCTAGTCTGTCTTAGTCTTTAAGCTCTGCTGAAACCTGTCCACCCTACCAGCTTCCAAAGGTCACAAATGGGTACTTCTTTTTTGGTATCTTTATGAGCTCATGTATTTAAACATATTTTATATATTATCTTCATTGGTTCTCAAAATGTCCCATCTTTAGCCAGTGAGAGCTGTTTTAATTTGGCTCAAACTCTCTGAGCAAGTTACTTGGAGTTTTTGATAACTTCTTTGCTTCCTGATGTGACAAGATATTCCTAGCTCTGATAAATTCCCTGCCCTGTGCCTGGATTCAGCCACTTCTCCATGGATTCAAGGTTTCTTTTACTGGAAAATGATATTTAGAAACCACAATCTGGGCCAAGGAGTGCTCATTGGCACTCAGCTTTTTTCCAGCCCCTAGGCCTTTTCAGTGGACAGAGCTAGGAAATAATTTCAAGACAAAATATACCATGACCTTATATGATACTTCAAATTCAAATTCTGAGTTACAAAGTTTTTATTTAATCTCATTACTCTCATACCTGTATCTTGTTTCTCCCTCACTGAAAACCTTGTATCTCAATGACAGCAACAAAAATACTCATTTTCTTCATCACTCAATTCACACAACAGTCTACAATATTACCACTAAAAATACAATTACCAGTTTATTTATTTGTAATTCTTTTTGTCCTTATAGTATGTACCTCCAATATAGTCAAATTACTCTTTAAAAAATAAAAATTTGGAATACTCCTTCTCAGTGCAGTTGTTTCTCTACTATTCCTATTAATTTGGATGTGAATTATCCAATTTATTGTCTCTGACTTATCTTTCTTTGTGCTGAACCTTGTGTGCCTTAAATTTTTTGTATATAGATGCTCACCTCTCGATCTTAAGGAAAACTGTATAACGCACGAGATAATTTTTAGTGTTTCTGCAATACCCTAAAAGTCATACCAACTTTGGACCATCTGTGGCTTTATGTTGCATTACCTTTCAGTAAAAATTAAGAGGATTCTGTTTCCTTCTACAAGAAGGCATGAACCATTCTCTCCCAGGTTTACAAGCAAAGACTTGCCAGGTCCTATCCATGGATAGGACGAGGATTTCACAGCTTCCTCCATTAGGCAGGGATGCAGGGAGGATCTTCTTTCACCTGAAGGTCCTGGAACTGACTCTCACCACTATCGCTCTGCATACTCTTTTCATTTGTCATAAATCTGGTTATGTATTTTTTAATATTTAGAAATATTTTATCTGGCATTTCTGTGTATTTTAAGTAGCGGTAGGGTTCCCTACACCTGTTCAATCTACAGCCTTGATCAGAAGTCTCAGAAAGTGAACTTCTACAGATACATTCTCACAGTCCAGAAAATTCTGGTAAAATTGGGAGCTTTTCTTCATCCAGATATTTTGACATTTGTAAACAACTGATCTACCATCCATCTGTCAGTTTGTTGTACTGTGGTCGCTTACATGTTGCTACCATGCTGGAAGCCATGCCACCAGTATTTCATATACCAACAGGGTCACCCATCGTGGACAGGTTCCAGCAGAGCTTTCAGACTAAGATTTTTAGGAAGAAAGACTTGGTGATCTACTTTCAATAATTAGCCAATGAAAACCTTATTGATCACTATAGAACATCATCTGACTCACTTGCTTTGGATACACCATCAGGAGGGATCAATCGCTAGAGGAGGGCATCATGTGTGGTGAAGTAGAGAGCCAATGAGGGTGAGAGAGACCCTTGGTGAGGCGTATTGGAATAACTGGCACAAGAATGCACTTGAATATGCCAACGATTGTAAAGATGGTGCAGGACTGGGCAATGTTTTAATTCATTGTGCATAAAGTCACCGTGAGTTTGAGCCAACTCAATGGCAGATAACAACATCAACAACAAAACATGTGGATGATTGACTAAAGTTTTCACCTGGAAACTTGAGCTCGTAGATATATACTCAGTTTAATTTCTTGCAGTCATTTCCAAAGATTTTAAAGCATTTAATCATGTTCTGTAATATTTTGACTTTGGGCATGGTAAATAAGCTCACTGACTCAACGGGGTTGCCTTAGTCCATTCTAGATCATGTGACTTTGATGCACGAATGCACCCTTTAAAGCCTAATAGCTTTTACAAGTGTCAAAGCTTTCCCCTGTACTTTTTAAGGGTGCTGTAGTTTTCAGTTTATTCTTTTGTCAATTGTTGCTCCAAAGGAGAATTCATAGCCTCATGTATACACTTACAATAGTTCATTTGCATATAAGTTGTTAGTTCCCTCATCTCTAAGAGATTTCATTTTTAAAAAAAAAAAGAATCAAATTGTTTTTTCTTTCTGTGCCTTAAACATACCTTAAAATTATTTAAAGGAGATTTTAAAAGAAAATGTATCCCTTGGCAATTTGATTTGTAGGTGAAGGAGATCAAAGTTTTACAAATGGAATACTTTTAAATAAATCATAATTAATTAACTACGCTGGGTTTTGCGGGGGTTTATGCAAATATACCAAATAAATTTAGATACATAGTTCAATGACTAATTACAGTTCAGAAAGGTTAGAAATTATACTATTTTTTAGCTTGGTTAATATAATATTACAATTGGGGTTGCTTTGATCATTGGCAATGTCGGAGACAATAATTTTCCAAGCTTGTTGATTTTGAACTCACATGGCTATAATACTAGCAGTTTAATATAAAATGTGGTGCTATCCACAAATTTAAGTGAAATTATTTTTGTCATAATAAGCTATATTAATTTAATTAGCTGTATATGCTGTTATTTTTTTTTTTTCATTTGCAAACGAAAGCAGAATGGTCATTGATAGGCCTAGTTTGTGAGAGAGAAAAAAAGAACTCTTTGATATTGGAAATGATTCCATAGGAAAAATTTGCCCCTCCATAGGTTCTATTATAACGTACGTCCTAGAGTTTGTACATGTCCCTTAATTCATGTATTCAGTTAGCAAGTGTCCACACAGTGCTAGGTATTGTTTTGGGGGTGCTGCTCCCTGGAATTAATGCTCATGTGCACTCTCTTGTTCTATTGTAATGGCTTCCTGCTTTGTCTTCTGTTCTCCAAGCTCATGCTCTCCAGTCTGTCCTCTACCTGGACACCAGGGCCATCCTCTGATACAACAACTTGGGGCTCATATCCCAGTGTTTTCATGTCCTTAAAGGGTTCTCCATCAACAACAGCAGTCCCAAACTAGGGGGTCCATGAGCCATTTCTAGCCAATGCATGTATTTTTTAGACTTATGCTGTGATTTTAGTCTTGTTTTTGTTTTAATTTCAATTTGTTTCCAAATTAGAAAGTAAGGAGATTTCACATAAAATTTGAGAATCCTGGTATTTATACAAAAGTTAAAAGGCATGAGGATACTGGCTATCAACTTTCCCTCTGGAGCGAAGCAGAGTCTGCCCCTTTAGATGGGGTCATCATCACGGCGGGGAGCAGCACCTCTCGCCCCCTTGGCTCATGCGGAGTGCCTGCTGAAATCTGTGCCTGTGGTCCCTGAACACAGGCTCTGATCAAATCTGTTTTTTTTCCCACAAAGCTCTAGTGATCTGGCCCTGGCCAATGTCCCCCTTGCCTATTCTGTCTTCACCTTTTATCTCTGTATATATGGCTGCAGTTCCCTCACACTCGTGGGATTCTATGCCTCTGTTCTTGGACATGCTGTTCCCTCTGGCTCAAAGACCCTTAATCTCCTTCCTCCTGTCTGATTTCCAATTCATGGTTTAAGACCCTTCACCAGCCAGTTGCCAGCTCTAACTCCTGACAGCGCCGTGCGTGTCAGAGTAGAACTGCGCTCCATAGGACTGTCAGTGGCTGTTTTTCCAGAAGTAGATCACCAGGCCTTTCTTCTGAGGTGCCTATGAGTAGACTCAAGCCTCCAGGCTCTTGGTTAGCAGAGCACATGAACCAGTGCACTACCAAACTCCTCAGCAAACCCCTCCTCCTTGTCCCCCAAGCTGATGATATCATTCCCTCCAGCAGCATGGCTTCACCTTGAACTACCACACCTCCTTTCAGCACTTGCCACACTAGACTAAAACCATTTGAGGGGAGGAAACTTCAAAGAGGAGGGAATGTTTGGACTGATCCTTGAAGGATACTGAGTCTATGAGGCAGAAAAGAGAAGGAAGAGCATTCCGGGAAGAAGGAACAAGGCACAGATGAGATGGTGGTCCAGTTTACAGGGTATGCTGGAGCAGGGAAGAAACAAAGCTAGAGTTGAGGCCAGCAGGGCTTGGGGCCATCACTCATGGGCATCATCTCAGATGTACAAGCAGAGTTGACACAGGATTTGTTCTGTGCTTTAGAAAGGTAACAACACCAGTAGTGGAGGAGTTGGGGAGAAAAGTAAATTAACTATAGCCAGATGTATCAGTCAGAGGCTGTTACAACAACACAGGTGAAATGGACCAAGTGCCTGTAGTCAGCACCTGGAACGGAAGTGGGGCATGTTGAGATGCAGAGGCCAAATCCAGCCACACATCCTGATAACCAATAACTGGTTTCTGCACTGCATCTTCTTGAAGTCAGTCAAGGTCTTACTCATCTTGGCACCCCAGGTTCTGGCATGGCCGGGATACAGCTCTCAATAATGTTTATTAAATGAGTGAATAAACGGAAGAAGATAAAGGAGAAGAAAGATTAAAGACAGCACTCATGGATCTATATCAGAATGGCCTTTCTTTCCTTTCTGTAGTTTTTTAAGCTCCACATCTCCTTGCCAATCATAAATCCGTCTAGGCTAAAAATAACAAGGAACAGTATGGATTCAGCATCCTACAAAACTCATTTCCCCTTGGGCCATCCTCCCAATTGCCTAATGCGGCCAACCCCTTTCCTTTTCCTGGCTTCCCTTGTATCACTATGACCCATGGCTGTACCAGATGTGATTGGTGAGTGTGGGGCTAGGAGAGTCAGTGAGGAGATCTGTTCTAATGGAGGAGGAAAAGGAATCAAGGTTTTAGTGAGAAAAAAAATATATATTAAGTTATCAAACTTAGGGGAAAATGTATAAGTAGGCAAAAGATTGTAGAGAGGCAGAAAAATAGAAGATGCCAAGAGTCTTGCTGGATATTTTGCAATCATTTGATTCTGAAGAAAAAAGTTAGGATTTGACCAAGTGGTTTGGGGGCAAGCTAAATTGTACACGGCACCACTCAGTCACCTTGACAATAAATCCTCTTTCTTAAGACAATAGTATCATACCAAGGCAAGCCCTTGCAAATTAAGTAAATATTAATTATAGACCGGGTAGTATATGGCTGGGAGGCATTGGTGGTTCAGTGATAGAATTCTCGCCTACCACCCAGGAGAACTGAGTTTGATTCCTAGCCAGAGCACTTCAAGCACAGCCACCACCTATCTGTCAGTGGAAGCTTGTCTGTTATTATGATGCTGAATAGGTTTCAGCAGAGCTTGCAGACTAAGATGGACTAGGAAGAAAGACCTGGCAATCTACTTCTGAAAATTAACCAACAAAAACCCTATGGATTGAAATGGTCTGATCTGCAACTGATCACAGGGCAGGCTCGGGGTACCATTTCCTTCCATTGTACGTGGGGTCACCATGAGTTGGGGGCCTACTTGATGGCAGCCAACAATGTCAACAACAGTATATGCCTGAGCTAGCTCCACTTTGGGGACACATGCAGGAAAGAGACTGAAAGGAGTTTGTGCCAGGAACACGGGTTGAGGTAATGGGGGTGGGGGGAGGAATTGAAGTCATGCATGAAAGGGACAAAATGTTCAGTATAGATTGGTTTAGGTCACAGCCAGTATCGATTAACCAAATAACGTACAGCTGTGAGTCTCACCTGCTGAATTCATTGGTCTCACTGCCTGGAAGGGATGTTGAATGGAGAAATGGCGGATCACCTCTGTGGGAGGTGGTTGGGGACAGTGGCTATTGTAGCACCCTTAAATTGGCTGGGGTGGGTGCATGAGACAATATGGAGAGAAACAAAGGAGTAGAATCAAGCATCAAAGGCAACTGATGTTGTTTGCTGTCAAGTAGATTCCAACTCGTAGCAACCATATAGGACAGAGTAGGACTGCCCCATAGGTTTTCCTAGCCTGTAATCTTTGTGCACGCAGATCAATAAGTCTTTCGTCCATGGAGTGGCTGGTGGGTTTAAAGTGCCAGTCTTTCAGTTAGCCACTGAGTGCTTAACCACTGCACCACTAGGGCTCTTTCAAAAGCAACTATAGACAAATATGCCTGATTTCCAACATGCGAGAAGTCATTGTTCTTACTCAAAAGCCATCTTCTAAAAGGTACTCTGACATGGCGTCTGAGCCATCATTCTGTTTTCTCCTCATGTCTAAAACAGAAACTGCTAAAATTATGGCAGTAAGAAAAAAAAGTTTAGTTTGATATTTTGAAAAAGTAACTAGGCATTTCTTTGGGACAGTTGTCCTAACAAATTGCATTCTTCCATTGGGAAAACTCACAATTTAATAAACTTTTTAACATTTTATATAAAATCTACAACACTCCCAAGGGCTATGTTGTCAGTGAGGTAGGGTAGAGTACCACTGATCCTATCTGTATGAGTGACAGAAACTCAGCTCAATTGCTGAATAACACTTTTTCCTTTACTGGTTCAAGTTAATCAGCCAGGCAACCATATAAATGTCTTGACTGTGGACACCAATCAAATCAGAATGACTCATGCATATCGGGGAAGTCATCAGTGCCTGTTTGGAAAAGGTACCACGGAGGCCGGCTGACCCTGGAACTTGGGTCAGACATGGCGGCTTGCAGCTCACCTGTGTATTTACTGACTGGGAGCCCATAGGATCTTACTTAGCCTATTTGCATCTCTACAGCCTCCTCATGTACAAAATAGGTCTTATCACACCTTCCTCATAGGTCTGGGAGGATTAAGTGTCATAATATATGAAATGTTGGCACCTGGGAGGGCCTCCGGAAATATCCATTCCTGAGGCTCTGAAGAGTAGTTAACCAGTGGCCATGCAGTCAGTTCTAACTCATGGTGTCCCCAAGTGAGTCAGAGTAGAACTGTGCTCCTTTGGGTTTTCAATAACTGATTTTTTTTGGAGTAGATTGTCAGGCCTACCTACCCAGGTGTCTCTGGGTGGGCTGAAACCTCCAACCTTTCGGTTAGCAGTCAAGCACGTTAACTGTTTGCACTGCCGAGATAGAGTGGTTACACCCTCCCTCTTACCACTTACCACCTATTACCACTTCCCAGGCCCTATTGTCTAGGACCCAGGCTCCAGGTGTGGGCTCTCAGGAGATGCTTTTTTGCTAATTCTGTCATCCCTGTCCTCTGTAGACTGCAAAAATATGAGAACAGAGGTCTACTGAGCGACGTAATAGAATAGCCTTTGGATTGAACACGTGGGCTCTAGTCTGCCCTTTGACCACTAACCAGCAACATGACCTTGGCCTAGTGCCTTAACCTCCCTGGGACTCTGTTTACTCTATTGAAAAATAAGAAAATCATTCCAAGTGATTCCTAAAGTTTCCCTCCATTCTTGAACAGTATGATTCTAGGCAATTTTGATTAAAGTCTGGGGCTCTGCAAACCATATCTCAAAATGTATCACCAAATCTTGCATGTACACGTCCTGTGTTGTTGGATCCTGGTTATGATGATGGCTGTGGACAGGTTTGCTTTGTCCCATTATACCTGTTTCTTCTGCTTATTGAATGTTCATAGAAATCTTGTTATGGTACCAAGCTACCACACCTCTGCTGTGTGCTTACATTATTTCTTCCATTTTCCATTTTTTAAAATGTTGTCTTGTTGTGGTTCAGCTTCCTAATGGCCCTTTGTCAAAAAAAAAAAAAAAATGAATCGCTAGTTATAATAATGCAGATATTTGAGTACAAAAATGACAAATTACACATGAGATGACAAAGGGACAGCAAGCATGTCATCCTGAAGGACAGATACCACTGGACCTGTTGAGTGACATCGGCGTCCTTCAATGCAAGCATGCAATGCTTTCTCCAGAGACTGTTTTCACACCGGCCAGTTTTATGAAAAAACAATACTAAGCCTTTGTGCAAACTTCCTGTTCTCTTCTGAACTCTGATCAAACAGTCCCACAGTTTGGCAAACTAGCTGATAAAAAAATGCTGGGAGCTTTAAAAGTAAACTTTCGAGCTTGTCTAAGTGGATCATGAAGACAGAGTATTTCAATAGATGTTCATTTGCTCTCTGCTCTCAGAAAATTCATGGCTGTTAGCAGAGATATTTATTTACAGGCAGGTTATTTTATGTTATTTCACCTATCCCCCTGTATACTAAATCAAGGGGATGTAATTCATTGTTTGAATCATCAGAGACTTCACCCCCAGCACACAGTGATGGAAAGCCGGGGGAATGCGAGGGTGCCACATGAAAGAGCTGCAGAAAAGACGGTCAGCAAGTGCTTTTCCCATCACAAATATGTGTCTTCAATATTTAGTTGTTGTGGCAGGAAAACGGCAACAAATACATGAACTGTAAACCATCTGGCTTGAAATATGTTCAAATATGAACGTTCGTCTTGAAAAATGAAATCTATGGGATTCTGGCATCCACTTTGACTTTTGAGAGATGAACAGCTTGGATATGCAAAGAAAGGATTTCTAGACTAGCCTTCTGAAACTTTAAATTCTCCTGAACTCACAAGTTAAATGATTCACAGCCTAGAAAGGAAAACTTTCCCCCCACTTTTAAACTTTAATGAAAACCAGTGATTGGGTGAGAATTCTGCTGTTCCACCTGGGTCAGGGTTTGTACAGAATTGTCTTTTCTTTTGAGACGCGGAACAATGAATGCCGTTCTGTATTTATAATTTAACATTTACTAGGTTCCAATGTGTAATAGGCACAATGTAGAACATGTACTAAGCACGAGAGTTCTGGCTTTCATCAGATTCCAAAGTGAAAAAGTTAAGACAGGCAAAACAGGAGATTTCGAGCCCCAGGTGCCACTGAGTTTGCGATAGGAAACAATGAGTTGCTCACTCTGCTCTCTTTTCAGCTATTGCTCCCACATGACCCAGAATCAGTGCCCCACAAGAAACAGTTGGCCAACTTTGAGAGGGTCTTAGGTGACCCTCTCAAATGTGCTGTAAACATATGTGAGAAGTGAGGAAGATGAAGCCAGGAGAATGGGAACCAAAGACAGATAATTGCGGGGCCTAGCCTACCACGCCATCGGTGGCCATGAGGAGAGAATCTGGGAGGAGACATTTTTTGCTTGCTGTTTGATGTTTGGGGAGCTTATTAAAGTGACCCTTTGAAAGAGACAAGCATTCAAACTTACTTTCTTCTTTTCTTCCTCACACTGTGTACTTTGTGACAAAGCCCACCTCCTCTGAAGAATTCTCCCCAGACTAAACTCCTTACCTACGTTTCTTCAGTCTTCAGTAGCCCCTGGAGTGCAATCTCTACCACTTCAAGAGGCTCTCACCTGCAGATGGTTCTTTACTTATTGCGCACACACCTGTTGCCTCCCTTAGTAGATTACAAACGTCTGAACAATGGAAGCCAGGCTCCCAAAGGCCACTGGGCCTAGGATCATGGAATGCTTTCAGTGGTCTCAGGAAATAGTTGTTTGAAACTGTGAATATTAGATGAATGAAAGAATTATATTACCCATGGAAGACAGCTGAACTGGATGCTGTCAACTAAAATTGAAATACAAGTGATTTTAAAATGATATTCAAAGAATCCAATGTTTCCTAAAATAAAAATACAGTATACTTAATTCAGTAAGAGGTAGTACTACTAGATATTGATGAGACTTCATTGTTAATTAACTTTCATTTGAAACTCAGAATTATCTTAAAATATGGACTTTCTTAATCTTTTTCCTTTATTCTGCTTTTTTCTAAAAAAAAATAAAATTTATGTGACATATGATTTCTCCTATGTAATTAAATAATTATCACACTACATGCTCCTCAAAGAAATACGTAAGGATTTGGGATTATACGTGTTTGCATTTTTTCTTTTTTTCTTCTTCTTTTTTCAACCTAACACTTAGATGATTAAATGCTTTTAGCAAAAGGCAAAAACCTGTTTAACGCTTAGAAGAGGAAGATTTGGGAATGCTATTTTTATACTTTATGAACTTTGCTGTATCTATAGGGAACATAGATTTTAGCATGCAGTAGCAAAGGCTGCCAGACGATTAATCTTGCCCTTGAGGATCAAAGAGTTTCTTTGTTGGGTCAACTGATCAACTGTGAAACTACAAAGAGCTAAAAATACAATAGACCAAGAATCTAGTCCAGGGATGTAATGTGGTCAGTATACAGTTTGCATACATATAAATACAAGCAATTAAGCTGTCTTTGTAAATATGTTTGTTTCTCTCTTATTTTTTCCGTTATAGAGGGTTTGTTATTGAACTTTACAGGGTTAAAACTTTACAGGGTTTTATGGTGGATTAGAAGAGCTGATGAGTATATCCATTTAATTAAAAAGGAGGACATCATGCTGAGTGAAATCAGTCAGTCACAAAAGGACAAATATTGTATGAAGCCACTATTATAAAAACTAAAGAAAAGTTTTACACACAGAAAGAAACAATCCTCGATAGTTACAGAGGAGGGGAGTTGTGGGGAGGAGAAATCACTAACTAGATAGTAGACAAGTGTTAATTTTGGTGAAGGGAAAGACAATACACAACACAGGGGAAGCCAGCATAACTTGACCAAGGAAAAGGAGGACATTTAAGAGCAACACAAGAAATAAATAAATAAAAGAGGCAATCACAGTAAATACTATAGCATATAAAACCCTACAACAATGTTCAAACAAAAAATAGCTTAGAGGCAGATAGATAAGCTGAATAGGGGAAGCAGAGAACATAGAAGTATACCCACATACAAAACCACTGCTGTCTGTGGATATTTTTATGTACATATTTGTATGTACAGTATGTATAAAAAAAACAAACCAAACCCATTACTGTCAATTTTGACTCTTAGCAAACCTACAGAAAACAGAGGATAACTACTCCCCATAGGGTTTCCAAGAAGCAGCTGGTGGAGTTGAAATGCAAACCTTTTTTGGTTAGCAGCCAAGCTCTTAACTACTGTGCCACCAGTGCTCCACGGTGTGTACATCCATACATTTATATAACAGAGCACAAACGAGGCACAGTCATAGAGCCTTCCTAGACATATCCAAACACCTTGAGGGACCAAGTTACTGGGGCTGAGGGCTGGGAACTGTGGTCTCAGGAGACATCTATATCAATTGGCATAACACAGTTCATAAAGAAAATATCTGATGATCTGCTTCTGGAAAATCAGCCATTGAAAACCCTATGGAGCACAGTTATACTCTGACACACGTAGGGTCACCGTGAGTTGGAGACCACTCATCCAGGGTCTTAAAAGCTTGAAAGCAGCCATCTAAGATACATCTATTGGTCCCATCCCATCTGGAGCAAAGGGAAATGAAAACCAAAGACACAACAAAAATATTAGTCCAGAGGACTAACAGATCACATGAGCTACAGCCTCCACCAGCCTGAGCCCAGAAGAATTAGATAGTGCCCAGCTACCACCACCAACTGGCCTGACAGGGTCTCAAACAGAGTGAGAGAAAAATGTAGAACAAAACTCAAATTCACAAAAAGGACCAGACTTACCAGTCTGACAGACTGGCGGGACTGGGAGATTATGGCCCCTGGGAACCCTTCTAACTCAGAACTGAAGTCACTCCTAAAGTTCACCTTTCAGGCAAAGATTAGACAGGGCTATAAAACAAACAATAACACACGTGAGGAATGTGCTTCTTAGATCAATAAAGTATAGGAGACCAAATGGGCAACACCTGACCAAAAGCAAAGATAAGAAGGCAGGAAGGAACAGGAAAATGGGACGAATGGAAATGAAGAACCCATGGCAGAATGGGGGAGGGTGCTGACACATTGTAGGGATTGCAACCAATGTCACGAAACAATTTGTATATAAAATTTTTTAATGAGAAAAGAATTTGCTCTGTAAACTTTCACCTAAAGCACAATAAGAAAAACATATATATATACAACAACAAAAAAAAGATTCCATCAACCTTGGAAACAAATAATGCAAATTGTATTTCATTTGTTCTGGGAAATGAGATGGCTACTACCTATTAGCAATGAAAACAATTAGGTGAAAATAGGTCAAATTCTGAGCATTTATATCATTTTAGTCTTTATACCATTTATACCCTGCCTAGAAGCCACCCAGAAACCCTGGTGGTGTATGTTTAAGTACTATGGCTGCTAACCAAAAGGTCGGCAGTTCAAATCCAACAGGCACTCCTTGGAAACTCTATGGAGCAGTTCTACTCTGCCCTATAGGGTTGCCATGAGTCAGAATCAACTCAACGGCAATGGGTTTGGGGTTTTTTTTGGTTTAGAAGCCACCCATTAATTTGGCCTGTCTGTCAGGGGAGGCATGTATATTGCTACGATGCGGAACAGGTTTCAGCAGAGCTTCCAGACTAAGACAGACTAGGAAGAAAGGCCTGGCAATCTAATTCACAAAATCAGCCCATGAAAACCCCATGAATCACAATGGTTTGATCCACAACCAACCATGGATGTGGTGCAGGACCAGTCAGTGTTTCATTCATGGGGCTGCCCTGAGTAGGGGGCTCACTGAGCGGCAGTTAACAACACCAATTTTGGGAAATGATTCAGGATAGTCTTGATTTAACTTGAGATCCGTGCAGACACTTTTACTGCAGTAAAAACTGAAGCACACCTCTTGAGCATGATATGTATCCCTGAAATTTCTCAAGGTAAACTGACAAATAATGAGAAAAACCACACTGTCTTATTTATAAAAACTGAGAGCTTCTGAAAAGGAGCCTCCAGCTTGAGTTGAGTTGACCTTTGGCATAAAAGGTAAGAAATGATCTCTTGAGTCATATAAAATCTGAGTCCAATATTGTAAACCAACCAGTGGTGTCTGAAGGTAATTTTAAATGTGAAAAGTTGAAAAGTATGTCCATCAACTGCACAACATTGTTGAGCTATGAATGAATTTCAATAAAATTTTTGAAGCTTATATAAGATTCTTAGACTGTTGTTGTTAGGGACCATAGCTTTGGTTCTGACAAATAGCGACCCCATGTACAGTTCAGTGGTGAAGGTGTTCAACCACTAACTGAAAGGTCAGCAGTTTGAATCCACCAGCTGCTCCTTGGAAACCCTATAGAGCAGTTCTACTCTGTCCTATAGGGTTGCTATGAGTCGAAATCAACTTAGTGGCAACAGGTTTGGTTTGTTTGCTTTTTGATATAACAGAAAGAAACACTGCCCAGTCTTGTGCCATCCTCACAATGGTTGCTATATTTGGGCCCATTGTTACAGCCACTGTATCAATCCACCCTGTTTAGAGTCTTCCTGTTCTTTGCCGACCCTCTACCAAGCACAACGTCCATCACCAGGGACTGGTCCCTCCTGACAACATGTCCAAAGTATGTGACACAAAATCTTGCCATCCTCGCTTCTAAGAAGCATTCTGGTTGTACTTCTTCCAAGATAGATTTGTTCCTTCTTCTGGCAGTCCATGGTATATTCAATATTCTTAACTAACATAATTCAAAGGCATTAATTCTGATTTTCTTATTCATTGTCCAGCTTCCACATGCATATGAGGCAATGGCTTAGGCCAGAGGCACCTTAGTCCTCAAAATGACATCTTTGCTTTTTAACACTTTAAAGAGGTCTTTTGCAGCAGATTTGCCCAATGCAATATGTCATTTAATTTCCTAACTCCTGGTGCCATGGGTGTTGACTGTGGATCCAAGCAAAATAAAATCTTTGACTTCTTTATTTTCTCCATTTATCATGATGTTGCTTATTGGTCTAGTTGTGAGAATTTTTGTTTTTCTTTGTGTTCAGGTATAATCCATACTGAAGGCTATGGTCTTTGATCTTCATCAGTAAGTGCTTCAAGTCCTCTTTGCTTTCAACAAGCAAGGTTGTACCGTCTGCATACTGAAGGTTGTTAACGAATCCTCCATCAATCCTACAGTGCGTTCTTCTTCATATACTCCAGCTTCTCAGATTATTTGCTCAAATTACAGATTAAATAGGAATGGTGAATAAGTATGGTGATACACACCTTTCCTGATCTTAAAACATTCAGTATACTCTTGTCTTAGTTATCTAATGTTGCTATAACAGAAATGTTACATGTGGGTGGTTTTAACAAAGAGAAATTTATTTTCTCACAGCCTGGGAGGCTAGAAGTTCGAATTCAGGGTGCCAGCTCCAGGGAAAGGCTGTCTCTCCCATCAGCTCTCAGGGAAGATCCTTGTTATCAATCTTTCCCTAGCCTAGGAGCTTTTTGGCACAGGGACCTTGGATACAAAAAATGCATGTTCCTGGCTCTTCTTGTTTGGTGGTAATGAGGTCCCCAGGTCTCTCTCCTCACCTCTCTCTTTTATATTTCAAAAGAGATTAACTGAAGACACAATCTAATCTTGTAAATTGAGTCCCACCTCATTAACATAAAAAAAATTTTTTTTTCATTAACATACCTGCCTCTAATCCTGCCTCATTAATATCATAGAGGTAGGATTTACAACACATAGGAAAATCACATCAGATGACAAAATGGTGGACAGTCACACAATACTGGGAACCGTGGCTTAGCCAAGTTGACACACATTTTGGAGGAACATATTTCAATCCACGACATCACTTTTTCTGTTCAAAGAACTGCCTCTTGGTCTAGGTACAGGTTCCACGTGAGTACAATTAAGTGTTCTGGAATTCCTATTCTTCCCAATGTTACCCGTAAGTTGTTATGATCCACACAGTCAAATGTCTTTGCATAATCAATAAAACACAGGTAAACATCTTCCTGGTATTCTCTGCATTCAGCCAAGATCCATCTGACACCAGCAATGATATCCCTCGTTCCATGTCCTCTTCTGAATCTGGCTTGAACTTCTGTCAGTTCCCTGTCAATGTACTGCTGTAGCCGCTTTGGGATGACCTTCAGAAGAATTTTACTTGTGTGTGCTATTAATATTGTTCGATAATTTCCACATTCTGTTGGAACACCTTTCTTTGGAATGGGCACAAATTAAATGGATCTCTTCCAGTCAGTTAGCCAGGTAGCTGTCTTCCAAATTTCTTGGCACGGCCAAATGAGTGCTTCCAGCATAGCATCCATTTGTTGAAACATCTCAATTGCTATTCCATCAATTCCTGGAGCCTTGTTTTTCACCAGTGCCTTCAGTGCAGCTTGGACTTCTTCCTTCAATAACGTCAGCTCTTGATGGTATGCTACTTGCTGAAACGGTGGAACATCGACCAATTCTTTTGGGTGCAGTGACTGTGTATTCCTTCCATCTTTATTTGATGCTTCCTGCATCATTCAGTATTTTGCCCATAGAATTTGCAAGGAATAAGTCAATGGTCCTGCAAAATTCTATTATGTGACCTCTGGCTTCATTTCTACCACTAAGGCCTTATTTTCCAAATACAGCTCCTTCTTCCTCATTTCCAACTTTCACAATCCAATCTCCAGTAATTATCAGTGCATCTTGATTGCATGTTTGATCAATTTCAGACTGCAGAAGTTAGTACAAATCTTCAATTTCTTCATCTTTGTCATTAGTGGTAGGTTCATAAATTTGAATAATAGTCATATTAACTGGTCTTCCTTGTGTAGGCATAGGGATATTATCCTATCACTGACAGCACTGTACTTCAGGATAGATCTTGAATTTTTTTTTTTTGGACAATGAATGTGACACAATTCCTCTTTAATCTGTCATTCCCAGAATAGTAGACCATTTGATTGTCCAGTTCAAAATGACTAATACCAGTTCATTTCATCTCATTAATGCCTAGGATATCAATCTTCATGTGTTTCATTTCATTTTTGATTGCTTCCAATTTTCTTTGATTCATACTTCATGTATTTCACGTTCTGATTATTAATGAATGTTTGCAGCTGTTTATTCTTATTTTGAGTCATGCCACATCCACAAATGAATGTCCCAAAAGCTTTACTCTACCTATGTTATTAAGGTCGACTGTACTTTGAGGAGGCAGCTTTTCCCTGGTTGTCTTTTGAGTGCCTTCCAACCTGAGGGGTTCATCTTCCAGCACTATATCAGACAATGTTCTGCTGCTATTCATAAAATTTTCACTGGCCAGTTTTTTCAGAGATAGACTGCCAGGTCCTTCTCCCTAGTCCGTCTTAGTCCTGATGCTCTGCTGGAACCTGTCTACCATGGCTGACTGTTGGTATTTAAAATATTGGTGGTATAACTGCCAGCATCGTAGCAACACGAAGCCACCACAGTACAACAAACTGACAGACTAGTGGTGAGATTCTTTGATATGAGTGAACTAAAATTCCAGAGAAGTTCTGCAAAAAATAAAATCTATGAAGAAAAACAGTTAAGTTAAACAATGAGCTATATAAACTGAACTTTTATAATAAAACCATTAATCATTTCTGTGTGCCAGAAATGAATAATAGCTATACTTTAATACATTGTACTTTCACAGATTCAAAATGCAGAATAAATGAATCATATTTTTTATGTAAGGATGGAGCATGAAAAGATGACTTTTTAGATGTAAACATTTATATTCTATTTTTATTGTAGCACTGGAAATATCCTAACCAATTGCCATATAAAATTGACCACACTTTATTATTCAACATATATGTTTCTCCTTTGAGATACTGAGTGAAGAGTACAGGAGAGTCAAAAATTTCAACTCTTTTTCACACTCATTAAATCTAAAATAGAAGAGATAATATTAAATTCTAGGTGTGTACTCTCTGAATTAATTTTTATAACCCAACTGAATAAGACCTCTAAGATATGCAAATCCTGAACACTTCAGAAATAACAAATCACTTCATGATGGAAGATTATTGGCTTCAAGAAATGAGTATGAAGACATAACATCTTCATATCGCTCATGGTGAAGAAGTTACTGAAGATAACTTTACTAACCGCACTATCGTCTCAGGCTAATGCTGCCAAAAAACCTGTACTTAGATATTTCTAGAAAGAAAAAATTCCTATGTAGTGGCGTCTTTGTCACAAAGACAAGCAGACTGGCAAACTTTTACTGGTCAGTCTAAGGCTTCTTCACAAGAGGCATCATCCTGCTTACGTGTGTGTGTGTGTGTGTGTGTGTGTGTGTGTTGGGGGAACTGAAGGTGAAGGAAGAAAAGGGATGATTCTATGAAATGTGTATTATAATTGGTCAAATTCAACACATGTGGAAGCTGAGGCTCAACTGAAGTAACTTCCAGTCAAGGCTGGGTGAGAAGTAGAAAGTTCATCAAAACGTTAACCTACAAAACCAGAGCTCTAGATCTTTCTAAATATAGGATAACTTATTTATTTACTTTTTTATAATTCACTGGCATTATACACAAATAGATGGCACATTTAGTCACTATAGTAATACATTAACTTATAACTAATAAATTAAACTAATTTACTTCCTATAATTTAAATGTTCCCATTTTATAGGGCTGTAATTTACAGCCCCGTATTAAGCGTATTTGAAACATAAATATTAGCACTTCATGAAAAAGACAGTATAATGTGGTGGTTAAAAATAAAGGCATTAAAATCAAAGAGAACTGGATTCAAGTCCTAAATGCCCTGACTACAATTTACATTATTCAAGCCTGTTTCTACCTTTCTCTGATGGGCTTATAATGCCTACCTTACAGAGTCAATGCATGATTTAATGAGACAATAACTGAAAAGTTCTTAACCTAGTTCCTAGAGAAATATACAACGATGAACACTTACAAGTATTATACTTACTAGGTGTTTTTGTTTATTTGTTTAATTCTTTTAGGATAACTGAACAGATCCACCCTAAGAAAACACAGCAGGTTAATTAGGTAATTAGCCAAATGACATAAACCTCCTCCTATTTTTGTCTTAACTGTTTAAAAATTTATAAACAAAATATTTGGGCCAGAACTAGCCAGAAAATTACTTCGATTGGGACAATTTTGCTTACTGGGCTTAGCAACATAGTCCTTATATCAAACTATGACTTACACAAAATCAGAGGCCAGCCACGCTCAGACCTAGCCACTCCTGGGATCACTATGATATGAAATGAAAGAATGTTCTCACTTACTTCATGGGCGTACAAAGCGGGATTCAGAAAAAAATAAGGTGCATTCCATCAATCCCCGTCACACACACACCAATCTATCTCATTCTTTCTGGTCACAATTTTAGATTTATGAGAGTTTTCCTTTCAGTGAATTTTTGCATCCTTTTTTTTTTTCTTTCTTTCTTTTTTCACCGTCTTCTGAAAGATTGTTTAATCCATATTACTCATCTTTGCTTAAAATTAGGATTTCATGAAATACTAATATTTGGATTTGTGCTTCAAATATGCTTGATAAAAAATGACATTCTTATAAATTGGACATATTTAAATTATAGGAAATAATGTACCTTAATTTATTAGTTACAATGGATTTTATGTCATCTATAGAGTATTTTTTGGGAAGATGGGAAAAGGACATAATGAAGCAAAAATCAGCAAAATCAAGAAAGTGCCAGTTAAAGTGTTTTGCTGCATCTGGCTTTCACCGTTGGGGTATTCCTCCAATTTACATAAAGAGTTATTTTCATCTTGACTGCAATCATGTAGAAAATGAATGGAGAATAAAGTACAAGAGGATAATTTAATAAAGCAAGCTTTCTTTTCTTAGGAAGGCTTTGAAGAAAAGTCATTAGCCAGAGATTTGCCTTTTGTTTACCCAGGTCAGGAGGCATGTCATCCTGGTGATGCACCTTTGGCACAAAGTCCGTAATTAGGAATTCTTAGAGAGCTGCTCCCAGTAGGTGCTTCCTAAGATGAAAAAACAAAATAATTTAGTAGGGAAGTCCTCACCCAGGACAGAACCTCCAGGCTCAGGTGAATGGAAAGAGTAATTTGCTGACAGAAAGAAAGCCAAGCTGTCGGGATGGGGTGTTGGATTTTGAATGAGAGCCTCTCCATCATATTAGCAGTAAGTAGCATTTTTACTATTCAACTTTAAATCTATATATTGAATAGTCTTTGATTTTTAGGATGACTTGCATAGGAATGCTAAGTAGCTTGAAGTGTTTCTCTGGTTAAAAAAACTATACTTGTTAGAAAACATTTAGTAGACATATTTAATTTACCCTTACAAAATCATGCAAAGTTGTTTTCAGATTGAGTTCATTTCTAATTATTTTTAAAGTCAAGTAGTTGGTTTTTTGCATAATGTATGAATTTTTCTCTAAATCAAATGAAGTCTTCGAATTAGACTATGAAATTGGAATTTTTCTAGAGTACTCTTTCAGTTGTTTTCAAAGATTTCCCCCTCCTTGACATCATTGACTTAAAACATTATAGCACTGTTGATTGGAAAGGTTTTGTATGGTTCATTAAATTACTAAAAGTACACCCATATGTGTTTAAAATCTTTTTTTTTTTTTGAAGTTAACAATTCCTTACCATTATAATTATTGTAAAAAAAATTATGTATGAAAAATAAGTGTCTGGAGTAATCTGATTTACATTGAGCAGCTCCTCGTTTCACTTTAAAGGAAGATTCCAGTGATTTTGAAGAGTGGGAAAGGTGAGATAGAATTGATTGATTCACTTTTCCCCCAACTCTAGCTCTCGTGGCTGGGAGTGAATTTATATCTGTTTATCGACACATTCTGTTGGTATGAAGAGGAGGAGTCATTTCTGTACACGCGAGTCATGCTGGGTGTAAGTAGAGTTGGTGACTACTCTTTACAGTTTCAGAAAACAAAATTATTCTACTTCGCTCAGCTTCCTTGTCTGGACTGTATCTCTTTTTTTGTCTCTTCACATGTGGACAGTCAGCACTGGCCTGGGCACGAGCGTCCGCAGTGTGTCTGAATTTTAACTGCATGCTGATTTTATTACCAATCAGTCGAAACCTTATTTCATTCGTGAGAGGGACAAGTACTGTAAGTACCAAAATATGTGTAATTATCTCAGTCGTTCTGATTTACTAATACGAGCGCCACTGAAAACAAAGATATACTTATCATGAAATTCCTAATAATCCTGTGGAAACACAGGTTTCCTTCTTTGTGAAAGGAAACCCAATGTCTAAAACTGGAGCACAGTAATTGGTACATCTGATCGACTCTTGCTTTTGCCGTTGACTCCTCATATGGTTTTGGTCTCACGATTCAACCTTTCCCTGATGAATTTGCTCCATCTGAAAAATCGGGCTGATAAAATGGACCTGACTCACAGAGATGGAAGTATTATAACAGCTTGAATTGTTACCATTTATGATTGAAAGAAGACAAGTGCCAAATGCCACTAAAGGAACTCCTCTCTGAGTAGCCAGAAAGCACATCCATAGTACGTCTATGGGGATTTTGACCTCTACCAGAAATACCCTATCATACTGAGTTCACTGTGTTGGGCTCTTACCTTTGTTTCCTGCTAAAGAGGGTAACACCCTGTACAGAAAATGAGACCTTCAATAACCATTACTAGAAGAAGTAATTTATTACATAACCATCACCCTAATTTGATGAATATATAGGTATAGATGCATATAAACCAGCTGTCATTAAGTTGATTCCAACTCATGGTGTGCCCATGTGTTTCAGAAGAGAACTAACTGTGCTCCATAGGGTTTTTGATGGCTGATTTTTCTGGAAGCAGATTGCCAGGTGATCCACTTGCAGTTAACAGCCAGGCAGGCTAACCATTGGCACCGTCCCATGATTCCATAGATGCATAGAATGGGCTTCTTTGTCTAAGAAGGAATAATTTATTGACTACTTAAACCACATGGAGGAGGAGGAGGATGTTTATCACCTCCCTTTTCTGAATAAAAAACTGAAGCATAAATATCGGCAGAGTTATTCAAAAGTTCTGAGTTATAGTACTAATTCGATTACTTTTATTGAGTTGAAACTTCAACAAAGCGGCTGATAACCTTTGTTTTCACCTGTTTGATTAATGAGCCACTAGCTTTGTCACCAAGGAGCCCTAGTGATGCAGTGGTTGAATGCTCTGCTGCTAACCAAAAGGTTGGCAGTTCAAACCCGCTAGCTTCTCCACAGTAGAAAGATGTGGCAGTCTGTTCCCGTAAAGATTACAGCCTTGGAAACCCTGTGGGTTTTCTACTCTGTCCTCTAGGTTTGTCATGAGTTAGAATTGACTTGACAGCAATGAATCTGGTTGTTGATTAGCTTTGTTATATAGCCCCACCTGAGCCTTGCTATCAGGACACTGCCGTGACACTGTCACCACTAGGACACCTTCCCCAGTTAGCTTTTTTTCTTTTTTTTTTTTTTTTTTGTCTCTCTAGTGTTGCCAAGGCCTATGGAGTAGACAATTAGACAAAAACCTCAAATTCCACAAACTTGTTGCCTATGGGATAGCTGTTAATGCAAGTAAGTGCTTACTATTAATTGCCTGATGGATTTTACAACATCTCATCCTCAATTCTCTGGTTTTGTTTTAATCCCCTCTGAAAAGACTCACCCTTAGATAAGAGAAATCCTTGCCTCCCATCTGACTGCATAAGCCTTACATAAACAGATTTTTTACTAATTTTCTCCTCACGTGGTTTTCCCCTACCAAGCCCCCAATTTGACAAGGAAAAGTTGATGAACCTTCATGTTCATTTTTGAATAATTAGGCCTGTTGATATTACAATGATAAATGCCTACTTCAGAATGTACGCTTTGTTATTCATTATGATTCATACAGGATATAAAACTGACCTATGCTCAAATCTCATTCACAGTTGTATGATAATGACTACCCAATGGTATCATGGGAAGTACAAAGAAAAAAGAAAGAAAGGTCATATAAACAAGGTTCTGAATAGTATTGAAAGAGGGGATAGAAAAGAATCATGAAAAGATATAAAGGACTATGTTGTTGTTATTGTTAAGTGCCATTGAGTTCGAGCCGACTCATAGCGACACTATAGGACAGAGTAGAACCCCCCCATAGGGCTCCCAAGGAGCGGCTGGTGGATTTGAACTGCTGACCTTTTGTTTGGCAGCTGAGCTCTTAACAACTACGCCACTGGGGCTCCAAAGCACTATAGGTTTATAAAATATTATCACCATGATATTTCTAATTCAAGAGAAAGGCACTAGAAATTAGTGTCAGAGATCAAGGTTAAACTCGTTGAGGAAGAAAAGAAGAGGGACAATAATCAACTGCTTTGTGGTTTTGTTGGGAAACAAAGGCATTGAAATCAAAGGCTATTGGAACGATAAAGAGTTATGATTCAGGACTGTTTCCCTCAAACTAATTTAACTATAAAATGTTTTCCTCATTTGTTTTTATTCTCTCATGCATAAAAAAATAGAGTAAAAGGAACATTCAAAACAAATGTGAATTTAATTAAGCAACAAGACAAGACAGACGGTGCCTGAGTGTCAATTAACACAACTTGGGGTGTGCAGTGAGACAGGAGGGGAAGATTCTCCCCACTGACTGCCTTCAACACCAGACTAAACCAACCTTGGAAATGCTTTGCAGACAGTCCTAGTGGGTTGTTAAGAAGTAAGGGCAAAAAGACAGCATGTTCTGAAGAAAGCCAGCTAAGGGATGGAGGACAAAGAACAAGGCTCATTCATCTCTGTATGCCGGGGTCTACAGTAACACTGAGCGCACATAGATGTCAATAACCTTTGTGAATGAGTGAATGCTTGAAGGAGCGAAGACCCAGGGAAGGAGAAATCAACTTACACACGGAAGACTTTTCCAGACATAGAAAATTATCTAAAATTAGAATGAAAGTCCCCTGAGAGTACAATCCAAATAAAGCCCAGATTGCTACTTGGTAGGTTCATCAGAGAGGAATTTGTAGGCATCTCTGGGCTTCCTTTTCAGCCTTAAAAATCCTTATTTCTTGCATAAAAGGGAATATGTATAAAACGGTAAAGTAGCAGAAAGGGTATTATCATTATGCAATAACTTTAAGGCAGAACTGGATTCTAAGAGAAAGATAAAAAAGATATTACAGACAAAAGGCTAGGTGGGAGGGAGTGCAAAGCAACCAAAACATGTCAGAAAAGGAAGCAAAGAAACGAAGGAAAATATGTGTTGTGGAAAAGTTTTGTCCTTAAACACTTGGGTATGCACATTTCTTTACATATAATAGGCCAGCAGTGTAAAATACACCAGTAACCTGCACTGAATGTCTCCTATGTGCAAAATACTATAATGGGTGCTATCACCTTCTGAAAGTAGTATAGTCCATGGTGTTTGGGGAATGGAGTAGAATTCAGTGTGGGCAGCAGTTGACTAGACTCAGATGACAAATTATTTTATACCTCTGATACTAATAGGTTGTTAATCTTAGATAAATTAGCTATCCCCTTTCCTCTGTGGGATTAAAACAAGTTGTTCATCTCAATGGTAAATTCGGATTAGATGTCAGGACTGGACCTACTTGGAAATCTGTAGAAACAAGGTCATTTCCTTGCTGCTACCACAAATAGAATGGAATCCAAACTCCTTAGCATGGCCAATAGGCTCCACTGATCCAGCCCCTGCCTACTGCTCCAGTCTCATCTCTTGCCACAACCCCTTGCTTTTACCCTCAGGCAGTGCCCAGCTACTGGCTGACCAGTTGCTGTCAGTTGATTCCCTGTGAGTGTCAGAGTAGTACTATGTTCCATAGGGTTTTCAATGGCTTGTTTTTAGAAATAGATCTCCAAGCCTCTCTTCCAACGCACTTCTGGGTGGAGTCGAACCACCAACCTTTCTGTTAGTAGTTGAATGCATTAATAGCTTACACTACCCCGGGACTACTAGCTACTGGTAGTCCCTGAGTGTTCTGTGCCTTTGCTTATATTACTCCCTTTGCCTGGAATGTTCTTCCTCTCCTTCTTCACTATTCTCTCTGGGCAAGGCATTGCCATATTCAGGACTCATTCCCTGGTTCACCCCACCCTGACCCTGCCAGACCTGGGATGTCAGCCCTCCTTATCTCTAGGTCTAAGGTCACACTTCCTGCAACACAGTGAACTTCTGCAGACTCTGATCTCCTCAAGGGCTGAGATTGGGCCTTATTTACCTGGGCTTCCCTGGTTCATCTTGGCACATAATACGAGTTGCCATCAACTTAACTCCGACTCACGCAAGCCCATGTGTGTCAGAGTAGAACTGTGCTCCACAGGGTTTCCAATGACTGCTTTTTTTGCCAGTAGATTGTCAGGCCTTTCTTCCAAAGTGCCTCTGGATGGACTCAAACCTCCAGCCTTTCAATTAGCAGCTGAGGGCTTTAAGCATTTGGACCACCCAGGGACTCTGGCACACAGTAGGTCCTCAACAAATGTGGCCAGATCTGAAGATGAGTGGGAACTGACCAGGAGGCAAAAAAAAAAGTTGAAGGAATTACCAGAAAAGGTACAAGACATGAGGTACGTAAGTTGATGAGGGAACTGTGAACAGTTTGGGGTAGATACAAAATAGCGGGGTGACGGGTGAGGAGGTTACAAACAACGCCAATCACCCGAAATAATAAACTCACTTCCTGCTGCACAACAGAAAATTGGGAGCTGTTCTTTCTCCCTCTCCCCCCACACACCCCTGGAGAGAATCAATGCTTCTCTCCAGGCCCCTTCAGCTGGAGCTCCGCTGCTTTACTGGGCTCCCCCCCATCTCCAGGGGCTCCCCCAGCAGGGTCGGGCTGCATTTGACAGCAAGGCACAGCTCATTCCTCACCGCCATGGCAACCAGCAGCCCTGCAGTTGTCTCCTTCAGGGCAATGGCAGGAGGATGGGAGGAAGCTCTCCGTTTCTTCCAAACCCTGACAAAGCAATTATTACATTTCACATTAACGAAGAAACGTGGCTGGCAACTGCGCTTTTAGGGGAAAAAAATGCTAAGCCCTGGTTTCAGAGCTATACCTCTGCTTTTCACATTTTGTCCTTCTGTTGTATTCACTTGTGAGCAGCTGAAAGTGTCTCTGTGCTTGGTTTTATTAGCATCGGCCATTATGCTGCTTTTCAAATCGCCGACTGGCTTAATAGAGGTGTGTAACCTTAGAAGAAGTGCACCCACATCGAAGTTTGCGTGCCAACCTCTAATTTCTCATCCGTTCCCCTATAAGTTGAACTGCAGGCTTTAATTGGCCAAATCATTAAAGGATGTAATTAGAGACTGGTGGAAGGAGGCTGGGGGAAGGAGGGAAAGAGACACAAGAATGGTATCTATAATCAAGGGCATCATTGAAAATGCAGTGACAGGAACTCTTCTTCTCTTGGCTTCCTGCCTTCCTGCTTGCCTGCCTATGATAAGAACTGCTGGAGCATTCTTCGACCACTAATAAATCATTTTCAGGGACCTATAACCCCACTGGTATAAAAATCATAGTTTCACAGCCTCTCCCTTCTTATTAATGCGGATCTTTCTGGACTCCCTGGTCCACAGTAGACCTTGAAGACCTTTCCAATTGAATAGTACTTTGAGTTTGGGCTTCTCCTTCAAAGGGGGCTGTAAATAGTGACCCAGCCATCTCTTTCCAGCAGATTCCACAGCTGCCGGCCTCTATGTTGAACAATTACCCCACAGCAGCTCCTCCAGAGTTGCTAAAATTAGTTTGTAAACCTCAATAAACATAACAAGGGTAGGTTGAGAGGAGAGAGCTCAGAATAAGGTCACTGGGGGAAAAAAAAAAAAGGTTTTGGAGGCTCCACAATAGAGAACAGCCCGAGGCAAGTCAAAATTTAACCCCTAAATAATTGCTCCCTGGTGGTTCAAATGGGTTGCACTCAACTGCTAACCTAATGGTTGGCAGTTCAAATCTACCCAGCAGCATCGCAGAAGAAAGGCCTGGTGATTGGCTTCTGTAAAGATTTTGGCCAAGAAAACCTTATGGAGCACAGTAGCACATGGGGTTGCCGTGAGTTGGAATTGACTCAATGGCAACAGGTTTCTTTCTTTTTTTAAAGAATTGCTACTGAGATGTTTCTGCTAGTGGCACTAGAAGCTCCAAGAAGGCTCCTGGTCCTGCCTAACATGATTTAATGTGATTTAAAAACCTTCCATGAAATGGACTGACACAATGGCCACAAAAACGGGCTCACACATACCAACAATCATGATAATGGTGCAGGACTGGGCAATGTTTTGTTCTTTTAGACACAAAGTCGCCATGAGTCAGAGCTAACTAGATGGCAGCTAACAACAACGGTGAGTACAGAGACAGGAGCCAGAGTCAACACGCATTCCTGCAGAAACCAGACCACAAATGTGAATGTTCAGGGCAGATTCTGGCTGCAGAATCCCAGCCAGCACTGGCCCCTGGATCCTTATTTCTAAAGTCTGCTTAATTAGGAGGTGATAACTCTAAAATGACTGTTATCACTGACGGGCAGGCAGAAAGATAGCAAGAACTGACCATGCATCCAAGATTCTCTCTCAATTTTGTTCCCTTTGATCTCCAGAAAAAGGGAAAGAAAAGAAAGGAACTTTCTCAGGGCTGCTGGCTCTAATTGTAGCCTGTATGATTTTTTTTTTTTCACTCTTCAATAAAAGCTCCTTATTTGAACTCAGAGGTTCCCACACCAATTAACTGTGCATGTACGGTGGGACCAAGATCGCTGCCGTGTTTTAACTATAAAAGTACTTTGCTGAGAAAATGAAACTGTGGACAGATACAGTTAGAGCGTCTTTGAGTCTGGCATGCTTGGGCAGGTCGTGGACACGTGTTCCTTGTGCTGTTGTAAAGGCACAGCCATGGGTGCCATAGAAAGTGCACAGAAGACACCAGGAAGAGCTCCCTTGCATATCTGATAGCATTGGATTTCTCACCAGGCTTCAGAGTTGCCTTAGCCAGTGTTTTGATATTGAAAACATATTAAAACATGAGTTTCATGTTTGCATTACTTTCCTTTTGGTCTACAGATCTCTTTTACATGATCATTGTTCCCAGTTAACTACAGAGGAAGACATGCAGCTGGAAGGGAGCTTAGGTAACAGGTAGTTTAGTCTAATCAGCCCATTTCACAGATGAGAAAAAGGAGGCTGAAAGAAGTTAAGTAAATGAGAGGCAGCCTTTTTAGTATTTTTCCTACTGCATACGAATATCACATCTAATAACATGAAATTATATTGATGACTAAGAGAGGGAAAATAAAATCATATCACTATTCTATTGCACATTTGAAGCAGTTATCACCATGAACTCAGACAGCATCGCTATTCATATTAAAACAACTAAAATGCATAAAGGAAATAATAGAAAATATAACGCCTGAAAAAGAACAAAAATAATAGAAAATATAACTCCTGAAAAAAAAAAAAAAACCTCCTTGTAGCTGTCAAGTTCCAACAGTTCTGGATTTGGTAGCTGGGACACCTTTAATTTTGAGCCAAGATCACACACATTTAGGATCAGGTCTAAGAGAAAAATAAAAAGTTTAGACACACAAAACGGGCACAAGCAGTTCTCTCTCTCGGAATTCCTAAGATAAATAAAAGATTTCATTTTTTACTACTACCTTGTGAAAAGAAAACAAAATGATGGTAGCTGGAGCAAAGGAACACTTTAAACATAAATTTTAAAATCTATGAAAAAAAAGCTAGAGAAAAGAGTTTCCAACATATTCTCCCAGGAGCTAACTCTTGAAAAGCATTTTGGGCTTTGTTACACTGCTTGATTAATTTTTTCAGATCTGCTATGAAAGACCTGGTAATAAAAAAAAAAAAATGGTAATAGGAATAGATAAATCGTTCAGTACCTTTGCTCGTTCAATAAACAAACTTGAATGTAGTTTAACAGTGTCAAATCCTTAGGTGGAAAGGATTCTAATAGACCATAGATTATGGTCAACAACTCATTACGTGGGAGAAAAGTATTACAGAGTATAGACTACACAAGGCACAAAATTCAGTCTATATTCCCTTTCTGACATTCACATGTTTATTATGTAAAAGCAAGTAAGTCACTTAATTTGATCTGAAGTCAGTTCCTATTTCTGCAAAATGGATGGAAGCTCCACTAACTGTCTAGTCTATTATGGAGGAGGAATCAAAAAACAGAAGAGTGAGGTAAAACGGTTAAATAAAAACAGAGCCTTTATGCTATGAGGACTCCAAAGGTGGTGAGCAGTCATAAGCCTTTGAAACAGGCTGTGACTCTAAATTAAAGACACCAAGTGAGCCATTGGAAGAGTTTTACCTCTGCCCATAGGAGAAACCAGTTTTGAGTAAGCAGTAATAATAATTACTAATTACTGAAAAGAAGCAATCCAGCTCAGAAGTTAAAAGCTGGAGACCTGAAGTCAGACAAACATGTATTTATCCCACTTTTTTTTTTTTTTTTTTGCCATTAATACGCTATAAATCCCTTCACTTTTTGAATCCTGGTCTGTAAAATGGGTAAAAGACTAATACCTGGGAGTTAAATAATACGTCTAGATTGTTTACAATGGTGTTTGGTATACAGTAAATATTCCACATGTGTCAGCTGAGAGAACTTTTGCCTATTTTTCAAAACTTTGAGTTAATTATCAGAAAATAGCGACTAAGAACATTGGACAAGGTTTACATTCAGTTCAGAAAATGGTTCCCGTTTTATGTACAACATATTGGAAGAGACTGCTGCTGGATGGACTTCTTCAGCCTGGTGGATCCTGAGACTTGAAACCAGGCAGCCCCCTCCATTGGTATGGCCGGTACATTGACAAAGCGCCCTCCAGGAGGAAACGCACCCGCGTCTTGGTGCTAACTCACTAACGCCAAAGCACATAGTAAACGTCAGAGCCTCAGAATCATTATCACGTGTTGTGCCGTCTTAGGTGAGCCTCAGCCAAAAGAATATGTGACTTGGTTTTCAACTTAAAGGCTGAAAAAAAGTGTGAAAGATAAATATCAGAAGAGAAAAAACTCCATCAATGTCACATGCTATAGGTCTATAGATAGATTCTCTGTCCCTTTCTTTACCCTTTCTCCCTTTCTGTAATCTTACTGTTTTTCGACAAGTAATGATTATTTACTGCTCCTAAACAATGTGCCTGCTAACCGAGAGGTCAGCACTTTGTACCCACCAGTTGCTCCATGGGAGAAAGATGTGGAAACTACTTTCATAAAGATTTATAGCCTTGGAAACCCTATGGGCCAGTTCTACTCTGTCCTATAGGGCTTCTATGAGTTGGAATCAACTCAAAGGCAGTGGCTTTGGGTTTTGTGTTTTTTTTTTTTTAAGCAATGTACTAGGTGCCGAGGCATCAATGATTAATTAGTCTTGAGGAGTCAAACCCATTGGGGAGCATAAGTATAAATAAATATTCATAACAGTAATGTTTGGGAGATGCTATAATCAAAGTGTTATTTGTAGCTCTGGAATTGGAATTGAAGAAAGCGTGAAAGAAAACACAACTTTTGAGTTGGGTCTTAAAGCATGAGTAGAAGTTTGCAAGGTGGAAAAGGGAGTGGCTCTGATTGAAGGAACTCAGGTGACAAAGAGAAGAGGCTGAACAGCAGATGGCATGTCTAAATAAATCTGCTCCTACCCCACAGGGTCCAAAGTGACACCAATATTCTCAGAAGCCTCTTCTGTTCCTTTTTCACTCGCTCCCCCATAACCAACCCACAATGTGAAGCCATAGAGAACCCCAGAATGCTCACACAACTTGTATGACCCATTGCCTCTGAGTCAATTCCCACTCATAGCAACCCTATAGGACAAAGTAGAATTGCCCAATAGGGTTCCCAAGGCTGTAATCTTTATGGAAGCAGACTGCTACATCTTTCTGCCACAGAGCAGCTGGTGGGTTCTAACCACAAACCTTTTGGTTAACAGTTAAGGGCTTAACCACTGTAGCACCAGGGCGCCTTCTAACTTGCACTGATTTTATAATACTAGTAGGTCCTCCTAGTTCTCACTCTGGGTGCAGGGAAAAAAAAAAATCACCTGAGATATTATCTATACCCTGGTAATATTTTCTTACTTCATTCTTGAATCTGATCCCAGTGGCAGGTATCAACAGGCCACCCAGCTTGGGTTCCTTTTGCAGGAAAAGCTTCAGTATGTAGGTGTCGGGTTGTGATGGCTGGCTTCCCCCATGGATTTCACAAGCCAGGAAAGAACAGCATCAGACACAAAATGCTCAGGCCAGACGGTGCTGTGTCTCTGAGCTTGTTCCCTTCATTTAGAATTTAGACTTAGCCAATACCCAGATTTAGAATACACAGTTTTCTTCTTAAGAATATACAGAAAGATCTAGTTCCATAAATACTGGCTTTTCTCAATCCATTAGGGATAACACATGCAAATATATGTGTGTATGTGTCTATGTGGGTATGTGTACACAAAGGAGCCCTCATGGCACAATGGTTAAGTGTTCGGCGCCTAACTGAAAGGTTGGCAGTTTGAACTCACCCAATGTCTCCATGGGAGAAACACCTGGCAATCTGCTCTCATAAAGATTACAGCCTAGAAAACCCTGTAGGGAAGTTCTCCTCTGTCACATGGGGTCACTAAGAGTCTGAATCCACTCGAAGGCATTAAACAACAACAATATGTATATGTATAAGTCTCTACACATATATCAGTGTACATTATAAACAGGATACCAGAATAATGATTTCTAACTTTTTAGGAAAAAAGTTAATATTATCTATATGATCTACAGATATAAATATAGATATAGGGTCACTATGTGTCAGAATCAACTTGACAGCAACAAGTTTTCGGTTTGGATGTGGATATAGATATGTTGTTGTTAGATGCCATCCAGTCAGTTCCGACTCATAGTGACCCTATGTACCACAGTATGAAACACTGCCCAGTCCCTCGCCACGCTCACAATCCTTGTTATGCTTGAGCCCATTGTTGCAGCCACTGTGTCAATCCATCTCTTTGAGGGTCTTGCTCTTTTCTGCTGTCACTGTTCTTTAACAAGCATGATGTCCTTCTCCAGGGACTGATCCCTTCTGATATGTCCGAAGTATGTAAGACACATTCTCGCCTTTCTTGCTTCTAAGGAGCATTCTGGTTGGACTTCTTCCAAGACAGACTTGTTCATTCTTTTGGTAGTCTTCACCAACACCACAATTCAAAGGTGTCAATTCTTCTTTGGTCTTCCTTATTCATTGTCCAGCTTTCGCATACATATGATGGATTGAAAATACCATGGCTTGGGTCAGGCACACCTTAGTCTTCAAGGTGACATCTTTGCTTCTCAACACTTTAAAGAGGTCCTTTGTGGCAGATTTACCCAATGCAATGCGTCTTTTGATTTCTTGACTGCTGCTTCCAAGGGTGTTGACAGTAGATCCAAGTAATATGAAATCCTTGACAACTTCAATCTTTTCTCTGTTTATCATAATGTTGCTTATTGGTCCAGTTGTGAGGATTTTTGTTTTCTTTAGGTTGAGGTGTAATCCATACTGAAGGCTGTGGTCTTTGGTCTTCGTCAGCAAGTGCTTCAAGTTCTCGTGACATTCAGCAAGCAAGGCCATGGCATCTGTATAACACGGGTTGTTATTTAATCTTCCTCCAATCCTGATGCCCCATTCTTCTTCATATATTCCAGGTTCTAGGATTATTTGCTCAGCATACAGATTGAATAGGTGTGGTGAAAGAATACATACAACCCTGACATGCACCTTTCTTGACTTTAGACTACGATGAATCTCCTTGTTCTGTCCAAACAACTGCCTCTTTATCTATGTACGGGTTCCTCATGAGCACAATTAAGTGTTCTGGAATTCCCATTCTTTGCAATGTTACCTATAATTTGTTATGATTCACACAGTCAAATGCTTTTGCATAGTCAATAAAACACAGGTAAACTTCCTTCTGGTATTCTCTGCTTTCAGCCAGAATCCATCTGACATCAGCAATGATTTCCCTGGTTCCACGTCCTCTTCTGAATCCAGCCTGAATTTCTGGCAGTTCCCTGCTGATATACTGCTGCAGCCACTTTTGAATGATCTTTCAGCAAAATTTTGCTTGCATGTGATATTAATGATATTGTTCTATAATTTCTACGTTTAGTTGGATCATCTTTCTTGGGGATAGGCATAAATATGGATCTCTTCCAGTCAGTTGGCCAGGTAGCTGTCTTCCAAATTTCTTGGCATAGAGAAGTGAGTACTTCCAGCACTGCATCCATTTGTTGAAACATCTCAATTGATATTTCGTCAATTCCTGGAGCCTCGTTTTTTACCAGGGCCTTCAGTGCAGCTTGGACTTCTTCCTTCAGTACCATCAGTTCCCGATCATATGCTACATCTTGAAGTGGATGAATGTTGACCAATACTTTTTAATCTAATGACTCCATGTATTCCAGATATAGATACAGCTATAAGTATATACTGTATTTTTACACATATAATGCATACTTTCTACGTTTGTTTGCCAACCGTGCCCTCCCCCTGCCCCCACAACTGCCCCAGATATTTCCGTGTGCACTATGCTAATTTTTTTTACGGCAACATGTAGGTAAAAAAAAAATTGGCATAGCTCGCTTAGGAAAATATCTCTCAGGGGGTAGGGTGCAGTTGGCTACACAAATACAGAAGGAGCTCATTATCTGTGTAAGAATACAGTAGTAATGTGATATTATAATAACTATTCCATTTCCTTAAGGGCCATATGTTTATGATTAAATTATAGTGAATTCAGACTTATTTTATTTCTTAATATAACTAAAATTAATGTGATGAATCATGCAATATCTTCAGAAGTATTCACTCCATTCAAGACAGGAAAGATGCACAAATAAATCATTTTTCTTTAGATATTGCAAAAAACCAGGACAGAGAAGCTTGGCCATAGAGATATTTTGAGTAACCACAAAGAAAGAAATCCATATGGTGCATGAACAATGCCATCTCCCCATGCACAGCCATCCACGTTGTGGCGCATTTGTTCAACCTGGAGCGCTACCACTGGAGCCAATCCCCGGATGCAGAGGGACTTCCGGCCGCTCTCTCCAAACTTGGCAGCACCCCAAATGAGAGCTACCTTAACCCCATCCGGACCTTTAGCACGGTGAGTCTTCCACACATGCCACCTAGATTTTCTCATCTGAAAACCTTTCCTTTTTAGATCTCTTTACCAGGAACACTAGATTTCAAAGGCTTTTTATGAAAGAATGTGAGAGAAGTTTCTGCTAAATGTTAGCATCTATTCTACCTTTTTTTAACAAGTGACTTTTTCTACTGTAATGTTGCTAAGAGGTTATGAGCAAAAAGGAAAACATGCCGCTTAATTAGTTTATACAGAAATAAATAAATAAGTACCCTTAAACAGGAAATGCAGTAAACCTGTTAAAGCCCTAGTATTTAAAAGCTGCTTGTGATTAGAGAGTTGTTTTTGCTGATGCTAGACTCATAAAGAAGGTGAAGTGCCATCTAAATCCGGGGATTATAAATTGATGTCTTCATTTTCAATTTGCAAATTGTTTTTTGGATCTCTTCTCCTATCCCTCATATTTGCACTACATTTAAAGAGCTGGTTTGCCAAATCAGATATGGGTGAAGCAGCTAATTTCCTAAAGAGGCCTCCCTGACCAGTTACATCATTGATGCTGAATAAACGGGTGCACAGCGTGGCAACACTCGTGGGGAACAAAGAGAAAACCAAAAATGTAGCCACAGCAATCCACTTTGAGATGAATACATCCTCCCTCCCTTAATCTACCCCCATTCTACCTCTTTCTTTGTGGTTGATCTAATCCTTTTGCCACTTGCTACCATATTGGAATATGCATCCAGCATGTTGACCAGTTGACCACTATTAAAAAGTCTATATTGTCCAAAAAGTGACGTAAGGCAACATGCTCCAGAAATGGAGATCTCTCCATTACCATCTGGGCAATTGTCTTTAAGTAGCCATTTTGCCATTTGAGGTCTGAGTAAGCAAAAAAATGCAAAGTCTCTGGGAAATTCTTCCATGTCATATTTCTTAATTATCCTAAGATGATTTTCAATTTCAGACCGTTGATCAAGCAGAGCTACCTTTTCCTAGCTAATGACAATGAGAAGCACAAAAGTAAGAGCTATAAGTCAAAACTACAGATGCTTCGGCACACAGACACGCCTTTGGCGTCCCTCAGTTGAACTGCAGCATTTGTCTGGGCTCTTACTGGAGTTAATTCTCTTTTCTACTACAGCTCTGGAAAGTTCATTGCTACACATGCCCAACAATGAATCCCAACATTTTGAAGAGACCATATAATAAGTAGTATGTGATACCTCCCTCTTTTAAAGCAGTTTAAAAAGATGATTAAGCTACTCCCAATATAGTTATTTGAAATTTTCAGAAGCAATATACTATGTAAAGCACTAATTAAGTTCGGGAAAGCCTCTAATTTGGGGCCTTTGGAGAAAGATGAGTATCAATAGCACAAGGTGTACATTATGGGCTGTTTCCTAAAGAGATACAGTGGGATGACTTTAGACGATTCATTGCAGTTCAAATCAGTCTATAAATGTGTTGCAAGAAAAAGTTTAAGTGGGAATTTGCTTTAATAAGCAAAGAAGAATGACTTGAAATTAGCACACCATATGATGTAACAGGATTTCTAAAATGCCTGAGTATGCTAGGAAAAAAAAAAATCATTGAAATGTTTTAGACATACCCCTTTCAGTTTTATTTCTACTGTTTGCTCATGAAGGAAAATAAATAAATAATGGAGAAATCCCTGTCCAGATTTCTTGGAGATCTCAAAGCAGCCCAAATTAATGAGCTTTTACTGACAAAAGATCTAATGTGAGTTTACTGAGCTCATGGTCGTCTCAACAAGGATAACACTATGTCTGAATACTAATGACTTGGCAAGGATACAGGGAACTCACAATAAAAAACAAAATGCTTTGAGATTCATCATCTGAAAGGCTGTGTAACTATCTGCTCCTCTCCCAGGTCAGAACGCTGGCATTTTGGCAGTGCCCACCAGGTAAGAATAGTTGTACCTTTATTGATCACCGAGGATTTAGGAGACTTCGTCCCAGGCCTCCTGGGGTGAGGGGAAAGAAATGCAAGTCATGGCCCTTCCAATTAAAAAGCAAGAGCAAGGGATATCTACCGGAGGAGGAGAATACGCAGCGGCTTTATTAGGGATGCCTCTAAGGGACCGCTCCAAAAAAGTTCTCATTAATGTCAAGACGCAATTAAGCGTGGTGATCCATAGTTTGGTTTTAAATATTAAAATCTTAAAACTCAGATTTATTTTGCAGTCTTTTACTTTCAAATGCACTTTTCCAAATTTTGGTGCAATATAAGTTTGACATGAAAATTGCTTTATATGAGTGAAAAATATGTCATTAATGAAATGGTATTTTATAAAATTTGAGCAAAGCTACTGTGCAGTCCCTGGGTGGCACCAACAGTTAAGTGCTCATCTACTAACGAAAAGGTTGGTGGTTCGAACCCACCCAGAGGCACTTCAGAATAAAGGCCTGGCGATCTGCTTCCAAAAGGTCATATCCTTGAAAACCCTATGGAGTGCAGTTCAATTCTGCACACATGGGGTCACCATGACTTAGAATCAACTCAGCAGCAACTGGATTTGTTTTGTTTTGTTTAATGTCCAGCATAAGATGGAGGACAAAAGAAGGAGAAAGATGTTCACTTCCTGAGCTGCACTGGATTCCTCGTTAAGGCTAATACACTTCTGATGAAAACATTTTAAGTTGCTCCCTGGTTGGACTCTCAAGTATTGATCCTAAAAGGGAAAAATGTAACTAAGGTATTAACGTCATGGTGTTTTTTTTTTTTTTTAGAACATAACTACTGAGCTGCTAACTACAATAGCAGGTGTAACTGGCCTGGTGCTCTCTCTGGCTTTAATCCTGATCATGACCTCTTCAACTGAGTTCATCAGACAAATCTCCTATGAGTTGTTCTGGTACACACACCATGTTTTCATCATCTTCTTTATCAGTCTGGCTGTCCATGGGGCAGGGTAAGTCCCATACTATGCACAATGTATAAGATTCCTCTCTCTACAAACCTCAAAAGAATCTCTGAAAGTGCTTTTCATGGAGTAGCATGACATGCAGTGACAAAGGACACATATGATGTGTGAAAAAGCACATTCACTGTGCCTAACTTTTTTTTTTTTTTTTTTTTAGCAACACGGAAAATAAGCTACACAGGTGATGAAGTATTGCATTTATTTTTCCTAGCTGACTTGTTTGGTGAGTCATGACATGTTCATAAGTCAGGAATTCTAATGAAGACTAGATGACAGTAGATCTGTGTTTCATTCACAACCTGTTTCTGCAATTCAATTTATGTGGGATTCGTCTAGGGCCCAGGTATCTATTTTTGACACCCAGGTTTCACTTCTGCTTAGCCAGACCAGGGTGATGGAGGAAACAGTGGGAGATGGCAGGCTGACCCAGGGTCCAGATCATCTGGTCATCAGTGTGTTCCTAGGCAGGCCTCTCATGTTCTCTGGGTTTCAGTTTCACCATCTGGGAGGGTTGGATCAGATTGACCTCTAGGATTTTTGTTTGTTTGTTGCTCAGGCGTTCCATAACAGGGTGTTCTGGCATTCAGCGCCTGTCTAATTCCATTATTCCAGGCATCAGGAGGCTAGAGTGGCACCTGAAGTTTACCAATACCAGTTGTTTTTGAGTCGACTCCAACTCCTGGCACCTCCATGTGTGTCAGAACTGTGCTCCGTAGGGTTTAAATGGCTGATTTTTCAGAAGTAGATCGCTAGGGCTTCCTTCTGAGGAGCCCCTAGGTGGACTCAAACCTCTAACCTTTTGGCTACCAGCTAAGCTCATTAACCATATGCATCACTTGGAGACTCCACCTGAAGTAAAAAAGAACCCTCAAATATAATATTTTTAACTCTTTACATTTTATTAAAATGGCCCTGGATCAACTAACAAAGCACTACGAATGGATTTGCCCTGTATTAATCATTTCACAAATTGGCACCATTTCTTTCCATCTTACACTTTTCAAAGCACATTCATATGTATGATCAATTTGATCCCGCCAACAGCTCCATAAAGTAGAGAAGATGCTGTTCTCCCCATTTCACAAGGAGGAAGCAGATGTTCAGAGAGTTAACTGATTCACTCCAGGCCCCATGATGAAGCAATGACAGAGGCAAACCTAGGATGCTGATCTTCAGACAACCAAACCTACTCTCTTAACAATCCCTTGAAGAACAGATCTTCACCGCTGTGAATTAAGCATTCCTTGACATCTGCAAGAATGTGGCGGGTGGCATTGCAGTTGTCCTGCTTGGCTTATCAGCGGCTTTTCCTCCATCAGCAGAGTCCTAGCTCCCCTGCCTTGTCCTACCATTCTCGCATCATTGCAGCTGCTGAGTGTGGGGAGGGGGTGGTCCTGGTACCGAAGTGGGCTCTGCTTATGACAGCCCCGGAGGAAGAATCACATGGAAGTAGAGATTGCATGGCCCGGAAGCTCCATGCAACATGGTGACTGCAGGTCCCACGCGTGACCCTATGGACACTCTTCAGGGTTCACCCCTCAGCAAGCCAACTGCCTCTACCGGTCTTCTTCCCTGCACTAGGCGCTCCTTCCATCTCAGCACAGCACTGTAGAGGAAAGCATTGTCCTGTGGGGGCATTTGACCCTAAAAGATTGCCCATCTCCCTGCTAATCCTCCATAACCTAGTCAGTAAATGTTGAAATATGTGCTGCTGCCTAGTTAAGCGCCTTCTATTCTCTTTCAGCGTCAGAGTATTTGCAGTGGGATCTTCTGACCGGGTGATCCTCACCCTTTCTTTCTGTATCTGTGTGTATATATTGGAGGAGTGGGGGGATAGTGTGTAGTCCCAACGTGTTCTGCCTCAGAGATTGTCAGTCCTACTTTCTTCTGCGGATTCTTCTTAGATGCATGAATGGTTTACCTTTGCAGTACCCTAGAGAGGCTCTTCAGAACCTGCGCATGTCTGAAAGTCCTCTTCATGAAAAGCACCCACGTATCCCCATCAACACATCTCCCCAACACTGTGCATTGTATAAGCATGAGAGCATCTCAGTGCGTAGTGTTTCAACGGAGGGTTTTTCATTTTTTTTTTTAAATCCAAATAACTTTCATAAGATGAAAATTTTTAGTCACTTTAACCTAGTTGAGAGGCTTATTTGGGAATAAGGGCCTCATTTAATCTTCTCAGCTTGAAGTATTCTACAGTTACTGTTTACAGCAAAAGTAATTTGCAAATTCTATTCAAAATGCCAAGTAAAAGTAGGATTATTGAGATGTCTTAAAGCACACTAATCTTCCTATTATGGGATGGCATAGACAAAGTCATACAAATTTTTTTTAAATTTAAAAAGATACTGCATCTGTGGAATAGATGACATAGGGAGTGTTACCCGAGGATGAAGGTGTTAAGGCTTATGGATTCATCTCCTCTGGTTCCCATTCATTATTCACCCTTCCTATGGCAGGGCATCGTTTGCTCATTGGAGATTTACAGATAGCTTTGCCCATGTAACTCCAAGGGATGTTATCAAATTTGGATGGCATCCATAAAAGAGACTGGAAAAAGCCCAAGATGTCAGTTCTCCAGGCAGTTTCCAAGGGCATCGCTCTTCCCTCCTCCCATTCTCTAAGATGCAAAGGGAGGTGTGTTACTCTAGGGCTACCCAGGAGAGAAGTCCATGTGACACCAAAGTGTCCCAGTCTATGAGTACCATGTTTCTCAAAATCAATTCATATATTTTATTCATCAACACCTAAGAACAGAGATTCCAGATTCCACGATCTCAACATTTTATGCATTATCCCCCATGGGCCAATGGGTCAACTAAGGAACGTGTTCCAAAGCAACTTGTCAGAGGGCAGCAGGTGCTGTAGTTTGTGGCAAAAATAATTTAGCAAGATTTATGGGATTCTTGATCCAGTGCCCCATCCATGAAGACTAGCTTCCATTTCTTCTCAAATCTATCAATACGGTCTTTAAAATATACCTCATTTGACCTACTTTGACCCTGTCAAAACACTAAGCCTGCTGCAGGACACTGGGGGAAAAAAGACCATCGTTCTTGGCACTTCTGACTTCTTTACTTGCAAGCTTCTAAGGGCTCAGAAACAAACCAAGAAGGGGAGAAGTTAAACAAATCTGCAAAAGAATCCAAATAGTACAAAGTTAGCCAATTAGCCCAAATCAGCAATCAGGGCGAGATGTAACCTAATTAAATTCAACAGTCTACAAAAGGATGTGTTCAAACAATTTCCCTTCATGATGAATTCTCTAATACAGATGCTTTCCATTTAGCAGAGGATACCACAGAGGAGCACTTCTTTTCTGGGACCTTCAAAGTTATCCAGAGCTTCTTAAATGGTTATTTTTAAAGTTGCTCAGGGAAATGAATGACAGCCTCCATTCCAAGACAAAGTGTCATTCCAGGGCCTGCTCAGGAACATATCTGGTGTCACAAGGCTGCACAAAATCAATTTTAAATTTTTGTTTGTCTGTTTTTAATGCCAAGCGGGATTGTCCGAGGCCAAACTCCTGAGAGTCTATCCGAGCACAACACCACCTTCTGTAGGGACCACTATGGCGAATGGGAGGCGGCTGCCCAGTGCCCTGTGCCTCAATTTTCTGGCAAGGAACCATCGGTAAGAATGAGCCCAGGAGCTTTTAAAAACAACTGCCCCCAAAGTTAAAATAGCTAGAGTTTTTATACGCTTGAAAAAAGAACAGTCCATGTCACTGCCAGACAGAGCCAACTCTTTATTAAGTGTGTTAATGGAGAGATGGAGTTAGGGATCATTTGAAAAGAGGTCAGCTGCCAAAAACACTGTTCAGTTTTGAAATGGTTTCTTATGCTTCATGACCGCTGCTGGGCTCACCACCCTCTGCTCTCTCAGCCTCCTCAGCTGCCGCACCTCCTGCCAGCCTGCCTCTCCCACCCCGAGAATTCCTACCATCTCTTCTGACACCAAAGCTAAGCAACAACTGTCTTAATTACCTAGTGCTGCTACAACAGAAATAACCACAAGTGTGTAGCTTTAACAAACAAAGATTTATCCCTTCAAAGTTTAGGAAGCTAGAAGTTCAAATTCAGGGTGCCAGCTCTAGGGGAAGGCTTTCTCTCTCTCTTTCAGCTCTGGGGGAAGACCCTGATCTCTTTTCAGAAAGCTTCTTTTTCTCGACAGCACTGGTTTCTGGGTTCTTTTTCTCAGCCATCTTCACAAGGTGTGGCATCTGTCTTTCCCCCATTTCTGCCTGCTTGCCTGGTTGCTCCATCTGTTCTTTTTATATCTCGAAAGAGACTGATTTAAGACACAGCCTATGCTAATACTGACTCATTAACATAACAAAGAAAACTCATTCCCAAATGGGATTATAACAGGTCTAGAGGCTAGGGTTTACAATACATATTTTTCGGAGACACAATTCAGTCCATAATAACAACCCAGTGAGAAGATGGCCTCTTTACAAAAGTATATCTCCTTTTTTCCAACAACTTTTGTGATCGAAAATACCAAGGGGATCCTATTTTTAGGTCAAAATTTGGGTGTGAAGTGCATTTACTTCCTGTTCTAATTAAGCTCTGATAACTGCAATAATGACAATGTTAGCAAACAAGAGACTTAATTAATTAGAGGAGATGAGAATGTCCACCAGATCTTGAGAATACCATTTACTGAGTGTGCTGTAATCATCACAGTTGGTTGCATAGGTAAGTAGAAATGATAATCCTATTTAATGGTCCCCGGGATCATGGAACAGTGCAAACCATGGGGCAGATGGGTGAGGCATGAAGCAAAAAAAAATGAAGGCTGCAGATTAGAGGAGCCCTAGTGGTGCAGTGGTTAAGAGCTCGGCTGCTAACCAAAGGTCAGCAGTTCAAATCCACCAGCCGCTCTTTGGAAACCCTGTGGGGCAGTTCTGTTCTGTCCTATAGGGTCACAGTGAGTCAGAATCAACTTGGCTAGAAGGAAACAAGTGCCAAAAATCTGTATCAGAAAAAATGGGGTAACGGTATAGAAAAAATGGTGGGGGTGTAGGAAATTAAGTGTTCAACACATGAAGAATATAGGTGATTGGCTTTTTTAAACTCCCAAATACATTAAGCGCTGGATTTTAAGGGGAAAAACTGCAAGGAGGAATGTTTAAAACAGAAAGAAATGAAATAGGTGTGCCCATTAGACTGTGGTTCTTTTAATGGCCAGTATAGATTGTCTCTATCTTAAACTCCACTCTCAGCCGTCCCTACCCAGCCTGCATGTTAATGAGGGCCATGAATGCCAGGCTAAAATTTTCAGCTACAGCGTCTCCATAAAAAAATCAATACTCTCCCACACCTCATGAATACAGACCAGAGTCGGCTCCCAGTAGCGGATGCTGACATTCATTATCATTAAGAGGGGGCAACCTACCCACCTCCCTGTTAACTATCCCCTGCTACACCTCCTTGCACACCCAAACTCACGTTGTCACTCTTTCCCATTATTCTTAATGGGTCCTGATTGGAAGCTTGTGTGGGCTGTGCAGTTAGTGCTTGGCTGAGCGGTACAATATTCTATTTGATGTCACATAGACACTGAATCAGAAAGGCACCCAAGGACACGGAAGGGTTTCTCACTTCGCTGCACTACAGCTCCCTGGCTTTGCGTGACTCCATCTTCTCCTCTGTGCCTATCTTAATGGCGTGCATTTTCTTGGCACCTTTATCCAGCCACCTTCTGTGGTATGCTGCTCCCGACGTTATGACAGAGAATACTTTGCACATCACCTCGTAGAAACTGAACTGATCAAAGGAGCCAATCACACCTGGCAGCCTCCAGGTGCCCCCACTCTCTCACTCTCCCTTCTTACTCCAAACTCAAAGACACATGCAAGACTCCAGTTTCCAGAAGAAGCTCAAGCAATCCATTCTCAATCTATGCCTGGTCCTTTTTAGCCAAAGAAGCTCCTTATTTCATTTTGCATTCATTAACTACAATATCAACAAATAATAAGGCTGATATTTTTTAATTACTAGGGGGTGATGTTAGTGGTATAGAGGAAAGCTTGAACTGCTGTAGAGATAATCGTGTAAACTTTCACCAAGTGGCGGTTATGTGCTTGGTGTTGCACAGGATTCTGAGATGTGGGCCCTGCCCCAGGAGATCTCGTTGCCTAGAAAAAGAGGCCATTCATAAACGTGCACATAAAATAAAATCAAAACCTGCATGTTCTATTTTCTGGTTGGAATCAAAAACCAGGAGGGAAAGTGGAGGAAACAAGTTTGATTACTGCTGCTTTTAAATCAACATGGTTTTTATTTCTATCATAAAATAGTCACCATAGTGTGATTTTTTTTTCCAGTATTTTTGGAAAAGAAAAAATAACGGTTAAGAATCCATGCAGAAGATTTTAACATTAAAGAAACTTAGGTACTAAATGGTTCTGCCCCTTTATTTAGTAGATAGAGAAGTTGAGGCCAAAGCGTTTTCAATTTCTTTCCCATGGTCAGGACAGGTATTCCAGGCAAAGACACAGCAAGAAAGCAGAGCGCCTAACTCTGAGGCCGAGACCCTTCTTTCTTATACTCTACAACACCCACTCTGAATCTCTAGCTTTCTCCCCAGCTTCATTTTGTCAGCTCTCATCTGCTAACTACAAGTACATATCTCCAACATTCTAATTTTCTTTAAGAATAAAGTCAAAGCATTTAAGAGCTTGTTGTTGTTAGGGGCTGTCGAGTAAGTTTCATCTCATAGTGGCCCTATTACAACAGAACAAAACACTGCCTGGTCCTGCGCCAACCTCACAATCATTGTTATATTTCAGCCCATTGTTGTAGCCACTGTGTCAATCCATCTCGTTGAGGGTCTTCCTCTTTTTCACTGGCCTACTACTTTACCAAGTATGATGTCCTTCTCCAAGGACAGGTCCCTCCTAACAACATGTCCAAAGTATATGAGATGAAGTCTCGCCATCCTCCCTTCTAAAGAGCATTCTGGCTGTACTTCTTCCAGGACAGGAGTTTGTAGGAAACCTAAATAATAATGTTCTCCAACTCTCTCATTTTATAAAACAGAAAATTTGAACAAAAAAGACCATGAAACTTGCCTACAGGCACAGAGTGAAGGATGGTAGCCCCAACACTAGAATAATGTCTTCTAAGACTCTGTCCAGGTTTCACCTGGCCATGTGCCCTGCTGCTCAGGTGCGTGGCCTCTTCTTGTCTTTTCACTCCTGTCTGTCCTGTTCATCACCATTAGGGTAATGTCTTAATATTCACCTTTTGCCATATCTCTCCCTTGCTCCTTAACTTCCGAGGACTCCAAGAGTATCACAGTGTAGTTCAACTAGAACTGTTTATAAAGAAGAGTTGAGATACAGCCCAGGATTGATACTTTACATTCTTCTTCCTGAGTAACCTCTTAAAGAACAATAATGCATTTCATTTAATCAACCTGGGAAAATCAGAGAACACAGCTGATATGACACCACCATAATGAAGTATGCAATGCCCAAAAACATTCTAAAATGGCCATGGAAGATTATTTGTAGAAATACCCAGAAACTGTGTATGTGTTTTTGCAAATAACTCTCTAAGCCCACGTAGAAGGAATTCCATTCTTGTTGTCATTTCTGTAAATAGGCAAACCAATTCTCAAGACACCTTCTGGCTCATTCAAGCCTAAGAAACCTAAGGACTCATTGCCTTGGTCCAGCCCCATCCTTTGTGTCTCTTCTTCCTGCCTTTTCCTCACTGTGATCATGATCGCTGCCTCACCCTCCACATGAGGGGACAAGTTATAGTCTCTCTGCTATGCCGGACATGTTGCTGAGCCCCACTGAGACAGAAAAGAAGGAGCGGGCCAAATTGCTTTAAGGTGTCTGCATAAATCTAGTCTTCATCAGACAAAAAGAGGCTCCCAGGAAAAAAAGCAGAGGGGTCAATGCAGATGAGAAGAAATAGCTTGTAAATAAGACTCAGAAAGAAACAAGAGATAAACAGGAAAAAGAAAAAGGATAACTAACAGAAGTAAAAATAATGGTGAAGGGCGTGTGGCCTGCCAGTGGAAGAAGTGAGCAGGATATTGGGCACAAAAGCAATGAGAGACTTGGATGATGAATCAATCAGTGAGTGCTTATTGAATCTGAGTTTACAAAAGTAATGAGACAACCTTCCTGCTCCCAAGATAATATCTGAGGAGGAAGGTCCTGGTGCATTTAGAATCCCAAGGAGGGAATTCAGAGAAATTATGAAAAAGCTTGAGTTCTAGTCCTGGATCTGTCGTGACCTAGCTCTGTCTCCTTAGCCAAAAATAACAACAAAAACCCATTGCTGTTGAGTCAATTCCAACTCCTGGCAACCCCATGTGTGTCTGAGTAGAACTGTGCTCCACAGGGTTCACAATGTGTGATTTTCCATATCACAAGGCCTTTCTTCTGAAGAGCTTCTGGGTGGACTCAAACTGCTAATAGTTGAGCACTGAATGGGTTGCACCACCCAGGAGGGACCCCATCTCCCTAAGCAAGTTATAGTTATTCCCAGCACATCATCTTTTTCTTCTTTAAAAGAATAAATAGATTTAATTTCCAAGAACCATTAACATCCTAAAATTTAATGTTGTGTAAAACAAGTGTCATTAGCAATTTTAGTGTTCGATAGAAAGAAGTGTGGTTGTACGGTAAACTCCTGCAGGAGGCAGCCCAGGGTCCTAGAAAAAGCTCGGGCTGAGGTTTCAGTCAGATTTCGGTTCAAATCTTTATATCCTACTACCTTCATGACTTTGGCCCAAGTTGTTTGATCTTGCTGAGCCTGTTTCCTCTTCTGTAAAATAAAGATAACACCATATGCCTCATAAGGTTGTTTGGTGTCAGATCTGATTAGAGGTTCTCAAAAATGTTAAGTTCCCTTTCCTTCCCTCATAGGAAGGAAGACTCTTTATAGTGTACATCACATCTGGCACTAGAATCACTTGCTTGGCTATTGATTATCTATAATGCAGAGTTTAGTTATGAAAAGTTAACACAGCTGTCTGGGGTATTAAAAAAAGAAATTTTCAGTGTCCCAAATTCTCCAGAAAAATTGTTGAGGCATTTGTTCTGATTCTGCAAACTTAGATTTAGGGTGCTGAGAAATTAACAATGCTTTATCCTAGATTACGTTGGTTGTGTGTGAGTGTGTGTGTGCACACGCGTGTGCGTTTATTCATACAAACTTCCAAGTTGTGGTGCATTGTTGGCCAAAAAAAAATGACTATTTGTATTTTTTTTTAGTTTAATTTTCCAAGCCCTATGTTGGCTCAGTAATGTAGTTTTATAAGCCCTTGACTTTGGCTGAGTTTGGAGGCATTTATGACCCTATCATACATAACATAAACATCAATCTGCTTTCTTACTTTTTTGCAAATTCAATTATTTCTAATTACATAAAGATATCTTTGATTGACTAAGCATAAAAACAAATACACAAGAGTTTAATCTCTTAAATAAGCTTGTAGACTTCAAGGAATAACTGAATGTTTCAGTATTCAGTACAAGGAGACATCTTTGTTGTTGATAACTGGCCAAAGTTAAAGGACAGTGTCTAAAGCCCATCATGTTATCTATTGATTTTTTTTTAATTGAAAATATTTGGATTCCGTTTTCATTTCCTTTTCCTCCCTCTCCGCTGCTCTCTGCAGGCTTGGAAATGGGTTTTAGGCCCTGTGGTTTTGTATGCGTGTGAAAGAATAATCAGATTCTGGCGATTTCAACAAGAAGTTGTCATTACCAAGGTATGCATGTAGCTTTATATCTGAATAAAAGCCTGAGTGTAGATGAAAATTTTTTATTAGCCCAAGTTTTTAATTTGCCCTTTTTATTGCAGACCTGACTGTAATTTAGAGGCTCATCTTCTGTTCTAATAATTGCTTGTATCCTGAGCATCTTTTAGTGTGACTAATTTTACTGAAGACAGGAATCAGGGCTCCAGACTGGTAGACAGAATTCCAGTAAAGGTTTGTGGCACAGTACTGGAATTATCTGTATTTCTCTTCACCTCGGTTTCTCTCTAGGAGGGAAAAAGGAAGCAAAGTGAGTATGCTTTACCCAGGTCACAGTAACTTGAGGTATAATGACTTCCTTGACCATGTAAAGACTCGGGTTTTGAAAATATTAAAATTATATACATGTATTATCAAGCACGTATACTCACACCGAGGGCTACTGAGCAAAGGACAAGAAAAATACCACCCTCAGGATCTAAAGGGGTGAGGGATCCTGGGAGCTTCAAAATGGAGCCAGGCCATATACGCTGCCCTACGCTAGTGAGTGGAATGCTCCTTGGTAGCATTTTCTAGTTTCGCTATCTGTTCTCCAATTTTTACCTCATGCTGGAGGAAGATATGAAAGGATAGATCAAGAATATATGTCTAGAATACTGAACAGGTACCAAATACTCTCCATCCAATTTTTTTAATGTCTGAGAAGAAATTTTCTGCCAACCAAACCTATACCACTTTGCTAAAATAATTTTATCAGAATACTCTATCTCCTTAACTATTTTCATGAAAGCAAATGTAAAGAAATTGCTTCATATTTCTGTTTTAAGCAGTTTCTATGTTGCTGTTTTTAAGTTAAGCACCAAAGGATGTCAGCCTATATCAAAAGCCAGACTGTAAAACTTCTGGAAACCCACTAGAGCGGTTACTAGGGAGAAAATTTAACAGCAGAATCAGAACAAATATCAGTAGGGAGAGAGGAACTTAGAACTAATGATTAAAGGGCTGTGCAATTCTCTTCTGAATTGAAAAATACCATCGAAGCATCTAGATACAGCTGGATTTTGTCCCCTTGGACCTCTGCCACAAAAGAAGACATCGGGTTGCCTGAAAAGACGTTTCAGAAAACAAGTTGCGAATCACAGAAGGGAAATTAAGTCTTTCCCTCTGATAAGCAGCAAGCTATCAGCTCCTATAAAAAAGCTATAAGAACTTTTGTGTAGTGCCTTCCTAAATCTGAAACTCAACCTAGTTAGAAGGCTGGACAAATCTTAATGAGCTCTACCTTGACTGAAGCAAATCAAAACCAACAAAATATTTCAGAATGAGTTTGAAGGTGGCTTTCCACCGAGCATGGATTAAAAACTAGGGTTAATTAACAAGGGATTAGAAAAGATGAAGATAATTGACAACAGTACGAAACTGTACCTAGATTTTAATAATATGGAGTGAATGTAATGACTATTTTAATAACTTTAAGTGTGATTGAAGGACAATGTATTCTAGCTTGGTTTCTCTAGGATCTGGCTAACTGGACTATGGAAAGCCTGGCCATTAGGGATCTGAGGCTGGATGCCATGTTGCATCTGGGTGCAGCTCCCCAAATTTCAGACATAGCATTTGAAAGAACTTCATTCTTGCTAGATTTGCAAACCCAGACAGGAAAGTGATGTTGTAAATTAGATCTCAAAAAAAAAAAAAACGATTTAAAATTTTAAAAACCTTTGGTGGAATGAAGGCTATTATTATTATTATTGTTATTATTATTAATATTACTTAACCTGAGTAAAAACACCAGTCAACTCTCTTGCTCTAATCTAGGTGGTAAGCCATCCCTCTGGAGTCCTAGAGCTTCATATGAAAAAACGAAACTTCAAAATGGCGCCGGGGCAGTACGTCTACTTACAGTGCCCTTCCATATCTGCCCTAGAGTGGCACCCCTTCACACTCACCTCAGCCCCCGAGGAGGACTTCTTCAGTGTGCACATCCGGGCTGTGGGGGACTGGACTGGGGCTTTTTTTAAGGCCTACGGAGCAGAGGGACAGGCCCGCAAGGAGCCCTGCCGGTTGCCAAGGTTGGAGCACATTTCCTTATGATGTAAAGTCTGTTGTTGTTAGCTGCTGTTGTCAGTCCCTGACTCATAGAGACCCCATGCAATGGAACAAAACACTGCCTGGTCCTGTGCCATCCCCATGGTTTGTTGTAGTTGGAATCATTGTGATCCGTATGCTTTCCTTGGCTGACTTTTGGAAGTAGATCACTAGGATCTTCCTTGTCCATCTTGGTCTGGAAGCTCTATTGAAACCTGTACAGTATTATAGCAACACGCAAGGCTCCACTGACAGATGGTTGTGTGCATTGGCCAAGAATCGAACCTGGGTCTCCGATATGGGAGGTGAGAATTCTGCCACCACTGAAATATTATAAGAGTGAGATGTCTCAGCACATCAGGGATGTGGAAGGAAGAATTACTGTACGAGCATAGAGGCTGGTCTAAATATTTTCTACTGTGGCTTCCAGCTTACATTCTCAATTCTAAGTATAGACTAATTTGTTTATTATGTATTCCCGTGAATTGTATGACACAATTCTTCTTTAGATTTAATTGCTATCTTTTTAAATGTGTCATGTTAATCCGAAATACCACTAATTATAAAAACAATTAACGATGAGACAATTTAATCCATGGACAATTTTATTTTTTCTCTCTATTCCCTTTACCTGATTATTTATAAAATAATCTACAGTGAGCTGAGATAGTAGCCCTTTCTGGTTAATGACCTTTTATTTTTATTCTTCCATTTCCATATATCAATATGCAATACAGCCTTATTAATTAATATTAATTTGAGGAGAGTTAATTTGAATTATTAGGTAGTCTGGCATATAGAATATTTTAACATAAACTCAACTGAACTTTCATGAACACATAGTAAGCCCAGTTGGGCCAACCTCATGTGCCTTCTATAGACACTCCTTAGGGACTGGTTGTGAATAACTTAGAAACCTTTTAATTAGCATATCTTTGTTCGTATGTAAATGTGTACTTTAAATAATAGTTGAGGTTATTTAATACATTCTGCTGACTGAAATATTTTAAACTTTCCCTTTATTATTTATTCAAAAAAATTGTTTTTGAACAAAAACTCCATGTCAGAGCGTGTGCAAGACCCTGGGACAGTAATAAGCAGAGACAGACGTGGCTGTCTTATGGTTTAGTGATAATGACATATAAATCAGATCACACACAAAGAAAAACATTGTAAAATTACAACTATGATAAGTACTACAGAGGAGAGGTACATGGTGCTATAAATTAGATAAGAGAAGATTTAACGTAATCTAAAGGGTCCAGGAGGACTTCCCCAGGGAAATAATGATTGGAACAAGACCTAATGGAAGGGTAACTATTAACCAAGTAAGGAGAGAAGTCCAAGTATCCCAGCGTATTCCAATGAAAAGATTATCATGTACAAAGGCCCTGTAGCAGACATAGGCACCATGTGTTTTAAGAAATGAAAGAAAAGCCAATGTAGGAAAACTGGTGATGAGAGACAGGGAAGAATCCAGGGACCCATCATGCAGGACTATGTTAATGAAAATCTTATTTATTCCATGTATATGTTTTATCCTTGTAAGCAAAGGCAAAACCTCAGGGCTGTCCCTCGCCTCATTACCACAGATTCTGAGTGAGCACGATCTAAATTAATGAGCTTTAGATATTCCATGTCTGGCAAATTACTTCAAAATTATGTGTATTCCAAATGAATGGCTTTCATTAGACTAAGATTATATAAACACACTAAGGAGTGTGACCAGACAAATGAAAACAGTGGAGAATTACATTCAGAAAAGGAAAGATAAGCCTTCTGAACCACCTTGATGCTTCTGCTTTCCCCTCTGATGGCAACTGGAAGAATAGATCTCTTTCCCCAGACCTCATACGTGAAGAATCCCTGGGTAGTGCAAAAGGTTAACATACTCGGCTGCTAACCAAAAGGTTGGAGGTTTGAGTCCATCCAGAGGCACCTCAGTAAAAAAGTCCCTGTGATCAACTTCCCAAAAATGAGCCATTGAAAACCCCATGGAACACAGTTCTACTCTGACATCTATGGCGTTGTCATGAGTCAGAATTAACTAGACAGCAACTCGTGTGATGCTTGGAGTATGATGCTTGGAGACCAGACAAGTGTCCAACAGCTCTAAGAAACTCTAAGAAGCATGAGCCGTAGCAGAGACATCAGGGTTTGCCTTCCACGAATGGAGCCTGCCCATGAGGCCAGGCCTGGTATCGTCATGCAAAGCCCAGGCTCTCCAAATAGGACATTCTTGAGATAGAGTCAACACCTCTCTGTACACATTTATAACCCACATCCTATGCATAACACGGGCTTAAGATGGTTTTGTTTTCAAGAGCAGAATGTTCCAATGTCACTAGACTCAATGTTGTGTTTTTAGGCTGGCGGTGGACGGGCCATTTGGAGCCGCACTCACAGACGTGTTCCATTATCAGGTGGGCATGTGCATTGCCGCAGGAATAGGAGTCACTCCCTTTGCTGCTCTTCTGAAATCTATATGGTACCAATGCCGTGAGCCACAAACCAAGCTGAAGCTGAGCAAGGTATGGAAAAGTCATTAGTTCACCCTCGGCAAATTCTTGGGGAGGATTTTAATTAACTATGAGGGATAAACTCAAGAATGCTTAACTATACTTATGTTCTTAAAAATCTCTGTTCAGTATTACATTTATGAGAAGGGCTATGTCTAATCTTGTTAAAGATGACAAGACATAAATTTTATTGCTTCATTGCCATTACAGGACACGTAATTGCTCATCTCAGTAAAATATGGATGGACGGCAAATGGCTATGTGACTGGGCCACAGTTAGTAATATTAGCGGGCAGCATTTTCTGAGTCTTTTTAGCTTAATGATATCATTGCAGCTGAACAATTCAGTATCATCCTCTCATGCACACAGGGCCTTAACCAAGGAGCCAACATCCCAACTGTGACTCACTGGCCTGCTTGCTTTGGTGTGACCCTCCAGCTCTGAATTTTCTTTTGATCATTTCTTTAGTGTTCTCAGATTAGATTCCTCCATGATTTCCCTGCCTTCTGCTGTCCTATCTAGACACTTTATCCTGACCCTTTGAGCCTTTTAGGACGAGCAGCAGAAGATGGGAGAAGTGACACACAAGAATGTTGCTAACAAAGGGGACCCAGGGAGTCAGAGGTGCTGGTTCCAGTCCTGGCTCTGCCTCTTCTTCCCTAGTTGATACTTTGGCTGCATTTCCTCATCAATGAAGAGAAATGCCTGATGACACCAGCACGTCCCAATGTGCGTTCTATGGAACATCAGTCACATGACATGACCCACTAAAGAGAATTTTGTGGTCAAATGGACTTAAGAAACATGACTAAAACGTCCCTATCTAGAAGATTCCCATCATCCGCTAGCCCGCTACATGAGTTCTGCAGAGAATAAGCTCACTTAGCTTTGTTTCACCCACCATTCCCAAGCTTACTTTGCCATAGAAACTTTGTCCACATGACACAAACTGAGGAAGGGTATTCTGGGAAACGGCTGGGGCAGGGCTAGACTGGAAGATCTCTGAAAGAGTAGAATTAGCTGTCAGTTCATGAGTTTCTAACTGATGGGTGCTTCACACACATTTTCTCATTTAATTTGTATCATCTACACAGCAACATTTTTTTTTAATTTTTAGTGTTTTAGTCTTTTTATTATACCTTAGATGAAGGTTTATAGAACAAACTTGCTTCTCGTTAAACAAGTAATACATATATTGTTTTGTGACATTGGTTGCCAACCTCACGGCATGCCAACACTCTCCCCTTCTCAACCTTGGGTTCCCTATTACCAGCTCTCCTGTCCCCATCCTGCCTTCTTGTCTTTGCCCCTGGGCTGGTGTGCCTATTAAGTCTCATTTTGCACAATAGCCTTTTAAGGTAGATAACACAAGGCCTGTTTTCCAGATAAGGAAACTAAGGCTTGGAGAGACTAAAGTGGCTTTCCCAAAAGCGCACAGGTAATAAAAGGCAGAATCAGGATTCAAACTCAGATCCATCTGGTGTGGGTACATGACGTGGACACACGGTAGTCGTGACTCCCACTACCCTCCTGCAACCCTGGCGCAGTACTGTGGGGAGATTGTAGGATTTCTGGTCCGAGAATCTGTAGCTCAGGCCTGACTCTGCCCTCTCTGAAAGTATCACCCTGAGCACCTCAGTTCACCCTTCGGCCTGGGCTTCCTCATCTGCGTTATGGAGAAGTGAGAATCTGTATCCAACAGGGAGCTCTAGTGCCAAACACTACAGATACATGATGTGAGATATTCTTGTGTAGATTTGTATAAAATGATGTAGATGGTGATTATATCTGCCAAAAATGCTGAATAGATGGCTGCTACTGCTAATACCAGAGTCCCTGGGGAGTGCAAATGGTTAATGCGCTTGCCTATGAACTGAAAGGTTGGAGGTTCGAGTCCATCCAGAGGCTTCTTAGAAAAAAGTCTTGGTGATCTAATTCCAAAAAATCAGCCCTTGAAAACCCTGTGGAGCACAGTTCTGCTCTGAAACACATGGGGTTGTTCTCAGTCAGAATTGACTCCATAGCAATTGTGGTTTTTTGTTGTTGTTGTTGTTTTTACGACTTTACCCATTTCCATTTTAATTCCAATTTTTAGCAGCCCAATATGACAGAGTAGAACTGTCCAATAGGATTTCCCAAGCTGTAAATCTTTACAGGAGCAGGTCCCCACATCTTTCTCCTGCAGAGCAGCTCATGGGTTTGAATCATAGACCTTTTGACTAGCAGCTAAGTGCTTAACCACTGAACAACCAGGGCTGCTACTACTACTACTAATAAACTAGATTTACCAAGCATTGACTATCAGGCAGGGAGCTAGGCATTTTACATACTACTTCTATGATGATTATTATTATTACTTGCGATTTTAATTCCCATTTTAGATGAGGAAACTGAAGCTAGATCACACAGCCAGTAAGGAATGATAGAGTCATGTTATTTAACAGTCATAATAACTCTTTGAGATAAGTAATATCCTCAATTTGCCAATGAGGAACTGGAAGCACAGAGAATGTTATGTGCTAGTAAATGTTAAAACTAGAATTTGAATCTACGTCAAATCTCTACACCACAATAAGTTTAACAAGGCAAACAAAACACTACCATTTTGTGTATGTGGCCACACAGCAATAGTGCGTTACTGCTTTGATGTTTAGTCAGTCTTCCTAAGCTCATTCTTTCCTCTTGCTCTCTACCAAGTAAAAGCCACCTATAGAGGTGGCTCATGGTTTCCATTGCACTAAATGTCCTGTCGTGTTTCCCATGGAGATGGTAAAGGATTGTGCATTTCACCTTCATTGACTTATTCCCTCAATGAATACTGTTTTAGTCATCTAGTGCTGCCATTACAAATACCACAAGTGGATGGCTTTAACAAAGAGAAATTTATTTTCTCACAGTCTAGTAGGCTGTAAGTCCAAATTCAGGGTGCCAGCTCCAGGGGAAGTCTTTCTCTCTCTGTGGCTCTGGAGGAAAGTCCTTTTTGTCAGTTTTCACCCTGGACTAGGAGCTTCTCCACGCAGGAACCCTGGGTCCAAATGATATGCTCTGCTCCTGGTGCTTCTTTCTTGGTGGTATGAGGTCCCCACTCTCTGCTTGCTTCCCTTTCCTTTTATCTCTTGTAAGATAAAAGGTGGTACAGGCCACACCCCAGGAAAACTCTCTTTTCATTGGATCAGGGACATGACCTGAGCAAGGGTGTTACATCCCACCCTAATCCTCTTTAACCACAGGCAGAGATTGTGATTTGTAACGCACAGGAAAATCACAAAACAGACGACAACCACACAATACTGGGAATCATAGCCTAACCAAGTTGACACATATTTTGGGGGGACACAGTTCAACCCATGAAAAATACTTATTCAACAACTGTTGTTAGGTGCCACTGAGTCGGTTCTGACTCATAGCAACCCTGCCCAGTCCTGCACCATCCTCATAATTTTGCTATGCTTGAGCCCATTGTTGCAGCCACCGTGTCAATCATCTCTCTGAATGTCTTCCTCTTTTCCACTGACCCTGTACTTTAGCAAGCATGATGTCCTTCGTAGGGACTGAGCCCTCCTGACAACATGTCCAAAGTACATGAAATGAAGTCTTGCCATCCTTGCTTCTAAGAAGCAATTTTGTTGTACTTCTTCCAAGACATATTGGTTCATTCTTTTGGCAACAACAACTGGGTACCAAGTCCTCTCATACTGACATTAAGAGTCTGCTTCTGTTCTCACCACAGACTGACAATAACTTCTTTTGCTCAGACTTCTAACACCTCTGCTACCTTCTTTGGATGTCTTCTCTCTTTCCTTCCTGTACTAGGATTCTCAACGTATCTCATAGACTGGGAGCTCCTTGAACATGGCCTTTCTGGATATCTTCAAAATGCTTTTCATATACATAGAGGTGCTCTATAAATACTGAGCAAATCAGTGAACGAATGAATGTCCACATGCCCAAAGGAAGGGACAAATGGCTTCTAAAACATTTTCTGTAAAATTCTAAGCTAATAAGATGAATGTATCTCTTCCTCTTGAACCAAAATGACCATTCGTTCCGGAACCTTAAAATTAAAAAATAGATACCAATTCTTTTATTACAATATAGAGAGGAAACTCTTAAAAGAACAAAAAAAAATTATATTACAGCCTACTTTGTCACCATTCCATTGTCACTCTTGGACCCCATTAGTGGAATTTCTCAGGCTGTGGTAGTCGGAGGGCTCAGCAGTCACCACAAACCTGTAAAGTAGGGGTGTTTTTCTCTGTTCCAAATAACAAAAACCATAGAATAGGAAATTAAAAAATAATAATAATTTTTAAAAATTTAGGATGACATTTGGGCAGTATTCAGCTGAAAATAAATGCAGAAATAATGGCCTATGAGGGAAGCTAGACGCAGAATAACGTGAAGGGTCCTAGTCTCCTGACTTTGCATCTGACAATGAAAGCCAGCATCTGTACTTAGAGTGGATAGCGATTTCTTCAAAGCCACCCACCCGGTTAGCCACTGAGTCAGGACCGGAGAGGGTTTCTGATTTCCACTTCAAAGCTCTTTCAAGGAAGAAGTGAGTTTGACGTGCTATTCAAAGTTTGGGCTGAAAAATGACACTTAAGATCCAATTCCTTCGAGTCTGCACGCATCAGAAAAAGTTTAGACATTTCTCTGTTTTAAACCAACTTGGTGTTTGTTTGAACACAGCTATCATAGGCTTATGTAACTAATATTTGTCAGGCCCACCCACATGCTTTTGGGATATAAATACTTCTCCTTCCACAAAACTGTCAGCATCTGTATAATTTTTAAAGAGCAACAAAGCAAAGCAGCGCATGTTTTTCTAACAGTATCTTCAGAATTATAGATCTGGGCTATAGTTTTCATATTGTTCTTTTATGTAGTGAAGGGAAAAAAAAAAACAGCATAGAGGTTCAGAGCTAGACTTTTAAGCTTAAATGTTTAGCTGTAATTGGGTGGTATTTTCCCCTCCCTTTATACAAACACAGGTTGGCATAAAGGCACAATGATTTACATACCAGCTTCAAGCTGCAAATCTACAATAAAAAATTAGCATCAAAGTTTTCCCAGTTGTCACCATCGCAAACCATATCTCCTTTATCCTTCTCCTGTGCCATAAAAATACCTTCTGGAAAACTGAAGTAAAATGCAGGAGAATAACCAGTATAGGTCAGTTGTTGTTGTTGTTCTTAGCTGCTGCTGAGATGGCCCTTGACTCATGGCGCCCCACACACAATGGAATCAGACTGTTGTGATCCATAGAGTTTTCACTGGCTGATTTTTGGAAGTAGATTACCAGGCCTTTCTTCCTAGTCTATCTTAGTCTGGAAGCGCCCCTGAAACCCATTCCGCGTCAGAGCAACACATAAGCCTGCACCGATGGACTGGTGGTGGCTGTGCGTAAGGTGTTCTGGCCAAGAATTGAACTCCAATCTCCTTCATGGAAGTCGAGAATTCTAGCATTTTCTATTTAAGCTGATGTTTGAAAGGTTCTTCCTTCCTTACTATCTCTTCATTTTGAGGTAGTAGTGAGGGGAAAGGAGGACGAGCAAGCTGTTAGAAGAAGACTTCCCAAGGAGGCAAAATAGCAATAAGTAAAACGATGCCTTGCTGTGAAGAAAATGGAAAACACTTGTAATATATTAGAGGATATTTTCAACACAGCGTGAGAGCCAAACTTCACTTGGTTGAAGGCAGATGAGAACACAATGTTCCTCTGGGATGAGGGAAGGGAGTGAGAGTGGTTGAGAAGTCTCTGGAATACTGTGTGGAGGAAGCAGAGGACTGAGGAGAATAAATGCCCTGTAGCAATAAAGGTATTCCAACTCCTCCCTAACGGGTATGATTAATTCTGTATCACACTCAATTTGTGAGAAGAGCTCTTGAAAAAAATTAGGACAGTTTGCTTGTGCAATCTGTCAAAATGATGAATGAAATAGGTGCGTATGAACGGCGAGGGAGGGAGAAAATTGCTGACATAAATATATTGGCTTACACATTTTAGTTCTCCCCAGTATCACCACCACGTAGACAGAACTGTGAGAACTGACAACTGCAAGATTTGGTCCATTTTCTTAACTGCATATGTGATCTTCAGACTACAATAAAATATAGAAAAGCTGAGATAATCTAATTTCTTCGTAAATTGTCTTCCTTCATCAGTTCGATAATACACAACTGTGATAATGGGCATTTATGGTGTGTCCAATGCAAAATGGCCTTTGGGTTCTTAACCTAATATAATAAACAGATAATTCAAATACAAAGACAGCATGGGCCAGTGGGAACAAGGGAAAGTGGCCAAGAAAGACAAAAATCCATACTGAACTTAAATATATTAATAAAACAAAGGACAGCCTGCTCCCTTTTCTAATGAATGAAAAATGCATTTAATTTAATCTGTTTAGCTTGAGAAATTATTTACTTTCACTTTCCCTCACACTGGAGCTCCGGCTACTCTTGGAATTGATCATCTGTTCAAACCACTGTGAGTGCTGTAATAAATTGAGCTGGAGAGCAGAAGGCTTTCTCTGCTGCTCGGAAGACACAGGTGCTCCTTGTTTTTCATTTTAAAAAAAAGCAAAAGCAACCCAAAGCAGAAGTCATGGAGTCCACTCCAACTCACGGCGAGCCCACGCATGTGAGAGGAGATCGCTGCATGGGGTTTTCTCGGCTGTAATGTTTATGAAGTAGATCGCCCTAACTTTCTTCCAAGGCACCTCTGGGTGGGCTCAAACTGCCAACCTTTTGGTTAGTAGTCTAGTGCTTAACCATTCACATTAACCAAGGACCCTTTAAAAACACTTTAATGCCCTATTAGGCCTTACCAGGAAACAGTGGTGGTATAGTGGTTAAGAGTTCAGCTGCTAACCAAAAAGTTGGCAGTTCGAATCCACCATGCGCTCCTTGGAAACCCTATGGGGCAGTTCTACTCTATCCTCTAGGGTCTCTATGAGTCGGAATCGACTCGATGGCAATGAGTTTTCAATGGGTAGGCCTTACCACTGTCCTGTGGGGAGGTGACCGGTGTTAACATTTTTAATATCTTTGTTAACCACACAAGACATACATGGTTACAATCTCATTGTAAAAGATTAAAATATATAAACAGTCAAAAATCTCCCTTCATTCACTTCTGTCTCCCACACCAACCACCACCATGACCACTTTACCTTGGGGCTCACCATTAAACAGTTGCATGTATGCCTCATTCCATTAATTTTTCATGTATTTACGTGCATTTACTCACCTACACACTCATGTTGTTTTTACATGACTATGGGTGTGTGTGGAGATAGATCTGTAACTTGTTTTTGTTTTCTGTTATAACATGGCTTGTAGCACTTTTCTTGTCAATGCGTAATAGATCTACTTCATTTTATCTAGTGCCTTCAGAGTATTCCATAGTGTGGATATCCCACAATTTACTTAACCATTCTACTATTAACGAATGTTTTTGCTGTCTGTCAAGTATTATTAACTGTAATTAGAACAAATGGAGGCACAAAAATGCCAGTTCTCAGCCACAGGGCAAAGTAGTAGTGTTATTGTTGTTGTTATACACCATCAGGTTGGTTCTGACTCATGGCAACAGAACAAAACACTGCCTGGCCCTGTGCCATCTTCACTACCTTTGTTATGTTTGAGTCCAGTGTTGCAGATACTGTGTCAATCCATCTCATTGAGGGCCTTCCTCTTTTTTCCTGACCTTCTATTTTACCAAGCTTGAGGTACTTCTCCAGGGCCTAGTTCTTCCTGATAACATGCCCAAAGCACATGAGAAGAAGTCTCATGTTCCTTACTTCTAAGGAGCGTTCTGGCTGTACATCTTTGAAGACAGATTTGTTTGTTCTTCTGGCAGTCCAGGGTATATTCAATATTCTTTGCCAACAGGATAATGCAAAGAAATAAATTCTTCTTCAGTTTTTCTTATTCATTGTCCAGATCTGTCATGTATATGAGACGATTGAAAAATATCATGGCTTAGGTCAGGTGCATCTTAGTCCTCGAAGTGACATCTTTGTTTTTAACACTTTAAAGAGGTATTCCCAATGCGGTACATCATTTGATTTCTTGACTGCTGCTTCCATGGGCATTGATCGTGGATCCAAGTAAATGAAATCCTTGACAACTTCAGTCTTTTCTCCATTTGTCATGACATTGCTTATTGGTCCAGTTGTGAGGATTTTTGTTTTCTTTAAGTTGGGGTGTACCTGAAGGCTGTAGTCTTTGATCTTCATCAGTAAGTGCTTCAAGTCCTCTTCACTTTAGCAAGCAAGGTTGTGTCATCTGCATATTGCAGGTTGTTAATGAGTCTTCCACCAATCCTGATGCCATGTTCTTCATTATATAGTTCAGCTTCTTGGATTATTTCATCAGCATACAGATTGAATAAATATGATGAAAGGATACAACACTGATGCACACCTTCCTGATTTGAAACCATGCAGTATCCCCTGTTTTCTCCAAACAACTGCCTCTCGATCTATGTACAGGCTCCTCATTAGCACTGTTAAGTGTTCCGGAATTTCCATTCTTTGCAAAGTTATCTATAACCAGGAAAACAATTTTATAATTTTCTCTTTAAAAAGAGATCCAAATAGAGGTAGAAGCCACATTAGAGTCTTTTCAGTAAGAAGACATATTTTCTTCAAATGATTTTTATCTATTGTATGCACCCAGGAATACCTTGACAACAACAGCAACAAAACAAAAAAAGGACGATAATGTGGTCGTTGTTGTTTACTGCTGTGGGAATCAGCTCTGACTCCTCACGGCGACCTTAAGTACAACAGAACAAAACACTGCCCAGTCCTGAGCCGTCTTCAGGACCATTGGTATGTTTGGGCCCATTGTTCCAGCTGTTGTGTCAGTTCATCATTTTCCCTGACCGTATACTTTACCAAACATGATATCCTTTCCTAGTGACTGGTCTTTCCTGATGGTGTGTCCAAAGTAATCGAGTCAAAGTCTTGCCATTCTTCTAAGAAGCATTCTGGTTATAGTTCTTCTGAGATTGACTTGTTTGTTCTTCTGGCAGTCCACGGTATATTCAGTATCCTTTCCCAGCACCACAGTCCAAATGCATCAATTCTTCTTCACTCTTCCTTTTTCATTGTCCAGCTTTCACATGTATGAGGTGATTGCAAAGACCATGGCTTAGGTCAGGCACACCTGGTTAACCATAATAAAACTGGGACCCACCTTTGTCAATCGTTTTTAGTCTTTAAATTTTTCTTAAAACTATTTTCCTTAATGCTAAGTATTTCATGACTGTCCTGCTACTGTTTAGGGTTACAGCAGTACATTGACAGGGAACTGCCAGAAATTCAAGCCGGATTCAGAAGAGGATATGGAATGAGATATATCATTGCTGATGTCAGATGGATTTTGGCTGAAAGCAGGGAATACCAGAAAGATGTTTACCTGTGTTCAAAGTTAGCATTTATTGAGGAGGATGTACTATATTTTCTAAACACCAGCCTGAGTCTTTATCTTTTCGGAGACAAAAGTTTTTTAAAAAAAAAAAAAAATTAATTCCCTCTAAGGAAATTCTCCATCACCCTGCAGGTTTTGGTGATGTTTCTTTGAAACTCTATCAGGTATTATTTCTTTTGCACAGCGTGGAGAACAGAGGCATGCTGCCCAGGAGTAGCCAATCACAGTGCCCCTCCACTAGGCTCCTGGGTTGGGGAGGCACTGGTAAGGCAGCCCCCTGGTGCCCTGAAAACAGTCTTCTTGCTTGTTTAGCACACTTGGAGCCCTGGGGTACCCTCTAGCTAACAACTCAATTCCTCTTTAAGAAGTACGTCTTTATGATCAAAGTTGAGGTTCCAAGACTGGTGCTGGAGATAAAGTTTGATTTCAACTCTTCTCAGTGACCATCTCTGTAATTCAGGAGTGACTGGGAACACATGCTACCAACTAAGACACATGTCTTCCTTTGCTCTCTAATGTAAACGTAATGTATTCATTCTGTAAGCTCCTTCAAATGACAATGAGGATAATAACAATAGTCAGCACCTTCTGAGCTCTTAATATGTCTGCAAGACATTGTGCTACATACCTCCATAAACTATATTCTTCAGTCTTCACGACAACTCAGTGAGTTATTGTTCTGTGTTTATTGCCATTTTATATATGTGGTGAGCTAGGCTTCAGTTAAATAACTTGCCTCCAGACTACACAGTTCACAGATGGTGAAGCCAAGAGCCAGTTACTCAAGAGCTCACCGTCTTTAATTGTTATGCTATACCAAATCCTAAACCTGCACCTCCATTTGCAATTTCTTCTTTGGAGAAGTTTGATGCCATAAACAAATAAAATTTTTGATGATAAATAGATGATCAGTAGATAGAGGATAGATGGCTGGATTGATCGATCAATTGATCAATTGATGGGTAGATTGATAGATAGGAGGTGTTGTTAGCTGTTCTCAAGTCAGCCTCTACTAATGGCAACCACAGGCACGACTGAAAGAAATGCTGCCCACTCCTCCACCATCTCCATGATCAGCTGCAGATTAGATTGTTATGATCCATAGGGTTTTCACTGGCTGATTTTTGGAAGTAGACCTGCAGGCCTTTCTTCCGAGTCCATCTTAGACCAGAAGCTCCACTGAAACCTGTTCGGCATCATAACAACACACAAACCTCCACTGACAGATGGGTGGTGGCTGCACATGAGGTGAATTGACTGGGAATCGAACCAGGGTCTCCCACATAGAAGGAGAGAATTCTACCACTGAATGACCAATGGGCCCTATATAGATAGATGGATAGGGAGGGAGGGAGGGAGATTGATGGATAGATGGACAGATGGATAGATGATAGATAAAGATAGATAGATAGATAGATAGATGGATAGATGGATAGATGGATAGATAGATGATAGATGATAGATAGATGATAGATAGATAGATAGATAGATAGATAGATAGATAGATAGATAGATAGATAGATAGATAGATAGATAGATAGATAGATAGATAGATAGATAGATAGATAGATAGATGATGGATGGATTAGATTAGTAGGTAGCTAGATAGACAGACAGACAGACAGATAGCTAGATGGTAGATACTTTTTCCCCATTTTATCTTCAGGAAATAGATTTCAGATCTAAAGAAGTCCAGTCCCAAGTGTAGATGTGTTCTCTGCCTGTGTTTGGCGATGCCTACCCATGCCATAGCATGGTCTTCTAAGACGGAATACCTGAAATATCCACCTTGTGATCAGAGAATCTCCAAACTCTGGAAGTAAAATACATTGGTAGCTCTTCTGATTTCATTTTTTAGAATTGTTTATAAAAAATAGCACAGGTCCAGTCTACTGGCACCAGATCACTTTCACCTGGTCCATGTGAGCTACTGCAGCAAATCTGAGAGGTGACAGAGTGCACCCAGAGAAGGTTCCATGTGTAAGCCCAGACTTGCCCCATGGTGAACGGACGCAGCTAGGCTTGGAGAGGATGAGCCAGTGGCAGAACTCACCCCCACCCCATTAAAAAAAAAAAAAAACAAAACCCGTTGCCATCGACTTGATTCTGACTCATAGCGACCCTACAGGATAGAGTAGACCTGCCCCAGAGAGTTTCCAAGGAGTGCCTGGTGGATTCGAACTGCTGACCTTTTGGTTAGCAGCTGTAGCTCTTCACCACTATGCCATCAGGGTTTCCCCCATTGCATTACACAGCCCTAAATTGGCCTCCCAAACCTTCTGTATGTTCTGTCCTTCTACAAGAACACATGGGATGAGTCCTGAAGGAGAAATAACTTCCTTGCTATGAAAGTTCAGAATGTTCGTTATTTTACTGAGGTTGACTTGAGCTTAAAACCTTTTAAAGTTAACCTTAAGTATTTTTGGCGTCTGATGTCAGGTACAGAATTGTGAGAGGCATGCTTTATACAGATGACTGATTTTAGGGTTGTTTTATTTTTGGAGATGTGGGGGGAGAGCGTGTTGAAGAACACAGATCACAGAGTGGTAGCCTATTGTTAGGGACATTCGTTCCTCTGTTGATGAGGGCCATCCTGCTGGACAAAATGCAGAGGGGTATTCTCTTGTCCCTTCCCAATGGGTATCCCCCACCATTAGAGAGATGAAAGGGACTAAGAGTAAATACCTTTTTCCTCTGTTCAAAGTCTACTTTCTTCTTTTCTTGCCTGAAGCACTTCCACTGAGTCTATTCATTTTCCCTCCATTGCCTCTTGCTCCGAAGATTCTCAGTGTCACCTATAAGTCAGTTACAGAGGGAAACACACACAATGCCATTACAAGGGAGCAAAAAATAGAAACGACTTGGCAAACCCTAGGAACACTGACACACAGCTATGCCACAAGAGAGTGAGGCCAAGAATGATTTCTATTTAAAGGCTAAGGATTAGTGTGTGGAGGAAGCTAAGATGAGGGCATTTTTCAGGTAAGAATAATTGGGACTGGATTTGAAATTGAAAAGTTTAAAAAAAAAAACAAATGTTTTGGCTTATTATTTATATATAAATGTATGTTAAGCATGTTCCTTAAAGGGTGGGAAATAATAGAAAATAAATCAAATGGTGTTTGTTCTGTACCAAAGGCCACCATTAATGCTCTTAGATAAAGCAAGCTTCTTATCAAGAATTAGAAGGGATGGGTAGAGGGGTACATATTGCATTAAATTCAGTATTTTCCCTTTCCTACAAGGAGCAAAGCAAGTTAAAGTGAGGGCTAAGGTTTCCTGAAAATAGATTAGATACTATACAAACTGAAAAGAAAGGAGATAGCAGTGTTCATCACCAACACAGGATATAAAATCAGCCTCCTAACTGGTCTCTATTCTTCCACTCTTGCATCCCATGTTGCCAAGTCTATGTTCAACACAGCAGCTAGAGCGATCCTTCTGGAACAGTCATAAGATCATGTCACTCCTCTGCTCAACACCCAACAGTGCCTTCTCAACTCAGAATAAAAGTCAACATCTTCATGAGGCCCCCAAAGCCCCATAACATCTGCACCTCCCTGGCCCTCCCCTCCCCTGATCCCATACTTTGCTGCTCTGAGGGCTCTACTCACAGCGATCTCCTTGCTCTTTCTTGAGAGGTTCCACCTTAGGGCCTCTCAAGTCTCATTCCCTCCGTCTGGAGAGCTCTTCCTCTGACCATGTGATTCCCTCACCTCCTCCAGGTCTTTGCCTAGAGTCCCCTTCTCAGGGAGTCAAGTGAGTCCATCTTGACCACTCAATTTAGTATCACAGCCCTTCTCAGCCTGACTGAGTTTTCTCTGTCACATTTATCACCATCTGACATAGTTTATATTTTACTTATTTATCCTCCTTCTTCTCCCTTAAAAATGCAAACTCCATGAGGACAGGTATATTTTGTCTTTTTTGTTCACTGTTATAATTCCAGAGGACTCCTTGGGAGGCACGAGTGGCTAAGCACTAGGATACTAACCAAAAGGTTGGCAATTTGAATGCATCCAGAGGCACCTAGGAAGAAAGGCCAGGTGATTCACTTCTAGAAGCTCACAGCCACTGAAAACCCTGTGGAGCACAGTTCTGCTCTGACACACATGGGGTCCCCATGAGTCAGAGCCAACTTGATGACAACTGGTTTGGATTTTTTGGTTTTGCAGTTACAGAGCTTAGAACAGTCCTTGACATATGGTGGGCATCCCATACTTATCTGTTGACTCAGTGAAGGAATGGATGACCATGGCCATGTTCACAGTACCTGTCGGGGGGCTAATGGGGCCATTCTCCAGAGGGAACCAGTGGCCCAGTCTACATCACAGGCCTGCTGCCTGGAGGTGCCGTATACTGGTAATCTCCAGGAGGGATGAGGTTCAAGGAGAGAGAGAGGCACTACTTTTGGGGAGTAGTCATGCTTAGGGACTGGGGATCATTTATCCCGGAGTTAATATCGAAAGTACCTCTCTGAGCAGCAGCTGTCCAACAGACACATAGCCCCTAATTCTTGAGAGAAAAAAACTTATCCTCACCGGCTTTCCTCCTCCTGATTTTGAAAATTATAAATTCATACATAAACCTGAACTGGGTAAGATGTTTAGCCTTGAAATACATTCTGTGATTTTTTTCCTCATGAATTTGGTCTGTTAATTAAATCTCATCTATAACTTTTATGGTATGGTTATAAGCTTGGAAGTAGCCTGGCAGAGAGGGTCAGAAAGAGAATGCTGATTGACCACTGTAAGAGATATTTCCAGGAAGGGATACACCAAGGCAGACCCTGGAAACGAGCCCAGCCCCTGCATACCAGTTGCTGTCAAGTCAACCATGACTCACGGCCATCCCACGTGTGTCAGAGTAGAGCTGTCTGCCACAGGGTTTTCAATAGCTGCTTTCTCAGATCTCCAGGCCATTCTTCCAAGGTGCCTGTGGGTGGACTCGAACCTCCAACCTGTTGGTTAGCAGCCGAGCCTGTTAGCTATTTGCACTACCCATAGGCTCCACAGAGTCCACCACATAGATATTGTTTAAGAGTCGAGGTGTCTCTGCAGGAAGGAGGTCCAGGAGACAGTGTGGGCAGCAGAGAGTAAGAGCATGCAAAAAGTCAGGAGAATGAATAGAGTTATCTCCCATGGTTTCTTCAAGATATAATCATCTGAAACTCAGCACAGATATGAAGCTTTTATTTCAGCAAAACCAAACTACTTCTTGTCTCATGCTGTTTGCTAAGCACAGAATTTATGCCTCCACTTTAAAAAGAGAGAGAGTCTTCCTAGACATCATCTCATTATAGCAGCTGACACAGAAGCCCAGCCATCACCCACCAGCATTTCTGGGCACTGATGCATCTGGCTGAAGGGAGATTTCTGGCCTCTGTGGTTGATTCCGGAATTATCATAATCTCACTCCCCAGAGGTCTCAGCTGCTGAAGTGGATTAGTGCACAAGCCTTCAGCATCTCTGGAGAGCAGAGTTCAAATCCTGAGCTTAGGTCATAAGTAAAGATGAAGGGCCTGGTCTCATGGTTTATCATCCTTTGGGGAGCAGAAAAGGGCACAGCTAGTTATGATGATTAATCTTGTTCCCGAGAAGCACAGCCAGCAATGTGGTGAATTGATCCTCATCCAGAAAAACTGGTAACAGCCCACAGGCTGCCAACTCTCTGAATTCCCTCTGGGCTCTTTCGAACACAACGTGAATTTTTTTTTTTTTTTCCAAAAGAAATCACAGTGTGACTATTTGCTTCCTGGCAGAGAGAAGCATGTTATTTTGCAGAGGTGCCCATTTGGGCTCCAGTAATTTAAATGGAGATAAAATAGTCTGCAGTTATCAGCATATTATGAAAAGAGGGACCAATCGGCTCTCTTGCCTTCTGTCTTGACAGGTGTATTTCTACTGGATTTGCCGGGATGCAAAGGCTTTTGAGTGGTTTGCTGATCTCTTACTCTCGCTGGAAACACAAATGAGTGAGAGAGGAAAAGCTCACTTCCTGAGTTATCATATATATCTTACTGGCTGGGATGAAAATCAGGTATTGATAAGACTCTGAGTATAAGCAGTATTACCTAACTCGTCTAATAGAAGCAAAGAGCAAAAAGAAGAGGAAGCATTTCAATAATGAGCTATATAGTTGTTTGGTAGCGTGAAAGAATTACTATATGTTCTTAAAAAGGAAAGGAGAATAAAATAAAACCAGATGAGAAAGAACCATTCAAATCGTAGTGATAAAAGAACCTTCAGTTAACTTGCCAAGGAATAGAAAAGAAAGAGTCTGGTTAATGGATGACAATCCCAGATTTGGAGATCCAAGATAAACTATGTCATTAAAAGTTGCATTTGTCATTTTAAGAGTGACATCAAGCAAATGATATTTACTGGCTATATCATCTTCTTACACCCCTAATTGGTTCTAGTCCTCTGCTTGGAGCTGTTCAGAGTTAAATAGAGCAAGTTTCTAGGTGTTTGTATTCAAAATTGTGTATTGTAAGGTGTGTGAGTTTCCACAGAGAATACTATGAATACATGATTTATATACAGATTTCCTTTTTTTTTAAGGAGTTCCTATAAATTGTGTGCATGTATTTTTATTCACCCAGGATCAAGACAGTCTTGTTTTAGTGGGTGTTTTGCAGTGTGCTGTATTAGTGAAATACTAAGGTTGAGCTTACCAAAAATAATGTAGACCAAAATATTGCTTTATGGTAGTATTTTAATGTTGATAATATTGATTGATGACTATTACATTTTAATCCTCAAATATGGGAGTTACCATTGAAGTGATTACTAGGTTTTTAGAGGAGCCCTGGTGCGCAGTGGTTAAAGCGCTCAGCCGCTAAGATAAAGGAAGGCAGTTCGAACCAACCAGCCGCTGCAAGGGAGAAATATGTGGCAGTCTGCTTCAGTAAAGATTTACAGTCTTGGAAACCCTACTGGGCAGTTCTACTCCATCCTATAGGGTCTCTTTGAGTTGGAATGGACTCAAAGGCAATGGGTTTGGTTTTCCGATTGGCATGTATATTCTAATCAGTAGTCTGTAGCAGCTACTATTGATGTTTACTTTTAAGGAAAGTGTGTTAGAGTTAAGGAGACTTGCATTATCATTAAATTTACAAATGAATGCTCACACTCAAGCATGGGCTTGCTCTCTCTCTCTCTCTCCCTCTCTCTGTTTCTCTCTCTCCTGGCTCTCTCTCTTTCTCACTGGCCCTATAAAACATCCCTGTAAATTGACTCTGTGTAAATTGAATCTGTGCTTCTCAAATGAATAAGACCGTACTTGAAATTCTGTAGCTAAATGAATTTTTATGGTCTTATTTGCAGTCCTCCTTAAATATCTTATTCCTCTGGGATAATCTGAAATATAGGTTTCTTGGGAACTAGGCTTCAAACATCTTAATGAATTTAATAGTGTTAATTATGTTTTCTAAACAAACACTTTCTTTATTCAAATGGGATTTTTGACTAATGATCCATTTGGTGAAGGGTAGACACAGCCCTTGTCTTTTGCTTGCTGGAACCACACTTGCTCTGCTGCCCCTAAAGTGAATTGATCCCAAGTGTCTATGCAAGCATTCCCAGTCTTTTGGGAGTTGTGAGACAGGCTTTGTTTGATTTTGTGATGATATAACCCTACCCCATCCCATTTCCACCACTTTCAAAAGCACTTTATAAAATATACTTTTCCTTTTCTGGAATACGAGTAAATTGAAATAAATGTGTTCTTAAAATTTTGCCATGACTACTGGAAATAATTTAAAAAAAAAAAAAAAAAAACCAGTGCCATCGAGTCAATTCCGACTCATATCGACCCTATAGGACAGAGTAGAGCTGCCCCGTAGAGTTTCCAAGGAGCGCCTGGTGGATTTGAACTGCCGACCCTTGGGTTAGCCACTGTAGCTTTAGATTCCCAAATTTTAGGCAAGATATCACCAATCTAAACATTAAGGAAAAAAAAATAATTGGTGCATTCTGTCAGTAAGGAATCAAGAGACTGTTAGAAATAACCAGTTGTTTCACTGAATTTGACAACCTCAAAGTGGCAGAATGACAAGAACAGAAGGAACAGATGGAAGAAGTAGTGTGAAGGGCAAATCAGCAGGCTTTGGAGAGTAATCGAACTTTGGAATGAGAAATATGGAACAAATGTAATTCCAAATGTTTGTGCATCGTGACTGGTAGATTGGTAGTACCACTCACATAAGTAGGGAAGGCCCTTTTTCTACTAAATAAATGGTCAGACTTCTTAGCAAGTAGTGTAAGGCCCTTTCTAGCCTGTTCCCAACTCACTTGTTCTAGTCTACCAGCCGTGTTTTTCCAAACTACCCATATCCTCCCATCATGCCATGTACTTCCACACTTCCTTGTCTTTACTCTCTTTGCTTCTGTTTCTAGTAGAGAAGGATCATGGTCTTGTTCATGGTGTTGTAGTTGTACACCTGGTTTCCCCCTCCATTAGATTACTGCTTTGTCACAAAGCCCAGACATCATCTCTTTCCTCTTTTTCCCACTGAGTTCATAGTTCACTGTCTGCCTACGGTAGTCACTCAAGAATGGTGCATGGAAGTAAATTGACGTCATGACTAATTGGAGAAGTCAGATGACTCAATTTTAGCTATGATAATCAATTTGATGTAACAGTAACAATTCCACATTAAATATGTTATGGGGAGTTTAAGGTGCAGGAATATACTCAAGCAGGAAGATGAGAGCTTGGAAGAAAAAGAAAGTTTGGATTCATCTTTGTAGATTATGCTAATTGGGGCGATGGAAATGGAAAGTCTTTGAGGAGTAGAGGTCCAAAGCTGGTGCGGAGAGCTGAGACTAGAACATTGGAAAGCAGATACGTTTTGAGATAGGAGAATATGATAAGAAAAAAAGTCTGTTTCCTCCTTGAATCAAAAGAATGTCAGAGATGAATAAAAGAAGTAAGATTTTATAATGCAAATAGAACCAAGAAGAAGCAGTGTTCAGCATCTGGCAGAGAAGCCAAGGAGAATGAGGCCTGAGAGGGCCGTTAGATTTGATAATTAGACAAAAGTAAGTTGATTGGTGCCCTTGTCTCTGCATCCTTCCTCTGCCCACAGCTGAAACCAGCTTACTACATAGTACCAATCCATCCTTAAATTGACCAAAGGGTTGTGGGGGTACAACGCTGCCAGTCTAATCTGGAGGCTGGTACAACTCTGACTTTGAGTTCCATTTCTGCCAATTTCCAAGACTCAATCCTCATCTACCAACTCAGTTCTTATTCCTGAACCCTTGTCTCATGCTTCATGCTTCAGTAACTATCCTGATAACCTTGGCAAAGAAGAGTCCTACCCTATACTTTTTTTCCCACCAATTGTAGCCCTGCTATCTAGGGTCAAGCCTCCCTGATGGCAACTTCCATGTGGCCTGGATTTTTGAGATTCCAGTCTGCCATGGTGTACTGGCCTGTAAGTGTACTCCCATTATTTTCTGTGGAGCTTCCCTCACCCTGGCTGCTTTCCTAGACTGGAGAGAAGGCCAGCCAGGGAGGTCAAGCTTGCAGCAGGGACTGGGACAGGAGTTGGGTCCCCAGGGTTGTCACCCAAACTGGCAGGAGGAAAGAGTCAGAGGATGGGAGAACACTGAACACCAAAGGGTCGAACTCGTGAGCTTAAGAGCTGTTGATGGATCTAGTGATCAGCCCAGGAAACACAAATCCCAGAAGGTGAGAAGCAAGATACATGTCAGAGTCCAGCAGGGCCTGAAATTAGTGGCAGCAACTTAAAAAATATCATTAGGGACCAATATGCCAAGACTCTTACTTATTGCCTGCTAGTTACATGATGCCTCCCTGGGTTCATTTGCTTAATTCAAAGGCACAAAGCTCCAACCACACCTCTCACTGTGCTCTAGCCCCCATGTGCTGTCTGCCAGATGAAACATCCTCCCAGCACTGCAACCAGACAGGACACCTCATACGACTTCAACCTGGTAGGCAGGTTAGATAGTAAGACCCAGCTTCTTCCCGACATCCACATCTCTTTAATCTGGAAATGCCCTTCTCAAATCCCCAAGATTTAATACTCAGTGTGGGACAGCAAATGGAGATTCATTCTGAAAATTTTGGCAGAAATAAAGGAAGTTGTTCAGCGCTTGCTTTCCCATAACCGTATTTACTGTATTACGCTCTTCATCTTTTACAAAAAATTCTAGGCTGATATAATTGCATTCCTACTATGTGTAAGGTGCTTCGTTCCAGTAGGGCCCAAGACAGGATACAAAGATACATGAGATATGATGTCTGCCCTAAAGTGCAGAATCTGTGATATCCGAGAATAACGATAAGCATTTCCAGCCCCACAGAGAACATCTTTGCATTAGATCTACAAATGCGTATGATCACTTCATCCTTTACTGAGTAGAAGGTGCTTATTTTTTTGCCAAATGTCGTCTGATTCCACAATTTTTACTTTAGGCTATTCACATAGCTTTACATTGGGATGAAAATACTGACGTGATCACGGGCTTAAAGCAAAAAACATTCTATGGAAGACCCAACTGGAACAACGAGTTCAGACAGATAGCCTATAATCATCCCAGGTAAGGCAAGCTTTCTTTCCTCTACCTGCTCTGAGCCTCTCTGGAGAAATGGAAGTTGCTACAGAAATGGAAGGGTCCTAACTGTTTAATCTGCAGTACTGGGCCTCTCGTTTAGAGATAAAACATCTACCTTAGAAAAGATGGCCTTTGGATATTTCAGGAACCACAAACGGTTTGACTGGCTTTCAGCCTCTGACAATTATTGATTAAGCTGAAATTTTTTTAACTTAACTTCGATTTCAAGATGATATTTCTAGAACTACATGTGTCTTCAAGAAATCTTTTTGGTGGATACAGTTGAACTCTAATTATCCAACTGGAGAATTCACTTATGCCCAACTATAAACTGTAGCTAGCATGTCTAGTGAAAGCAGACAGAAAATGTCTAATACCAAACAGGGTATTTTTAGGATGGTGGTTAAGAACCCAGGAACTGGAGCCCCGTGCCTGGATATAAATCCTGGTGGTGCCATTATCGACGGTTGACCTTGGGCAGGTTATTTAACCTTTCGCTGACTCAGTCTTCTCCTCTGTAAACTGCAGATAACAATAGTGCTGCTCTCCTTGGGTTGTGTGAGGGTTGAATCAGTTCTTACAATTCAAATGTCTAAAACAGTGCTTTGCGTGGAATGGGTACTCAGTAAATGTTAGCTGTTATTATTACTGTTACCATTATCATCATTAATATTATTATCGTCATTATATAATACATTTCAGTGTGGCTCTAGGTCCACAAGATGGGAGTGAATAGTCCCCAGACTGCATCTCCTGTTCTGGAGGTTGCTGGATGTATGATCTCAGACAAAGTAACTTAGTTCAGTTTTACTTTCCCCACCATAAAGTATGGGTGATAATATTTACTCACAGTTATCATCATAACTTAAAATATACAGTAAGTTGAAGAACTTGGTAAAGGGTAAGGCACTAATCAGTTATCATTGTTATTATATGTCCCCTAAATCACTCTTTTCCCTTGTTTCCCTGAAAAATGAAGAAACCCTCAACGAGACAAATGGATCCACTAGCCACAACACTGGGATGAAATATACCAATTATCATAAAGATGGCAGAGGCCTAGGCAATGTTTCATTCTGCTGTACATAAAGGTTGCCCTGAGTCAGAGCTGACTTGACAGCAACTGACAACAACTAACAAAATCAGTCTTTGTTTTTAACCCCCAAAATCTACAGCTCTTGCAAGTCAACAATTCTTAATATTGTCTGCTTATAAAGAACAATTTCATGTTTGCGGAAAGATTAGAAGGAAGTGAAGGGAGTATACCACGTGGGCAACTGGGGAAGAGCGAAGGGTTGTACATGCCAAGGCCCTGAGGCAGGGACACTGTTCCTGGTATGATCCAGAAGGACAGTGAGGCTGGAACAGAGGGGCTGCAAGGGAGAGCAGCAGGAAAAGGAGTTGGAGAACTAGCAAGGGGACAGCTACAGACGAGTGAGAAGGGAAGCCACTTAAAGACTTGAGAAGAAGAGTGACATGGTCTGTCCTGTGTATAACTGAATAACTCGGGCTGCGTGAGAGAAGAGGTTGTAAGGTCCTAGGGCCGAAGCAGAGGGGCCAGTCAGGAGAGAAGTGGTGGTTGTGGCTGGGATTAGGGTGGCAGCAGTAGAGACGGTAGGAACTGGTTGGATTCTGAATATTTTCTTAAGGTGGAGCTGACATGGTTGGCTGATGGATTGGATGAGAAGCATGGCCTGAGCTGGAATGGAGCTCCATTTACTAACATGGCAAGGACTGTTGGAGGGGCAGGTGGGCAAGTGGTGTGATACCAGGAGTTCGGGCTTTTGACCTGTTCAGCTTGAGATACCTGTTATACATCCAAGTGAAGATATCCAGCAGGCAGATGGATATATAAATTAGGAGTTGAGGGGAGAAGTTCGGACTGGAGATTCACACTTGAGAGTTGTTAGCTCAGGGACTGGCAAACCCAGGCACCACTCCCTGAAACCTACTTGCTCCATTTTGCCTCTGACTCTGGTAGACACTTTGCATAGACTCCACTTCTGGTGCTCCACCTCCTCACCAGACATGTGCTTTGAACCTTCCCTGGCTTCTGGAGTTTCAGAATCTGGCTCTCTCTGCTCCGTACTCAACCCCTAGTTCTGACACCCAGATCCCCAACCTCTTCTGAGCCTTTACAGCTACCACCCCACATCCCGCACCCATCCTGTACTGGTCCAGGGACACAGGCTGGGTAATTCTGTCTGCAGTTTACTTGAAGAGATTGTAGGTAGAAAACTAACAGCATGGCATAAGTGCATAATGTTACAATTATGGGATTTTCATTGCTGTATTCTCCTTTTGGAAAAAGAAAAAATCATTGGATACCTATTTTATACTCCATTTTAATCATCATGGAACGCATTTTCCCACTTTGCAGGCTTTTGGTGAGCAAGGGGATGGATTCTGTTGCTTTGTTTGCAGTTGATTTTCGTAATTACGTCAGCTGTTTATAGAAACACAAGTATAGTTTTAAAAAAATAGTCAAGGGATGTTTTAAGTTCTTATAGGTAGCACCACTGTGTTAGGATTGTCCCTTATTGACATGGCACCTTCTATTTATTATCCTTATTACACATGAAGTTTGCAGCCCAGTGGGGAAGGTCTTTCAAACCAAACCATTTATTGTCTCCCTTCCCTCTGAAAGGTAGGAGCCAGAAACGTGGAGTATTGAGAGATGGAGGGTACAGCAGCGCTTGATAAAACTCTGCCCAGAAAATTATGTTGTGCAGTGCTGAGAAGGGAGTCTGCCCGATTTTGGCAGGGAATGAGGCATAGGGAACAGTTGTAAGATAGGGATATTATATAGCTGTCACTTTTCCTGCTGCCCTTGTAAGGAGTGGTTCATTTCTTCTCAGAAACCATAGTCAAAAAGTTCAGCATACAGATGTACTTACAGCCCAGCACAGGGTAATTTTCAGCACAGCAGCTATGTCTTTGGCTGGGTTCTCTAGAGAAGTAAAACCAGTAAAGTGTATAAATATATAGAGAGAGTGATTTATCTCAAGGAAATAGCTCACATGGTTGTAGAGGCTGGAACATCCCAAGACCCTGGGTCAGGCTGGAGGCTATTCCTTATTCGTGTAGCCTCAGGGGCTGGCAAACCCAAGATCAGCAGGTCAGACAGCAGGGCTCTTGGTCACAGGCTGCAAAGACGGATGAATCCCAAGACTGGCAGGCAAGACCATAGGTAAGCTGCTAGCTCAAGTCCCAAGAACTGGAGGTCAGATGAACAGGAGCCAGCTGCATTATCCACAGAGAATAAAACCTCATGAGCCTTGCTAGAAAGTCCACCTGTATTGGATGCAGGCCACACCCCCAAGGAAACTTCCTCAACTGATTGGCTAATCACAGCAGGTTCCATCATGGAGGTGATCACATTATATCAGATCTCATCATGGAGGTGATCACATCATCATATGACTGCCAAACTACATCATAACTACCAAACCACTGAGAATCATGGCCCAACCAAGTTGAGACACAACCTTAATGATCACAAGCTCTGTAAACTTTTCTCCCTCAAGGTCCCTTCTTCTCTTCCAGGGTAGAGGCCCCAAGGTTTGGATGTCACTGAACTAAACCTCTATGGCTTACTTCCTAGCTCCAAATTTTAACATACTGTTGTTGTTAGCTGCCATTGAGCTGGCCCCTGACTCATGGAGACCCCATGCACAACTGGATCAGACCATTGTGATCCACAGGTTTTAAGTGACTGATTTTTGGAAGTAGATGGCCAGGCTTTTCTTCCTAGTCCATCTTAAATTAGAAGCTTCACTGAAACCTGTTCATCAACAAAGCAACACGCAAGCTTCCAGTGACAGACAGATGGTAGCTGCACATGAGGTACACTGGCCAGGAACCCAACCCAGGCTTCCTACATGGAAGGAGAGAATCCTACCACTGAACCAGCACTACTCTCAATTTTAACATAACATACCTTTAATAGCCTTAGCCTCTAGAACATGGAAAGCCTGTTATATAGCTTCAAGCATCAATGTAATTAATCCTAGACACATGCAGGCAAAGGTCACTAATTGTTTTATCCCTGGAATGTCAAATCTCTGAGAAGAGACAAGTCACCAAAGAAGACTTAGCACCACCTTCCAAAAGACTTTCAAAATGACCCCCTGAAAATGATTTTGTTTCTGCTGTGTAAAAAGAAGATTTATGTTTAATGAAGCTTTTAATGAAGAAATCTCAGAACGAGAATGCCAATAAAATCTAATTTTTAAACAAGAAAATCTAATATTGAGAAGTATTTCAATATCCTGGCCTTTGTCCAGATATAAATGAAAACACAATCCAATTACTGTTCTGCACAAAGGACAAAGTAACATTAATTTTCCTCAAGATGGTTATTAAGGAGATAAACAGTATGTTTTCCCCTTATTATGTCAAGGATATATTTGTTCCCAAGCCTACTTGGCAACTCTTACAAGACAGGTCGGGCCTGTCATTAGCTCATATCTTTTGGCAAAGATTGGTCAGAAGGAATTGGCGGATTTGCTAGTGGCCTCTGAAAAGGTTCTTTGTTCTTGAGGGTCTTTGAAGTAGGCTCTCAGCCATTTCCATTCATCAGCGAGAAGCCAAGGATTCTGAGGACTTACTCTTTTCAAAAACATTTACCTGTTCACTCAAAGCTGGAGTTTGCTCTTGTTCTAAGAAGGAGTTAACTAAAAAAGAATAAAGGGAAGAGAGGCAAAAACATTTTTCATAGAACATGAAAAAACAGCCCCCAAAATAAAGCTTGAAGGGAAGCCGATCAAAGAGGAGAGTGCACGCTATAAAGGAACCGGAAAATTGCAAAAATAACAGTAAGAGGGAAGCAAATCGATGGACAGCAAAATGAATACAAATCAGGAAAGGAGAAGAAAAAATTAAAAATAGATTAAAGACTGAAAGTAGAAAATAGGAAAGAGGATTCTGTCGTTTTTGCTTGCACTTAATTTTGGTAATTCTATCAGCAGTTTTACAAAAGCACAAGTATAGTTGCTTTGTTTTGCTTTGTTTTGTTTTGTTTTGAATGATCAACGGATAGGAGATGTATAGAAAGTAAGCCTCTTATTGAAATGCCCCAGCTTATACGGATGTGGCAATTGTTGCATAGTGCTAAAGTAAGACAAGCCCAGAAAAGTACTCTAAACACAAAAACAATGAAAACCATTCTCCTAATTAAAGTATAGTGGGCTAATTAAATGCATACATTTACAGCCATGTCTTACTCATCTATAGAAATGGGCGTCTTATAGAAAAGTGGAAGGTGTAGTTCATTTTTTTGTAAACTTTCTCAATATGTTCCCAAGCTTTAGACAACTGTTCAGAAAGCAGGGAATTGTTTCCAAGAAGGTAGACAGAATGAAGATAAATAGACCTTTGTCACTTCCAGCCACTTTTTGGATAAACATACATGGAACATATACTCAACCTTCTGGATTTGTGGATTAGTTGTTTTTTAATTCATTAAGTAGAGTGATTTTCCATAGGATTTCTATCTTTTATCTTCTACTTTAGAGAGCATTTGTAGTTTGCCAGTTTTGACTTATCTACTAATAACAACTCCACGCCTCATAGGTGTAAAACTTGAAATGATTAATTACCATAAAAACTGAAAATTAGGCCATTTTTTTATAAGTTCAGTAGAGGGGTGTATGTATGTGGGTGTGTTTATGTTAAAAGAAAAAAAAATAAAGAGAAGGGTTGCTACCATTAATTAGAACAGTTCACCCCAATGATTTTAAAAAAGTGCTGATTTACCATACGCAATGGGGGCTCCTAGTCCATATTGCATGGATATTCTTTAGCCCACCCATTGTTTTCAGAAATGTAAAAATACCTTTAGACTAAGTTGAGTAACTGGGTCCATCTGGATCCACATTTGCTGTGGGCACACCCTTCAGTTCTCATTTGTACATGCATATGTGCAAAATGCTTTTAAATGATTTTTTTTAATTAGCATTCTGATTATAACAGACAGAGCCCTGTATCTAACGAGATATTCTAAATCTTCATTCTAAATGTTCATGTCTAAAATATCCAGGATACTCAAAAAAAGACTTAAATGGAAGTCTGACCCATGAGAAATTATAACTTCATGAGAGAAATAAAGCCAGCATACTCTTATGACTGGGATATTATTTGCATATTTAAATAGTACCCTTCCACTGGAGGGTACCCAGGCCTCTGGGTATAGTCAAGTGATGTTTCTATGAACATTATTGGCATTACTCTATTTGCAGTGGGGGGTTTATCACTATTCTGCTAAGGTTTCTTTGATGCGATTACTTATCAAATTGTTAATTACCGCAAATACGAGGATATTTATGTATGACATACAGAAGCCAAACCCACTGCTGTTGAGTCGATTCCGACTTCTAGTGACCCTATAGGACAGAGTAGAACTGCTCCATAGGGTTTCCAAGGCTGTAAATCTTTACTGAAGCAGACTACCACATCTTTCTCCCATGGAGAGGTTGGTAGGTTCTAGCCACCAACTTTTCGGTTAGCATACGAGCATTTTAACCACTGCACTACCAGGGCTCCTTATTTATATATGAAACCAAAACACCAAACCAAACTTGTTGCTGTTGAGTTGATTCCGACTCATAGGGACCCTATAGGACAAAGTAGAACTGCCCCATAGGGTTTCCAAGGACAGGCTGGTGGATTTGAACTGCCCATCTTTTGGTCTGCAGCTGTAGTATGAAGGGGTATATATTTTAGTGTTTTATGGGAGGGTGTCTTAGTTTTTTAGTGCTGCTGTAACAGGACCAGTCCCTGGAGAAGGACATCATGCTTGATAAAGTAGAGGGTCAGCAAAAGAGAGGAAGCCCCTTGATGAGATGGATTGACACGGTGGCTGCAGCAATGGGCTGAAACATAGCAACGATTGTGAGGGTGGTACAGGACTGGGCAGTGTTTAGTTCTGTCGCCACGAGTAGGAAAGAGTGTGAGAAGGACGAAGCCCAGAGTCCTAGCAATACACCTGTGGCTGCCAGAGATGATGGAGCTGGTGGGAACTGGGCAGAAATGCCGTAACAGTGAACGTTGATAGGGACTTCTATGGTCATTGATAGGGACATCTGTAACTCCCAAAGTACAACTGAGTAATTGGGACAAAGAGGAGAGTACCATAGACCAGCTGCTACAAATCTTTTGGGACACGGGGTAAGCAGAAAAAAAAAAAAAAAAAAACTGGCCAACACAATTATTATCTGTGGATCTGAAAAAGAAGGTGTTGCACACAATATAATTCTGTGATGAGTCATTTGGAGACATTTCTAATGAAAAACGTCCACTAGGAAGGATTAACCACAACTGGTGTCCGTTGTCTGATTCTGAGGCTTTTGCTTGTAGTTGTCTTCTTTCTGAGCCCCCATAAATCCGAGGGAAGCTTCTGTTTATCGATTTTATTTGCAGAATGCACCCGGGGCATAAAGTAATTTGATTTTTTAAAAATGGGGTTTAGGGTCTGCCCCTACAGGGTTATAACTTACCAAGCATAAAAGCCAAGACATAAAAACACACACACAATTTAAAGAGAGAAGGCTCAAGGCAGCAGAACCTGGGCCTCCAGCGAGGTGATGGGATTACTCCCAGGCGTGCCCATGCGCCCTTATGTCTGCTGGGCTCAAACCTCCCGGTGGGTGATATTTTGGATGTTTTTCATGCATGGCACCACTGAACTGTTTTGAAAAATGCATCAACCCCACAGAGAACAGCACCATGGTTATTTAGCAAATATAGAGGAGAGAGGAGTATTCTCTTTGTTGGTTGTCAAAGCTAGAGAGAATGCTGCTAACATACTTAACCATCTTTGCAGCTTGTGTAAAAGGCGTCCTTGCCTCATGAAAGCCAGCAGCCCAGACTGATCAATGCCGCTAACGTCGTCCTGTCTAGCTCCTCACGCGTCTGCACAGCTCTGCAGCACGCAGGCTGTAAACAGAAGAATGATGTCCTGTGTTTTTATTCTTTTTTCGCAGAGTCTTTTTTTAATTCTAAGCCATCTTGGGTAATTAAACTTTATTGAGGAACTTTGTTTTTTTTTTCTTTACCAACCCCATTAGGGGTCTATAGCACTTGCTGATTGTCTCATAAAAGAAGGAACAAAAAAAGCTGCAGCATCTCTGCCTTAACCACTTCGTGAGGTTTTTCAGTCTGTGGCCACAGTGTGCATTCATGCCGAGAAAGCTCTGTCCTTGAAATCCTGATTGCAAGGAGGGAAGTAAAGCAGGCAAAAGAATGCCACGTGTGTGGTGAGTGGCACACAGAGAGCCAGGGAAGGGCTGGCTGTGCTGCCTGAGTACAAGGTAGAGAATGAACAGCCTTGGTGAGGCATTTCGGTGATCACATAACCATGAGTTATGGGTCCTAAGTAGGCAAAAGGGCATACTTCGCTGTGCACTGTCATTACCACAACTTCAAAAGAGGAAGGGTAGTTGTGCACACCTGGGGGACGCCAGTGGCACACCTGGTAGCCATCAATCAGAGTCCTTTGAGAGGGAGTCTTAAAGCAGAGCTTCGAAAGGCATCATCAGATCCTACAAACAGTTAGTGCGGCTGCAGATAATAGTCTTAGCCTATTGGGAGTGGGCCAATGGGCAATCTCTTTGGGGACACCTACTCTAATGGGAAAATATCATCACCCATCACAACATCTTTGAAAATAGATGCAAAGATATCTCTGGGCCCCAGATGCAAACAAAGCTGGGACACCTCACTGGGAAGCATTTTAGCTGTCCCTCTAAGGCCATGTAAAATAGTCCAGAGCTCAAAACATACTGCTGGTTCAGTGAGTCTGTAATCTTCTCTGGCCTAACACCACGTATCACATCTTCTGTTCAGCTTCATGAAGCAGGTAGACCAGCAGACCTCATGTGGAATAATAATGTAAGTTAAGCGTCACTGAGAACTCACTATGTACTAAACATGGGGCCGAGAGCCATACCGCAAGGTCTTATCTGCTCCTCCCAGAGATTCTGTGAGCCGGATACTATAATTCTTCCCATTGTATATGAGGACCTTTGAGAAGTAACATGCTCAAAGTTACCTGGCAACAAAGCAATAGAACCAACTGCACTCTTAACCATTGCCTCATATCACCACCATAAACACCTGAGAATTGCTTCATTAAGGTAAAAATCTTAATTTCTGGAAAAGTATTTTGTGGAATTTAGCTACGGGAACACTATCTTTAGAACCATCCATTTCTATCATGGGTATTATGGTCCTGGAGCAGTCTGTATTGTTTCCTTTAAAAATCCTGTGCATAATTAAAATTTGAATATGAAAATGGCAGAGAACCATGTTGATACATAAGCTAAGCAGAACTAGGCTCTATAGGTACTTACCAACAAAAGCCAGGTATGGGTGAAAAAGGCAACGAAGGCCCCAGGGTGGGATGAGCAGTGTGTGCTCAACTACTAACCTAAAGGTTGGCAGTTCAAACCCGCCCAGTGGTACCACAGAAGAAAGGCCTGGTGATCTCCTTCCATAAAGATTATAGTCCTGAAAGTCCTGTGGAGCTCGGCTCTACTCTGTGACGCATGAGGTCGCCATGAGGCAGAGTCTTCTCAGAGGCAACAGGTTTCGGTTTTTGGTAGTGGGTTTGCCCCAAAGTCTGAAGAATTTCTCCAAGACAGTGTTTCTCAAAGTGTGGTTCACAAGACTGTTTCAGAATCACCAGGGGCCCTTGTTACAAATGCAGTCCTCGGATGTGAGCCTGGGAACCTACCTTTGAACAACCTGCCCATGTGATTTGATGAACAGCAAGGTTTGAGAACATTTGACAGAGAAGAAGTAACTCAGTTTGCGCCAGAGTTTGGGAAAGTGCTACAAGGAATAACATTCGAGATGAGGGAAGACGTGTTGTTGCTGTTGTTAGGGGCCGTCGAGTCGGTTCCGACTCATAGCAACCCTGTGCACAACAGAATGAAACACTGCCCGGTCCTGCGCCATCCTTACAATCGTTCCTATGCTTGAGCTCATTGTTGCAGCCACTGTGTCAGTCCACCTCGTTGAGGGTCTTCCTCTTTTCCACTCACCCTGTACTCTGCCAAGCATGATGTCCTTCTCCAGGGACTCATCCCTCCTGACAACATGTCCAAAGTATGTAAGACGCAGTCTCGCCATCCTTGCTTCTAAGGGGCATTCTGGTTGTACTTCCTCCAAGACAGATTTGTTCGTTCTTTTGGCAGTCCATGGTATATTCAATATTCTTCGCCAACACCACAATTCAAAGGCGTCAACTCTTCTTCAGTCTTCCTTATTCATTGTCCAGCTTTCACTTGCATATGATGCGACTGAAAATACCATGGCTTGGATCAGGCGCACCTTAGTCTTCAGGGTGACGTCTTTGCTCTTCAACACTTTGAAGAGGTCCTTTGCAGCAGATTTGCCCAATGCAATGCGTCTTTTGATTTCTTGACTGTTGCTTCCATGGCTGTTGGTTGTGGATCCAAGTAAAATGAAATCCTTGACAACTTCAATCTTTTCTCCGTTTATCATGGTGTTGCTCATTCGTCCAGCTCTGAGGATTTTTGTTTTCTTTATGTTGAGGTGTAATCCATACCGAAGGCTGTGGTTCTTGATCTTCATTAGTAAGGGCTTCAAGTCCTCTTCACTTTCAGCAAGCAAGGTTGTATCATCTGCATAACACAGGTTGTTAATGAGTATTCCTCCAATCTTGATGCCCAACTCTCCTTCATATAGTCCAGTTTCTCGTATTATTTGTTCAGCATACAGATTAAATAGGTATGGTGAAAGAATACAACCCTGACGCACACCTTTCCTGACTTTAAACCAATCAGTATCCCCTTGTTCTGTCCCAACAACTGCCTCTTGATCTATTTAAAGGTTCCTCATGAGCACAATTAAGTGTTCTGGAATTCCCATTCTTCACAGTGTTATCCATAGTTTGTTATGATCCACACAGTCAAATGCCTTTGCATAATCAATAAAACACAGGTAAACATCCTTCTGGTATTCTCTGCTTTCAGCCAAGATCCATCTAACATCAGCAATGATACCCCTGGTTCAATGTCCTCTTCTGAAACCGGCCTGAATTTCTGGCAGTTTCCTGTCGATATACTGCTGTAGAGGGTTTTGAATGATCTTCAGCAGAATTTTGCTTGCGTGTGATATTAATGATATTGTTCTGTAATTTCCACATTCGGTTGGATCACCTTTCTTGGGAATAGGCATAAATATGGATCTCTTCCAATCAGTTGGCCAGGAAGCTGTCTTCCGTATTTCTTGGCATTAGACGAGTGAGCACCTCCAGCGCTGCATCTGTTTGTTGAAACATCTCAATTGATATTCCATCAATTCCTGGAGCCTTGTTTTATGCCAGTGCCTTCAGAGCAGCTTGGACTTCTTCCTTCTGTACCATCGGTTCCTGATCATAGGCCATCTCTTGAAATGGTTGGATATCAACTAATTCTTTTTGGTATAATGACTCTGTGCATTCCTTCCATCTTCTTTTGATGCTTCCTGCGTCATTTAATATTTTCCCCATGGAATCCTTCACTATTGCAACTCAAGCCTCGAATTTTTTTCTTCAGTTCTTTCAGCTCGAGAAACGCCGAGCATGTTCTTGCCTTTTGGTTTTCTATCTCCAGCTCTATGCACATGTCATTATAATACTTTACTTTGTCTTCTCGAGTCACCCTTTGAAATCTTCTGTTCAGTTCTTTTACTTCATCGATTCTTCCTTTTGCTTTAGCTGCTTGATGCTCAAGAGCAAGTTTCAGAGTCTCCTCTGACATCCACCTTGGTCTTTTCTTTCTTTCCTGTCTTTTCAGTGACCTCTTGCTTTCTTCATGGATGATGTCCTTGATGTCATTCCACAACTCGTCTGGTCTTCAGTCACTAGTATTCAGTGCGTCAAATCTATTCATTTTTATCAGCTGCTGCAGTCTGAAATTGATCAAACAGGCAATCAAGATGCATTGATTATTACTGGCGATTGGAATGCGAAAGTTGGAAACAAAGAAGAAGGATCAGTAGTTGGAAAATATGGCCTTGGTGATAGAAACAATGCTGGAGATCAGATGATAGAATTTTGCAAGACCAACGACTTCTTCATTGCAAATACCTTCTTTCACCAACATAGACGGCGGCTATACACATGGACCTCGCCAGATGGAACACACAGAAATCAAATTGACTACATCTGTGGAAAGAGACGATAGAAAAGCTCAATATCATCAGTCAGAACAAGGCCAGGGGCCGACTGTGGAACAGACCATCAATTGCTCATATGCAAGTTCAAGCTGAAACTGAAGAAAATCAGAGCAAGTCCACGAGAGCCAAAATACGACCTTGAGTACATCCCACCTGAATTTAGAGGGAAGACGTGGTCTCTGTAATTCCCTGTAGAGACTGGCCCACCCCAGCCTCCAGAGACAGCCTGCGCCACCGCACACAGGTGGTGCTTTATATATAAACAGAGCTTGGAGCCAGGGTCACAAGGGATTTGAGAAGCCCCTAGACAATCACTATATGCAAATACACCTCCTCGACACAGTTTTCTGAGATATCATGATTGCAGACAATTGCATTTGGGTGACTACATTTTCAGCCTTGTTTTGCTTTTGTGTTTTTTCTTTCCATCTCTTTCTTTGGCCTTTTTAAAAAAATGAATGTAATTCTAAGAGGAGAAATAAACTGAGTTGCTATTACTTTAGCATATATTTTATTTTCTATAAAAAGGCAGGGCTGAAGCAGATATTATTAGTCAAAAACCCTTTTGAATGCATTAGCTCATTTTGCTTTCGAAAGGACATACAATGTAGTTTTTATTATCTGTTTTACACATGCGGAGACTAAGGTCCGGTGTTTTGCCCAAGGCCACAGGGTTACTAAGCAGCAGAACCATTTCTTCATTCCTTCAACAAGCATGTACTGACTGAGTACTGCATGCTAGATACTGGGTGCTGGGATTACAGCAATGAGTAAGACAGGCCAGGTTCCTGCTCTCAGGGAGCTTACATTCTAGTCACAGATACAAGAGGATCTAACCATGGTCATTTGACCCAAAGTCCAGGTTACATCACTGCCATAATTCCCTCCACAGTCACACGGCCCCTTGCAGCCTCCATCTTCCTGGATCCACCTGCCCATGCAACTAAGGGTACCACAGGACTCTGGGGACCCGGATGAGAGAAAATGGTGCTGAAAGTAGAGAAAGAAAATCTAAGGAGAGAGGAAAAAGGTGGAGCAAAAAAACAAAACAAAACAAGAAAACCCCAGCCATTCCTTCACTGATTTTATAATTCGGCTTTAGTTTCTGCTCACCTTGCTCCATGTAACACTTTCCTTTTCTTACCCCTATTGCAGCAGCAGCATCGGTGTGTTCTTCTGTGGACCCAAGGATCTCTCAAAGACACTTCAAAAGATGTGCCGCTTGTATTCATCAGCTGACCCCAGGGGTGTCCAATTTTATTACAACAAAGAAAGCTTCTAGACTGTTTAGACAAAGCCCAGGTATTGTGTAGGTGGCTACTATCATATAGGCCAGGAGTTGGAAAACTTTTTTCTGTAAAGGGCCAGATAATAAATATTTTAGGCTTTGGGGGTCCTACGATCTCGGTCACAACTAATACATCCGTGGTCCCTATCCCCGTAAAACCTACTAAAAATTCAAGATGCGTACAATGATTCATAACAACAAACAGGCACTACTTTGCAATGTGTATCAAAACATTATTATTATTATTACTGTATTAGTATGTTAAAGATGTTTTAGTGTATCTAGAAGTATTTCTTTAATTTTTTTATGCGTAGAAAGATACACTATATACTAACGCAAACATTTAACTAACTGATTTAAGATACAGACTGTACCTAACTATTCTGACTTGTGTACAAATTCAACTTAAAGACCAATTTAGGAACAGAACTCATCCATAATCTAAGGACTATATAACATGGTGTTCACACGACATCCCAATCCCATACAGTGGATGTTAAGCAGTTCATGATTGTACTCAACTCTTCAAAAGCAGCCACAAGCATTATGTAAATGAGTGGCTGTGTCCCAATAAAACTTTATTTATAGACAATAAAATAGACTTTCATAAAATTTTCATGAGTTGTGAAATACCCTTTTGTTTTTTTTCAATGATTTAAAAATGTGAAAATCATTCTTAGCTCATGGGCCATACAAAAATAGGCAGCAGGCCTGTGGGATGTAGTTTTCGGACCCCCGACATAGTCATCTTTTCCCAAACTGGTAATCGTACTTAATTTCACATCCAACATGTAGACTCACTCATTGCTGCTTGGCTTGTTGTCTCCTTTAGAAGTCATTTCAAATTTTCATCACCTTGATGGCAAAGACATCTGCCTTATACCCAAATCTAACCTTTTCTGCTTTATACTTAAGCCCCTTTGTGGTTTTTTTCATCCTCTATAGACCTAGGAAATCGCCTATGGGAGCTACCTTTCACAAAAATCCTTTATAACCTTGAAAATGGTAATAAAATCATCCCTTACCTATTTCTTTTCTAGTCCAAACAACAGTAAATTCTTAACCTTTCAGCCTAGGATATATTTCCTAGCTTTTCAGTCATTCTTGTTGCTCTTCTTCAAATCCATTTCCATTTCTTCACTTCGTTTTAAAATGTGTTGACTAAAACAGGATATAAAATTCTAATCAAAGCGTAACAAGTATAGTTTAAGAGAGTGATTTTTTAGATCTTGTATGCCAGGTGCTTTTCAGTGCAACTAAATTTTATGTTTGCCTTTCTTTCTTAATTCCCTTTCTTCCTTCTTTCCTTCCTTCCTTCCTTCCTTCCAGATTCCTTTCTCACTCTCTTTTCATAAATACATTATATTGCTATCAGTTTTGGCCATTTTTTATCTTGATACTTATACCCAAACTCGGAAACCCTGGTAGCATAGTGGTTAAGAGCTATGTCTGCTAACCAAAAAGTCGGCAGTTCAAATCTGCCAGGTGCTCCTTGAAAGCCATATGGGGCAGTTCTACTCTGTCTACAGGGTTGCTATGAGTCGGAATCGACTCGATGGCAATGGTTTTTTTTTTTTTTTTTTTTGTACCTGAACTCAGCTTCTGCCCTATAAACCTAATAGGAAATTTTTATTTTATATTCCCCTTGAGAAAAAAAAAATTTTTTTTTTGAGACAGTCTTTCCATACCATGCAGCTGTTTTACCCCAGAGGTATTTCCACAGTATTCCTCACATCTTGTAAGTTTATCTACAAGTATTGATCCATTTTTTAGAATTCTAATATTTCAAGGTTGTTTTGAAGATTAGCCCCAGCTACCAATACTAGAATATAGCCTAGTAATATCTGCGGATTTAATTAGTGATCTCTCAAATCTTTTGTACAGGTTTTAATCAAGACATTGAATCCAAAGGATTCTACCGTTAATTCCAGAAGCTACCTCTCAGTAAGAGCTCCCATTTAGGAATGGGTTAATGATAACTAGCCATTGAGAATAGTTACACCACACCATATCCAGAAACATCATCAGGAAAGAGAAGATCTTAAAGCAACCAGAGAGAAAAGATAAATTACCTACAAATGAACAACTATAGGATTACCAGTTGACTTCTCAAAAGCATGGATACCAGGTAATAATAAAATATCTTCACAGTACTAGGGGGACAAAAACTATCAATTGAGAATTTTATGCTCAGTGAAATTATCGTTCAAAAGTGAAAGCAAAATATAGACATTTTCCAACCACAGAAAGCTGGAAATTATCTCCCTTACTGAAACAACTACAAAAGGATCTACTTCAGGAAGAAGGAAATTCATTTAATGGGATGAAATAACCAATGATAACCAAAGAAATTGGAAAACATCTTGTCAATGTAAACATTGACTGTGAAAATAAATAAATAAATAAATCACTATTTCAGAAAGAATTTTTTTTAAATTAAAGTACTGTACAATAATAACGTGGAATATGGGCAGATGACACTGGGATTAAGGCATTCCCAGTTAGTCAATATATTGTTCTGGAACATGAGAGAAATATTGATTAAATGTAGTCTTTCTTAAGTCCTGTTGTTGTCAGGTGCTATCAAGTCAGTTCCAACTCATAGTGAATCTATGACATCATAATGGAACATTGCCTGGTCCTATGCCATCCTCACAACTGTTGTTATGCTTGAGCCAACTGTTGCAGCCCCTGTGTCAATCCGCCTCGTTGAGGGCCTTCCTCTTTTTTTCACTGACTGTCTACTTTACCCAGCATGATGTCCATCTCCAGGGACTGATCCCTCCTGATAACATGTCCAAAGAATATGAGACGAAGTCTTGCTATCCTTGCTTCTAAAGAGCATTTTGGATGTACTTCTTCCAAGACAGATTTGTTCATTCTTCTGGCAGTCTGTGGTATATTCAATATTCTTCACCAACACCATAATTCAAAGGCATCAGTTCTTCTTCAGTCTTCCTTATTCATTGTCCAGCTTTCGCATGCGTATGAAATGACTGAAAACACCTATCTCGGGTCAGGTGTACCTTAATCTTCAAGGTGACATCTTTGCCTTTTAATAGTTTAAAGAGGTCTTTTGAAGCAGATTTGCCCAATACAATCGCATTCTGTTGGATCACCTTTCTTTGAAATGGGTACAAATATGGATCTCTTCCAGTCAGTTGGCCAGATAGCTGTCTTCCAAATTTCTTGGCATAGATGAGCGAGCACCTCAAACGCATCATTTGTTGACACATTTCAGTTGGTATTCCATCAATTCCTGGAGCCTTGTTTTTCTATTAATGCCTTCAGTACAGCTTTAGTATCAGCAGTTCTTGATCATATGCTACCTCCTGAAATGGTTGAATGTCAACAAATTCTTTTTGGTACAGTGATTCTGTATATTCCTTCCATTTTCTTTTGATGCTTCCTGCATCGTTTAATATTTCCCCCATAGAATCCTTCAGCATTGCAACTCGAGGTTTTGAATTTTTTGTTCTGTTCTTTCGGCTTGAGACATGCCAAGCTTGTTCTTCCCTTTTGGTTTTCTATCTCCAGTCTTTGCGTATTTCATTAGAATACTTTACTTTGTCTCCTCTAGCTGCCCTTTGAAATGTTCTGTTTAGTTCTTTTATTTCATCATTTCTTCCGTTCGCTTTAGCTACTCTATCAGAGTCTTTTCTGACATCCATTTTGGTCTTTCTTTATTACTATCTTTTTAATGACCCCTTGCTTTCTTCTTGTATGATGTCCTTGATGTCATCCCACAACTCTTCTGGTCTTCGGTCATTAGTGTTCAATGCATCAAATCTATTCTTGAGGTGGTCTCTAAATTCAGGTGGGTTATACTTAAGGCTGTACAAATGCTGAGGGATAACCTTAAATGGATTCACTACTCATCACCATTTTTTTTAACCCAGCTTCTTTATTCCAGTTTTTATTGTGCTTAAACTACCAGTTTGTTGGATTGTCAAACAATATGTTTTAAGAAGGGCTTACAAGTTTTATATTCCCTGAATTCACTTTTGTTCAAGAATGTCTCTCTGTTGCTTTTTTCACTCAACTGATATTTGGCAAGATATTGTGTTCTTGGACCACAGTCTTTTCCCCTCAAAACTTTGTAGATATTACTCCCGTGTTTCTGAATCATTGAGTATTGCTGTGGACAAGTCTGAGGCCAACTTCATTCTCTTCCCTTTGTAATTTTTTTTTTTTTTTGCCTCGATATCTGTTCTCTATCTTTGAAGTTCATAACGTTTGGTATAGACTATTTCATATCAAATTTTCCTGTAGTACAGTGTTTTTTAAAAAAACATTTCTTTTTAAACTTCAGGAAGATTTTCTTGTATTAGATCTTTGAATGTATTTTCTGTTTTCCTTTGTCTCCCTCTTTCAAAGTCATCAATTATTCTTATATTGTATCTTTTATTTTTAATTCTATTAGCTTTTCTAATTATCTTGTTACTGCTTCAATATGCATTTACATGTGGCTTCCCTATTTTATGACTAGTCTAAAATCTCTTTCTCAAATTCTTGAAGCCAGATATACTTTGAGACTCAAAATGATTTCATATTTTATAAAATAATAAGTGCATTTTTCATATATTGAGTAATACTCCCAGTAGAGTTTGGGGCAGCATCTGATATTCAAAGCATTAATGTTTCTTCAATGAAAAGCGTAGATATGAATATTCAAATTAAGTGGGATGGATAAAGACTATCTCTATCCTCACATATGGTCAGGCCAGATTTTGCTGCCAAATGAGTTATCAAAAGCAAACAAACAAACTCAGTTTTCATAGTTTTTGGATTTAGGAACTTCAGATTAGAAATGGATTATCGGTTTGCAGTTCAGTTTTCAGTAATGTTGATTCTGTCCCTTGATGTTTACATTTTTTTTAATTAGTCCTGTAAATATGTTACTTTGAGCCTTGCTTTGTTACCTGAGACCTACAATCCTTTTGATCTCATTCTGTGGTTTTATAATTGTCTTTTTGCTCTATTAATTTCTATTAAATTAATGTTCTCATTAAGTTCTCTATCAATGAAGCAATAGTAAGGAATGTACCTGAGTTGTGATTTCTACTAGACTGGGTTATTTTCTTCTTCTTCTGCATGATAATTTCCCTTTTTTCCTCTAGTATCTCTGCATAGTTGCTGTACTCCTTGCATTATTTTCACCTTGCTCATGTAAGTTGGCTTTGCCTAGACATTCTTTTGATTCTTTTATACTGTGAGTTCTTGTTTTTTCCGCACCATCTTTAAGACTATGTTTTCTCTTCTTTTTTTAATATAACAACTCTATTGAGATATACTTCATATACCATAAAATTAATCCATTAAAAAAAAGTGTACCATTAATGTTTGTAATATTTTTTCAGAATTGTGCAACCATAATTACAATCAATTTTAGAATATTTTTCTCATCCCAAAAAGAAATCCCATACCCATTAGCAGTCACTGTCCATTTTGCCTCAATCTGTCCCCCAGCCCTAGGCAACCACTAATCTATTTTCTGTCTGTATATATTTGCCTATTCTGCATATTTCGTATAAATGTAATCACACAATATGTGCTCTTTTATGAGTCACTTTTCTCACCTAGCATGTTTTCAAGATTCATCCTGGTTGTGGCACTCATCAGTATTTTATTCCTTTGTTTTTGCCAAAGGATATTCCACTGTATGGATATACCACATTTGTTTATTCATTCATCAGTTGATGGACACTGAGTTGTTTCCACTATTGAGCTATTATGAATAATACTGCTATGAACACTTGTGTACAAGTTTTTGTGTGGACCATATTTTCTCTTCTAAAGCATTGTTTTGTTGTTGTTGTTGTTAGAAGCCGTCAAGTCAGTTCTGACTCATAGCGACCATCTGTACAACAGAACAAAACACTGCCAGGTCCTGCACCACCCTCACAATCATTGTCATGCTTGAGCTCATTGTTGCAGCCACTGTGAAAATCCATTTCCTTAAGGGTTTTCCTCTTTTTCACTGACTCTGTACTTTACCAAGCATGATGTCCTTCTCTAGGGACTGATCCCTCCTGATAACATGTCCAAAGTATGTGAGACGTAGTCTCACCATTCTTGCTTCTAAGGCGTATGCCGGCTGTACTTCTTTCAAGACAGATTTGTTCATTCTTTTGGCAGTCCATGGCATATTCAATATTCTTCACCAACATCACAATTCAAATGCATCAGTTTTTCTTTGGTCTTCCTTATTCATTATCCAGCTTTCACATGCATATGAGGTGAATAAAAATACCATAGCTTGGGTCAGGTGCACCTTAGTCTTCAAGGTGACATCTTTGCTTTTCAACACCTTACAGAGGTCTTTTGCAGAAGATTTGCCCAATACAATGCATCTTTTGATCTCCTGATTACTGTTTCTACGGATATTGATTGTGGATCCAAGTAAAATGAAACTCTTGACAACTTCGATCTTTTCTCCATTTACCATGATGCTCCTTATTGGTCCGGCTGTGAGGATTTTGTTTTCTTTATGTTGAGGTGTAATCCATACTGAAGGCTGTCATCTTTGATCTTCATCAGTAAGTGCTTCAAGTCCTCTTCACTTTCAGCAAGCAATGTTGTATCATCTGCATAACACAAGTTGTTAATGAGTCTTCATCCAGTCCTGGTGCCCTGTTCCTCTTCATAGAGTCCAGGGTCTCAGATTATTTGCTCAGCATACTGATTGAATAGGTATGGTGAAAGGATACAACCTTTCCTGACACACACCTTTCCTGACTTTAAACCATGCAGTTTCCCCTTGTTCTGTATGAACAACTGCCTCTTGCTCTATGTACAGGTTCCTCACGAGCACAATTAAGTGTTCTGGAATTCCCATTCTTCGATATGTTATCCATAAATTTGTTATGATCCACACAGTTGAATGCATGCTTTTAGCCTGGGTATTTCATGTATTATTCACTTTTCTGTATTCTGAGAGAACAGCACCTTGGATGGAATGGTGTGCAAGAAAAGCTTGGATGGTGCTATGGGTTGAATTGTATCCACCAAAAATGTGTATTAACTTGGCTAGGCCATGATTTCCAGCATGTGATCATCCTGTGTTGTAAATTCTAACCTCTGTGATATTAATGAGGCAGGATTGGAGGCAGTTATGTTAATGAGGCAGAACTCAATCTACAAGATTAGTTTGTATCTTGAGTCAGTCTCTTTTGAGATATAAAAGAGAGAGGAGAGGGACCTCATACCACCAAGAAATCAGCACTGGAAGCAGAACACGTCCTTTGGACCAGGTCCCTGCACTGAGAAACTCCTAGTCCAGGGGAAGATTGATGACAAGGAACCTCCCCCAGAGCCAACAGAGAGAGAAAAAGCCTTCCCCTTAAGCAGGCACCCTGAATTAGGACTTCTAGCCTCCTGAACTGTGAGGGAATAAACTCTTTGTTAAAGCCATCCACTGGTATTTCTGTTATTGCAACACTAGATAACTAAGACAGGTGGTGTACAGACTGTGTTACAATGCCTGGGCTCCACTCTATTCTTAGCTTATGTTGACTGTCCTCTACCTTGGTTCACTCCAACTAATTGGGTTAAAGAGGGAGTGTATAATGCATTTCTATGAGGAGATACTCCCAGGCGTAGGATTCCTTCCCTAATTAAATGTTAAGATTGAATCTTTGCTTCCAACAGAGAAAGTCAAATTGATTGCTTTCTTTCCTAATTCATCTATATCTTCCCAGCAGATGAGTAAAAAGACAGGAATATTCTCTCTCTTCACTTTTCTGATATATATGAGTAAAAAGGGTGAAATTTCTTAGGACTTTTTTAACTCACCAGTGGGGCTTCAGGAGGAGTAATGGGAGCTTGAGGTAGAAGCCAGGCCATGCTGCTATTCTCCATACTGCCCCAGAATCCTCTATTTCTCGAGCACAAGTTTGTAAAGTTTTTTAGAGTTATCTTTTATCTTGTCCACCAGTGAATGTGTGTGTTAGATGCAATAGCAATTAACTCATCACAGTTGAATGTCCACAGCATTCTCTCTTCAACACACTCCAATTGGATTGTTGTCTCCACATCTATAACTCTTTTCAAGGTTCAACATAACCTCTAGGAAATGAAATTCAATTCCTTTTTTTTTTTTTTTCTGCAGCAACCGAAACAGTTTACCACTTCTTTCTTAACACACTTCCTTTTTTTTGGCTTCTGTACCATAACAATCTATTGGTTTTCTTCTCAAGTCCTCTGTCTAACTTCAAGTCATAGGCTATAGTCGTAGCCCTTTTTCTCTTTCTTTGTCTATAATATCATACAGCTTGTGGCTTCTACCGTCTATTTCCTGATGACTCCCAAATTTAAAACTTAAAAGTTAAGACTTCTCTAAATTTCAGTCCAATATACCCATCTGCCTATTCCACCCCTAGAGCTATAATAGGCATCTTGAGTTTAACATATCCAAAACCATGCTCTTTATTTTCTCCTCACAATCCTGTTCTTCCTCCAGTTTTTCCTATTTCAGTTGACGGCACCATCAAAATTGCCTAAACTAAAAACACTAAAAAACTCTGGGTCATCATGGATTCCTCTTTCTCTCATCACTCCCTCCAAGCGCTGCCTCAAACCACTGTTTCATTATCTTACTTGTTTCTTCGTTTCCTAGAAACATTTCAGGAAAGCATCTGTTGTGCTTTTGTGACCAGAATACGTACAAGAGAAATTGCCAAGTTAATTCCATTGTTTATGCATTGTCCAGCGTTAGGCAAATTGTACATGCTTACAGGCAAAGTTGGTCCATGCTACTGCCACACATAAATCCCTTTTCACCAGTTGAACCAATCTTTCTCTTTGCTAAGAGATGAATGGCATCTTAGTTGAGCATTTTCTCATCTATATAAACCAAAAAAAAACCCACTGCCTCTAAGTCAATTCTGACTCATGATAACCCTATAGGACAGAGTAGAACTGCCCTATAGGGTTTCCAAGGCTGTAAATCTTTATGGGAGCAGACTGCCACATCTTTCTCCCACGGAGTGGCTGGTGAGTTCAAACCACTGACATTTTGGTTAGCAGCCAAGCACTTTAACCATTGTGCCACCATGGCTCCTTCCTCTCACCTATATAGTTCATCTAAAGTGTTTTCTTAGACATCTACCAACTGTTATTATGCAGGGTTTTTTCTCTCTTTTTCTTTTTTCTTTTCTTCAATTCTTAAATTTCTCTCTTTATTTATTTTCAAAAGAATATATGAAGCCCTCTATGTTACTTTCTCCCAGCTCTTTCCCTTGTTCTAGAAGAAACTCTCCTTTAATGATTCCTTATTAATTCTAAACATTTTCAAATTATTATAAAAATTACTGCTTGATCCTAGAGACAGCAGCTCAGTAACGGTCCATTCTCAAATTAGTGATTCAACCAAGTGACCCCTAAGTAAGCACAAGGACATCACCATTACATTTTTTATATGACAGTCTTGCGTCAGAGCCTCCAAATCCCCAGCCAACTGAACTTAAAATTCAGATTTACTTTTTAAAAAATATTTGAAAGTGTTAAAACAGCATTAAGCAATGTAAGGTACCAATAAATAATTTTAATGAAATCTTACAAAGAAAATTTAAAAACTGTTTATTGACACTATCTACTTTGCTCTAATATGAGCAGAGCTGACCTCCCCACAAGACAATGGGGTAGAAACCCATTATCATTCCTGCTCTGCACTAAGCAAATCTCAGCAAAGAGGCAGGACCTCATCCCCCTCCCCACATAAAGACGACAAGATGACAAAAATATCATAAAAATGCTCCAACAAGCAATTACTAACATTCATGAAACAAATGGAAAAATACAGTCTCAACAAAGAAATAGAAGACATAAAAAGAACACAGGGCAACTTTCAGAATTTAAAAATACAACTGAAAGGAAAAAACTCACTGGGTGAGCTAGTAATGGGCAAAATAATGGTCCTCCAAAGATGTCTACACCCTCATACCCAGAACCTGTAAATAGGTTATATGGCAAGGGGAGTTAAGTTTCCAGAAGAAAGTAAAGTTGCTAATCAGCCGGCCTCGAAATGAGGATATTCTCCTGGGTTATCTGGGTGGGCCCAAGGTAATCACAAGGGTGTTTAAAAATGGAAGAGGGAAGCAGAAGAGTCATTCAAAGTCAGAGACAGAGATGTGATGACAGAGGCAGAAGTTGGAGTTAGGAGACTGCTGGCTTTGGAGATAGAAGGGGGCTTTAGACCAAGGACTGTGGGCGCCCTCCAGAAGCTGGAAAAGGCAAGGATACAGATTCTCAGGAAAGGAACACAACCCCACCAACACTTTGGTTTTAGCCCAGCACAACTCGTGTCAGAATCCTGATCTACAGAACTATAAGATGATAAACTTGTGTTGCTTCTAGATGCTAAGTTTGCAGTAAATTGTTACAGGAACAATAGAAAGCTAACATAGACGAAAAGTTGCAATATCATGAATGCATCAATTATTCTCAAAATAATGTATAAACTCAAGGTAATTCTAATCAAAATCTAAAAAGATTTTTCATGAAACTTGACAAGCTAATTTTAAAATGTATGGAGAACAAAGGAGTAAGAATAACCAAGAGTAAAGAAATCACATATTAAAGCTTATAATAACATAGTGATAATAAATACAGTGTGATACTGACCCAGAAATTGACAAATTAAAGGAACAGAATGCATAGCTTGGAAACAAACTCATATTCACATGGAAACAATATTTGACTGATACGGTGTATTGGCTTTTTTTGCATAACAAACCAGCCTAAAATTCAGTGGCTTAAAATCTCAGCCATTTATTAGTTCAAGAATCTGCAGACTGGCATTTGGGGCTGGGTATTTCTGGGGAGTTCTTTTGGTCTCAGCTGGGTTTATTAGATATTTTCAGTAGCTGCCAGGCTGACTGAGAGTTGGCTGGTCTTGCATACTCGCCAGGCTAGGTCATCTCTGTGGTACCTTATTCTCTTATCCCATCCTTGTTCCCATGGCAGCTGGACACAGTTTCGAGACAGAAGAGAAGTGCATAGTCTTTTGAGGCCTAGTCTCAGAACTGGCACAACTTCTGTCATATTTCTTTAGTTAAAGCAAGTCAAATGTCTCCCAATTTCAAGGAGTAGGGAAATGATTTTATTTCTCCATGCAAAGAACTGAGAAGTCACATTGCCAAGCAACATAGATACCCAAACAGGAAAATAGTAGCCACTTTTGCAAGCAGTTGTCCAGAACTGACATTAAAATCTGAGGGAAAGGAGAGATTATTCAATAAACAGCATAAGAACAAGTGGGTACCTATATGAAAAAGAAAGGCACTTCTCAGCTCACATCATACACAAAAATAATGACTAAAGTAGGAAAAGTAAAATTGTAAAACATTTACAAGAAAATATAGCATCATATCGTCAGGATCTTGGCATAAGAAAATATTTCTTAAATGAGACACAAAAAGCACAAACCAAAATAAAACGATTGACACACATGACTCTCTCTCTATATATGTATATATATATATGCATATATATATTTAAAGTGTATTTTTTGTAATTAAAATTTGGTCCTTAACCAAATACACCATAAGCAAAAAGAAAGGACAAGTCACCGCCTAAGAGAAGAAATTAATGGAAGCTATATCTGTCATGGGATTAGTGGCCAAAATACATAAATTATCTCAACAGATTGGTAAGAAAAAGAAATAAGCGTCCATAGAAACGATGGGCAAAGAATATAAACAGTGAATTCAGCGAAGTGGAAACCCAAATGGACTGTAATTATGTGAAGAGATACTTCTTTTCACCATTAGGCAGGGAAATGCAAATGAAAAGATTTGCCAAAAGTAAAAATCTAATGATATATTGTTTCGCCAAAGATTTGGAATTAACCGAACTCTGATACCCAGCTGGTGGAAGTATAAATTGGTACAATCACTTTTGAGTAAAATGTGGCAATAACTGTTAAAGCCAAGGATGCACAAAACCTACGACTTAATTATTTCACTAGTAGGTAATTACCCCCCAAACACTCTTGCACACATATTCAAGGAGACACGTCTAACAATATTCATTGTAGCACTGTTTGAAATAGTGAAAAATCAGAAGCTATCTAAACACCCATAAATAATAAAATGAATAAAGAATGTCAAGCCTATTCATAAAGCAGAATACTACACAGCAATGAGAAGGAATAAAAAACAGGGGTCACCAAAAACCTTTTCTATAAAGGGACAGAGAATATTTTAGGCTTTTTGGGCCACATATGATCTCTGTTGCATCTACTTCTTTTTGCTTCTTAGTCAACCCTTAAAAATGTAAAAACCGTTCTTAGCTCAAGTGCTGTACAAAAACAGACCACTGGCTGGATTTGGCCTATAGGCCATGCATAGTTTGCCGGCTCCTGGATTAGAACAACATGGATACACTTCACAACGATAATATTGAACAAAAAGAAAGCAAGTTGTAGAAGAGTCTAGAAAGAGCTGATGAGACACAGAGGCAGGCACATACTGGGGAAGGCAGACACCAAGTGAGGATCACCTGCAAATCAGGGATTCCAGGAATGCCTGGGGCTACAGGCAAGGAAGGTATGAACATGGCTGACACCCTGATTTGGACTATAGACGAGGAAGGCATCAACATGGCTGACACCCTGACTTGGACTATAGACAAGGCAGGAATCAACAGGCTGACACCCTGATTTGGACTTTTAGCCTCCAGAACTGTAAGAAAATTAATTTATATTCTTCGAAGCCACCCACCTGTGGTATTTTGTTATGGCAGTGCTAGGAAACCAAGACAACTGAGGTCTAGGAACCTCCACCCTCTGCCCCCCTCCTACTCATTTATATTCTTCAACCTTGAATCTCCTTCTCACTATGCATGGTAGAAACAGAGGATGGAAAGGAAAAGTGAGAGGGTCTGGCACAAACCCCACAAACTAGAGTAAATTAAGGGCAGGAGACAGGCCTGGCCCCAGGTACAAAAACAGCTTGGCATGCTGGACAAAGTGTCATGTCCAAAGAAGAGTTTTGAGTCAGAAGTGGTAGACATGGATACTTCTGAAAGGAGATAGGAGGACCCTGGTAAGGTAGGCCATACCCCTCTGTCAATTTGTTGTACTGTGGTGGCTTGCATGTTTCTGTGGTGCTGGAAGCTATGCCACCAGTATTTCAAATACCATCAGGGTCACCCATGGTGGACAGGTTTTAGTGGAGCTCTCAGACTAAGACAAATTAGGAAGAAAGGCCTGGCAATCTACTTCTAAAAATTAGCCAATGAGAACCTTATGGATCACAGCAGGGCACTGTCTGACTCACTTGCTTTGGACACATCATCAGGAGGGATCAGTTGCTGGAGGAAGACATCATGTTTGGTGAAGCAGAGGGCCAACAAGGGCAAGGAAGACCCTTGGTGAAATGGATTCGCACAACAGTCACAGGGTGGACTCAAACATGCTGGTGATCATGGGTTTGATGCAGGGCTGGGCAACATTTTCTTTTGTTGTACATAAGGTTGCCGTGAGTCAGAGTCTACTCATCGGCAGCTATCTATCTATCTATCTATGTATCGATCTATCTATGTATCGATCTATCTATGTATCGATCTATCTATGTATCGATCTATGTATCGATCTATCTATCTATCTATCTATCTATCTATCTATCTATCTATCTATCTATCTATCTATCTATCTATCTATCTATCTATCTATCTATCTATCTATCCACCTACCCATCTAGCTAGCTAATAAGGTAGGCAGACCAGGGTTATGGAAATCCAAGGAGGTCACTACATTGGATTGGGATAGCAAGTGTAGTCATCAGGGAAGATTAAACGCAGGCATCAGGGCATGAGCCACAGGGCTGAGTGTTCGAGGCAAAGATCTCTGGACTCACATGAGGACGACAAGCAGCAAGAACCAAACAGAACTCAGTTCTTAGATGCAGAGCCCACAGGATCCCCGAGACCATCTCAGGGCTCTGGGGCCTGGGAAGCTGACATATTAAATTTCATGGGATGACACAACGAAGTTATTTGAACACTGCCCATCTGTTACCCGAATCCATCCAGGAACCAGGGCAAGCTAAGCTGTCCCGTGAATGGGAAGACCTGGCCAGCTTCTGCGATCTGGGGAAGGTCCCGGGAAGAGAAATGAAAAGCCATCTGTGACTGTTCTTATGCTTACCCATGTCTCTCTTCCCTTGCCTCTCCCCCAGGCCCCCCACCTGGGCATTAATTACCTATACCAACATCTGCAGCACATTTTCCAGGTTCCCCATCGGTACAAAGAAGGAACCACACAATAAAGTGATGCTGTTGTGTTTTGAAAATGGTGCATCTTTGTTTTAAATTTTCTGAAGTTTTCAAACCTTCTACACATCCAGCATGATTAATGTGAAACATGCCGGGGAACAGCCGAGTGAGTGGAGAATTAGACTCGGTGCCAGTTCACCTAGAGGCATTTATCTTTTCCTTTTTCCCTGGTGTCTGCGCTGAGCCTGAGGGCAAGCTGACACTTTTTTTCCCCCCCTTTTAATAAATTAAGCTTCATTTTCTTTTTTTTGTGTGTGTGTGTTAAGAACCTTGAAGGGAACGAGGAATGTCTTCGGTCTCCAATCCCAGCTGCCACAGCAAGAAAGAAAGAGGTGACAGTTTCCCGCAGATTCAGAATGACTGTTTTAATGGGACCGTGGTAGAGGTAACGAGCACAAAGATATTGTGCTGCCAGGAAAATGCCGCCTCTCTCTTCCCCTCGCCTTGCGCTACATGATGTAACATTTAGCTTCTGGCTTAACGTGGCATCTCTTCCCTGCTCTGATTTATTCCCACTTTTGCAAATCACAGAGGTATGTTAGAGGAGATGCATTTAGAGCCATCTTTATAGTTCATTGAAGAGCAAGACTGTTATCACCACCAGAGGAGAACCTCCATGGTATCAGAGTGACCGACCTAGAATAAAAGGAAAGAAAGAAAAAAACACAGAAGGAGTACAGGAATATAGATGTTATGCTGGAATGAAATTGTATTTACCCTGATTGAGAACTCTTTTATTATGAACGTAATTTAGATCCGGATGTTAAACAGAACTCCGGGGCTCCCTGCCTGGCCGGGAGTGGTGCTGAGCACGGGCTGCTGCGGTAATGTAAGTGCAGATGTAATGACTGTGTTATTGTGTGTGTATACGAAAGCATTATGCTCCATCAAAGGCAATGAAAAATGTCTTCCCGGGTTTGCTCAGTCAGCTGCTTTAGCAGAAAATGCTTGGAGGTGTAAAACAGTAACTGGTGACTAAAATACAAAGTAGAAAAGAACTCTTCGGGCTCATCTCACGTGGAAGCCATAGATTCATGGAGAATGGGGAAATACTGATCGGGCCCTGCATCCTCAGAATATTTTATTATGATTCCGGCAGGAGTGTTCCTTGAGTACCAATTATACCCACACTGCTGAGAAGGGTAAATGTATACAACAGTATCACTGTCTACAAGGAGCTTACAGTCCAGCCAGCCGGGCAAAACAGATACACGTAGGAAGAGCACTGGAAATAAAACCAGTTGCTGCCCAGTCGATTGGACTCGCAGGGACTCCAAGTGGGCCAGAGTAGAACTTGGCTCCACAGGGTTTTCAGTGGTTGATGTTTCGGAAGTAGATTGCCAGGTCTTTTTTCTGAAGCACCTCTGGGTGGACTAGAACCTCCAACCTTTCAATTAGCAGCCAAGCAACTTAACTGTTTACACTGCCCAGGGACTCCTAATTAGAAATACAGGGGACATTTCAAATTAACTGCTGATACGTTTCATATGCTAAGTAAGATATTCTAGAGATTTCTCTAGAATGTGTGCATATTTATATATATATTTATATATAAACATTTTAATATTCTTACATTTTTCCCCACATGCTTAATTAGGGAGCTGTAGTTTCTTTATCTAAGTAGAAGAATTTTTCCGCGTCAAAGCTACACCATGAACCACAGAGCCAAAAGAGAGAGGAAACATTTTTCTTTACATTCGGCACATAGCAATACCTATAAGCCTGTGGAGGTTTTCAGTTCAAGCTGTTCCTGGGTCTTCACCACACAGTCCTAGTACTGGACACAGAGTACAGTGTAGAGGACAGAGAAGAAAGGGTACCTCTGTGCCAGAGCTGTGTTCAGCGCTTTACCTCTTACCTCATCTGATCCATGAAAGGTCAACAAGAGCCCAGTTGTATTCCCACTGCCAAAAACGGGATTGGCAAATAGAACATGCTTGGGAAAGATTTGTTAAAGGAATGAATGAATCCTTACAGCAATTCCGGGAAGCATCTACCATCACCCCATCTCGCTGGTGGGACAATGTACCCTCAGACGTCATCATTTGCCCTCCATCCCAAAGTTATGCCGTCATCCGTATTCAAGACGAACTAGGTCTAAATATAAGGACCAAGTTCTTTCCACAAAAAAACATTGTTTTTTAAAACAAGCAATAGGCCCAAGGCCTTCCCTCAAGGGGACAGAGGCATAGTGAGGGTAACGAGTGCCCAGGAGGAGCAACCTCTAAGTTTGCACCCCCCGCCCCCCGTTGTCAGGCAGTAGCGGGGGCAGGTGATTCACAGGTCAGCTTGGTCTGCCGTCGCCTTAGATTTGCACCTGGTGGCAAATATCCACCTCTAACCCCTTCCCCCCCACCCCCAGCTACCCCTCAGCAAAGGGCTAAGCATTACATAGGGGAAACAGTATTTAGAATGCAAAAACAAGTAATGCTCCAAGATGGAAGGAGATTAAGAGAAGAAAGAATCTACGCAGTAAGTGACTTTACAGGACGGGTGCGTCTGAGCGCTCTTTACACGTCGGAAGACCTAACGCCCTTTATCTAGCGGCAGCTATTCACTTATTCCCGAAACACCATTTCTGAGAAGGACAGTGACTACTAACACCCTTTGTCGTCTTGTTCTTCAGCCTCTAGAGGTGATTTTGACTCCTAGCGACCCCATGCGACAGAGTAGAACTGCCCCATAGGGTTTTCTTGGCTGTTTTTTTAATCTTTACAGGAGTGGATTGCCAGGTCTTTTCTCCCATGGAGCCATGGGTGGGTTCTAACCCCCAGTCTTTAGGTTTATCAGCTGAGTTTTTCCATTGTGTCACCGGGGCTCCTTTTGTTTTGTGTAACTGCATCTTTTCCAGGCCAAAATAACCTAAGAGTAAAAATATTAATAAATAAAAATTTTAAATTTATAAACTAAGCCATAAAAATCCTTTTTTTTTTTTTTTCAACTCTGCGCTCATAAATATCAGTGGTGTGAATGTGGGAATGCCCTGAGTAGTTCTTGATGCCTTCTTCTCTTCCTGCTCCAGCTCATCATGGGATGTGTATCACTAAAGCCTGAGAGGTCAGCCGTGCCGCTGGCATCTGTTAATGGCATTGCTGACCAGAGGCAGGATAAGAAAGTGCTTAAGCGCATAGAATTTGGGGTCAGATGCTGCAGCTCACATCCCAGTCAAATGTGTGTAATAACGACAGTTGGGAGGCTTAGGTGATCTGCACCAAGAGAGAGATCTGGCTGTCACCACTTGAACCCACTTGTCATTAATGGTGAGGCAACCAGGAATTACGTACCTCCCAGCACAATGCAAGATGAAATACACAGCAACGTCTATGAAGGATTCTTCACAAAATGTTTAACTTGAATCTAATTGGGCCTTTAAATACAGGGGATAAAGGAATAGATTAAGTGACGCCCTAAGGAAAATATCAGACAAACACACAAGGGGGAACATTATAAAAGAGAACAGTCTTAGCCTCTTCAACAAGCCAATGTCATGATTTTAAAAAGGCAACGTCATACTTAAAAAAAAAAAATAGTGATAGATGTATTTATAACAAATACATCTTAAAGACAAAAAAGAGTAGCTGCTGAGACTGTTTAAATACAACCAAACACCTCGTGGGATTTGGTTCCTTGGTTTAGAGGTTCAGGGACATAATATCATGGGACACCCCAGTAAACTGGCATAATAACATGTTTAGTGCTTCTGTTCTGCCTCCTAGTTTATTGCGTAGTGCCTGCGGTCTTAAAAGCTTGCCAGTGTCCATCCAAGACATAATAATTGGTCTTTATTTGCCTGAAGCAACAGAGGAAGAAGGAGAGTCAGGAATAGGAGAAGGAAATGGAATGTGTGACTAATTGCCTCCATGAACAACTGCCTCCTTTGCCATAAGATCGCAAGAACTAGATGGTGCTTGGCCACCATTACTGGACATTTTGATCAAAGATTCTATAGAAGAATCCTGATCAAAAGGGGGAAAATGTAGAACAGATTTCAAATTCTCATGGACTCCAAACTTCCTGGAGCCATGGAACTCAATGAATCCCCAAAACTATTGCCCTAAGATAATCTTTAAATCTCAAACCAAAAATATCCCCTAGAGTCATCTTAAAACCAAACGATAGTTTAGCTCAACTAGTAAAAAAAAGGTCTGCCTTGAACATTATGCTCTTTTAAGAACTATCTATAGGGACTCAGAGTGACAAGAGCAACTTGCAAGATTAGACAGGAGCTTTAGGTGACAGCAAGTTTATGTTATTGGAGGAGGAATACTTCAGAAAAGAAGAGTAAGAAGGGTTGCATAACTTAAAGAATGTAGTCAATATGACTGAATTGTACATGTAGAAGCTTGAATCGGTGTATGTTTTTGCTGTGTATATTCTCAACAACAAAAAAGTAAAATAAATTATTTTTTAAAAAATGGAAAGCAGTATAAAACTTCCTCACTTTCACTGAAAAAAAGAAAAAAAAAGAAGGGAGGACTTTCCTAGATTAAGATATTTAAGAAACATAGTCAAATGCAACACTTAATTAGATTCTGGTTTAAACAAACCAGCTATAAAGGACATTTAGGAGGTGATGGGATTGGGGAAATTTGAATACGGACTGGGTGTTAGATGGTGTTAGAGAATTATTGTTAATTTTTTCAAGGATAAAAATGACATTATGGTTATAGAAAACTTCCTTATTTTTCAGAGATGCATACGTATTTAGGAGGGGAATGTTATTGTGTGTTACAACTCGGTTTAAAATACTTCCACTAAAACAAAAAAGACACAAATACAACAAAGTGTGAACAATTATTAACTGTAAATGATGGGTTAATGGGTAATTCTTATTCAGACTCTCCACAGTGTGTAAATTTCCATAATAAGAAATTTTAAAAGGATATCATGCATATGAACTGCTTAACAGAATTCCTGGCACAGAGTAAATGCTTATTAATATTAGCATTTATTATTATTATTTTTTTTTATTTCTAAGCTCTCCTCCCTGCTGCCAGTCCTGCCAGCATTATCACAAAGGCAGCTTCAACCCAGAGTCAGGGCATGGGTGTCGCCGAGTGCTGCCTTCAGTCCCAGCTTAGGTTGCTAAAGCCGGTGCTGCTGGTGCCTGGACTCTCAGTACCAGCTTTGTTTAGCTTTTGTCTCTCTTGATGCAGTCTCTTCCATGGGAACCAGCCCAGAGACAGCCTGAATGACAGGTGCTGTGCCCTGCTCAGAAATACGGCTGCTAAGAAATTGATGGGGAAGCTGTGCTGCAGCAGGGCTGAGGGGCTGAGGAGGGAACACCCAAGGTCCCCATGAAGGAACAGCAGTGACAGGATACTTCAGATAAGCTCCACCCCCTCACTCACGCTTCCCTAAGAAGGTGGATTGCTTTACCTTACTGGCAATTTGGGAGGAAGCACTAGGCATGTACAGCTCAGCCCCCGCCTGTACAGAGCACTGGCCTGGTTTGCTTCCACGGAGACAAAGCTTAAGGGCAAAGGCTCTGTCCCCGTGTGTGTGACCCCATGAGTGTCAGAGTAGGACTGTGCTGTATAGAGTTTTCATTGGCTGATTTTTTGGAAATAGTTCACCAGGCCTTTCTTCCAAGCACCTCTGGGTGAACTTGAACATTCAGTGTTTCAGTTAGCACCCAGGCACCACCCAGGGACTCTGTGACTGGGTGGGTGTGTTTGTCTGATTCTGAGATTCAAGATGGAAGCCCACGTTCCCATTCCTAAACCATGGTCTCCAGTATCAAAATAAAACAGGCCATTTATTTTTCTCCTCCATTTCCTTTATCCACTTTTTCATTTGGTTTAGAACTCAGATGGAGAGAATGGGGTTTAATGTGTCAATCTCCTCAAACCCCAACATCCTAAATATGTGGGACTCTAATTTTTCTATTAATTTTTTTTCTAGATTTTTCATATAAATAGATAACGCTCTGTGCTTTTTGAGTCTGGAAGAAATGCCCAGGCATGCCTGAATTCTAGAAACACCGTCAATTTGGGATTTCTGTTCTATGTGCTTTAAATAATACCAATGCACTAGATATCACTAAGAGCCCTTGGGTAGCATACATGGTTAAGCACTAGACTACTAGCTGAAAGGTTGGCAGTTATAACCCACTCAGAGAGACCTCAAGAAGTCAGCCCTGGGAATCTGCTTCCAAAAGGTCATAGCCTTGAGAACCCTATGGGGCAGCTCTCCTCTGCACACATGGGATCGCCATGAGTCAGAATCAACTCGATGGCAACTAAAAAGATGTCACTAGATATCAAACTTATAGAACTTGGCAAGTGGGTATTAAATGAGTCTCATATTAAAGAAAATTTCAAGTTGCAGAACCTTCTGAAGAAGCAACACTTTATGAAATACGAAATTGCCACCAGACCTCCTAGATGTTCTAATTTTTCAAATTAAAGAGAGGAAGAGAATAAAGCTCCATGTGCCACAAGGGTAGAATTAGTAGACTCCTCAGTAATTAAATTTTCTCTCAGGTCTGGGAAAATGCTGAAGTAAATCCTGGAGATGAAATGTCTACAGCATCCTGGAAGCCCTCCCAATAACCATCTCGACCTCTATCTTGTCTAGTAATTTCAACTCTCAGGAGACATACTTTGTAGGCGGATACATCATCAAACTTATAAGGCAAGATGGCTGACACAGTGGGTTTTGATGACAGCAGAAAGCACCTACACACACATAAGGCAAACAATCTACAGACAATCATTTTCAAGTGACTCCTTTTAGACCCCCTTCCTGTGGCTTGTGTATGCTTTGCCTTAGGCTTATTTGCCCAATAATCCACCTAGAGATTGCAACCACACAGAAGCCAGGCTATTTTATATTTGAAAAACCACAACTTTCCACGTGATCTTTTTATCTAGCAGTTACCGTGTCAAATAAAGCCTCTGCACCGCAGCCTGTTTCCTTTTTAGAAGTTAAATTCACAGGGAAGAACCCTCCCAAGCCAGTCCACTGAACAGAGCCCCCACTGCACTAGTCTCCAGAAGCCTGCTGCATGTGGGAACAGCCTGGCCATTGCAGCAAACACCAAAAGGAAAGCCCAAAAGCCAGGCTTGGAGAACCAATATAAGCAGTGAGGAGTACAGAGACAAGGCCGTCAAAAGAAGATGAATATCAACAAACAATGTTACAGACAAAAAAGCCAAAACCAAAGCAAGGCCCACCATGCCTACTTGATAGGGTCACTGGGGCCCAGCATCTTACCATGAGTCTTAGTCATCTAGTGCTGCTATAACAGAAATACCACAAGCGGATGCTTCAACAAACAGAAGTTTATTCTCTCACAGTCTAGTTGGCTAGAAGTCCAAATTCAGGGCGTCAGCTCTAGGGAAATTATTTTTCTCTCTGTTGGTTCTGGAGAAAGGTTCTTATCATCAATCTTCCGGTGGTCTAGGAGCTTCTCTGCACACGAACCCCAGGGTCAAGGGACTCACTCTGCTCCCAGCACTGCTTTCTTGGTGGTATGAAGTCCCCATGTCTCTCTGCTTACTCAGAAGAAATTGGCTCAAGACACAATTCAGTCTTGTAGATTGAGTCCGGCCTCATTGAGATAACTGTCGCTAATCCCATCTCATCAATATTGCAGAGACAGGATTTACAATACATAGGAAAATCACAGCAGATGGCAAAATGGGGGACAATCACACAATACTGGGAATCATGGCCCAGCCAAGTTGACAGTTATTTTGGGGGGACACAATTCAATCCATGACACCATGTGTGAGATAGACGCTGACCTCCACCAGCAAGGTGTGTTCAGTGTATAAGACATATTAGAAAAACATATTACTATTCTTCATTTTTATTTTTAATTTTAAAATAAATTGTTTTAATCATTTTTCTCAACTCGCTTGTCTCATTTCTATCAACAGAAATATTAAATCCAAAATCCGAAGGGAGTCTCACTTAACTCAGGTATCATATTATTTCTTCTACACAAGCAGCTTGCTTTATTTTTTATTAAAAAAAAAAAATCTCAGTCCAAGGACCGAGAGGAAAAGAGAGGTCTTTTGCCTTGGATGATTGCCACTCTTATGAAAAGTGACTTTGGGTTTAAGAAGTGAAAACCACTGAACTTTGAGAAACAGCATACACTGGATGTCCTGAAACCATCATCAGAAATAGTGTTTTAACAGATACAGGAGGAAATGCTCTCGATCATTAGCCATTAGAGAAATGCAAATCAAAACTGCAATGTGATTCCATCTCACTCCAACAAGGCTGGCGTTAATCCAAAAAACACAAAATAATAAATGTTGGAGAGGTTGTGGAGAGACTGGAACACTTACACACTGCTGGTGGGAATGTAAAATGGTACAACCATTTTAGAAATCGATTTGATGCTTCCTTAAAAAACTAGAAATAGAACTACCATACCCAAACCAACCAAACCCACTGCCATCGAATTGATTCCGACTCATAGCGACCCTATAGGACAGAGTAGAACTGCCCTGTAGAGTTTCTAAGGAGCGCCTGGTAGATTTGAACTGCCGACCTTTTGGTTAGCAGCCATAGCTCTTAACCACTATGCCACCAGGGTTTCTAACTAATTTCACTCAGCATAATGCCTTCCAGATTCCTCCATGTTATGACATGTTTCACGGATTCATCACTGTTCTTTATTGATGCATAGTATTCCATTGTGTGAATATACCATAATTTATCCATTCATTCATTGATGGGCACCTTGGTTGCTTCCATCTTTTTGTTATTGTAAACAGTGCTGCAATGAACATGGGTGTACAGATATCCATTTGTGTAAAGGCTCTTATTTCTCTAGGATATACTCCAAGGAGTGGGATTGCTGGATGGTATGGTAGTCACTAATTAGATAGTAGATAAGAAGTATCTTTGGTGAAGGGAAAAACAACACACAATACAGGAGAGGTCAGCACAACTGGACTAAACTAAAAGCAAAGAAGTTTCCTGAAAAAACTGAATGCTTCAAAGGCCAGCATAGCAGGGGAGGGGGTTTGGGGACCATGGTTTCAGGGGACATTTAAGTCAATTGGCATAATCTATTAAGAAAACGTTCTGCATCCTACTTTGGAGAGTGGTGTCTGGGGTCTTAAACGCTAGCAAGTGGCCATCTAAGAAGCATCAATTGGTCTAAACCCACCTGGAGCAAAGGAGAATGAAGAGCACCAAAGACACAAGGTAATTATGAGCCCAAGATACAGAAAGGGCCATATAAATCAAAGACTACATCAGCCTGAGACCAGAAGAACTAGATGACGCCCAGCTACAACTGATGACTGTCCTGACAGGGAACACAGCAGAGAATTCCTGAAGGAGCAGGAGAGCAGTGGGATGCAGACCCCAGAGTCTCATAAAAAGGTCAGACTTAAAGGTCTGACTGAGACTAGAAGGACCCCAGAAGTCATGGTCCCCAGGCCTTCTGTTACCCCAAGACAGGAACCATTCCCAAAGACAGCGCTTCAGACAGGGATTGGACCGGACAATGGAATAGAAAATGATACTGGTGAAAAGTGAACTTCTTGGATCCAGTAGACACATGAGACTATGTGGGCAGCTCCAGTGTGGAGAGGAGATGAGAGGGCAGAGGGGTCAGAAGCTGGCCGAATGGACACGAAAACAGAGAGTGGAGGGAAGGAGTGTGCTGTCTCATTAGAGGGAGAGCAACTAGGAGTATATAGCAAGGTGCATGTAAGTTTTTGTATGAAAGGCTGACGGCGTGATTTGTAAACTTTCATTTAAAGCACAATAAAAATTTTTTAAAAAGAAGAAATAGTGTTTTAGGGCCAAGGGTAATATGTTTTTCCAAGTGAAACCACTATATACAAAACTTTGCAATTAATTCTGGGACCTGGCACTTTTTTTTTTTTTTTTTTTCCATTTTGGAAAGAATCAGCCTTTCCGAGCCTCAGATTCCTTGTATTCATAGTAAAGGGCCTAATTTCCAAAGTTCTTTGAGGTCCTGACTGACATAGTCATTTTCATCATCACTGAAAAAGCTCATATAAAATAACTAAGCAATTAAAACTTAAGACTTTATTTCACATGCAAGTTGCAATGTCCTGAAAATCACGACTCTATATGCCAGTTATCATACCACTTTGGCGTATCACTGCTGCTAATAAATGGTCCACTATAGAGTCTCCTAGGGGTCTCTAGGGTGGTACAAATGATTAAGCATTTGGTTATTAAGGGAAAGGTTGATGGTTTGAGCCTACCCAGAGGCACCTTGAAAGAAAGACCTGGCGATCTACTTCCAAAAGGTCACAGCCACTGAAAACCCTATGGAGTCCAGTTCTACTCTGAAACATATGGGGTCACCGTGAGTAGGAATCAACTCGACAGCAACTAGTTTTTTTGTTTTGTCTTGTTTTGTTTTACAGTCTCAGAATGCTCAAGACAGAAAGGGGTTTGGAGGCCAACTATGCCAAATCCTTTGTTTTCAAACTGGTTTAACTCACTTGGCTAAGACCATGTATCCAGAATAAAAATTCAAGTCTTTTGAATCCTATTTCAATGGTATTTTCATCACACCAAAGGAAAATGTCTAAACGATGAGAAAAGGGATTGATCTTTATTTGGAATCCAACTCCTAAGAGATTCCCAGAGTTTCCTGGCCCTGATCAAACTTCTCCAAGAGGAGGGATGCTAAGGAACAGAAAGAAGGTGGGTCTATTAGTAGATTAGCTAACTGGCTGGCTCATAAATGGGCGGTGGTGGCCATGGTCCATGTAATGAACTGCCTGTCATAACACTTATAATGACCTTGATCAAACAGGATGCTAACATTTGGGAGGACAAAAAATTCACACTTACAGGGACTCAACTTGAATTACGCCTGGGGCCAAATTTAAGTTACAAGGCAAGGCCTAAACCCCTGAAGTAACATTGATTCTACAAAGAATTTTAAATATAAGCATGTTACTAGAGTCTGAATATGTAGGCAAGATAATGGCATAAGGAAGAAATTTGTATTCACCAAGAACCAGGATATCTTTGGGGATAAGTAGAGCTTATATAGAAAAAGTAGGCTACCACCTGAAATAAAACAGCACCAGGCTATTAAGGGTATTTTTCAAGATTCAGAAAGTTTAAAACTAAGTAATGAGGGAAAAGGTTGGGTGAAAACATAATATCTGAGTTATCCAAGATTAAAATAAAGCAATCAGAGAGGAATTTAAGAGCATATCTGAGAAAAATAAGGATAATAAAATGAGGATGCCATAATCTAAAAACTGATGGGTATGAGAAGTTGTGGAAAATCAATCCAGTAAGCGTAGCTGTTTCAAATAAATATTAAAGACTTACCAGGTCAAATGGCCATATTGGAACACTTTGCAAGAAATGAGGGCTATGATATAATTAGCATGTAAGAAACCAATTAAAGATAGTCTCTTGCTGCCAAATAAAACCCTATATAGGAAGGCTATGGCATAAGTACATAGGAGGGGGTGTGGTTTTAGGTTTAGCATATCGAACAAAAACAAGTTGCAAAAATTATGGGAAAAGAAAACCTGATAGACTCACTAGGCTAGGAGTAGAAATTCCATACTTAAGTATCTACTGAGGGGTGGCCAAAGTACAGCCCACAGGCCAAATCCCATCCATTGCCTATTTTTGTGTGACCTGCAAGCCAAAATGGTGTTCACATTTTTAAATGGTTGGAAAAAATCAAAAGAAGAATGATATTTCACAGCACATGAAAATTTCAGTGTCCTTAAATAAAGCTTTAGAATGTAGCCACAACGTTTTGTTTACATGTTGTCTATGACTGCTTCCGTACTTCATCAACAGAGTTGAGTCACTACAATTGAGACCATATGGCCTGCAAAGGCTAAATTTTATAGGAAAAGTTTTGTCCACTCCTTATGTAGACAATAAAACAGAGCCTAAAATATTAAGGTTTTAATCTTTAAGATATTAAAGAGTAGTAAAGTTGCAAAATTATCTCAAGTATTTTCAATGAGCAACTTCAGTTATTCACACATTGATCTGTGAAATACCTCATAGGAGGCATCATAAAGGTTAAGCTTTGGACTAGAAAATTTTGGAACTTAAAAGCAAAGGGACCTCAATCTACGGCTCTGAGTGATGGCTATGAGTTGGGGAGGAACCTCAACATAAGAGCAATCAGAGATAGATTCAATCCTTCCCCAAAAAACAATGATATGGGGCCCTAGTTTGGGAAGGGAAATTATGATGAAATTTGGCATTTGTAAGAAAAATGAGGATGTTAGTACAATAGCCCAAAGAAAATTTGGAGATTATTTTTAAATATATTTTGAAGGCCCAGGAAAAATATAAGCCGTGGAAGCAAAAGACAAGGAGTTTCAACAACAACAACAATAAAACTCTGTCTCCTTTACCAATGAGGTTTAAAAAGAATTTGCTGAAGTGGAAAAATATAAGGAATGTCCTACATAGCAGAGCAGAGGCAAATAAAAATTTTTAAAGCTAAAAAAGAATTGGGGGACCTTTTGGTGGGACCAACCCCGATTGTAAAATCATTGTTAGAAACATGGGAAGCGGAAAGACAGCACAAGAATCAATGAGACCAATTGATTGATGCTCCCTATATAAGAAGTCCATGCAGGTCTGAAAAGGAGATAGCAGAATGAATCCATTTATAAAGGAAAGCATTAGTGACATTCTCACTCCTAAATTAACTTTTGAAGCAGATCAGTCACAGGTACAAAATCAAATAGCGATAAATAAACTACATGTCCTTGGCTGAATCAATAATGCATCCTGTCACAATTTTCATCCCCCAAATTGAGTAATCACTGGAAGCAAATGGGCTCCACACAAGAGTTTTAAAGAAACTCAAGGGTGAGATGTTGGATCATTGGAACTTGTGTAGACAAACCAATTTAATGGAGGACTGGCAAACAGCTAATATGGCGGGCATTCATGAGTAAGGACCGAAGGCCAATCCCCTGTACCTTTAAGAATGAGATAACCTACAACAAGAAAGGCAAAAAAGGAAAAGGGAGATTATGCCTCTCTAAGATTTTTTAAGCAAAGGAGAGTGAAGAAAACTAAAGACACGAGACAAAGATTAGTCCAAAGAACTAATGAACCACAACTACCACAGCCTCCGTCAGACTGAGCCCAGAACAACTAGATGATGGCTGCTAGACTGCTCTGATAGGGATCACAATAGAGGGTCCCAGACTGAGAGGAAGAAAAATATAGAACAAATTTAAATTCACCAAAAAAAAAAAGACCAGACTTGCTGGTCTGACAGAGAATGGAGAAGTCCCGAGAATATGGCCCCTGGACATACTTTTAACTCAGTACTGAAGTCACTCCCACCCTTCAGCCAAAGATAAGACAGTTCAATAGGGCAAACAGCCCTGGCGGCACAGTGGTTAAGAGCTCGGCTGCTACACGAAAGGTCAGCAGTTTGAATCCACCAACCTCTCCTTGGAAACCCTATAGGGCAGTTTTACTTTGCCCTACAGGGTCGCTATGAGTTGGAATTGACTCAAAGGCAACAGGGAATAGGGCAGACAATAATACACGTGAGGAACGGGCTTCATAGCTCAATCATGTGTATGAATGAAACTAAATGGGCACACCAGCCCAAAAGCCGAGATAAGAAAGCAGGAAGAGACAGGAATACTGGACCGAATGGCAACAGGGAACCCAGGGTGGAGGAGGGGAGAACGTTGACACATTGTGGGATTGGCAGCCAATGTCACAAAACAATTTGCGTATTAATTGTTTAATGAGGAACTAATTTGCTCTGTAAACTTTTACCTAAATCACAATTTTATATATATATATATATATATATATATATATATATATATATATATCTCACTATGAGGGTACCTAGACTGAGGAAGACATGGCACCATGTCAGCAAAGAACTATGCTAATTTGGCCTTAGACAGAAAAAAAAAAGAAATATCAAAGCAATAAAAAGTTTAGGAGAGTTTATGAACATAAATGTGTACAACTGCTAGATGGAACACCGTCAAGCAGATTAATTAGTTAACATTTGGAAAGTGCATTGAAGATGAAAATTGCCAAGTAAGGACTTCATGTATTGAACCAATTCTCACTTGCTATAACTGGGCGGCCTAGGAAACAAGTCCAATACTAGTTAAGACAACGATTATGCCCGAGATAGGGTAGTGAGGGTCTTCGACCCTCAGGAAGCTGAACCTAGCCGAGCCCTTCTCTCGGATTTTGGGTCAGAGTGTGTTTCCCTGAAAGTCTGTGAGGTTGCAGCTGCGGAGCTTCAGCTCCAGGCAGCTCTCTGCTTCTATTGGCCAGTTTCCCCTACTTCTTGGCCCTGAAATTGGCTAAAGGCCCCTGGTAGGAAGCCTCTCAGGGCCAAGAAAGACTTTACAAATAGTCTCCTAGGTACTTTTGACCCTAATTCAGATTTTGTTAAAATGAAATTTGAGTCAGCACACCCTGAGTCAATGATATCCCGTTTTTTTTTTTAATGATATTGAAATATTGAGCTACCCAAATAGTATTGAAACTCAGGACTACAAGAGCTGGAGCTGACTACCCGAGCACTGCCTGCGGCTTACACAACCAGAAACAGAGGCACCTTCTGGAAGCAGGAGGAAGTGAAGGGAGAAGCCTAACTCAGAAGAAGTCAGGCCTGGGAAGCCAATGGCGTTCAAAATCAAATTCTAGAAGAGTGATTTGTCTCTGGGAGAGAAAACCAAAACCTGGGCTCTACCTGTTTGAGGTGGTTGTACCTGTCTATCTATAAAGCATTTTTATTTGGGCCAACATTTGTTTCCATTTGTTCAGTTAAGTTGCAAGCTCCCTCCTACTTCCGAAAGGAATTGAGGGAGTTTACAGATTAAAAAACAGTACAAAAAACTAAAGCATTTAAGGATAAGATGGGACAGAGATAACGTATTCCTATGCTGGAATTCACAGCCCACTTTAATAGAAAAAGTACTGGAATTGAAGTAAAAAAAAAAAAAATCCTGGGATCTACCCTGCATCTGTCTTTTTCTATGTGGTCTTGTACAATTTATTCCATTGGAAAAATAAATCTCTGAAAGTTTTCAAAAAGATATTTTAAAGTGTTTAAAAATACTATTTTGGCATTGTTATACAGAGCAGAATGGGGTGTGTGAGACTATACAGGGGCTAGTTAAGAGGCTAAAAGTTAGTCCAGGAACCAGACATTTAACAGTAGTAAGGAAAAGAATCCTGGTGGTGCAGTGTTTAAAGTGCTCAGCTGCTAACAGAAAGTTTGGCAGTTTGAGCCCACCAGCTGCTCCTCAAGAGAAAGATATGGCAGCCTGCTTCCGTTAAGATTACAGCCCTGGAAACCCTGTGAGGCGGATTCGTTCTGTCCTGCAGGGCCTCAACGAACTGCGATCAATTCAGCGGCAACGGGCTTGGGTTTTTGGAAGGAAAAGAACCGCCACTCGTCTGTCAGTTCATCATACTGTGGTGGCTTGCGTGTTGCTGTGATGCTGAAAGCTATGCCAGCAATATTTCAAATACCAGCAGGGTCACCCATGGTGGACAGGTTTCAGCAGAGCTTCCAGAAAAGACAGACTAGGAAGAAGGACCTGGCTATCTGCTTCTAAAAAAGAATTTTTAAAAATTGGCCAGTGAAAATCTTATGAATAGCAACAGAACACTGTCAGATATAGTGCCAGGAGAGAGTACCTCAGGTGGAAAGGCACTCAGTATAGGACTGGGGAACTGCCAGAAATTCAAGCCAGATTCAAAAGAGGACATGGAACCAGGGATATCATTGCTGATGTCACGTGGATCTTGGCTGAAAGCAGAAAATACCAGAAAGATGTTTACCTGTGTCTTATTGACTATGCAAAGGCATTCAACTCCATGGCTCATGACAAGTTATGGATAACATTATGAAGAAGGGGAATTCCAGAACACTTAATTGTGCTCATGTGGAACCTGTACATAGACCAGGACATAGCTGTTCAAATAGAACAAGGGGGTAACTGCGTGGTTTAAAATCTGGGAAGTTATGCATCAGGGTTTTATCCATTCACCATACTTATTCAACTTTTATGCTGAGAAAATAATCCAAGCATCACGATTAGAGGAAGACTCATTAACAATATGCAGATGAAACAATTTTGCTTGCTCAAAGAGGACTTGAAGCACTTACTGATGAAGATCAAAGCTGCAGCCTTTAGTATGGATTGTACCTCAACATAAAGAAAACAAAAATCCTCACAACTGGACCAGTAAGCAACATCATGATAAACAGAGGGAATATTGACTTTGTCAAGGATTTCATTTTGCATGGCACTACAATTGACACCCACAGAAGCAGCAGTCAAGAAATCAAGTGATGTATTGCACTGGGCAAATCTGCTGCAAAAGACCTCTTTAAAGTGTTAAAAAGCAAAGATGTCACTTTGAGGACTCAGGTGTGCCTGACCCAAGCAATGCTATTTTCAATTACTTCATATGCATGCAAAAGCTGGACAATGAATAAGGAAGACAGAAAAAAATTGATGCCTTTAAATTATGGTGTTGGTGGGGAATATTGAATATACCATGGGCTGCCAAAAAACGAACAGATCTGTCTTGGGAGAAGAAGAGTCAGGATGCCCCTTAGAAACTAGAAAGTCGAGACTTAATCTCACTTACTTTGCACATGTTATCAGGAGGGACCAGTCCCTGGAGAAGGACATCATGCTTGATAAACTGGAAGGTTAGCAAAAAAAGAGGAAGACCCTCAAGGAGATGGATTGACACAGTGGCTGCAACAACGGGCTCAAACCTAGCAACAATTGTGAGGATGACACAGGACAGGGCAGCATTTCTTTCTGTTGGACATAAGGTCACTATCAGTTGGAACTGACTGGACAGCACCTAACAACAACAGGAAAGAAAAGAAAGAATAAAACTTTCTGAGGAAAATTTGAGAGAGCTTTGAAATTGACTGAATATGAGAATGAGCAGGACGAGTCAGGATGACTTTGAGCCTTTGTGGCTGGGAGCATGATTTCACTATGACCAAATCAAAGCCAGTGCTGTCCAGTCAATTCCAACTCATAGGCATCCTATAGGACAAAGTAGAACTGCCCCATAGGGTTTCCAAGGAGTGGCTGGTGGCTTTGAATTGCTAATCTTTTGGTTAGGAGCCAAACACTTAACCACTGCACCACCAGGGCTAACCAAAAGCAGGCGACAAAAGCTGTGAAGTCATTAGTATTTCAGTAAATGTGAACAGATGAGGTTATGCAGGGAATTGGGATGGAAGGGTAGGGGGAAGGCCTGAAGGCTAAGTCTTGAATTTTCCAGGACCAGCTGGCCAAACAATGTCTCTGAGGCCAGATTATTCGATACCAAGCATTTGTTTCTGTAATTAAATGGTTTTAGTTTTTGCTCTTTCCCAGTTGTCTCTAAAATCCATTGAAGTGTTCTCAAATAGAATGTTTGCTGGAGAGGGCAAGCCTAGCAATGAGAAGTATATCTGATGGGTGTATATCCATCTTTGTCGTTGTCGTTGTTAGGTGCCGTATGAGTCAGTCCTGAGTCATAGCGACCCTATGTATAACAGAACAAACAGTGCCTGGTCCTGCGCCATCCTCACAATCATTGCTATACTTGAGCCTGTTGTTGCAGATACTGTGTCAATCCATCTCATTGAGGGTCTTCTCTTTTTTGCTGACCCTCTACTTGACCAAGCATGATGTCCTTCTCCAGGGACTAATCCCTCCTGATAACATGTCCAAAGAATGTGAGACGAAGTCTCGCCGTCCTTGCTTTTAAGGAGCATTCTATCTGTACTTCTTCAAGACAATGTACTAGTATATTCAATATTCTTCACCAATGCCATAGTTCAAAGGCATCCATTTTTCATTGGTCCTCCTTATTCATTGTCCAGTTTTGCATGCATATGAGGTGATTGAAAATGCCATGGCTTGGGTCAGGTGCACCTTAGTACTCAAAGTGATATCTTCACCTTTTGACACTTTAAAGAGGTCTTTTGCAGTAGATTTGCCCAATGTAATACATCACTTGATTTCGTGACTGCTGCTTTCAAGGACATTGATTGTGGATCCATCTAAAATGAAATCCTTCAATCTTTTCTCCATTTATGGTGCTACTTATTGGTCCAGTTGTTAGGATTTTGGTTTTCTTCATGTCGAGGTGTAATCCATACTAAAGGCTGTAGTCTTTGATCTTCATTGGCAAATGCTTCAAGTCCTCTTTGCTTTCAGCAAATAAGGTTGTGTCATCTGCATATCACAGGTTTGTAGTGTATTTTCCTCCAGTCCTGATGCTGTGTTCTTCCTTAGTACTGACTTAGTTGCACAGCCTCTTCTCATTGCATGTTGGCTTCAAGCAACCGGGGATATGCTCAACTATTTAGGGTCATCTTGAAGGGTCCTCACTGTCAACCTTCTCCCAAAATCTTGAACAAGTCAGTCTCAAGTTTGCTAAGGCTTCTCTCCTACTATTTATTAAGGGGAGCCTTGCGGCCCAGTGGTTAAGAGCTTGGCTGCTAACCAAAAGGTCAGCAGTTCAAATCCACCAGCCACTCCTTGGAAAAGAGCAACTGCAAAGATCCTGTATTCAAATACGTGAATCCTCACGGCCTCCTCCCTTATAATAAGACCCATTGTTGTCAGTCCTCAGAGGTAGGGAGTTGTGGGGTTTTCCACATAATAAATTCCAGGTCATTTTTTAAACTACCAAAGTACTCATCATCAAAAGAGAAATATATTGTCTTTCTTTTTTGGTCCTTTCCCTCCTAATCTCAGCATCCAAGATACGTTAACTGGTAAAAGAGAGGTAAACGTGATTTATGTTAGAATAATTAGCTTTTATGAAATATAAATTGGAGGTCTTTTTGGTACATGTCAGACACACACACATATATATATGTACACATGTATATATACTCATAGCAACCCTCTAGGACAGAGTAGAACTGCCCCATAGGGTTTCCAAGGAAAGACTGATGGATTTGAACTGCTGACCTTTTGGTTAGCAGCCGAGCTCTTAACCACTGCACTATCAGGGCTCTCTGTCTCTCTCTCTGTACATATACATATGCATATATATATGTGCATATATGTTATACATAAAATATTATATTAGAGTACTTTCTCATGGGGTGTATGCTAATGGGTTTAGACATGTCCTAGTGATTATAAAACTTGATGTTATTTAAACGCAAAATAATTTTTCAATAATAGAGTTATAAATATAGTTAAAGATGTCATTATCAATGTGGTTTTGTCAACATCTGCTAAACCAGCTTTCCTAATGATACACATTTATGACACAAATACCACAGTAATAAGACCCGATGCAGGAAGAAATGAGGAATATAATATTGAGGAAAGAGGTAACTAAGGACATAAATTCTACATGATTGTGGATTTATTACATAACTGTTGATAGCAGAACATCACTCCCTATGTCAAGAAGACTCTCCCTACGCTTCCCCTTCATGACTCTCGTTTTTTTGTAAACTAAAGCCAGTCTCAGGTTGAAACAAATGCAGCCCTTAGTGACAGCTAGAGTACCAAACAGCCACCAGGACATGTCCCTCCCGCTGTACATTCAGAGGGAAAGCTCTGATGGATCAGCCTAGCGGGGAGAAGGGAGTGATATGGCGCTCCACTGCTGAGATAAAAGAAAGAAAGCATGTGTGTTAAAGAGGAAAAAGGAACAGAAGTTGTGAGGCCCTCAACAGAAATGTTGGCCTTAGGAAGAGTAAGATTCCTGCATTCCCTACCACTAAGAATCATCTGTACCATCGTGCCCCAATATTTATTTTACATGTAAACAGGGAGTTCTAAAAATAGAATAGGAAAGTTGCTAGAATTGGAACCAGAGGAGGGTGTCGTAACTATGCCACTTCCTAGCAGTGTGGCAGGACGCAAGTCTTTTAACCTCTCTTAGTCTCAGGATTTTTTTGTTTGTTTATTTTGGTTTGTTTGTTTTGTTTTGTTTTGTATTTTAAACACTAAAATGGAGGCCTTGATTTGTGTAAATGCTTAACACGTTGGACTGCTAACTTAAAGGTTGGAGGTTTGAGTCCACCCAGAGGCACCTCAGAAGAAAGGCCTGGCGATATACTTCCAAAAAAATCAACCACTGAAAAATCCTATGGACCACAGTTCTACTCTGACATATGAGGTTACCATGAGTCAGAGTCGATTTGATGGCAACTGGTAAAATGGAATTAATAACAATAACATATACCTCACAAGGTTGTGGGAATAATAAAACAATGTAGCTAAAAGGTGTTTTGTAGAATTTTAAGCGTTATGCAAACAGCAATTATTAATAGGAATTCACTACTATCAATGCTATATATTTAACAACCTGTTTATTGAGATAGGGTTCAGTCCACTTACGGCAGAGCAAGCTCAGAAGGCACTCAGGCATTTGTGAGGTGGTTTGGGAAGAGATCTCCCCAGAATCTGGGGAGACAGAATGTGTAGAGTAGCAACAGGTCTGCTGGAGGCTGCCATGTAGGGCATCTCCTCCATAGAGGTCATCTGACCCTGGACTTCGCTAACCTTACAGAAGCTACAGTGCAGGGAGTTTTGGGCCATACCTCCTAGGTGGCTCCATTGCTAGAGAAAGAGGAGAGAACCTTGCTGATAAAGAGCCAACTCCAGCTTTCAAGAGACCTCACCTGTCGCCTCGGTGATATTGTTTAGCTACATCTTAGAGAGTGACTACTTTAGTTATCCCACCCTAAGACCCTCAGCCCATGAAGTACTATGCACACTAGATGATCAGGTAACCACTATTTCAAAGAGAATTCTTTAGACAATAAAAATTGGAACAGTGACTAACGGTGCCCTATATTTAGTTACTACCACCTGTCTTTCAGTTTGTTGTACTGTGGTGGCTTGAGTGTTGCTGTGATGCTGGAAGCTATGTTGTTACTGTTGTTAGGTGTCATTGAGTTGTTTCTGACTCATAGGGACCCTACGTATCAAGAGAATTAAACACTGCCCAGTCCTGCACATCCTCTCAAACATTACTATGTTTGAGCCCATTGTTGCAGCCACTGTGTCAATCCATCTTTCTAGGGTCTTCCTCTTTTTCACTGACTCTCTAACAAACATGATGTCTTTCTCCAGAGACTGGTCCCTCCTGGTAACGTGTCCAAAGTACATGAGAGAAAGCCTCGCCATCCTCCCTTCTAAGGAGCATTCTTTCTGGAAGAACTACAACATGTGAACCTGGACAATGAGTAAGTAAGGAAGCAGAAGTGACAACTTTGAATTACAGTGTTGGTGAAGAATATTGAATATACCATGGGCTGCCAGAAGAATGAACAAATCTGCCTTGGAAGAAGTACAGCTGGGATGCTCCTTAGAAGCGAGGATGATGAGACTTTGTGTTGCGTACTTTCTGGAAGCTATACCACTAGTATTTCCGATACCAGCAGGGCCACCCATAGCAGATAGTTTCAGCAGAGCTGAAAGAAAGGACTGGCAATCTACATCTACATCTGAAAATTAACCATTGAAAACCCTATGGATCACAACAAAATACTGTCCAACAAGACTCAAAGAACCAGGTGACATTTTGTTCTATTATACATAGTGTTGCCAGGAATCAGACCCAACTTAATGATAATTAACATTTAGTTAACATCATTCTACTGACTGGGCTCTCTTTTTTTTTTTTTTTTCTTTCTTTTCTTTCTCAGGACCTTTCTTCTCTTCCATGTTTCTCCTTTTTGCAAATTCTCTATCTTCCTCTCTACTTCCCTCCTCCTCTTACCTTTTTGTATCATTCCTTTCTCTTTCTCTTTAAAAGGTCATAGTATTAAATCAAAACATTTTAATATCACTTATGTGAAATAAGGCTTTAGATTCCTTGGCTCTCAAAACCATGGAAACTAAGAAAATTTATGAATCATTATTTCTCAAACAAAACAAAATTAGTTTGGTTTATTTGATACAGTACTTTTATTTTTTTCTGTCTCAGGGAAACTTGATAGTAATTTGAATTGAAGCAGTTTTAAGTGTAAGTAGTCCAGAATTTTTGCCACAACAAGCTTCGAAAAACGTCATCATAAAACACGTCATTGTAAAAGAAAGGGCCACGTAAACCAGAGATTCCATCTGCCTGAGACCAGAAGAACTAGATGGTGCCTGGCTACCACAAATGACTGCTCTGACAGGGAACACAACAGAGAATCCCTGATGGAGCAGGAGAAAAGTGGAATGCCAGACCTCAAATTCTAGGAAAAAGACCAGATTTAATGGGCTGACTGAGACTGGAGCAATCCCACAGGTCATGGCCCCCAGGCTCTCCGTTAGCCCAAAACTAAAACCATTCCCAAAATAAACTCTTCAGACAAAGATTAGACTGGAAATAAGTCATAAAATGATACTGGTAAGGAGTGTGCTTTTTAGCTCAAGTAGACACATGAGACTATGTGGGCAACTCCTGTCTGGAGGGGAGATGAGAAGGCAGAGGGGGACAGCAGTGGGTTGAATGGATATGGGAAATACAGAGTGGAGAGAATGAGTGTACTGTCACATTGTGGGGAGAGCATCTAGGGTCACGTAACAATGTATGTATAAGTTTTTGTATGAGAAACTGACTCGAATTGTAAACTTTCCCTTAAAGCACAGTAAAAAAAAAAAAAAAAATGTAAAGCAGACTGTATTTTCACATAGAACCAGTTTAAAATTACAGAATTGTATTCTAGATCAAGGAATCAGAATCCAAAATATCATAGGTATGACCAACGATATGCCATAAAGGGTACAACAAAACGATAAAATAAAATCTTATAGTCATTTATATTAGTAAAATTAGGCACCAGTTCTTAGAAAATAAGCAAAAATATGTCGTTGTTAGGTACTGTCGAGTCAGTCCTGACTCATAACAACCCTGTGTACAGCAGAACAAAACACTGCCCGGACATGTGCCATCCTCACAATCATTGCTATGTTGGAGCCCATTGTTGCAGCCACTGTGTTAATCCATGTCTTCCTCTTTCTTGTTAATCCTCTACTTTACCAAGCAAAGTGCCCTTCACCATGGATAGGTCCCTCCTGATAACATATTAAAAGTACATGAGGGGGGCGGAGCCAAGATGGCGGACTAGGCAGACGCTACCTCGGATCCCTCTTACAACAAAGACACGGAAAAACAAGTGAATCGATCACATACATAACAATCTACGAACCCTGAACAACAAACACAGATTTAGAGACGGAGAACGAACTAATACAGGGAAGCAGCGATTGTTTCCAGAGCCTGGAGCCAGCGTACCAGTCAGGTACGGCACAAGGACAGAGAGCTGCTCCACCCCCCTAAACTAACCCCGGGAGGGGGACCAGCCGGTTCCAAGGGCGGCGTGGGATGCAGCCGGTAGGAGAAGTCCCCGGGAGGCAGTGACTGATCTTGGAGCAGAAAGAGCAGCATCCGAGCTGGGGAACCGTCCCGCAGGGATTTGGACTGGACGCAGGTACGCCATAAACACGGAGAGTTGCTCCACCCCCCTGAACTAACCCCGGGAAGGGGACCAGCCAGGTCGCGCCGGGTGGCGTGGGACGCAGCCAGTAGGAGAAGTCCCCGGGAGGCAGCGACTGGTATTGGAGCGGGGAGAACAGCATCCCAGCCGGGACACTCGGTCACAGCACAAGCACGGAGAGCTACTCCACCCATCTGAACTAACCCCGGGAGGAGGCCCAACTGGTTCTCGGAGGCGGCACGGCCACGTGGCTGGAGGGATGAGAAGTCCCCGGGAGGCAGCGACTGATTTTGGAGTCGAGAGTGCACCATCCCAGTAGGGGAGCCTTGACGCTGGGCATGGGGCTGGAAGCAGAGGATCTGACCGTGACTCCAGCGGGCCAGACCCCCCGGGGGCAATCTCCACACAGCCAGCACACATAGGCGACGCGCCCGCGGGAATCTCAGATATAATAGTCATTCCAAGCAAGACAAGCAACTCTGGCTATATTCTGAGGTGCTACTCTCCTATCTCTCTGTTCCCTCCCCCACCCTCCCCAGGCGGCTTCATTAACATCTGAATAGCCTGAGCCAGAGGGAGAACTCTGATAGGGATCTGACTGCAGGTTTTTTTTAGCGGATTTTCTGAAAAAACTAGTTTCCCAGTGATGGCTCGGAGACAACAATCCATATCAAACCACTTAAAGAAGCAGACCGTGACAGCTTCTCCAACCCCCAAACAAAAGAATCAAAATCTTTCCCAAATGAAGATACAATCTTGGAATTATCAGATACAGAATATAAAAAACTAATTTACAGAATGCTTAATGATATCACAAATGAAATTAGGATATCTGCAGAAAAAGCCAAGGAACACACTGATAAAACTGTTGAAGAACTCAAAAAGATTATTCAAGAACATACTGGAAAAATTAATAAGTTGCAAGAATCCATAGACAGACAGCATGTAGAAATCCAAAAGATTAACAATAAAATGACAGAATTAGACAACACACTAGGAACTCAGAGGAGCAGACTCGAGCAATTAGAATGCAGACTGGGACATCTGGAGGACCAGGGAATCAACACCAACATAGCTGAAAAAAAATCAGATAAAAGAATTAAAAAAAATGAAGAAACCCTAAGAATTATGTGGGACTCTATCAAGAAGGATAACCTGCAGGTGATTGGAGTCCCAGAACAGGGAGGGGGGACAGAAAACACAGAGAAAATAGTTGAAGAACTCCTGACAGAAAACTTCCCTGACATCATGAAAGACGAAAGGATAGCTATCCAAGATGCTCATCGAACCCCATTTAAGATTGATCCAAAAAGAAAAACACCAAGACATATTATCATCAAACTCACCAAAACCAAAGATAAACAGAAAATTTTAAAAGCAGCCAGGGAGAAAAGAAAGGTTTCCTTCAAGGGAGAATCAATAAGAATATGTTCTGACTACTCAGCAGAAACCATGCAGGCAAGAAGGGAATGGGACGACATATACAGAACACTGAAGGAGAAAAACTGCCAACCAAGGATCATATATCCAGCAAAACTCTCTCTGAAATATGAAGGCGAAATTAAGATATTTACAGACAAACACAAGTTTAGAGAATTTGCAAAAACCAAACCAAAGCTACAAGAAATACTAAAGGATATTGTTTGGTCAGAGAACCAATAATATCAGATACCAGCACAACAGAAGGTCACAAAACAGATCGTCCTGCTATCAACTCAAATAGGGAAATCACAAAAACAAACAAATTAAGATTAATTAAAAAAAAAAATACACATAACAGGGAATCATGGAAGTCAATAGGTAAAAGATCACAATAATCAAAAAGAGGGACTAAATACAGGAGGCATTGAACTGCCATATGGAGAGTGATACAAGGCGATATAGAACAATACAAGTTAGGTTTTTACTTAGAAAAATAGGGGTAAATAATAAGGTAACCACAAAAAGGTATAACAACTCTATAACTCAAGATAAAAACCAAGAAAAACGTAACGACTCAACTAACATAAAGTCAAGCACTATGAAAATGAGGATCTCACAGTTTACTAAGAAAAACGCCTCAGCACAAAAAAGTATGTGGAAAAATGAAATTGTCAACAACACACATAAAAAGGCATCAAAATGACAGCACTAAAAACTTATTTATCTATAATTACGCTGAATGTAAATGGACTAAATGCACCAATAAAGAGACAGAGAGTCACAGACTGGATAAAGAAACACGATCCATCTATATGCTGCCTACAAGAGACACACCTTAGACTTAGAGACACAAACAAACTAAAACTCAAAGGATGGAAAAAAGTATATCAAGCAAACAATAAGCAAAAAAGAAGAGGAGTAGCAATATTAATTTCTGACAAAATAGACTTTAGACTTAAATCCACCACAAAGGATAAAGAAGGACACTATATAATGATAAAAGGGACAATTGATCAGGAAGACATAACCATATTAAATATTTACGCACCCAATGACAGGGCTGCAAGATACATAAATCAAATTTTAACAGAATTGAAAAGCGAGATAGATACCTCCACAATTATAGTAGGAGACTTCAACACACCACTTTCGGAGAAGGACAGGACATCCAGTAAGAAGCTCAACAGAGACACGGAAGATCTAATTACAACAATCAACCAACTTGACCTCATTGACTTATACAGAACTCTCCACCCAACTGCTGCAAAATATACTTTTTTTTCTAGCGCACATGGAACATTCTCTAGAATAGACCACATATTAGGTCATAAAACAAACCTTTGCAGAGTCCAAAACATCGAAATATTACAAAGCATCTTCTCAGACCACAAGGCAATAAAACTAGAGATCAATAACAGAAAAACTAGGGAAAAGAAATCAAATACTTGGAAAATGAACAATACCCTCCTGAAAAAAGACTGGGTTATAGAAGACATCAAGGAGGGAATAAGGAAATCTTAGAAAGCAACGAGAATGAAAATACTTCCTATCAAAACCTCTGGGACACAGCAAAAGCAGTGCTCAGAGGCCAATTTATATCAATAAATGCACACATACAAAAAGAAGAAAGAGCCAAAATCAGAGAACTGTCCCTACAACTTGAACAAATAGAAAGTGAGCAACAAAAGAATCCATCAGGCACCAGAAGAAAACAAATAATAAAAATTAGAGCTGAACTAAATGAATTAGAGAACAGAAAAACAATTGAAAGAATTAACAAAGCCAAAAGCTGGTTCTTTGAAAAAATTAACAAAATTGATAAACCATTGGCTAGACTGACTAAAGAAATACAGGAAAGGAAACAAATAACCCGAATAAGAAATGAAAAGGACCACATCACAACAGAACCAAATGAGATTAAAAGAATCATTTCAGATTATTATGAAAAATTGTACTCTAACAAATTTGAAAACCTAGAAGAAATGGATGAATTCCTGGAAAAACACTACCTACCTAAACTAACACATTCAGAAGTAGAACAACTAAATAGACCCATAACAAAAAAAGAGATTGAAATGGTAATCAAAAAACTCCCAACAAAAAAAAGCCCTGGCCCAGACGGCTTCACTGCAGAGTTCTACCAAACTTTCAGAGAAGAGTGAACAGCTCTACTACTAAAGGTATTCCAAAGCATAGAAAATGACGGAATACTACCCAACTCATTCTATGAAGCCACCATCTCCCTGATACCAAAACCAGGTAAAGACATTACAAAAAAAGAAAATTATAGACCTATATCCCTCATGAACATTGATGCAAAAATCCTCAACAAAATTCTAGCCGATAGAATCCAACAACACATCAAAAAAATAATTCACCCTGATCAAGTGGGATTTATACCAGGTATGCAAGGCTGGTTTAATATCAGAAAAACCATTAATGTAATCCATCACATAAATAAAACAAAAGACAAAAACCACATGATCTTATCAATTGATGCAGAAAAGGCATTTGACAAAGTCCAACACCCATTCATGATAAAAACTCTTACCAAAATAGGAATTGAAGGAAAATTCCTCAACATAATAAAGGGCATCTATGCAAAGCCAACAGCCAATATCACTCTAAATGGAGAGAACCTGAAAGCATTTCCCTTGAGAACGGGAACCAGACAAGGATGCCCTTTATCACCGATCTTATTCAACATCGTGTTGGAAGTCTTAGCCAGGGCAATTAGGCTAGACAAAGAAATAAAAGGTATCCGGATTGGCAAGGAAGAAGTAAAGTTATCACTATTTGCAGATGACATGATTATATACACAGAAAACCCTAAGGAATCCTCCAGAAAACTACTGAAACTAATAGAAGAGTTTGGCAGAGTCTCAGGTTATAAAATAAACATACAAAAATCACTTGGATTCCTCTACATCAACAAAAAGAACACCGAAGAGGAAATAACCAAATCAATACCATTCACAGTAGCCCCCAAGAAGATAAGATACTTAGGAATAAATCTTACCAAGGATGTAAAAGACCTATACAAAGAAAACTACAAAGCTCTACTACAAGAAATTCAAAAGGACATACTTAAGTGGAAAAACATACCTTGCTCATGGATAGGAAGACTTAACATAGTAAAAATGTCTATTCTACCAAAAGCCATCTATACATTTAACGCACTTCCGATCCAAATTCCAATGTCATATTTTAAGGGGATAGAGAAACAAATCACCAATTTCATATGGAAGGGAAAGAAGCCCCGGATAAGCAAAGCACTACTGAAAAAGAAGAAGAAAGTGGGAGGCCTCACCTTACCTGACTTCAGAAACTATTATACAGCCACAGTAGTCAAAACAGCCTGGTATTGGTACAACAACAGACACATAGACCAATGGAACAGAATTGAGAACCCAGACATAGATCCATCCACGTATGAGCAGCTGATATTTGACAAAGGACCAGTGTCGATTAACTGGGGAAAAGATAGCCTTTTTAACAAATGGTGCTGGCATAACTGGATATCCCTTTGCAAAAAAATGAAACAGGACCCATACCTCACACCATGCACAAAAACTAACTCCAAGTGGATCAAAGACCTAAACATAAAGACTAAAACGATAAAGATCATGGAAGAAAAAATTGGGACAACCCTAGGAGCCCTAATACAAGGTATAAACAGAATACAAAACATTACCAAAAATGATGAAGAGAAACCCGATAACTGGGAGCTCCTAAAAATCAAACACCTATGCTCATCTAAAGACTTCACCAAAAGAGTAAAAAGACCACCTACAGATTGGGAAAGAATTTTCAGCTATGACATCTCCGACCAGCGCCTGATCTCTAAAATCTACATGATTCTGTCAAAACTCAACCACAAAAAGACAAACAACCCAATCAAGAAGTGGGCAAAGGATATGAACACACATTTCTCTAAAGAAGATATTCAGGCAGCCAACAGATACATGAGAAAATGCTCTCGATCATTAGCCATTAGAGAAATGCAAATTAAAACTACGATGAGATTCCATCTCACACCAGCAAGGCTGGCATTAATCCAAAAAACACAAAATAATAAATGTTGGAGAGGCTGCGGAGAGATTGGAACTCTCATACACTGCTGGTGGGAATGTAAAATGGTACAACCACTTTGGAAATCTATCTGGCGTTATCTTAAACAGTTAGAAATAGAACTACCATACAACCCAGAAATCCCACTCCTAGGAATATACCCTAGAGATACAAGAGCCTTCATACAAACAGATATATGCACACCCATGTTTATTGCAGCTCTGTTTACAATAGCAAAAAGTTGGAAGCAACCAAGGTGTCCATCAACGGATGAATGGGTAAATAAATTGTGGTATATTCACACAATGGAATACTACGCATCGATAAAGAACAGTGATGAATCTCTGAAACATTTCATAACATGGAGGAACCTGGAAGGCATTATGCTGAGCGAAATTAGTCAGAGGCAAAAGGACAAATATTGTATAAGACCACTATTATAAGATCTTGAGAAATAGTAAACCTGAGAAGAACACATACTTTTGTGGTTACGAGGGGGGGGAGGGAGGGAGGGTGGGAGAGGGTTTTTTATTGATTAATCAGTAGATAAGAACTGCTTTAGGTGAAGGGAAAGACAACACTCAATACATGGAAGGTCAGCTCAATTGGACTGGACCAAAAGCAAAGAAGTTTCTGGGATAAAATGAATGCTTCAAAGCTCAGCGGAGCAAGCGCGGGGGTCTGGGGAACATGGTTTGCGGGGACTTCTGGGTCAATTGACAAAATAATTCTATTATGAAATCATTCTGCATCCCACTTTGAAATGTGGCGTCTGGGGTCTTAAATGCTAACAAGCGGCCATCTAAGATGCAGCAATTGGTCTCAACCCACCTGGAGCAAAGGAAAATGAAGAACACCAAGGCCACACGACAACTAAGAGCCCAAGAGACAGAAAGGGCCACATGAACCAGAGACCTACATCATCCTGAGACCAGAAGAACTAGTTGGTGCCCGGCCACAATAGATGACTGCCCTGACAGGGAGCACAGCAGAGGACCCCTGAGGGAGCAGGAGATCAGTGGGATGCAGACCCCAAATTCTCATAAAAAGACCAAACTTAATGGTCTGACTGAGACTGGAGGAATCCCGGCGGCCATGCTCCCCAGACCTCCTGTTGGCACAGGACAGGAACCATCCCCGAAGACAACTCATCAGAAATGAAAGGGACTGGTCAGCGGGTGGGAGAGAGACGCTGATGAAGAGTGAGCTAATTATATCAGGTGGACACTTGAGATTGTGTTGGCAACTCTTGGCTGGAGGGGGGATGGGAGGATAGAGAGAGAGGGAAGCCGGCAAAATTGTCAAGAAAGGAGAGACTGAAAGGGCTGACTCAAGACGGGGAGAGTAAGTGGGAGTGGGGAGTGAGATGTACGTGAACTTATATGTGACAGACTGATTGGATTTGTAAACGTTCACTTGAAGCTTAATAAAATTATTTAAAAAAAAAAAAAAAAAATGAGAGTAAATGGGCACACCAGCCCAGGGGCAAGGATGAGTAGGCAGGAGGAGACAGGAAAGCTGGTAATGGGGAATCTAGGGTTAAGAAGGAGAGAGTATTGACATGTCATGGGGTTGGCAACCAACATCAAAAAACAATATGGGTATTAACTGTTTAATGAGAAACTAATTTGCTCTGTAAACCTTCATCTAAAGCACAATAAAAAAATTAAAACTTTACAATTTAAAAAAAAAAAAAAGTACATGAGACAAAGTCTCGCCACCCTCACTTCTGAGGAACATTCTGGCTGCATCTCTTCCAAGACAGACGTCTTTGTTCTTCTGGCAGTCCCTGGTATATTCAATATTCTTCACCAACACCACAATTCAAAGGCATCAGTTCTTCTTTGGTCTTCCTTATTCGTTGTACAGCTTTTGCATGCGTATGAGGTGATTGAAAACACCACGGCCTGGGTCAGGCATACCTTAGTCCTCAAAGTGACATATTTGCTTTTTCACACTTTAAAGAGATCTTTTGTAGCAGATTTGCCCAATGCAATTTGTCGCTTGATTTCTTGACTGTTGCTTCCGTGGCCATTGATTGTGGATCCAAGTAAAATGAAGTCCTTGACAATTTCAATCTTTTCTCTGTTTATCATGATGTTGCTTATTGGTCCAGTTGAGAGGACTTTTGTTTTATGTTGAGCTGCAGTTCATACTGAAGGCTGTAGTCGTTGATCTTCATCAGTAAGTACTTCAATCCTCTTCACTTTCAGCAAGCAAGATCATGTCATCTGCATATTGCAGGTTGTTAATGAGTCTTCCTCCAAACTGGATGCCCTGTTCTTCTTCATGTAGTCCAGTTCCTCGGATTGTTTGCTCAGCATATGGATTGATTAATTATGGTGAAAGGATACAACCCTAATACACAACTTTCTGATTTTAAACCAGGTAGTATCCCCTTGATCTGTTTGAATGACTGCCTCTTGGTCTATGTACAAGTTTGTCATGAGCACAATTAAGTGTTCTGGGATTCCTATGCTTCGCAATGTTAACCATAATTTCTTATGATCCACACAGTTGAATGCCTTTGCAAAGTCAATAAAACACTGGTAAATGTCTTTCTGGAATTCTCTGCTTTCAGCCAAGATCTATCTGACATCAACATTGATATTCCTGGTTCCATGTCCTCTACTGAATCCAGCTTGAATTCCTGGCAGTTCCCTGTCAATGTACTGCTGCAAATGTCTTTGAATGATCTTTAGCAAAAATTTGCTTGCGTGTAATATTAATGATATTGCTCAATAATTTCCACATCCTGCTGCATAACCTTTTTTTGGAATGGGCACAAACATGGACCTCTTCCAGTCAGTTGGCCAGGTAGCTATCTTCCAAATTTCTTGACATAGATGAGTGAGCACTTCTAGCACTGCATCCATTTGTTGAAACATCTCAATTAGTATTCTGTCAATTCCTGGAGCCTTGTTTTTTGCCACCGCTTCGGTGCTAGGACTTCTTCCTGCAGTACCATCAGTCCTTGATCATATGCTACTTCCTGAAATGTTTGAACATTGCCCTTTTTTTGTTGTTGTTGTTGGTACAGTGACTCTGTTTATTCCTTCCATCTCTTTTTGATGCTTCCTGCATCATTCAATGTTTTGCCCATAGAATGTTTCAATATTGCAACTCGAGGCTTGACTTTTTCTTCAGGTCTTTCAGCTTGAGAAATGCCTAGCGTGTTTTCCCCTTTTGGTTTTCTAACTCCAGGTCTTTGTACATTTCATTATATTTTACTTTGTTTTCTCAAGCCACCCTTTGAAATCTTCTGTTCAGCTCTTTTACTTCATTATTTCTTCCATTCGCTTTAGCTACTCTACGTTCAAGAGCAAGTTTCAGAGTATCTTCTGACATCCGTTTAGGTCTTTTTTTTTTTCTCTTCTGTCTTTTTAATGACCTTTTGCTTTCTTCATGTATGATGTCTTGGATGTCATGTCACAAATCATCCGGTCTTAGGTTATTAGTGTTCAATGCGTCAAACCTATTCTTGAGACGGTCTCTAAATTCAGGTGGGATGTACTCAGGGTCAGACTTTGGCTCTAATGGACTTATTTTAATTTCTTCAGCTTCAATTTGACTTGCATAGGAGCAGTTGATGGTCTTATCCACAATTGGCCCCTGGCCTTTTTCTGAGTGATAATATTGAGCTTCTGCAGCATCTCTTTCCACAGATGTAGTAGATTTGATTCCTGTATATTCCATCCAGTGAGGTCTATATGTATACTCACCATTTATGTTGTTGAAAAAAGGTATTTTCAATGAATAAGTCTCTGGTCTTGCAAAATTCTATCATGCAATTTCTGGAGTCACTTCTATACCAAGGCCATATTTTCCAACTACAGATCTTTCTTCTCTGTTTTCAACTTTCGTATTCCAATCACCAGTAATGATCAATGCATCTTGGTTGTATGTTTGGTTCAAAATGGTCAATACCAGTCCATTTCAGCTCACTAATGCCAAAGATATTGATTTTTATGTGTTCCATTTCATTTTTGAGGACTTTCAATTTTCCTGATTCATACTTCATACCTTCCACATTCAGATTATTAATGGACTTTTGCAGCTGTTTCTTCTCATTTTGAGTCAAGCCACATCAGCAAATGAAGGTCCTGAAAGCTTTACTCCATCTATGCCATTAAGGTTGACTCTACTTTAAGGATGCAGTTCTTCCCCAGTTGTATTTGAAGTGCCTTCCACAGTTGTATTTTGAGTACCTTCCAACCTGAGGGGCTCATCTTCTGGCACTATATCAGACAATGTTCCACTGCTATTCATAAGGTTTTCACTGGCCAATTTTTTAAGCAGTAAACTGCCAGGTCCTTCTTCCTACTCTTAGTTTGGAAGCTTCGCCAAAACCTATAACCATGGATGGCTCAGCTGGTATTTGAAATACAGTAACATAGCTTCCAGCATTATAGCAACACAAAAGCCACCGCAGTACAACAAACTGACAGATGAGTAGCAGAAACAAATATAACATGCACAACAATTATGTATGGTCTTAACCTACCTTAAGTACATTTCTAATGCAAAATACAACAATGGACTGAAACATACCAACAATCATGGAGATGGCAGAGGACCAGGCAACATTTCATTCTGTTATGTATAAGGTCACCATGAGTTTGAGTCAACTCAATGGCAACTAACAATGACCTTGTCATAAATTTTACTGAAAACTAATATAGTATCTATTACAAATATTAAATATTTAGTTAACAATAACTTTATTTGCTGTCCTTGACCAGAAAAAACTTTTATGGAGGTTTTGGGTGACCTGGGCCCGTTTACGAAGTCATCTGGTGGGCAGGGAGTATAGCAGGGAACGATCATTAACCTTGGATTGAGTTCTATTTAACATTTTTATTAGTTACTTAGATTAATGACTGAGAACATGATAATTAAGATGGGGTTTGGGGATGTTCCACAACTTTAAGATCTGGGTTAAAATAAATAAGGATTGTAATTTGGAGAAGTGGACAAGACATAAACAGAAAAAAAATTCAATAAGAAATTATGATTAAAACATCATCTAAATGGAAGAAGAGCAAGCTACATACGATTATTACAAATTTTTTTTTTTTTTTTTTTTTACTGGATACCTGCCACACTAAGGGAGGAGGTGAAAGAAAAAGGGTTTATCATCATATGGTAGAAAACAAAAATCTGTGCAAATGGACCAATAAACCACATCATGACAAATGAAGAAGAAATTGAAGTAGTCAATGATTTCCTTCTACTTTGGATCAACAATCAACATCCATGGAAGTAGCAACCAAGAAATTGAAAGACATATTTCATTGGGAAAATCTACTACAAATCTTAGAAAGTAAAGGTATCGCTTTGAGATTAAGGTACACCTGACCCATGCCTTGGTTTTTTCAGCTGCCTCATGAGAAACCTGGACAATGAAAAACAAATACCAAAGAAGAATTGATGCATTTGGATTGCATTGGAATCATGGTGTTGACAAAGTATATTGAATGTACCATAGATTGCCAGAAGAAAGAACAAATCAATCTTAAAAGAAATATATCCAGAATGCTCCTTAGAAGTGAGGATGGCAAACTTTGGCTCACTTGTTTGGCTACATCATCAAGAAAGACTAATTGCTAGAAAAGGACATTATGGTTGGGAAAGTGGAGGGTCAGCAAAGGTGAAAGAGGCCCTCAGTGAGAGGGATTGACACAGTGGATGAGACAATGGACTCAAACATACCAACAATCATGAAGATGGTTCAGGACTGTGAACTGTTTCATTCTGTTATACATTTGGTCACAATGAGGTAGAGTGACTTAAAGGTAACTAACAACATCATAAAGGAATATAAGCTGAATATAATATTTTAGGTTAAAAGAAAACAAGATAGATATAAATAGGCATATTTTATAAATATATCAAATAGTCATAAAATCAATAGTCAATAAAAGCAGAAACAGTAAAGTGTACGAGTGTCCCAGAAGCCCTCTGCCTGCTCTAGAGATCGTGGACTACAATCTGGTATCACTCTGTGGGCTTTTCTGTCTTCCTACTTGGCTGTGTGTTCCTTGTGTCTTTCTGCTTTATACCTATCTGACCCAGAATGTTGTTGCTGATGTTGTTGTTATTTATTAGGTGCGGTTGAGTCAATTTCAACTCATAGTGACCCCATGTGATAGAGTAGAACTTCTTCATAGGGTTTTCTAGGCTGTAGTCTTTGCTGGAGCAGATAGCCAGGTCTTTCTTCTGCAGGGCTGCTGGGTGGGTTTGAAGGGCCAAATCTAAAACCAAACCCGTTGCCATCGAGTCAATTCTGACTCATAGTGACCCTATAGACAGAGTAGAACTGCCCCATGGGGTTTCCAAAGACCACCTGGTGGATTTGAACTGTCACACTTTGGGTTAGCAGCTATAGCTCTTAACCACTGTGCCACCAGGGTTTCCTAGGGCACTCAATAGATGTTCATTGAATAAAAGAATAAATGAATGCTCTATTTTGTAGTGGAAGTATTCGAACAGGAATCTAAAGTCCTGAGTTCCAATCCCAGCTTCGACCACTCACAGCATTTGGATTAAGTCCTAATGAGAAATCACCTACTTTTTGGACATAAAAGGCCAGATTCATTATCTCTTCCCCATATTGGGCTCATGTTGGGAAAATTTTAGACTGCCGAATCACTTTTATTAGGTCATTTTTTTTTTCCCTTGAGACAACTGGTGTTAATACACTAAGTTCATATGATTATATAGCCAAGAGCTGAAAAATTACTTTGTTATTATCTGCACAACTTATCACTGCTAAATATTCCCCTTTTAAAAAACTGAAAATAGATCATGATTACTTTCAGAGTCTGGCTTCCAAACTGAAACCAAGTCTTGATCCTATCTATGAGGTTGTCTCATCCTAACACCCTTAAAATCTGTATTATTTCAGATTGGGACCCAGAAAGAATAGGCTGATATTTGATAGCAGTTTACATCTAAATATATGCAATTGTGGGTAATAATTTGCTTCTAGTGGAATCAGGGAAATAAAATTATCTATGGAAATAGAAGCAAGAGGAATGTATATTTCTTTACTTTTAAATCTCAACAACAAGCATTTCCACACACAACACAGAATTGCTACAGAGACATTGGTGAATCACATGGTCCTTTGGAAGGAGCAGGAAAAATGCAAGGTCCTCCCTCCCCAGTCAAAGAAAATCAGGAAACCACAGCACAGCATTTCTGACTGGCAAATGCCAGTCTGGAATTGATAAGGTGACTGAGACCTACTTCAAAAGCAAGAAGAATTGACGCCTTTCAATTGTGGTGTTAGCGAAGAATATTGAATATACCATGGACTGCCAAAAGAACGAACAAATCTGTCTTAGAAGTACAACAAGAATGCTCCTTAGAAGCAAGGATGGCAAGGCTGCGTCTTACATACTTTGGACACGTTGTCAGGAAGGATCAGTCCCTGGAGAAGGACATCATGCTTGGCAGAGTAGAGGGTCAGTGGAAAAGAGGAAGAACCTCAGTGAGGTGGATTGACACAGTCATTGCAACAATGACCTCAAGTGTAACAATAATTGTAAGGATGACGTAGGACTGGGCAGTGTTTCCTTCTGTTGTGCATAGGGTCGCTGTGAGTTGGAACCAACTTGACAGCACCTAACAACAACAACAAAAGGATGGCTATGAAGCCCTGATGGCACAGTGGTTAAGAGCTTGCCTGATAACCAAAGGATTGGCAGTTCAAATCCACCAGCCACTCCCTGGAAACTGTATGAGGTGGTTCTACTCTGTCCTATAGGGTCACTATGAGTCAGAATCGACTCGATGCCAATGGGTTTGTTTTTTTGGGTTTTTTTTTTGTTTGTTTGTTTAGGATGGCTATTATCAGAAAAACAGAAAACAACAAGTGTTGGAGAGAATGTGGAGGTCCCTTGCTGATGGGAATGTAAAATGATGCACCTGCTGTGGAAAACATTTTGGTGGTTCTTCAAAAACTTAAATGTGGAATTACCATATGACCCAGCAATTCCACTCCTGGGTATATACCCAGAAGACATGAAAGCAGGGACTGAAACAGGCACTTGTACACCAGTGTTCATGACAGCACTATTTACAACAGCCAAAAGGTGTAAACAACCCAAATGCCCATCACCTGTTGAATGGATAAACCAAATTTGGTACATAGATACAATGGGATATTTTTCGGGCATAAAGAGAAATGAAGTTCTGATATTTCTTACAATATGAATGAACTTTGGAAACTAATGCTGAGTGAAATAAGTCAGACTCAAAAGGACAAATACTGTATGGTTCCACTCATAGGAAATAACTAGAACAAGAAATGCATAGAGACAAGTTTATCAGTGGTTACCAGGGGCTGGAGAAAGGGAGAAATAGGGAGTTACTGCTTAAGGAGGACTGTTGTTGATGTTAGGTGCTATCCAGTCAGCTCCAACTCATAGTGACCCTATGCACAACAGAATGAAACAGTTCCCAGTCCTGTACCATCCTCACAATTGTTGCTATGCTTGAACCCATTGTTGCAGCCACTGTGTCAATCCATCTCATTAAGGGTCTTCCTCTTTTTCCCTGACCCTCTACTTTATCAAGCATGGTGTCCTTCTCCAGGGGTTGATCCCTCCTGATAACCTCTCTAAAGCATGTGAGACATAGTCTTGTCATCTTTTCTTGTAAGAAGCATTCTGGTTGTACTTCTTCCAAGACAGATTGATTCGTTCTTTTGGCAGTCCGTGGTATATTCAATATTCTTCTCCAACACCAAAATTCAAAGGCATCAATTCTTCTGTCTTCATTATTCACTGTTCAGCTTTCTTATGCATATGAGGCAACTGAAAACACCATGGTTTGAGTCAGGCGCACCTTAGTCCTCAAGGTGACATCCTTACTCTTCAACACTTTAAAGAGGTCCTTTGTAGCAGATTTACCCAATGCAACGCATCTTTTGATTTCTTGACTGCTGCTTCCGTGGGCATTCATTGTGGACCCATGTAAAATGAAACCCTTGACAACCTCAATCTTTTCTCCATGTACAGATTCCTCATGAGCACAATTAAGTGTTCCAGAATCCCAGTCTCTGCAATGTTATCCATAATTTGGTATGATACACACAGTTAAATGCCTTTCCATAGTCAATAAAACACAGGTAAATATCCTTCTGGTATTCCCTGCTTTCAGCCAGGATCCATCTGACATTAGCAATGATATCTCTGGTTCCACATTCTCTTCTAAATCCAGCTTGAATTTCTGGTAGTTCTCTTGGATATACTGCTGCTGCTGCTTTTGAGTGACCTTTAACAAAATTTGCTTGCATCTGCTATTAATCGTTAATATCAATAAGGGGGACTGGGTTTCTCTTAAGGTGATCTTTTTTTGTGGGGAGAGGTGTGAATGGATAGTGGCGATGGTTTCACAGCATGATGAATATGGTTGATGTCACTGAATTGTACACTTAACAGTGGTTGAAACAGCAATTTTTTTGTGATATATGTTTTACCACAATAAAAAGATGTACGGGACGGGACGGGACGGGACGGGAAAAAAAAATTTGTGAGACCTAATGCAAAACCTCCCAAACCAAATGATGCCCAGGATGAGAAAGCTCTGCTGGTTGTTAGCCACATTCTCAGGGTGAGCAGGAAAGGGGAAGAGGCTGTCAGAGGAGAGGAGAGAAACGGAGCTGTAAGCACTGCCTTCCTGGGACAGGGAGAAGACGAAGTACTGAAAATGCCAATCTGGAATCTAGAGAGAAAGGCCTAGGACCACGGACGTAGAGGCAGCATCCTAGTCCCAGTGCATCTGCTGCAGGACTGTGGGCCTCAGGGAACTCACTCATCCCCTCTTCCCCTCAGTAGCCTCATTCATCCAATGCAGATTGTCATATTGCCTCATTCAACTTGCCAGGCATAAAACGAGGTATGTTATTGTTGTTGTTAAGCACGTCAAGTGGATTTCAACTCATAGTGACCCCATGTGACAGAGTAGGACTGTCCCAAAGGGTTTACTTGTCTGTAATTTTTGTGGGAGCAGATCGCCAGATCTTTCTCCTGCAGAGCCACTGGGTGGTTTTGAAAAGCCAACCTTTTGTTTAGCTGCTGAGTGCTTAACCATTGCACCACCAGGGCTCCAAAATGAGGTATACATACTTTGAAAAGCTGAAAAGTGTATTAAACTGCAGAGTCATTTTGACTGTTTTTAAGAATATGATAAATAACTGTACATCTGGAGTGAAAGACCACTACCATATAAAGACTGAGGTATGGGCTTATGGCTGCCTTTCCAGCCCCAGGTTACTCTGATTATAGGGCCAAGGAGAGCAGGTTCTCAAACCCAACACCTTTGTCGTTGTTATGCTTTGGGAGGCAGGCCAGAAGATATGCTCTTTCCTGAAAATGATTAAAAAAAAAAAAAAGGCTCCAAATCTTTCTTCCCCTTAAAATACTGGGAAAGAATAAAAGAACTGAGAAAAGGAAAAAGGAAGTCACAAGAGAAAAAAAAAAAAAAGATGCAGGTAAAATGGAAAACTCAAAAAATTAGGAAATAAGTAGAGAGAGAAAAAGAGGATTTGTGGGCAGGAGGGAAGAAGAAGAAAAGAGAAACTGAGAAAGATAAAGAAAGACCACCTTGAAAAGAAACGGTAGAATGTGTAAAATAATCTGACTTCACTGAACACAAGAAAAAAACAATGCCAAAGAAAAGGTAAAAGGCAAAAAAAAAAAAAAAAAAAAAGGTACTAACATGAAAGAGCCATCAGGAAAGGGAAAATGTCATGTAGAGATCAAATAGATTTAAAAAACTTTGAAGGAGAAAATCCTCCAAGTATTTTTAGTTAGCCAAAGAAGAATATATATTTAGGAGAAAAAGAGGAGATATAAAAAGGAATGGCATGGTCATATAAGAACTTAAATGAGATTAAAGAAAAGAACAAGGAAGAAATGAGACAAATGATTTTGGCAAAGGAACACTCTTATCTAAGAAATTTCAGAAGCTAACTTAGGTTAGGAAACCCTGGTGGCATAGTGGTTGAGAGCTATGGCTGCAGTTCAGATCCACCAGGCACTCTTTGGAAACTGTATGGGGCAGTTCTACTCCGTCGTGTAGGGTCGCTAAGAGAATCAACTTGATGGCAAAGGGGTTGGTTTTGGTTTTTTAACTTAGGTTAAAAGTCTTCTTGTAAATATCATTGTCAATAAAAGGCATTCATTGAACTCTGAGCATAGCAAACAGGTAAGGAGAACAAAGGCCTCTTTAAAGGGGCACCAAGAAGAACCAGAAAATAAAACTGGTTAACCAGGAGTATAAGTCCAGGACACACAAGTGAGTCTTATGTCTTGCCACCCAACTCAGAGAAGGCATTCGGAAAATATTTGTGGAAAGAAAGAAAGAATGAATGAATGAAGGAATGGATGGATGGATGGATGAATGGATGAATGAACGAATGAACGAACGAATAAACCTATGGACTTACACCGACAGGTCCTAATAACATAGAAACATTCTCTGCCCCCCAACATCTGACCCCTCCCCATTGTGGCACCTCTACTTCCTCTTCTTCTGCCAACAGAAATGATGAAATCCCTGTAGTCCTTGGTCTGTTCATCAGGGAGTCGTCTCAGCCTCATTGCCCATTGGCAAGGGAATAGGAGTAAGATGAAAGTTTTCAACTTTTCAACACATTTATAAAACACTTCATTGGTAAGCTAAGTGAGGCAACACGATAATCTTCAATTAAAATCAACATTAAGAATTCTAGTGGTCATTTTAGTGACCCCAGAAAAAGAGAACAACAGAGATCATGAGGTAAGGATGGATAAATAGTGAGGTCCCCTGACACTTGCTTAAGAGAGATTTCAGGAGCCCTGGTGGTGCAGTGGATAAGAGCTCAGCTGCTAATCAAAAGGTAAAAAAAAAAAAGTAGGTGGCTTGAAATCCACCAGCTGCTCCTTGGAAACCCTATGGGGCAGTTCTACTCTGTCTTATAGGGTCCCTTTGAGTTGGAATCAACATGATGGCAACTTTTTTTTTTTTTTACGTTTTTGGTGGATGGAGACAACTAAACTTCATTCAGGATGTCTATGAGGAGGTGAGATGTTTGCTAGATTTTCAAATTAGAAAGAATAAGGCTTCAGGAGTGTTATGAATTGAATTGTGTATGTTGAAGTCCTATACTGGTGAATGTGACCTTGCCTGAACATAAGGTCTTTTCTTTGAAGATGTGCTCAATTCACTTAAGGCGCTCATACTGAAGTAGGGAGGGTATTAATTCCTTCTGGATGCAATCTTGTAAAAGGAAAGAACAGACACGGAGGCAGGGTCACACGAGAGGAGAGGCTATGTGAAGATGCACCTAAAAGCCAAGGAATGCCAAGAAACGCCCAGTGCTACAAGAAGAGGGAAGACGCAGGAAGAACCTTCCCCTAGAGCAGACAGAGAGACCATGACCTGCCTACGTCCTGAATTCAGATTTCTAGCCTCCAGAACTGAGAGATGATAAATTTCTGTTCTTTAAAGCTGTCCAATTTGTGGTATTTTGTTATGCCAGGCCTCGGAAGCCAAGACAAGGAGGTTAGACTAGAGAAAGGAAAACTTGTGTGGAGGTGGTTGTTGTTGTTGTTGTTGTTGTTGTTAGGTGCCATCGAGTTGGTTCTGACTCATAGCGACCCTGTGCACAACAGAAGGAAACACTGCCCAGTCCTGCGACATCCTTACAATCATTGTTATGCTTGAGCTCATTATTGCAGCCACTGTGTCAATCCACTTCATTGAGGGTCTTCCTCTTTTCCACTGACCCTGTACTCTGCCAAGCATGATGTCCTTCTCCAGGGACTGATCCTTCCTGACAACATGTCCAAAGTATGTAAGACGCAGTCTCGCCATCCTTGCCTCTAAGGAGCATTCTGGCCACACTTCTTCCAAGACAGATTTGGTCATTCTTTTGGCAGTCCATGGTATATTCAGTGTTGTTCGCCAACACCACAATTCAAAGGTGTCAACACCCCAAATTACACTGTACTTATTGCAATCAGAAATCAGCACTGAGAATTCTAGTGGTCATTGAAATGGCTCTGGAGGAGAACCCAAAAACCCCCTGAACTTACGTTGATTGTTTTTATAATAAAACTTACTTCATCTACCAAGGCCAATCACTAAATTTAAGATGTTTTTCCTTTAAGGAGTATCCCTTTTTAAGATAAATACTGTGAAAAGGTTAAGGAGACACTAGGCAATAATTTAAAATGATTAAATGTATATCAGTCTCAGGCTTGAAGTATACAACTGCAAAGGAGAGTTTCAGAATAGGGTTTGCATTTTACAGTTTACTGCAGAAAGTGATCCTAAGACCTGGGGAATTCTTTTATCAGTTCCCTTGGAGCCTGAGAAGCAAGACTAAGAAGTATGGCTAGGCTCCAGAAGAGCAAATCAGAGCAAGATAAATATGTTTTCATGTCAGCCCAGAGATTTCCAAGTTGCATATTAAGTAGGATGCATTTAAATAAATGTATTTAACGTTATGGCATAGTAAGCCATGCTTCATTTTAAATTGTCAAGAAACCTATTAGATAAATAGAGTAGACTTCTCCTTTGAAAAATGTAATATTTAACTGGGAAACATTTTAAACAGTATTTTTTTTTTTTTATAATAACTTTTATTAAGCTTCAAGTGAACGTTTACAAATCCAATCAGTCTGTCACATATAAGTTTACATACATCTCACTCCCTACTCCCACTTACTCTCCCCGTCTTGAGTCAGCCCTTTCAGTCTCTCCTTTCTTGACAATTTTGCCGGCTTCCCTCTCTCTCTATCCTCCCATCCCCCCTCCAGGCAAGAGTTGCCAACACAATCTCAAGTGTCCACCTGATATAATTAGCTCACTCTTCATCAGCATCTCTCTCCCACCCGCTGACCAGTCCCTTTCATTTCTGATGAGTTGTCTTCGGGGATGGTTCCTGTCCTGTGTCAACTGAAGGTCTGGGGAGCATGGCCGCCGGGATTCCTCCAGTCTCAGTCAGACCATTAAGTTTGGTCTTGTTATGAGAATTTGGGGTCTGCATCCCACTGATCTCCTGCTCCCTCAGGGGTCCTCTGCTGAGCTCCCTGTCAGGGCAGTCATCGATTGTGGCCGGGCACCAACTAGTTCTTCTGGTCTCAGGATGATGTAGGTCTCTGGTTCATGTGGCCCTTTCTGTCTCTTGGGCTCTTAGTTGTCATGTGGGCTTGGTGTTCTTCATTTTCCTTTGCTCCGGGTGGGTTGAGACCAATTGCTGCATCTTAGATGGCTGCTTGTTAGCATTTAAGACCCCAGACGCCACATTTCAAAGTGGGATGCAGAATGATTTCATAATAGAATTATTTTGCCAATTGACTTAGAAGTCCCCGCAAACCATGTTCCCCAGACCCCCGCGCTTGCTCCGCTGACCTTTGAAGCATTCATTTTATCCCGGAAACTTCTTTGCTTTTGGTCCAGTCCAATTGAGCTGACCTTCCATGTATTGAGTGTTGTCTTTCCCTTCACCTAAAGCAGTTCTTATCTACTGATTAATCAATAAAAAACCCTCTCCCACCCTCCCTCCCTCCCCCCCCTCGTAACCACAAAAGTATGTGTTCTTCTCAGGTTTACTATTTCTCAAGATCTTATAATAGTGGTCTTATACAATATTTGTCCTTTTGCCTCTGACTAATTTCGCTCAGCATAATGCCTTCCAGGTTCCTCCATGTTATGAAATGTTTCAGAGATTCATCACTGTTCTTTATCGATGCGTAGTATTCCATTGTGTGAATATACCACAATTTATTTACCCATTCATCCGTTGATGGACACCTTGGTTGCTTCCAACTTTTTGCTATTGTAAACAGAGCTGCAATAAACATGGGTGTGCATATATCTGTTTGTATGAAGGCTCTTGTATCTCTAGGGTATATTCCTAGGAGTGGGATTTCTGGGTTGTATGGTAGTTCTATTTCTAACTGTTTAAGATAACGCCAGATAGATTTCCAAAGTGGTTGTACCATTTTACATTCCCACCAGCAGTGTATGAGAGTTCCAATCTCTCCGCAGCCTCTCCAACATTTATTATTTTGTGTTTTTTGGATTAATGCCAGCCTTGCTGGTGTGAGATGGAATCTCATCGTAGTTTTAATTTGCATTTCTCTAATGGCTAATGATCGAGAGCATTTTCTCATGTATCTGTTGGCTGCCTGAATATCTTCTTTAGAGAAATGTGTGTTCATATCCTTTGCCCACTTCTTGATTGGGTTGTTTGTCTTTTTGTGGTTGAGTTTTGACAGAATCATGTAGATTTTAGAGATCAGGCGCTGGTCGGAGATGTCATAGCTGAAAATTCTTTCCCAATCTGTAGGTGGTCTTTTTACTCTTTTGGTGAAGTCTTTAGATGAGCATAGGTGTTTGATTTTTAGGAGCTCCCAGTTATCGGGTTTCTCTTCATCATTTTTGGTAATGTTTTGTATTCTGTTTATACCTTGTATTAGGGCTCCTAGGGTTGTCCCAATTTTTTCTTCCATGATCTTTATCGTTTTAGTCTTTATGTTTAGGTCTTTGATCCACTTGGAGTTAGTTTTTGTGCATGGTGTGAGATATGGGTCCTGTTTCATTTTTTTGCAAAGGGATATCCAGTTATGCCAGCACCATTTGTTAAAAAGGCTATCTTTTCCCCAGTTAATTGACACTGGTCCTTTGTCAAATATCAGCTGCTCATACGTGGATGGATCTATGTCTGGGTTCTCAATTCTGTTCCATTGGTCTATGTGTCTGTTGTTGTACCAATACCAGGCTGTTTTGACTACTGTGGCTGTATAATAGTTTCTGAAGTCAGGTAAGGTGAGGCCTCCCACTTTCTTCTTCTTTTTCAGTAGTGCTTTGCTTATCCGGGGCTTCTTTCCGTTCCATATGAAATTGGTGATTTGTTTCTCTATCCCCTTAAAATATGACATTGGAATTTGGATCGGAAGTGCGTTAAATGTATAGATGGCTTTTGGTAGAATAGACATTTTTACTATGTTAAGTCTTCCTATCCATGAGCAAGGTATGTTTTTCCACTTAAGTATGTCCTTTTGAATTTCTTGTAGTAGAGCTTTGTAGTTTTCTTTGTATAGGTCTTTTACATCCTTGGTAAGATTTATTCCTAAGTATCTTATCTTCTTGGGGGCTATTGTGAATGGTATTGATTTGGTTATTTCCTCTTCGGTGTTCTTTTTGTTGATGTAGAGGAATCCAAGTGATTTTTGTATGTTTATTTTATAACCTGAGACTCTGCCAAACTCTTCTATTAGTTTCAGTAGTTTTCTGGAGGATTCCTTAGGGTTTTCTGTGTATATAATCATGTCATCTGCAAATAGTGATAACTTTACTTCTTCCTTGCCAATCCGGATACCTTTTATTTCTTTGTCTAGCCTAATTGCCCTGGCTAAGACTTCCAACACGATGTTGAATAAGAGCGGTGATAAAGGGCATCCTTGTCTGGTTCCCGTTCTCAAGGGAAATGCTTTCAGGTTCTCTCCATTTAGAGTGACATTGGCTGTTGGCTTTGCATAGATGCCCTTTATTATGTTGAGGAATTTTCCTTCAATTCCTATTTTGGTAAGAGTTTTTATCATGAATGGGTGTTGGACTTTGTCAAATGCCTTTTCTGCATCAATTGATAAGATCATGTGGTTTTTGTCTTTTGTTTTATTTATGTGATGGATTACATTAATGGTTTTTCTGATATTAAACCAGCCTTGCATACCTGGTATAAATCCCACTTGATCAGGGTGAATTATTTTTTTGATGTGTTGTTGGATTCTATTGGCTAGAATTTTGTTGAGGATTTTTGCATCAATGTTCATGAGGGATATAGGTCTATAATTTTCTTTTTTTGTAATGTCTTTACCTGGTTTTGGTATCAGGGAGATGGTGGCTTCATAGAATGAGTTGGGTAGTATTCCGTCATTTTCTATGCTTTGGAATACCTTTAGTAGTAGTGGTGTTAACTCTTCTCTGAAAATTTGGTAGAACTCTGCAGTGAAGCCGTCCGGGCCAGGACTTTTTTTTGTTGGGAGTTTTTTGATTACCATTTCAATCTCTTTTTTTGTTATGGGTCTATTTAGTTGTTCTACTTCTGAATGTGTTAGTTTAGGTAGGTAGTGTTTTTCCAGGAATTCATCCATTTCTTCTAGGTTTTCAAATTTGTTAGAGTACAATTTTTCATAATAATCTGAAATGATTCTTTTAATTTCATTTGGTTCTGTTGTGATGTGGTCCTTCTCATTTCTTATTCGGGTTATTTGTTTCCTTTCCTGTATTTCTTTAGTCAGTCTAGCCAATGGTTTATCAATTTTGTTAATTTTTTCAAAGAACCAGCTTTTGGCTTTGTTAATTCTTTCAATTGTTTTTCTGTTCTCTAATTCATTTAGTTCAGCTCTAATTTTTATTATTTGTTTTCTTCTGGTGCCTGATGGATTCTTTTGTTGCTCACTTTCTATTTGTTCAAGTTGTAGGGATAGTTCTCTGCTTTTGGCTCTTTCTTCTTTTTGTATGTGTGCATTTATCGATATAAATTGGCCTCTGAGCACTGCTTTTGCTGTGTCCCAGAGGTTTTGATAGGAAGTATTTTCATTCTCGTTGCTTTCTATGAATTTCCTTATTCCCTCCTTGATGTCTTCTATAACCCAGTCTTTTTTCAGGAGGGTATTGTTCATTTTCCAAGTATTTGATTTCTTTTCCCTCGTTTTTCTGTTATTGATCTCTAGTTTTATTGCCTTGTGATCTGAGAAGATGCTTTGTAATATTTCGATGTTTTGGACTCTGCAAAGGTTTGTTTTATGACCTAATATGTGGTCTATTCTAGAGAATGTTCCATGTGCGCTGGAAAAAAAAGTATATTTTGCAGCAGTTGGGTGGAGAGTTCTGTATAAGTCAATGAGGTCAAGTTGGTTGATTGTTGTAATTAGATCTTCCGTGTCTCTGTTGAGCTTCTTACTGGATGTCCTGTCCTTCTCCGAAAGTGGTGTGTTGAAGTCTCCTACTATAATTGTGGAGGTATCTATCTCGCTTTTCAATTCTGTTAAAATTTGATTTATGTATCTTGCAGCCCTGTCATTGGGTGCGTAAATATTTAATATGGTTATGTCTTCCTGATCAATTGTCCCTTTTATCATTATATAGTGTCCTTCTTTATCCTTTGTGGTGGATTTAAGTCTAAAGTCTATTTTGTCAGAAATTAATATTGCTACTCCTCTTCTTTTTTGCTTATTGTTTGCTTGATATACTTTTTTCCATCCTTTGAGTTTTAGTTTGTTTGAGTCTCTAAGTCTAAGGTGTGTCTCTTGTAGGCAGCATATAGATGGATCGTGTTTCTTTATCCAGTCTGTGACTCTCTGTCTCTTTATTGGTGCATTTAGTCCATTTACATTCAGGGTAATTATAGATAAATAAGTTTTTAGTGCTGTCATTTTGATGCCTTTTTATGTGTGTTGTTGACAATTTCATTTTTCCACATACTTTTTTGTGCTGAGGCGTTTTTCTTAGTAAATTGTGAGATCCTCATTTTCATAGTGTTTGACTTTATGTTAGTTGAGTCGTTATGTTTTTCTTGGTTTTTGTCTTGAGTTATAGAGTTGTTATACCTTTTTGTGGTTACCTCATTATATACCCCTATTTTTCTAAGTAAAAACCTAACTTGTATTGTTCTATATCGCCTTGTATCACTCTCCATATGGCAGTTCAATGCCTCCTGTATTTAGTCCCTCTTTTTGATTATTGTGATCTTTTACCTATTGACTTCCATGATTCCCTGTTATGTGTATTTTTTTTTTTAATTAATCTTAATTTGTTTGTTTTTGTGATTTCCCTATTTGAGTTGATATCAGGACGTTCCGTTTTGTGACCTTGTGTTGTGCTGATATCTGATATTATTGGTTCTCTGACCAAACAATATCCTTTAGTATTTCTTGTAGCTTTGGTTTGGTTTTTGCAAATTCTCTAAACTTGTGTTTGTCTGTAAATATCTTAATTTCGCCTTCATATTTCAGAGAGAGTTTTGCTGGATATATGATCCTTGGTTGGCAGTTTTTCTCCTTCAGTGTTCTGTATATGTCGTCCCATTCCCTTCTTGCCTGCATGGTTTCTGCTGAGTAGTCAGAACATATTCTTATTGATTCTCCCTTGAAGGAAACCTTTCTTTTCTCCCTGGCTGCTTTTAAAATTTTCTGTTTATCTTTGGTTTTGGTGAGTTTGATGATAATATGTCTTGGTGTTTTTCTTTTTGGATCAATCTTAAATGGGGTTCGATGAGCATCTTGGATAGCTATCCTTTCGTCTTTCATGATGTCAGGGAAGTTTTCTGTCAGAAGTTCTTCAACTATTTTCTCTGTGTTTTCTGTCCCCCCTCCCTGTTCTGGGACTCCAATCACCCGCAGGTTATCCTTCTTGATAGAGTCCCACATAATTCTTAGGGTTTCTTCATTTTTTTTAATTCTTTTATCTGATTTTTTTTCAGCTATGTTGGTGTTGATTCCCTGGTCCTCCAGATGTCCCAGTCTGCATTCTAATTGCTCGAGTCTGCTCCTCTGACTTCCTATTATGTTGTCTAATTCTGTTATTTTATTGTTAATCTTTTGGATTTCTACATGTTGTCTCTCTATGGATTCTTGCAACTTATTAATTTTTCCAGTATGTTCTTGAATAATCTTTTTGAGTTCTTCAACAGTTTTATCAGTGTGTTCCTTGGCTTTTTCTGCAGATATCCTAATTTCATTTGTGATATCATTAAGCATTCTGTAAATTAGTTTTTTATATTCTGTATCTGATAATTCCAAAATTGTATCTTCATTTGGGAAAGATTTTGATTCTTTTGTTTGGGGGGTTGGAGAAGCTGTCCCGGTCTGCTTCTTTAAGTGGTTTGATATGGATTGTTGTCTCTGAGCCATCACTGGGAAACTAGTTTTTCCAGAAAATCCGCTAAAAAAAAACTGCAGTCAGATCCCTATCAGAGTTCTCCCTTTGGCTCAGGCTATTCAGATGTTAATGAAGCCGCCTGCGTGCAGTCCAAATCCCTGCGGGACGGTTCCCCGGCTCGGATGCTGCTCTTTCTGCTCCAAGATCAGTCACTGCCTCCCGGGGACTTCTCCTACCGGCTGCGTCCCACGCCGCCCGTGGAACCGGCTGGTCCCCCTCCCGGGGTTAGTTCAGGGGGGTGGAGCAGGTCTCTGTGCTTGTGCCGTACCTGACTGGTACGCTGGCTCCAGGCTCTGGAAACAATCGCTGCTTCCCCGTATTAGTTCGTTCTCCGTCTCTAAATCTGTGTTTGTTGTTCAGGATTCGTAGATTGTTATGTATGTGATCGATTCACTTGTTTTTCCGTGTCTTTGTTGTAAGAGGGATCCGAGGTAACGTCTGCCTAGTCCGCCATCTTGGCTCCGCCCCTCTTAAACAGTATTTTGAAGAGTTGTTCATATTAAATAAATTACTTAAAAAAAATTTTTTTATGTATATTTCCATAATTCCTGGGTGGTACAAACAGTTAAGCACTCAACTACTAACCAAAAGCTTGGTGATTCAAACCCACCTAGAGGCACCTCGGAAGAATGGTCTGGCAATCTGCTTCCAAAAAGTCACAGCCTTGAAACCCCTGTGGAGTGCAGTTGTACTCTGTATGCATGGTGTTGCCATGAGCTGGAATCTACTCAACAACTGATTTGAATAATTTTTGTCTGTTTATTTTTTGTTTTTAATGTATATTATCAAGTTTTTTCTCTCTATTTGGGAATAACCAGGTTTTTTTCATGTCTGCTGTTTTTCAGATCTGAAGTAATCCAGGTATTGAGGGAATTAGTGGATTATTATTGCTACCCTTAATTTTAAAAAAATCAAAATATTTATATCTGCTTCTAAAGTGAAAACTATTATTTAGTTTGCCCAATATGACACATCTTTTTCTTAGTTTATGCTACTAAAATGGATATTATTATTCTCTTCAATCAAGCAGGGTTTAAACTCAGACTCATATAAATCAGGGTCACAGGATCAGAAGTTAAGACAGTTTATACAAAAACAGAATAAGAGGATTTTCTTGGAATTAGAGGAAACCTTAGCAATCATCATAGGCATTTAATAAATACATGTCAATGTGGAAATTTTACCAACAATGAAAACACTGAATGTTGGAAAACAGTCAGTGATGTATAAATCCACCCTAATCCCTATTTTTAGCAGTTTCTATTTAAATGGGTAAACAGTCTGTTTGCAGAACAGCACAAAGGTGAACTGGACAGGAGCATAACCATGCATCAGATAAATTTCTGCTGTTGAGTTTGTTGCCAGAAATCACATTTACTGGTCTTGGTTTCCTTGAAGAGCCTCTTTAAGCTTCATGAGACCTGGGAGAAAGATGATCAGGTGGTGACCCTAAAAAGCAGAGACTGCAAATGGAGGCTGTTAGGCTGAGACGGACCAGAAACCGATCCACCTGCATACCTGACATGTGCAGCCTTCTCTGGAGCCAACTGGACCTTGGCTTTTTCACTTTTTTTTTTTCTCTCTTTTCAAAACCAACTTTGTTCGTGTAATCGGGATGGACTAGCTTATGCAGCAGTAACAATTTCCAGTTTGGCTTTTTTGTTTTTTGGTTTTTTTTTTTTTTTTTTGGTTGGTTGGTTTTACCAGCATTCCCAGGAAAGGTATGCATATTAATGTGTTGTTTTTGTTTTCCTCAGTATTGTGCAGTAAGAGTAATAGAAGAATTAAAAACAAAAATTTAAGCAACAACTCCCCATTCCCCCCTTCCCAGCCCTTGGGAGCCTCTAATCTACTTTAATCTCTACCCATTTGCTTATTCTAGATATTTTACGTAAACAGGATCATACAATAGCTGTCCCTTTGTGTCATTTTTTTTGGTCTGGCTTATTTCACTCAGCATAATGTTTTCAAGGTTCATTCATTCAGTAACATGTATCAGAACTTCATTTCCAAGTCTTTTTTTTTTTTTAATTGTGCTTTAGGTGAAAGTTTACAGCTCAAGTTTATTTCTCATACAAAAATTTATACACATACTGTTTTGTGACATTAGTTGCAATCCCCACAATGTGACAGCACACTCCCCCTTTCTACCCTGGATTCCCTGTGCCCATTCACCCAGGTCCTGTCTCTTCCTGCCTTCTCATCCTGCCGCCAAAAAGGAGCTGTCCATTTGGTCTCATGTATCTGTTTGAACTAAGAAGCACACTCCTCAGGCATATTATTTGTTGTTTTATAGTCCTGCTAATCACTGTCTGAAGAGTGGGCTTCTGGAATGGTTTCAGCTGTGGGTTAACAGCATCCAGGGGCCACAGTTTCAGGGATTCTCCAGTCTCTGTCAGACCACTAAGTCTGGTCTTTTTAAGTGAATTTGAGTTCTTTTCCACATTTGTCTCCTGCGCCGTCTGTGACTCTCTGTTGTGGTCCCTCTCAGGGCGGTCCTTGGTGGTAGCCAGATACCGTCTAGTTTGTCTGGGCATAGGCTGGTGGAGTATGGTTGGTTTATGTGGTCCTTTAGTTGCTTGGGCTAATATTTCCTTGTGTCTTTGGATTTCTTCATTCTCCTTTGCTCCAAGTGGGATGGGACCAATCGATGTGTCTCAGAGCTCATCGGCCCTGGCAGCGTAGTGGTTAAGTGCTACAGCTGCTAACCAAAAAGGCCAGCAGTTTGAATCCACCAGGCAGTCCTTGGAAACCCTGTGCGGCAGTTGTACTCTGCCCTGTTGGGTCGCTATGAGTCAAAATTGACTCAATGGCAATGTATATATAATGGTATACTTTTTAAGAGCTCTTTACAGCACTTTTTCAGAGCTCCTTAATGCCGCATAAAAATATTTGCCAAAGAAACCCTGGTATAACAGAAGGTAATAAGTGAAGAACTAACTCTCCAAAGAGGTGGTGGTTATCTTGGATCACACATGAGCAGGGGAAGAATGCCAGAATCTCAGGGCTCCTTCTCTGCCGAACTTTCCTTGTTCATTCAGTCAATGCAACATGTTTTTATGGAGCGTCCAGTGAACTTCTTTAGGCAATAGTTACACCTGTGTAAGCATCCCACCATTTTTTTGTAATGTGAAACAGAAATAGATTGGAACATTCATCCATGCTGGGAAGCCAGACTGAACTAAGTTCTTTTTTTTTTTGGTGGGAGAAGGATCTGGGTGGTCATGCCTGCTACCTGTTTGGTGTGACTGGAACATACTGATAGATGTGAAAGTATGACTCGAAACTCAACTGAGACGACTTTTCCAAAATATAATCAAAGACTGCTTTCAAGCCCTGCATATACATAGGCACCTGCTATATGCTCATAGCCCGCGCTTGCAAAAACCTTTAATCAATTATTCCCATGTGTAGAATTATCCAACCACAAAACTATTACTTATTTTACTAGGTAAAACGGTTGTTTTTCATTGCTGTTAGATTAGCTACATCCAGTCTCCCCACTTCCCTGCCTCCACTAGCAACCAAAGTTTATGCCAAAAAATATAGTTTAATCTCCTATAAACAATCTGAGAATTTTGTTCTTGGTTTATTTTTAAACGTCCAAAAAGGTAGATTTTCTGTCACACACCACCTCTTCATTTGTATTTGTTCAGGGTTCTTCAGAGTGCTAGGTGCTAGGAAACTAGTAAGCAAAAGAAAGAGAGCAGTATTATTAAATAATCATAGAAAGTATATAATTATAAATTGAGGAGTCCCTGGGTAGCACAAACAGTTAAATGCTCAACTGCTAGCAGAAAGGTTGGTGGTTTGAACACACCCAGAGGCACTTCAGAAGAAAGCCCTAGTGCTCTGCTTCAGAAAACCGTATGGAGAAGTTCAACTTTGCACACGTGGAGTCTCCATGAGTCAAAACTGACCCAACAGCAACTAATAACAACAGCAAATATAAATCCTCTACTTAAGAAGGAAAAGTAGAGGGTGCTACATGAAAGGATAAAGCAGGGGCCTTGGTATAGTTGTGGGACGGCAGTGATGATGGGTCAAGAAAGAAGCAATGTTTGAGCTGAAATTTGAATAAATAGACATTAATCACAGAAACTTGGAGGGTAGGATCAACGAGAGAAAGCCTAGTTTGGTGAGTAGTGTCTGGGGTCTTACAAGTTTGCAAGTGGCCATCTAAGATATAACTGTTGGTCTCTGCTCATCCAGAACAAAGGAGAAAGAAGGAAACCAGAGACTCAAGGAAGAAACTAGCTGTCTTACTCACCTAGTGCTGCTATAACAGAAATACTACACGTGGATGGCTTTAACAAAGAGAAGTTTATTCTCTCACAGTCTAGTAGGCTAGAAGTCCAAATACAGGGCTTCAGCTCTAGAGGAAGGCTTTCTCTGTCAGCTCTGGAGGAAGGTTCTTGTCATCAATCTTCCTCCGCAATAGGAGCTTCTCTGCACAGGAACCCCAGTCCAAAGGACACATTCTGCTCCTGGAGCAGCTTTCTTAGTGGTAGGAGGTCCCCACCTCTCTGCTCGTTTCTCTCTTTTATATCTCAAAAGACATTGGTTCAAGACACAATCCAATCTTGTAGATTGAGTCCTGCCTCATTAACATAACCGCCACCTATTCCACCTCATTAACATCATAATGTCATTAACACCAGGGTTTCCATCAACATCGTAGAGGTAGGATTTACAACACATAAGAAAATCACATCAGGTGACAATCACCAGAAGACAATCATGAGAAGACAAAATAAAGTATTATAATGACATGTGCAAACAGCTGGAGATGGAAAACCAAAAGGGAAGAACACTCTCAGTGTTTCTCAAGCTGAAAGAACTGAGGAAAAAATTCAAGCCTCGAGTTGCAATAGTGAAGGATTCTATGGGGAAAATATTAAACGATGCAGGAAGCATAAAAAGATGGAAGGAATACACAGAGTCATTATACCAAAAAGAATTAGTCGATGTTCAACCATTTCAAGAGGTAGTATGTGATCAGGAACCGATGGTACTGAAGGAAGAAGCCCAAGCTGCTCTGAAGGCATTGGGAAAAAAACAAGGCTCCAGGAATTGATGGAATATCAATTGAGATGTTTCAACAAACAGATGCGGCGCTGGAGGTGCTCACTCGTCTATGCCAAGAAATATGGAAGACAGCTTCCTGGCCAACCGACTGGAAGAGATCCATATTTATGCCTATTCCCAGGAAAGGTGATCCAACCGAATGTGGAAATTATAGAACAATATCATCAATATCACACACAAGCAAAATTTTGCTGAAGATCATTCAAAAACAGCTGCAGCGGTATATCCACAGGGAACTGCCGGAAATTCAGGCTGGATTCAGAAGAGGACATGGAACCAGGGATATCATTGCTGATGTCAGATGGATCCTGGCTGAAAGCAGAGAATACCAGAAGGATGTTTACCTGTGTTTTATTGACTATGCAAAGCCATTTGACTGTGTGGATCATAACAAATTATGGATAACATTGCGAAGGATGGAAATTCCAGAACACTTAATTGTGCTCATGAGGAACCTTTGTGTAGATCAAGAGGCAGTTGTTCAGACAGAACAAGTGCATACTGATTGGTTTAAAGTCAGGAAAGGTGTGCATCAGTGTTGTATTCTTTTACCATATCTATTCTATCTGTATGCTGAGCAAATAATCTGACAGGCTGGACTATGTGAAGAAGAACAGGGCATCAAGATTGGAGGAAGACTCAATAACAACCTGCATTATGCAGATGACACAACCTTGCTTGCTGAAAGTGAAGAGGACTTGAAGCACTTACTAATGAAAATCAAAGACCACAGCCTTCAGTATGGATTGCACATCAACATAAAGAAAACAAAACTTCTCAGAACTGGACCAACAAGCAACATCATGACAAACAGAGAAAAAACTGAAGTTGTCAAGGATTTCATTTTACTTGGATCCGCAATCAACAGCCTTGGAAGCAGCAGTCAAGAAATCAAACGATGCATTGCATTGGGTAAATCTGCTGCAAAGGACCTCTTCAAAGTGTTGAAGAGCAAAGATGTCACCTTGAAGACTAAGGTGCGCCTAACCTAAGCCATGGTGTTTTCAATCGCATCATATGCATGTGAAAGCTGGACAATGAATAAGACGACCGAAGAAGAATTGACGCCTTTGAATTGTGGTGTTGGTGAAGAATATTGAATATACCATGGACTGCCAAAAGAACAAACAAATCTGTCTTAAAAGAGGTACAACCAGAATGTTGCTCAGAAGTAAGGATGGTGAGACTGCGTCCTATATACTTTGGGCATGTTGTCAGGAGGGATCAGTACCTGGGGAAGGACATCATGCTTGGCGGAGTACAGGGTCAGGAGAAAAGAAGAAGACCCTCAGCGAGGTGGATTGACATACTGGCTGCAACAATGAGCTCAAGCATAACAATGATTGTAAGGATGGTGCAGGACTGGGCAGTGTTTCATTCTGTTGTGCACAGGGTTGCTATGAGTAGGAATCAACTCGACGGCACCTAACAACAACAACAGTGACACAATACTGGGAATCATGGCCTAGTGAAATTGATACACATATTTGCGGGGGACGCAATTCAATCCACAACATTAGTCTACAGGACAAATAGTCTACATGAACCACAGCCTCATTTACCCTGAAAAAAAAAACCCTGAGATCAGAAGAATTAGATAGTGCCTAGCTACCACTACAGACTGTTCAAATGAAGGCCAAAATAGTTGAACCTTGATAGAATGGGAGAAAAATGTGGAACAGAACCTCAAATTCCTAAAAAAAAAAAAAAAAACTTACTGGACTTGTTGACACTAGAGAACTCACCAAGGCTATTGCCCTGAGATACTCTTCAAACCTTAGACCGAAACTAACCCCCGATGTCACCTTGTAGCTAAATAACAGATTGGCTCACAAAATAATGATATTATCTGTAAGTACTGTGCTCCTTTAAAAATCACCTGTATGAGACCAAATGGTCAACAATTACTTTAAAATAAAGGTGAGGATGTAACAGATTAGGGAAACTAAATTCATGGAAACGGAATAACCAGAACAGAAAAAATGAGAATGTTCATATAGACTGTGAAGGATGTAACCAATGTCACTGAACAACTTGTGTAGAAATTGTTAAACTGCTGTGTAAAACTTTATCGAAAACACAATAAAATATTATTAAAATAAATAAATAAGGGAAGAAGACAGTTACAGTCAGGGAAAAAAATAAATAAATAAAACGTGCAAAAGCCCTGGGGCAGGAGGGAGCCTGCTCTTTGAAGGACTGAAGAAGGTTTAGGAGAATGTAGCCCAGAAAGAGTGGGAAAGTGAAATGAGATGAGGCTGGAGAGCGAGCACAGCCAGGATCATGTGAGGCTTTATAGGAGTTTGATCTTTAAATGCAATTGTGAGCCATTCAAAAGTTTCAAGAAATGTGATACCTGCATTGTGGTTACCATTTTTAAAAGCTCAGCCTGGGTACAGTGTAGGAGACATCAGAATGGGGAGACTGTCTGGTTGACGTCAAGTAGTTGACGGTACTGTGTGCTATAGCCTTCCCGGTGACTTAGAGATGAAAGGACGCCCTCTGGGATATTTAGGAGGTAAGACCCCCAGAACGTGGCTTGATTAAATGAATGCATGAATGTATTAGTGGCTCAGTCCTCAAAATAGTTCACATTTATTTATTCTTCCTACTTTCCATACTGAGTTTTAGAAAAATTCTCTATGCAAACAATAACTTTGAAAAAGATAAAGTATAAGACTCTGTCCAGTATTAGCATTTTACAAAAAAAGCTTGAGTCGTATCTCTTATGGGCCTTATTTTAGGTTATAAACTAACATTCTTAAACTCAGTTATTTTTTTCTCTTCTGAATACTTATGAAAGAGACTCTCCTTGGTTTCTAGTTTACTACCTAATTTATTAACATGTAAATGTGAATAGCTTTCAATTTGGAGACAAGCCACAGGTCACCATTTCTCCAAGTGTGTTCCCCAGAACTAGTCCTAGTGGATGGAATAGATGTTACTTAAAACTTTTTTTTTTTTTTATGTAAACAATGGTTCAGCAATATTTCACAAGTTTACTTACAGGGGGGCTTTTCAGAGCAGTTAATATGCTAATATATATTGTGAATTTTCAAGAGAGAAGTAAGAAGCACATTCCAACTCATGTGCCCATGGAATGTATCTCAGGGGCCTGGTATCCCATTAGATTGCTTGGGGGAACTGTGCCAAACACATTGTGGTTCAGCTCCTTGCATAGGGTTTTGCAAATAACAGGTCTTAATTATTTGTTAAGTGCATGAAGACACAGATCAGCAGTTGCAAACTCAAAGGCCGAGTGTCATAGTAATGACACGATAGGGGGTAGGCCAATGCCCCCCAGCCTCTAGTGGGGCACCAATAGGACGGTCACTGGCCGCTCAGCTTCCAGTCAATTCTTCAGAGATAAAACATTCCTATTGCTCAAGAGAAGCCAGAAATCCATAAGTTTATATGAAACTTCGCAATCTTTCATGCGTTAATCCCATAGGCCAAACAGAACACACAGCCTACTGGTTTCTAACTTTTGAGGAGCTCAAATACAGATGACATTTCACCATGTTACCAAAAATGAATTGCGGTGGGTTTCCAGAACTAGTTGCTCCAGCGGAGGAGGCAAGGATCCTCCTGTGAAATCCATAAAGCCTTTCCTCCCTGTAGGGGACCCACACTATCCATTTAGGAAAATTAACTCTTTCATTGCCTAGAGGCACCATCAGAGGCCCTAAAGGAGATAACTTACCAAATAATACTGTCAGACCTTGAAAGAGACTGTTACTTCATTTAGATAAGCACATTTTCCCTGGTTCAGGAAAGATTCCGTCATGTGGGCACAAAGAGCAAGAGAAAAGCAATCTCGTTTGAGAAAGTACCTTATTATACCAGAGGCAAACACTTAGATATAACAACACAGTCAGAACAGAGTTTAATTACAGATGCGATCATTTGTCGGTTTTGCTAAAAAGAGGAAATGTCACTGTTCAAACAACATCAACTCTTAGTTGTTTAGGATCCGATTCATCACCATATTGGCTATCCAACCCCAATTTTTTTTTCCTTTTTTACTTTGAATATCTGTCTATTTCAATATGAATACTTCATAAGTTTACATTTCAATACAGGAAATTCAAACTTATCAAGTATGTATTTCTAAATTCCATTGAGACTACACACACGTATAGAGACACACACAACACATACACAGAGGGCTGTGTGTTGTTTCTTTCTTATTTGTGCTATTGCTATAACGGGTACTTCATTGTATATCTTTCGCTTAAAATTCTATTTGTGTATCTTTTTCCCTTTTTTGTCATTTAGAAATCCAGCAAGAATAAAAAAAAAAAAAATTTTTTTTATTATGGAGGTAGCATGGTTCTATTTTGTAAAAATCAATTGTATTTTTAAACAAAGTGTTAACTTGAGAAAATGAGATTTTTTTTACTGCTTATGGAACTGTATATAATCACACCTCTATTTATAATCTGGAGATAACTTGTTTCATGACCCCAGCTCTCTAAAACATAGCCAAGAAAAAGGAATTGAATTAATAATAAGTCTGTGAGAGCAGAAATAGATAATAACAACAACCCAAAAAATAATAATAATAATGCCACCACTTCATGTTGTCAGGGTGGGTTTCCTTTAAATCACTGTGAAACATTTTCAGAAACATAATCTCATTTGATTCTCTTAACATGGTAAGAAAGAATTTTTTACTCAAATTGAGGCACTGCTTGGGCCACTATTAATTATGCCAGGACAACAAACATAATCCGAGATGGATCTTGGGCAAACTGGAGCGTAGAGTCACCCTAGAAATATAATGCTTCAAAGCCATACCCTTACTTTGGCAAGCCCCTTAGGCCTCCCCGCAGAGTTTATTTACTCTCTGTAATTATTGATGTGTTTCCACCGTGAGGCAAGATGCTACCTATAGAGGACAGGTAGAAGGAGCAGTCTGCCAACGATGCACAGGGTGGGCCTGGGAGTCTAACACAGACCACTCAGGCCAATGGTCCAAATCACAATGTCCAAAGCATATGATGAACTTATGGCTGATACAGGCTAATGTCTGATACAAATGGTCCCACCAGTCAGAGGACACACACAGTGCCTAGACTCTGAGTCAAGGCACTGGAAAAGTCCTGGTCTCAGGGCCTTCTTCCCCCTGTATTTCCAGGGAGTAGGTGACATACAAAGGATGGTTGGGGGAGGCAAAAATGGAGGAGGAAAAAGTGACAGCAAGAGGCAGTCAGGTAGTATTTCACCTAAGAAGACATACAAATGGCCAACTAGCACACAAAAAGATGCTCAAGATCCTTAGTCATTAACCACCCCCCCCCAAAAAAAAACATTGCCGTAGAGTCAATTTTGACTTATGGAGACCCTACAGGGCACAGCAGAACTGCCCTATAGGGTTTCCAAGGCTGTAATTTTTACAGAAGCAGACTGCTGCAACTTTCTCCCATAGAGCAGCTGGTGGGTTCAAACCCCTGACCTTTCAGTTAGTAGCCAAGTGCTTAACCACTGTGTCCCCAGGTCTCCTTGTCATAGGGAGATGCAAATCAAAACCACAATGAGATACCACTTCACCCCTACTAGATTAGCTACAATTTAAAAAAAAGAAAATAACAGGTTTTGGCAAGGATGTTGAGTAATTGAAACACTCACCCATTGCTAGGGAGAATGAAAAAATGGTACAGCTACTATGGAAAACCGTGTGGTGATTCCTCAAAAAGTGAAACATAAAACTACAATATGACCCAGCAATCCCTATCCGAGGACTATCCCCAACGAACGGAAAGCAGGAACACAAACAGAAACCTGTACACCAAAGTTCATTGTAGCACTTTGTAAACTAGCCAAAAGGTGGAAACAACCTAAATGTCCATCAACAGATGAATGGATAAACAAAATATAATCTATATATACAATGAAATGTTACTCAGCCATAAAGAGAAATGAAGTAGTGATACACACTACACCGTGAATGAACCTTGAAAACATTAGGCTGAGTGAAATAAGTCAGTCACAAAAGGACAAATATTAGATCTGGGTTTATAGGAAATAGGCAAATGTATAGAGATCAAAGTTTGTTAGTGGTTGGTTACCCGGCGTGGGAGGGAGGAGGCAAGGGGAGTCATTGTCTAGGGGACACTGAGTTGCTGTTAACGGTGGTAGAGTCACTGGGAAAGGATAGTGGTAATGGCTGCACAACATAATGAACATAATCAATGTCACTGAATTACACACGTAAAAATTGTTGAGTTAGCAAGTACTTTGTCATATAGTTTTACCACACAAAAAAAAAAAAAAAGTCAAGCAGGTAAGTCTGGGACAAAACAGTTCAAATTCAAAGCAAGGCCCCAATCTCAATAGAGTGGAGCAGAGCTAAATAGGAGCACCAGCAACTAGGGAGACAGACAAAAGGTATGGTAGGAGCCTATGGGGAAAAAGCAACTCCTGGGCGTTCACGTGACGGGGGCTCTAAGGACCGAATATCACATTCAGGGCACTAATACTACACCCAGGAATGAGGCTTCTGGTGTCTGGTAGCCTTAGTAGCCAGGGGAAGATCTCCAAGGACTGCAACTATCCAGGGAGAGAAAAGGCAGGAACAGACAGCCTCACTGGAGTCCCAGCTCTGATGTGCTTCATTATCTGGCCATCATGGATATCAGCAGGGGATGGGAGTGGGATCCTGCTGGATCCAGGCATTCTGGCAGCCTTGAGAGCTGTGATGAACTGACATGTGAGGAAGACCAGACACCCTTGTAGGTGTGAACATGGACCTGTATAGGCTTAACAGGGCTCTGAGTCCCAACAGTTCCTTAAGGTCCTGCTTTTATTTTTTTTTAGGTGATATATGATGGGCTTCTCAGCTATGATGTTGTTATTGTTCTTGTTAGGTGCCATCCAGTCAGTTCTGACTCATGTACAACAGAATGAAACACTGCCTGGTCCTGTATCATCCTCATAATCATTGGTATGCTTAAACCCATTGTTGCAGTCACTGTGTCAATCTATCTCATTGAGGGTCTTCTTTCCTTTGCTGATCCTCTACTTCACTAAGTATTATGTCCTTCTCCAGGGATAGATCCCTCCTGACAGCATGTCCAAAGCATGTGAGACTCAGTCTCACCATCTTTGCTTCTAAGGAGCATTCTTTTCTAATTCTTCCGAGACAATTTGTTCATTCTTTTGGCGGTCCGTGATACATTCAATATTCTTCACCAATGTCACAATTCAAAGGCATCTATTCTTCCTCTGTCTTCCTTATTCATCATCCAGTTTTCACATGCATATGAGGCAATGAAAACACCATGGCTTGGGTCAGGCACTTCTTAGTCTTCAAGGTGACATCTTTGAGGTCTTTTGCAGCAGATTTGCCCCAGGCAGTGTGTCATTTGATTTCTTGACTGCTGCTTCCATTGGTGTTGATTATGAATCTAAGTAAAATGAAATCTTTGACAACTTCAATCTTTTCTCTGCTTATCATGAAGTTGCTTACTGGTCCAGTTGTGAGGATTTTTGTTTTCATTATGTTGAGGTGTAATCCATACTGAAGGCTGTGATCTTTGATCTTCATCAGTAAGTGCTTCAAGTCCTCTTCACTTCTTAGCTCTAAAATTGGATTGAAATGATGAACTGGGATCTTCTTTTTTGCAATACTTAAATAATAGACTGTTTAAAAAGGTGTGGCCGTATGTAATAGATCTTAGAAAGATGATCATCCAAAATAGTTAATGTGGGAAGGTTTGGATGTTTCAGAGTTAGCCCCCTGAGCTATAAAGAACCCTCAGTTATCCAGAGTGAAACATTCCAAAAGGTGTCTGAGAGACCAGACTTCAGTGTAACTGGGTGTTATTTTGCTTGAGGAAAGGTGAGGATCTCTGAAAAATTAGAAGGGGTACCTAAACACGTCTTACTCTCTGCCTTGTACTTGCTACAACTTAGTTATGAGGCCTTGTGCTGCTTGCTTAACTTTTCTGGACCTCATCCCTTCATCTGCACATGAGAGGATTAGACCCCTTAGATCAGGGGTCAACAAACTGTAATCCACAGGCCAAATCTGGGCCACCATCTGCTTTTGTAAATAAAGTTTTCTAGAAATACAACCACACTTATTCATTTACACAGTCTCCATGGCTGCTTTCTCTCTACAATGCCAACGTTGAGTAGTTGCAACAGAGCCCCTATGGCCCCCAAAGCCTAAAATATTTACTATGTTGCAGAATATTTACTTATGTGCAGAAAAATATTTGCCAATCCCCAACTTATTCTTGGTTTTATAAGTATAGATAAATAGATATACAAGTTTGGGAATCAATATAACCATACGGATATGGGTATAGACAGAGATAAAGAGAGAAAAAGGGAGACACGGAGAGAGAGATAAAGAAAACTGTTCAACTTATTAGTGATTTCGCTTCTCGGGAGCTTGTTCTCATTCTTTTACTCTATCCCCGCTTGTCTCTAACAGTTTTCTTACTCATCACATCAGTTCCCCTTTACTTCGCTTTAAAGGTTTTTCCTATTGCTCTGTTCTGGGTCTACTACGACTCTCTTTTTGATATTTGTCTTTCTTCGAAGCATTTGTCCATAATTAATCCCATATAATGGGTAATACTTTGAATTTGTACGTTATTTTTCATTAACAAGAGAAGTCTTTGAAAATACTGTGACATGATCTTTAAAACAAAATAGTTGCCAATTGGCAAATGTTGTGGTCTATATATATACACATATATATATACACACACACATATAGGTCTCTCTCTATATATACACATATTTATAATAATAAAAATAGCTATCTAAAAACAAACAAGGAACTCAACGAAGTTCCCTCCTTGACTTCCAGCAAAAAATCACTCCTGGGCTCCGCAATCCATACTCCACCTGCCTCAGCCTGCAGAAATGTCAGGCTTGGCTTTAACAACTCAGCTGCTCCTCTGCTCTTCATCTCATTCTGATGCCTCCGACCTTACATTTCCACTGTAAATTTTCACCTTTATCTGCCACGTTGCTTACCAAACCAGTCCCCCTGACCTTTTCCACATGGCTTCCCGCTGCTTCCTGATCTTCACGTTTCCATATTCTTCTGATGATTCTGGAAGCACTTTGGCTAGATATCATCTTCTCCTATTTGAAAATCTCTCCTATCCTCTCTCTTTTTTTTCCCCCCTCTCTGAATTATTTTAAATCACACCTCAAGATTCTATTTGTATCTTTCTTTAAATATACTTAACTCTCAGCACTAAATGGTTTTCACTTCTTTCTCTCAAACATCCCAGTATAAACTATCTACTGGGGGCTCCTGGTTATTTGTATTTTAGCAACTAACCTGTGAGTTTCCTTAAAAGAAACCATAATGTGAACTTTTCTCTACAGTGACTGTAGAAAAAACTGTTTCAACTAGACATTGCACGTCCAATAATTATCGTTACATGCATTGACTCGATAATCACTCTTTAAACTATACGATCCACACTGACAATTTATGTTCAGTACTAATCAGAAAGGAAACTAGGGCTTGAGCAGAGGCATTTTAACCCTAAAAAGCACAAAAAACAAAAAAAACAAACTGGATGCCTTAGAGTCAATTCCAACTTATGGTGACTGTCTTAATCATCTAGCACTGCTATAAAAGAAATACCACAAATGTATGGCTTTGACAAACAGAAATTTATATTCTCACAATTTAGAAGGCTAGAAGTCTAAATTTAGGGTGCCAGCTCTAGGGGAAAGGTTTCTCACCTCTGGAAGAAGGTCTTTGTCTCTTTGAGCTTCTGCTCCTGGGTGACCTTCATGTGGTTTAGCATCTCTCTTCTCCCATCTCTGCTTCCTGTCTTGTTTAATCTTTTTTTTTTTTGTACTTTAGATGAAGGTTTACAGGGCAAACTAGTTTCTGATTAAACAATTAATTCACATATTGTTTTGCGACATTGGTTGCCAACCCTACGACATGTCAACACTCTCCCCTTCATGACCTTGGGTTCCCCCTTACCAGGTTTCCTGTCCCCTCCTGCCTTCTCATCCTTGCCCCTAGGCTGGTATACCCATTTAGTCTCATTTTGTTTTATGGGCCTGCCTAGGGTGAACCTCAGGAGTGACTTCATTACTGAGCTATAAGGGTTTCTGGGGGCCATACTTTTGGGGTTTCTTCATGTTTAATCCTTTTTATATTTGAGAAGAGATTGACCTAAAATAAACCCTACACTAATCTTGCCTCATTAAAATAACAAACATAACCCATTCCCAAATGGGATTTTAACCCAGGCATAGAAGTTAGGATTTACAACACATATTTTGGGGGGACATAATTCAACCCATGACATTCTACCCTCTGGCCCCCCCAAATTCATGTCCTTCCCACAGGCAAAACACATTCACCCCATCACAGCATCCCAAAAGTTTTAAAGCAACTCCAAGTCCAAAATCTCATCTTCTGAATCATCTAAATCAAATATGGGTGAGACTTTAGGTGTATTCTATTCTAGGACAAAATTCTTCTTCATCTGTGAACCCATAAAATCTAGACTACAAGTTATCTGCTTACCATGGTAAATAGGCACAAGGTAGACATTACAAATTGGAGAAATTGGAGGGAAAGAAGGGATAATGGGTACCCAACAAGTCCGAGATCCACCAGAACAATTTACATTACCTCTCAAGGCCTGAAAATTATCCTCTGTTCTTTGGGATCATCTGGCCAATGGCCCTGACTTCCAGACTCTGGATGTTGGCCACACCCTCTAGATTCTTGCTGGAGGTCCCTTGGCCCAGGGTTTCAGCTCTGCCTTTCAGGCTCACTGGGATGGCAACTCTGCTCCCTTGGCTTTAGGTGACCCCATTCTTCTAGTCCATTTGGGTGGCAACCCCACCCCCTCAGCCCCAGCAGGCCACATTCCTCTGTCCATTGGGTGTGACAGTCCCATCCCCTCAGTTTTGGACAGTGGCCCCATCCCTCTGGCACACCTTAAAGGCAGCCCCATACTCTGGAACCAAGTCAGCAAAAATCTGACTCTTTGAAACCTAGGAGGCTGTGTCTCCATCCTTTGAGATCCAGGAGATTGTGGCCCCACCCTTTGAAACCAAGAAGGCCATGTTTCCTATGCTCTTTCCAACAGTTCTGTGATCTCTGAGCTGCTTCAGGGATGATCCTTTTCTTTTATTAGAAGACAGTTGATGTAGCTCTTTTGGCCTGTTTCCCACTTGCAGAATTCCAAGAGGCAGACAGCACTCTTTCCTGTTGTCCCTTCCCTGTCCCCTTCGGTCTAAACTGACGGGTCTTCTGCTGTGGTAGTTGGTTAGCTCCATCAGTCACAGGCTGAATCTCTGTAACAAAAGATTTTGTAGCCAGGTCCTTGATGAACGTTCTAGGACATGTGTCCTTAGTTTGTACAACCAAATTTTCCAAACCTTAAAGTTCTGTTTTCATTTTGCACAGTTCATTTTTTAGTCCATCTCTTTCCTCTCACATTTTACTATAAGGGGCAAGGAGAAGGCACATGGCCCCTTTAAGATCTTGCTTAGAATTCTCATCAGCCAGACATCCAAGTTCATCACTTACAAGTTCTATCTTCCACCAAACATTTGAGCATAATTCAGACAAGTTCTTTGCCACTGCATAAAAAGCATTGCCCTTCCTCCATTGTCCAAACACATGTGCATCATTTTCTTTTAAAGCCTCACCAGAAGTACATTTAACATCCACATTTCTAGCAACATTCTGTTGCTGGCCCCATACATTTTTGGTAAGACAACAGAGATTTTCTCTATAGGTCTCCTCACTTCCTTCTGAGACCTCACCAGAATTGCCTTTGACATCCATAATTCTACCAACAGTCTGTTCAAGGCAATCTAGGATTTTACTATTAGGCACCTTAAACCTCTTCCAGACTCCACCCACTACCCAATTCCAAAACCACTTCCACATTGTAGGTATTTGTTAAAGCAGCACCTCACTCTTCCAGTACCAAATTCTGTCTTAGTTATCTAGTCCTGCTATAACAGAAATACCACAAGTGGGTGGTTTTCACAAACGAAATTAATCTTCTCACAGTGTAGGAGGCTAGAAGTTCAAATTCACGGCACTGGATCTAGGGAAAGTTTTTCTCATTCTGTTGCCTCTGAGGGAAGGTCCTTCAGCTTGTTTCCTGGTTCACTGGAAATTTCCATGTGGCTTGGGATCAATCTCTTCCCTCTCTGTCTCTCTGCTTGATTGTTTAATCTCCTTTATATCTCAAAAGAGATTGACTCAAGATATACCTTATACTAATCCTATCTCATTAATATAACAAAGATAACCCATTTCCAAATGGGTTTATAATCACAGACTTAGAGGTTAGGATTTACAACACATATTTTGGGGGGATACAATTCAATCCATAACACTATATAATTTATTTATTACTCATAATGTGTTAGGTACTTTATAGAATTATCGCTTGTAATCCCTTCCCAGAGCCACCACACATGGTTGTTTGGGTTGTACACTACACAAGAGTACCACATCTAAGCAGACTCTCACATCATAGCCATCTTTATTATTTTGAAGTATTTTATATTTTTACCATACCTTTATTTTTTTTATTAACTTCAAAAATGAGTAAGCTATATATTTACCATGCCAATTTTTGGGCAGTAAAATATGTGTTTCAATAGGATTGACATATATTGCATTCTGCTTGGATTTACAAAGGAAGAATATATTTGGTTATTAAAATATTCTGATAATCTCGTATTCAAAATAACCTGCAATTCCAAATAAGTTGTTTTTCTCACTGAAGTATTGATTGGCTGGTATCTTAATTTTTTTTTTCAATCTCTTATTGGTTTCAGTGCACTGAAGTTCATATTATTCTGCACTTGTTTTACTGTGCCCAAGTGGAATTACAGAGATCCCATTTTAAATCCACAGGCACTTTCATTATGAGACAAATCACTTGGTAATAACTAATATTAATTTAGCATTAATAATATACAAAGTATTAAATTGACATAAATTAAAGATTACTATGTAACAATCTGCTAATTATATTAGAGCAATTGTTTGTTTGTTGCTATGGAAATTTCATAATTAACTGCTGTTAAAAAATTTGGCTTGTTATATATCTATTATTTTTAAATTTGATTTTTTAATTATTATAATTAAAAATTCAAATTGTGTATAATATTTTGTTTAATAATTTGATTTACTTTATTCAGAATGACTCTCTGTTTGTGTAACTGTAATTACTGAGAAATATATAACATACTACTTAAATTTTTTTTTACTTTAGGAACGGGAACCTTTCTCTAGTTCACAGGAGGGTGTCTTCTGGACTAGCAGCAGTCCTAATCCTTCCCCTTTCTACAGATGAGTTAAAGGAGGTTTGTTGTTTTTGTTGTTGTTGCTATTGTTCGGTGCCGTCAAGTCAATTTCAACTCATAGTGACCCCATGTGACAGAGTAGAACTGCCCCATAAGGTTTCCTAGGCTGTAATCTTTATGGGAGCAGATCGCCAGGTTTTTCTTCTGTAGAGCTACTGGGTGGGTTTGAACCACCAACCTCTCAGTTAGCAGCCGAGCACTATAACCATTGCTGCATCAGGGCTCCTTAAAGGGGAATTAAACCCATTGCCATCGAGTCGGTTCTCACTTGTAATGACCCTGAAGGACAGAGTAGAACTGCCCTCTGTTTTATTGACCATGCAAAGGAATTTGACTGTTTGGATCAACATAAATTATAGATAACATGGCAAAGAATGGGCATTCCAGAACACTTAACTGTGCTCATGAGGAACCTGTACATAGACCAAGTAACAGTCATTAAAACAGAACAAGGAGTTTAAAATCAGCAAAGGTGTGTGTCAGGGTTGTATCCTTTCACCATACTTATTCAATCTGTATGATGAGCAAATAATGAGAGAAGCTGGACTATATGAAGAAGAACGGGGCAGCAGGATTGGAGGAAAACTCATCAACAACCTGCAATATGCAGATGACATGACCTCGCTTGCTGAAAGCAAAGAGGACTTGAAGCACTTACTGATGAAGATCAAAGATCACAGCCTTCAGTATGGATTACACCTCAACATAAAGAAAATAAAAATCCTCACAACTGAACCAATAAGCAACATCATGATAAACAGAGAAAAGATTGAAGTTGTAAAAGATTTCATTTTACTTGGATCCACAATCAACACCTACGGAAGCAGCAATCAAGAAATCAAAGGAAACATTGCATTGGGCCAATCTGCTGCAAAAAACCTCTTTAAAGTGTTAAAAAGCAAAGATGTCACTTTGAGGACTAAGGTGTACCTGACCCAAGCCATGGTGTTTTCAATCTCCTCAGATGCATGCAAAAGCTGGACAATGAATAAGGAAGACAGAAGAATTGATGTCTTTGAATTATTGCCAAAGAATATTGAATATACCATGGACTTCCCGAAGAAAGAACAAATCTTTCTCGAACAAGTACAGTCAGATGCTCCTTAGAAGCAAGGATGGCAAGATTGCATCTCACATACTTTGGACATGTCATCAGGAGGGACCAGTCTCTGAAGAAGGACATCATGCTTGGTAAAGTAGAAGGTCAGTGAAAGAGAGGAAGACCCTCAATGAGATGGATTGACACAGTGACTGCAACGATGGGCTCAAGCATAGCAACAATCATTAGGGTGGCGCAGGACTGAGCAGTGTTTCGTTCTGTTGTACACAGGGTTGCTAGGAGTTGGAACAGACTCTATGGCACCTAAAAACAATCTTTACTGAAACAGACTGCCACATCTTTCTCCTATGGAGCTACTAGGTGAGTTCAAACTGCCAACCTTTCTGCTCGTAGCCAAGCACTTAATCATTGTGTCAACAGGGCTCCTTAAAAAAAAAAAATAAAAAGAGCCTTCAAATTGTTCAATAATTTGCCTGAAGTCATACAGATAGCAAGTATGGGGCCAAGATTCAAATTGTGACACTATGACCCAGAGCCTTCCTGCCTAACTACTTAACAGCAAAGTTGGAGGAATCTTACAAGTACCCCCTCCTATAAAAAAGCTCCCTCCCATTCCTGCCTGGATGGACATTTCTACCACAAGGGTCACTAACTGATTAGATATCCAAGGTGACAAAAAAGATGAAGTGCGTTTGTCCGAGAAGATCACAGTGATGGCAATGGAAGCCAACCATGATTAGCCTGCTGGGAATGCAATTCAGCCACACATTCCCAAACCCTGTGGGCACTGTGAGAAGCAGTGAAGCCCAGGGAATAAAGCCAATTTTGATAAAAGGCAGAACTAGGTTCAAATCTGCCCCCACCACTTACTCAATAACTCCCCTCAAAACCCCTGATCCTACTCCAGTATGCCCAAACATGTGCCGAACGCACTTCCAGTCATTCACTACCCAAGCCAGAAACTTGGAACTCAGTGTTGACACCTGCCTCTCCTTCACCACCCTACGTTTTCCAACTCATCAACAAGAACTATGGCCTTGACTTTCCAAATCTCTCACAAACCGTCTGCTCTCTCCATCTCTACCAACCCTGCCCCCCTCACTATCATCTCACACCAGAATTATGACAGTGCCCTCTTAACCAGTTTCCCTTCTGTTCTCGCCTCTCTAAATTCATCTGATTAAGGAATACCCTGACTTAAAACACTTCCATGGCTGCTGTCGAACTCCTTACCTTAGCCTACAAGGTCCTGCACAAACTGGCTCATCCCCTTCTCCAGGCATGTCTCCCCGGTACAGCTCCTCTCTCTCTGCACAACAGACTTTCTTCTAGATTCTCAAATGCTCCCAGCTTCCACCCACACCAAGGACTTGTGCACATGCTATTCTCTTTGGCCTATTTAAAAAAGATTAAAAAAAAAAAAAGTTTCCATGGAGTTGATTCCAACTTACAGCAACCCCATATGTGTCAGAGAAACTGTACTCCAGAGCGTTTTCGATGGCTGACTTTTTGGAAGTAGATCACCAGGCCTCTCTTCCCAGGTACCTCTGGTGAACTTGAACCTCCAACCTAAACCTCCAACCTTTCAGTTAGCAGCCAAGTGCATTAATCATTTGCATCCTCCAGGGAGTCCTTGGCCTACTTAGCACCCGCTTATCACTTAAACCTCAGCTGAAGCATCAGATCCTCCAGGTATGCCTTCCTTGGCCATGACCTTTCCCACATATCTGTCCCCACCCCCACCCCCACCCCCACCCCCACCAACCAGGTCAAGGTACCCGGGATGGTGTTTTTAGTTGCATGGAGTTGGCTCCAACTCATGGTGCCCTTATGCACTACAGGTGGAAAAGCTGAGCTCCTGTACTATTCTCACAACTCTTGGTATATTAGAGCCCATTGGTACAACTATTGTGTCAATCCATCTCATGGAGGGTTTCCTTCATTTCTGTTGGCTCCCTACTTGGCCAAACATGACGTCCTTCTCTAGAGATTGGTCTTTCCTAACGACAGTTCCAAAGTAAGCAAGCCGAAGTCTTGCCATCCTCACTTCTAAGGAGCATTCTGACTGCATTCCCTCCAAGGCTGATTGGTTCATTCTTCTGGCAGTCCATGACATATTCAATATTCTTCACCAACGCCACAGTTTAAATGCATCTATCCTTCTTCTGTCTTCCTTTATTGTTGTCTAGATCAGCATCTCCTACAGTGCACTTTTTATTTTTCCTTTGTAGAATTTTTCAGACAGTGATTATATATTAATATAGAATTGTTATTTGATTAATGGGTGTCTCACTCCCTGTACTCCAAGCTACATAAAGGGAAGAACTATGTCTGTTTTGTTCACCATCGAATCTTGTGCTTAGCACAAAGCACAGCTCAGTAAACACTTGTTTAGATGGCTGAAAGAACTATGTAGTTTTTGAGCAAATCACTTAAACATTCTCAGCCTCTCTTTCCTCAGCTATGAAGAAACAGATGATAATCCCCGCCTTAAAGGCGGAGGTGAGCACTGGATGAGATAAGCCATGTAAAGCACTAAATACAGTAAGCCCTCAATAGTGCTAGCTATCCGTGCTATTATTTCCACAACAGGCCAAAAGTCACAAGAATTAGTCTCTATTTTCAAATTGCTTATAGTCTTGTAAGAAAGCAAGGTATTCACACAAATAATTAAAACAATGAAAACAGGAACTTACCAGATCTGTAGCCAACAGAAGCCCTAGTCTAAGACAAAAGTGTGGAGAAGCTAAAAGTTACCTTTAGTATCATCTCCCTTCCACCAGCTCCCTTCCCAGTCAGGATACATTGTGTCATTTGGTTTTCAGGTGCTGATAAGAGGATTAGCTCAAGTATCACCTCCTGTCTGGTATCCATCTTGACTCCACCAAGAAGAATGGACTCCTTCCTCCTTCAGTGTCCTCTAGAAGGGGTGTGTATGTGTATCTTCATTCCACCACCTATCTTTCAGTTTGTCGTACTGTGCTGTTGATGCTAGAAGCTATGTCATTGGTATTCCAAATACCAGCAGGATCACCCATGGTGGACAGCTTTCAGCAGAGCTTTCAGACTAAGACTAGGAAGAAAGGCCTGGTGATCTACTTTCAAAAGTTAGCCAATAAAAACCGTATGGATCACAACAGACTATTGTCCAATATAGTGCTGGAAGCTGAGCCCCTAGGTTGGAAGGCACTCAATATACACAATGGCCATGATGATGGAGTCAGGCATAGCAACAACCACGAAGATGGCACAGGACCACGCAATGTTTCATTCTCTTGTACGTGCAGCCACCATGAATTAGAGTTGACTCAATGGCAACTAACATATCCCTACTAGGAATAAAAGTTCCCCAAAGAAAAGAATCATTTGTTCTTCCTTTCTGTATTCCTTCCCAAGTAGATAGAGGAAGGGGCTATAATTCTTGTTGAATGGATGAATGAATGAATGAATGAATGAATAAAATTAAATGTCATGACTACAAAACAGCAGATAAGTAGAAAAAACAAATGCAGCCTGAGAAACCAGGTTGCAAGAGGAAGTAGTAAGCAAGTCCAGAACATAGTTCATGTTCAGAGGGTTTTCAAGAGACAGATCAAACGGAGCAGAATCGCCCCAAGGGGCAGCTTGGTCTGTTTACACTCCAGCCTCTTCATAGTTTACCTGCAGCCCCCATCCCTGGTCTTCTCGGACTTGAGATTTTTAAATGGGAGGTGCAGGGGGGACCACTTAACTGCTACCTGATTCTTCATCTGTAAAATAGAGCTAACGACGCTGACCTTCCTCATAGTGCTATTGTGTGGGATAATTAATTAATAATTGCAGAATCCTTTGAGAGCACTAAGTGCAACATAAATGCAAAGCATTATTTCCATAGAGTCTCTGCTGGCCCCTCTGAAGCGCATTGTGGTCTCGGTGCCTTTGATCTGCTGTTACCACCTGAAATGGAGCAAACAATGTCTTGGTATCATTAAGCAAAATGCATAATGAATGCGATTCATTGTTAAAGGTTAATTAGAAATATAGCTTTTTTTTCTTTTCTTTTGAACGGGACATCCTTCTGTGAGAGGATTATGTAAGCTAATAGCAAATGTATCAAAGCAAAGGGGAGGGAATAAAACCGCCATGGCAACGGGAGCCAGGAGGCCGAAACGTCGGCCTTCAGAAGCCCCTGTCATCCGTCAGAGGCAGGATCAGAAGAAACTGGGAGAAAAACACAGGGGAAGGGGGTCAAAAGTGTCAAAGATGGACACGGCAGGCTACAACCCACACAACTCCCACCCCCATATCTCAGCTACTGTCCAAGAAATAATTCGCAGGGTCTGGGAATGTTTTGTGCCAGATTCAAGTCTGTCTGTCCTCGCCCTCTTCCTTAGGCCCCTGGGTTTTTTACTTCCTGTGCACCAGTACTTTGCTGGGGAGATTTTTTTCTTTCTTTCTTTTCTTGTCTTTTCAACGTAGCCTTTTTGAGAGATTGAGGTGAGCTGTGCTATGCTGGGAAAGTCTTTCCCTCTTCTCTGCATTCCTACTGTTGCTAGATTATCCCCAGAGAAGCAGCCATACCTCCATGCATGGACACTACCAGGCCAGAGGCGGCCGTGAGCTCCAGAGGATCAGCGTAAGACACTAAACGTAAGGTAGGCAGCCTGATGGAGACCGCTCTCTTTCCAAACCGAAGAAGCTCAAAACCTGTTGCTTGGTCCATTTGTTTAATGTTAAAGTAGTAGAACAGAACTATAATTCCTGTATGTGTTTCCTTTACATTTCAACAAAAGAAATAACATGTTTGGTGGTTTGGTTTAGACTTTATAAGTAAGTTTAGATATTTATGCTGTAGCAGAGTTTTAAGGTATTTGCTATTTCTACAAGTTAAACCTTTAAGTTTAGTGGTAACTTCTAACACGTTTTTCAAAAACTATATACATTTACAATATACGCCTGTCTCTATATTCACTTAAATAATACCCAGAACACAACTCGCACGTATCCCTCTTTGTCTTACTAACTTCCCTATAGGCATTTTATGTCTCTTACTTGGCAATGGCATTTATTGTCATTCCTCCATAATTCCGTTTTTTGGATTTTGTTTCTGTTTTCGCTGACCAGTTCTTATTTCAGTATCCTTTCGAAAACCTTTCATGATTATGTTTAGTTAAAACTTTGAAATAATTGGTAAAAGCTATAAAATTTTTCTTACCATGGAACAAGGTCGCCATCTGGTGGCTAGGTTGGCTTCCGTCTGTGCATCCTTCCAGATTTTTCCCTCCAATGTTTTCATATTATTGAATCAGAGTGGAGGTGTCTTTAAAAAATATCAAGCCCAGTCCCTTCATTTTTCAGATGGGAAAACTTAAGGTCAGAAAGCTTACATTATTTGGTCAAGCCCACAGCGCCACAGTGAGACCCACACCTCCTGGCAATGACATACCTTAATTTTTTCAGTGACATTATCTTTTAGCTGGAGGTGACCTTCAGGATTGAACAGTCCAAGGTCCCTATTATATAGATGAGGAAACTGAGGCATAGAGAAGGGAAATGGCTTCTCAAGGTTTACAGAGCTGATCGAATTAGAACAAGAATCCAACTTAAATAACAGCCTTGTGTTTATTCTCCTACTAGACCAATCCCATTTAAAATGTTTGTCTTCCCCCCTCCGTTATCATCATGACAATCTCTAATAGGTGACCGAGTAGCTTATTGTTTGATAATCAAATTAATTAAAAAGGAGTGACTCATATAAACACATTGAGAAAAATTAAGTTATCTCAATTATTTGCCACCAAAGGCTGTAGCCCTGGTGGTCCAGTGGTTAAGTGCTTGGCTGATAACCAAAAGGTTGGCAGTTCGAACCTACCATCTGCTTTGAGGGTGAGAAATGTGGCAGTCTGCTTCCATATAAAAGATTTACAGCCTTGGAAATTCTATAGGGAAGTTCTACTCTGTCACAGGATCGCCCTGAGTCAGAATTGACAGCAGTGGCTTTTGTTTTTTTATACTCTCATTAATAAAGATAACATAAAATTGATAATATAGCACTACAATGAAGACAACTAAGACAAATTGATTAATGACTGACATTAAGTCAAAATATTTAAATTAGGCACTGCACAACAAATATTGAAATGTCCTAAACTTACAGATCGTATAGGCAAAAAGAAAATAGAGGTTTTCCAAATTTGACAGCCATCCTAAAAATTTATATGACATTACCAATAATGAATTGTGAAGCTGAAAGAAATGTTTTTATACTATTAAAAATAAAAACCAAGCTCTAATCAACCATGCTAGAGGAAAGAATAAATTATCTTTCCATTCTCTCTGTAGAAAATATACCCACTCCTCACTTATCAACATGATTAGGTTCTGAAGACCAGGTCATTATGTGAAAATTGGCGTTATGTGAAAATGGAAGATGACCACATCAGATCACAAAATGGAGGAAGACTACACTCTTATATAACTTCCAGACTACATCATTACATAACTGCCAAACTACTGAGAATCGTGGCCCAGCCAAGGTGACACATAGCCTTAACCATCTTTTCCAGCATTATTCTCGCTTTGCATTGCAGCATTCATTACTGCCAGTCATATGTCGTTAATGTGCAAAAGAGTCTGATAGTAGATTTTTACTATGATCGTAAATGCAAAATACCAGATAAAGAGATAGTCGGTAAGTGAGGAGTAGGTGTATTCCCAAAATATTATCACATGAAGACGCAAACAAGGAGTTTGCTTTGAAAAAAATTGTATGGAAAAATTTTATTAAAGTCTACGGGTGGTTAACTAATGAAAATATTAAGTTATTTTTCTAGATGTTAGGTTATTTGTGTGATTTGTCTTGTCTTCAAATATTTGTCATTTCTTGTGAGTTCTTTCCTTAGTCCAAATAAATATTGAATTTCACAACTAAGTTTGTGTTCATGAACTTATATTCTTTTTGTTAAAGATAGCCTCCCAAACCATATAAGCTCCTATGCCCATCTCTTCCCATCACTTCCTCTAACAGTGAAGGCGATGCACTTGGCCTTATTTCTGTGACACAAAAAAACCCAAAAAGCTCTAGGTTCTACTTATTGCACCAGAAAACCGTGTGTACCATGACATCTCCAAAAGAGCAATGCATACATGAGAAAGAACAAACCGTACAGGATCTTTCTGATCTGACACGAATCAGCATATTTAATAATACATTGGGTGGAAAGTACATATATTTATTGAAGAAAAATAATTACCTGCCTACAACATTTGCTAGTGACCCACTATCACTTCCCAAACTTAAAAAACAAACAAAAAAATCATCACATGAGTTACAGAGATAATCATCATAGGAGAAATGAAGGAAAACTAGCAGCCATCTTGGAGAAGGGTACCATCTTTAGGGGCTAATACAGAAATAAGATATATTTTACAAACTGCAGGTCATAACTCATTACTGGATAGTAAAAACTAATACAATAGATTGTAACACTCTTTTTTTAAAATAAATGATTAAAATAGAACCCAGTAGTTTAGAAAATAAGAGTTCATCATACAGAGTGAAGGTAAGTGTTATTTCAGGAAGCTCTGTGTGTGTGTGTGTGTGTGTGTGTGCGCGCGCGCACGTGCACGTGCGTGCAGGCTCAATGTATAAAAGGTATTGCTTACTGCGGGTCCCAAGAATACAGGAGTAGCTGCAGATTGAAGTGAAGGAGAGTAACAGGACTAGTTAACAGACTTGAGATGGGTAATTTGTAGCAGATTAATTGTAAATTACTTGGAATTTGAGAGGTATTTTTTTCCTATAAAAGATTTTAACTCACGATTGGACTCCTATTTAAAGCCTATTTAATACACTGGATTAATGAGCAACATCATGATAAAAAGAGAAAATATTGAAGTTGTCAAGGATTTCATTTTCCTTGGGCCAACAAATCAATGCCCATAGAAGCAGCAGCCAAGAAATCAAACGATGTATTGCACTAAGCAAATCTGCTGCAAAAGATCTTTTTAAAGTCTTAAAACGCAAAGATACCACTTTGAGACTAAGGTGCACCTAACCCAAGCCGTAGTATTTTCAGTCACCTCATACCCACATGAAAGCTGGACAATGAAAAGGAAGACCGAAGAAGAATTGACACATTCGAAGGACGGAGTTGGCAAAGAATACTGAATATACCATGGACCACCAGAAGAACAAACAAATCTGTCTTGGAAGAAGTATAGCCAGAATGCTCCTTAGAAGTGAGGATAGCAAGACTTTGTCTCACTAACCTTGGATACATTACAGGAGGGACCAATCCCTGGAGAAGGACATCATGCTTAGTAACGTAGAGGGTCAACAAAAATAAGGAAGACCCTCAATGAGTTGGATTGACACAGTGGCTGCAAAAATGGGCTCAAAACATACATATTATTGTGAGGATGGAGCAAGACCAGAAAACATTGCATTCTGTTATACATAAGGCTGCTATAAGTCTGAACTGACTCGATGGAACCTAACAACAGCAAGAACAAATAATAAAAATTATATAAGCCATGACATGATAAGATATGGTATGATTGACCTATGATATCATAACATAAAACCTATTGCGGCCGAGTTGATTCTGACTTATGGCAACTCCATGTATTACAGAGCGGCATGGCTTCATAGGGTTTTCTTGGCTGTAATCATTACAGAAGCAGCTTGCCAGGCCTTTCTTCCTCAGCACCTCTGGGTGAGGTTCAAACCACCAACCTTTAGGTTAGTAGTTGAATGCAAACCGTTTGTGCCAGAGACCTTAATATAACATAACCCCACTGTCATCGAGTAGATTCCGACTCATATCGACCCCATAGGGTTTCCAAGGCTGTAAATCTTTATGGAAGCAGACTGCCACATCTTTCTCCCATGGGGCCCCTGGTGGTTTCAAACCGTCAACCTTTTGGTTAGCAGTCGAATGCTTTAACCACGAGAGCTCCTTTAATATAACATAATACAATATAAATTAGCTATTGTAGTTAACTATCGCCCTAAACCATCAATCCTATTTTCCCTTCCCATACACTCTCCCATTATAAGACTCCTGAGTAAACTATTTTAAAGATAGTCTAAAATTATAGGATTTCAGTCACACCATGTGCAGACATTGCACAACACATTTTAAATTTTATAATGATAATTTAGTATTTTAGGTTTGTACGGCCACTTGGTTTGATACAGCATAATTGTTACCTAACACCTTCTGCCTTATCAGAACTACCCACCCCTCCTTTTGCCCCACTGAGAGATATTGCAGGGGCTTAAATGAATGTGGTTTTTACCTGGGCAACAGTAAGATCTAGTGACACATTCGTTTTAAGGTCATAACATTTCTAAATCAATTCTTTCAATAATTCTCCAGTGTGAAAATTGCCAAGGACCCATAATGAAGCCAAAGAAGAGTTAATATGCCAACAGCCAAGCTCAATAAAAACCTGCAGAAGGAAAAGTTATCTTTCACGAGAGCCACAGAATGACAGATGAGCAAGTAATCCTCTAACTTTACTTCGTCACATGTTACAACAACCATAAGGGAACTACATCCTTACAGTTATTTCATTTCAGTCCCATAAAGCCACTAACAATTCGCAGGTTGATTATAATTAGCATTTTACCCATCTCTGCTCACAATTCCCCTCTGCTAGATTAGTGTACTCAGACAGGAATGGAAAAGGGGAGGAGAATTAACACTTATGAAACACCTTCATTGTGTGGGCACTATTGTTGTTGTTGGTAGGTGCCACTGAGTCAGCTCTGACTCACAGCAACCCTATGTACAACATAACGAAACACTGCCTCGTCCTGCGCCATCCTCACAATCGTTGTTATGCCTTAGCCCATTGTTGCAGCCATTGTGTCAATCGAGGATCTTCCTCTTTTTCGCTGACCCTCTACTTTACCAAGCATGGTGTCCTTCTCCAGGAACTTGTCTCTCCTGATAACATGTCCAAAGTACCTGAGACAAAGTCTCATCATCCTTGCTTGCAAGGAGCATTCTGGCTATACTTCTTCCAAGACAGCCTTGTTCATCTTTCTGGCAGTCCATAGTATATTCAGTATTCTTCAAAACACCATAATTCAAAGCCATCAATTTTTCTTTGGTCTTCTTTATTCACTGTCCATCTTTCACATGTATCTACAAGGTGACTGAAAATACCATGGGGCTTGGGTCAGGAACACTTTCGTCCTCAAAGTAACGTCCTTGCTTTTTAACACTTTAAAGAGGTCTTTTGCAGCAGATTTACCCAATGCAATACATCATTTGATTTCTTGACTGCTGCATCCATGGGCATTGTTAATGGATCCAAGTAAAATGAAATCCTTGACAGCTTCAAACTTTTCTCCATTTACCATGGTGTTCCTTATTGATCCAGTTGTGAGGATTTTTGTTTTCTTTGTGTTGAGGTATAATTCATACTGAAGGCTGTAGTCTTTGATCTAAGTCAGCAAGTGCTTCAAGTCCTCTTCAGTTTGAACAAGGTTGTGTCATCTGCACAAGGCAAGTTGTTAGTTTTCCACCAATCCTCATGCCATGGTGATCTTCACATACTCCAGTTTCTCAGATTGTTTGTTCAGCATACAGATTCAATAAATACGGTTAAAGGGTACAACCCTGACACACACTTTTCCTGACCTTAAACCACATAGCATCCCCTTGTTCTGTTAACATCTCCCCGTTGGTCCATATACAGGTTCCTCATGAGCAGAATTAAGCATTCTGGAATTCCCATTCTTTACAATGTGATGCATAATTTATGATCCACACAGTCAAATGCCTTTGCCTAGTCAATAAAACACAGGCAAACATCTTTCTGGTATTCTCTGCTTTCAGCCAAGATCTATCTTTCGATGACTTCCAATTTTCCTAGATGCATCCCAGGTTCCGATTATTAATGGAAGTCTGCAGCTGTTTCTTCACATTTTGAGTCATGCCACATCAGCAAATGAAGATCCTGAAAGCTTGACTCCATCCACGTCATTAAGGTCAACTCTACTCTGAGGAGGCAGCCCTCCCCCAGTCATATTCTGAGTGCCTTCCAAGCTGAGGAGCTCATCGTCCAGCCCTACATCAGACAATGTTCCGCAGCTTTTCCTAAGGTTTTCACTGGCCAATTTTTTTAGAAGTAGATCACCAGGTCCTTCTTTCTAGCCTGCCTTAGTCTGGAAGATTGACTGAATCCTGTCCACCATGGGTGACCCTGCTGGTCTTTGAAATACTGGTGGCATAGCTTCCAGCATCATAGCAATATGGAAGCCACCACAGTACGAGAAACTGACAGATGAGTGGTGGAACTATATTCATAGTTTTAGCTTTATTTATTAACTTTTTTTTCAATGAGATGTTGAAGATTAAATTAATAAACTGTTATATAATAAAAGCCAATTATTTTTACAATGCCTACAGTGGAGCCCTCGTGGCACAGTGGTTAAATGTTTAGCTGCTAACCAAAAGACTGGCGGTTGGAATCCACTAGCCACTCTTTGGAAACCCTATGGAGGCAGTTCTACTCTGTCCTCTAGGGCCGCTGTGAGTTGGAATCGACTCAATGGAAACACGTTTGGTTTTATAGTGTGTGCTGACTTTTTCTTCGTTCACCAGAAGATTGGATGAATCGTGTAGGAAAAAAAAGCTCCCTGTCCTAAGTCGAAAGGGTTGCCTATCCTCACCACTTCATTAAAATATTTGACAGTAATTCACAGATCTTTGGGGACAATCAGCAGGCTTTCAAATACTGCCTGTAATGGTGATAAACACTAGATTAGAAAAAAATAGTGTAACTGTTACATGGTTCCCTGAGGCAATTTGCCTGTGTTGCTTGTCATAAGTTGCCCTGTTTCTGTCCCCATGGTATAAGTATTTGGTCCATCTGCTCAGAATTATCATGTATTTCCTTCTTCCCTATAGGAAGGTCACTAGATTCCTTTGTGAACAGTGTGAGTCACACAGACAGTAAAAAAAAAAAAAAAAAGAACTAAATATGCACAAAACGTAGCTCTTAATACTTCTCCAGAGCATTGAGTCACATTATACAGAATTACAAAATACCGTCAGGAAAGGGCACTTTACATACCATAATAGTCATTTTATAAAGTTCAATTTGGTAATTCCAAGCCACATTTAATTTGCTCTGAAAATTCCCACTTGGTACGAAGATATTGCTCTTGTGGTTTTCACGTCCCTTTTAGGGAACTGTAAAATGAGGACCGCTTTTACAATTAGCGCTTTTTCGACAAACAGACTCTAAATTACTTATACCAAATAAAGCCAGATACGCATTTTCATTAAAACAAATAATAAAATAATAACTAGTTTTCCCATGTAACCATTCTGGGATTTATGTAAATTAGAATGGTTTCCTAGTCTGCATTATAGTTTAGTATTTGCAGTTCTTCATCTTCACTGATAGGTGGGGTCAGTCATTTCAGCATTAATTGTAATATGTTAGCATGTTAAAATCTGTATCTAGATGAAGCAGATACTTCAAAGCCTCGAAGCTGAGGAAACTGCATACATCTCTTATGAGGGATAAAACTGCTTGCATTAATATGTGAAATATACTACTGTAACACCCCCTGCTGACTTCATAGGCTTTATAGAGAGTTACGCGTAATTTTCTGGAAATTAAAAGGCTGAGAATTAGATATTTATGATTACAAATGGATCTCAAGAACTATTAAAAACCTATAAGGTCCTCCTCGGATGGAAGTCTTTACCACTTTGTTCAATTCAACAGTAATTCAACATGTACTGAAGGTAACACAAAGAACACAGCGGAGTCAGATGGCCTGAGTTCTAGACTCAGCCCCACCACTTAGTGGCACCGTGGCACTGAGCAAGTCACCAGCCATCTTTATAAAACCTCATCACAGAATCAAGATGAGTGTTAAGTGAGGTAATACATGTGAAAAATCTTCGTGAATGACAAAATCGTGTCTCTGTCATCTCGTGCTGCTGTAACAGAAATATCACAAGTGGGTGGCTTTAAAGGACAGAAATTTATTTTCACACAATTCAGGAGGCTAGTAGTCCAAATTTAGGGCACCAGCTATAGGGGAAAGCTCTCTGTCTGTGGGCTCTGGGGGAAGATCCCTGTCTCTTTCAGCTTCTATAGCCCCAGCGTTGCTTGGTTCCCTGGCAATCGTCGCCTCCCTCCTTTGTGCTTCCTTCTGTGTCTCATCTGCTCTTTATATAACTCAGGGGTGAGTAGGTATAGGACACACCCTACACTGATGTGGTGCCATTAACATAACAAAGAAAACCCTATTCCCAAATGAGATTACATCCACAGGTGTAGGGGTTAGGATTCTAAGCCGTATTTTATTGTTGTTGTTAGATACCCTCCAGTCAGCTCCAACTCATAGTGACCCTACGTACAACAGAACAAAGCATTGCCTGGCCCTGTGCCATCGCCACAATCATTGCCATGTTTGAGCCCATTGGTGCAGCCACTGTATCAATCCACCTTGTTGAGGATCTTCCTCTTTTTCTCATACCCTCTACTTTACCAAACATGATGTCCTTCTCCAGGGATTGGTCCCTCCTGATAACACGTCTTAAATAAGTGAGACAAAGTCTCTCCATCCTTGCTTCTAAGGAACATTCTGGCTGTACTTCTTCCAAGACAGACTTGTTCATTCCTCTGGCCAAAAAAAAAACCATTGCCATTGAGTCAATTCCGACTTGTAGTGACCCTTTAGGACGGAGTAGAACTGCCTCATACGGTTTCCAAAGAGCAATTGGTAGATTCGAACTGCCAACATTTTGGTTAGCTCTTAACCGCTACGCCAGCAGGGTTTCTGGTTCTTCTGGCAGTCCATGGTGTATTCAGTATTCTTTGTGAACACCATAATTCAAAGGCATCAGTTCTTCTTCTGTCTTCATTCTTCATTGTCCAGCTATTGTATGCACATGAGGCCCTTGAAAATACCATGGCTTGGGTCAGACACACCTTAACCCTCAAAGTGACAACTTTGCTTTTTGGGGGGAAGGCGGCGGGGGGAGGGACACAATCCAATCTATAATAACCTCACAAATATTGATAATTAAAGATTAGATCTAGGCACAAATTCTCAGAAATCCTTAAATTCTCCATGTGAATGTGTTTTAATTTTTCTTTTGTTTTTATAGTGGCATTAATCTTTTATAAAGTTCATGTAAGCACCTGATGGATCATCTGAACATTTTCTTTCTAATTGCCATGCAGCGTGTGTATTCATGATAGCATTGTTGTTGTTGTGTACCGTCATGTCGATTCTGACTCTTAGCGACCCTATAGGACAGAGTAGAACTGCCCCATAGGGTTTTCTAGGCTGTAGTCTTTACAGGAGCAGATTGCCAGGTCTTTCTCCCACAGAGTTGCTGAGTAGGTTTGAATCTCCAACCTTTCAGATACCAGCCACGTGCTTCTGTGATGCTCCTTATAATTCACCTTCAGCTAATGAAAATGGACACGCAAGCAGATTTAACACGTAGCTTCCAGGTTCCTCTATGAGAAGGGCACGTGACAATGGCATAAATCCTGAATGAAGATTTGGCTGTAGTTAGAATTCAAAAAACAGATGAGAAAATTTAATCTTATGTCCCACACTATGGTATTGGTAAACTGAACTTTAAAAAAAGAACCCTCCCAGTCAGCAAGGACAGCAGTGATTTGATATCATTCATCACCTTGAATTACTAATTTTATTTACATTGATTTAGTAGCTTTGTATACATTTACTATAATTGCGTTTCAGCTGAATGGTCACAAGAAAACGGGAAGCTAAAAACACTAGATTTATCTTCATATATATTTAAATAACACTATTATATTAAAATAATCTGATACTTGAGGGGTACAGTCCATGAGAAATTTATTTTTCCCTATCCAGGAGGCCATATAATTTTTAAGTTTGAGAAACACAGTAGACTGGAAAGAGTAAAGGTTATGGAGTTAGCCACTGGTTGGAATCTTGGCTCTATTATTTACTAGCTTAGTGGTCTTGGGACACACTTAACTTTGCTAAGCCTCAGTTTCCTTACCTATAAAGTGAGATTAAAAATGTCTTACCATACAAGGTTCCTGGGAGGATTAAACAATGTCTGTCAAGCACCCAGCACTATGTCAGACAGGTAGTTTCTATTCCCCCTTCCCTTCTCCTATGAGTTTGAGTTTCTTTTCTGTAATTGCACGTAATAATATACAGCTGCAAGAATAGCTGAACCAAGTGATAAACTATAAATAAGAGTTCTTAATATACTGTCAATTTCTATGTAATTTTAGAACTTACATTCCCTCTCATTAGTTCCTTACATTTTCATTAGAAAGAAAAGCACACTCAAGACAAACCAAAAAAAAAAAAAAAAACAGACCCATTGCTGTTGAGTTGATTCCGACTCACAGCGACCCTACAGGACAGAGTAGAACCACCCCATAGAGTTTCCAAGGACTGCCTGGTGGACTCAAACTGCTGACCTTTTGGTTAGCAGCCATAGCACTTAACCACTAAGCCACCAGGGTTTCCACACAAGACAAAAGCGAGACCTAAATAGTTTAGTACAAGAAGAAATATCAAGTAGGGTCATTGAGGTTTAATTCTCAAATTTGTTCAGATGACCAAAAGCCTGAAAATTATGATACTTCTGAGGGAAGTCTCAAAACAGAGAAACTTAAAATAACTAAATGCTAAAATTTTAACTCAAATATCCTATTACCTTATAGCCTACTATAGACAAATTGTGAGGGATGGTAAAGTTTCAGGAGATACATATGTGGAGATTTTTTTGAAATTTTTCTTTGTGATGTTATTATTTAATTTTGGTTTCAAGTAAAGCCTGTTACTGTTTAGTTTTCTGAACGGTGAACTGAATCATTCTGCTACTGAAATCAGTGTTCTAACCTGGTACAACCTCAGAACCCCTCAGATAACGGGGAAAACAGAACTCAGGTTGAGTCTTCTGTCTACAGTTTTCTGTGTGACCTTGGGCAAGTCAAATGACTCCACTTCCCCTCTATATATTAATGGTGAAATAAGGATAGTAACCTCATTCACATAAGACTGCTGTGAGGAATAAATGAAACAATGAATATAATAGTACTTTGTAAAATACAAAGCCTTCCCATGAATACTGTGTTGTGAATAAGAGTTCTGAACCAAGAGTTTAATATTTCAACCTGTTTCTATGTCACCTTGGTCAAATTTCTTTACTTCTCTGAGTGTCACTTACCTATTTTATAAAGCTAGGAGATATATTATCTCACAGTTCATTCTATTATAGCTATAAAAAAAAAAATACTCGTTGCTGTTGAGTCGATTCTGACTCATGGTGATCCCACATGTGTCATGGACTAGAGCTGCTCCATAGGGTTTTCTTGGCTGTAATTTTTCTGGAAGCAGATCACCAGGCCGTTCTTCCTTGGCTCCATCGTGTGAGTTCAAACTGCCAGCCTTTAGGTTCCTACCATTCCGATTCCGATAGCTACTTCATAAGAGAGAGTAGAACTGCCCCCATAGGGTTTCCAAGGAGCAGATGGTGGATTTGAACTGCCAAACTTTTGGCTATCAGCTGAGCTCTTAACCACTGTGCCACCAGGACTCCTTAGGTTGCTGAGCATAAATGATTAGCACCACCTACGGTTGTATTATTTCACCATACACATTCAATCTGGATGCTAAACAGATAATCTGAGAAGCTGGACTATATGAAAAATAATGGGGCATCAGGATTGGTGGAAGACTCATTAACAACCTGCGTTATGCAGACAACACAACTTTCTTTGCTGAAAGTGAAGAGGACTTGAAGCACTTACTGATGAAGATCAAAAACCAAAACCTTCAGTATGGGTTACACCTCAACATAAAGAAAACAAAAATCCTCGCAACTGAACCAGTAAGCAACATCATGATAAATGCAGAAAAGATTGAAGTTGTCAAGGATTTCATTTTACTTGGATCCCCAATGCCCACGGAAGCAGCAGTCAAGAAATCAAAAGGCACATTGCATTGGGCGAATCTGCTGCAAGAGATCTCTTTAAAGTGTTAAAAAGCAAAGATGTCATTTTAAAGACTAAGGTGTGCCTGACCCAAGCCATGGTGTTTTCAACTGCCTCATATGCATGTGAAAGCTGGATGATGAATAAGGAAGACAGAAGAAGAATTGACGCTTTTAAATTATGATGTTGGTGAAGAATATGGGATATACCGTGGACTGCCAAAAGAACAAGTAAATCTGTCTTGGAAGAAGTACAACCAGAATGCTCATTAGAAGCAAGGTTGGCAAGACTTCATCTCACATACTTTGGACATGTTATCAGGAGGGACCAGGCCCTGGAGGAGGACATCACGCTTGGTAAAAATAGAGGCTCAGTGAAAAAAAGGAAGACCATCAACGAGATGGGCTGACACAGGGGCTGCAACGATGGGCTCAAGCATAACAATGCTTTTGAGGATGGCACAGGACTGGGCATTGGTTTGTTCTGTTGTACATAGGGTCGCTATGAGTTGAAACTGACTCGACAGCACCTAACAAGAACAGCAACCACAAACCTTTAACAGTTGAGCATAAACCACCTGATCTATCTAGGAACCTGCACAGCTGTAACAAACGAACAAAAAACACAAACCCACTGCTGTAGTCAATTCCGACTCATAGCAACCCTATGGAATAGAGTAGAACTGCCCCATACGGTTTCCAAGGCTGTAATATTTACCCAAGCAGGCTGCCATATCTTTCTCCGGAGAGCTATAACAGAAGGTGGTTAAGTGTTCCACTGGAATTTCAATGGGCTCTTTACTGCATGATACCCACAATTATTTGGTTTTCCATTTTTTTTTTAACTTACTACTCTCAGAATTTTTTTTTTTTTTTTAGTTTGTTGGTAATCAATGCAGCAACCTGCAGATAAGAACAAAGAATAGCAAAGTTCTCCCACCTATGAGACATTTTATTTTTTCTTGTCTTCTCTAGTGTAATGGAAGGACAAAACTCAGATTTCAACTTCTCTCTGTACTTGGCTATTACCATCCTAAGCCAAAAACAAAATCAAATCTATTGCCATGGAGTCCATTCTCCCCTGTAGCGTTGCCAGGTGGAAACCCCAGGTTTTGCTCAGCTTGACTCAACACAGCCCATAAACAAGAGTCAGAGGCAGGAGAGCAGAAAGGTGCTTTTATTTCGTTGCTCAAGGAAAGCAACAGTCAGGGCTGCTGACCCCGAGACTGCTTGCAGGCAGCTTGGAGAGGTGAGCTGTTACAGAGAGCAGACAAGGAAATGTAAATTTATCATGAATATTCAGGATCGACCTTCAGGAAGGTATCCAGAGCTTGGGGATGACTACGCATTTTCTGTAGAGAAGGGTTCAGCCCCCCTCCCCCATGGAGGAAGAGGTTAATTTTCCTTCATTAGCATGTGAAGTTTCCACTCAGAGGTGGGGTGCTTATATGTATCTTGTACTTAATGAGCCAACATAGATCCCTTGAAGTGCTGAGATGGCATCGAAAACCTGCAAAAACCGGTTGAGACCAGCTCTGCTGGTCTGTGGTTATCTTGTCAAGGACAGTTTCAGAAGAATGTTCGGCCTATTCTGCTTGCTGTAGGAAGATAAACCAGAGCAGGTATCTCCTAGCTCTGAGCTCTGAGGCTGCCTGTCTCAATAGTGAACCTATTAGACAGAGTAGAACTGCCCCATATGGTTTCCAAGGCGCAGCTGGTGGATTCCAACTGCCCACGTTTTGGTGAGCAGCCAAACTCTTAACCCCTGCATCACCAGGGCTCCATAACCATCCTAGACAAGTCAAATGACCACTCTGGCTTGCCCTGCAGGCATCACAGACACACTGTGTAGATTGAAATCCTGACTCCACCATTTACTTTGCATAGGACAAACTGCTTAACCTCTCCAACCCTAGCTTTATCTTTAAAAATGAGTATGACAGTATCTACTTATTTGATGTAATGTAAACTTTAATAAAATAATTGTAAAGCACTTAGCTGTAAAGCTTGCTACTTTACAAAAGGCCTAAGAATGTTAGCTATTGTTATGATCAATTTTTCCCACTTCTCTTTCATTCTCAGCTTTCCAGTTACTCCTCTGCAATACTTGCAGTGTGAATGGGCACTTAGAAAACAGTGGTAGGGTGCACGTGGAGTGACAACCAATACCCACTGCAAGACACAGTAGTGGAAAGTTCACCACACACTTGAGGAAATATGAAATGCATCCAGATTCCACACTTGTCTAGCTTTGCAAAGTTCACAGATTTATATCACTGCTCTATGCTTTTGTTCCTCTGCTGTAAAATGTAATATGTGTTTCATTTATCTCACATATTATTGAAAAATGTTATGTATATGAAAAGCACTTTCTAATGTTTACAGTCCTAAACAAGACGCTTTTTCTCCTCAGCTGAATACATTCTGAAGGGTCAGAAGAGTTGGTTTCCAGTCCCAGCCCTTTCACTAACAAGGTATGGCCAGCCGCTTTCATCCATCAGATAACACAGTAAAAAAAAAAAACAAAAAACCCAGTAGCCACCGTTTATTGTGGGCTTACCATAAATCAGGCACTGCACCATGCTCTGAATTTGCACACCAGGGGACCACTCATTTTTGTGCTTATAACTTGGAGTGGGCATTACGTCCATTTAACAGATGAAAACAACTGACACTAAGGTAGAAAACTGCCGCCAGCACATGCAGCCCTGTAATCCTAAAAACACCTAATCATAAAAGAGAGGGATTGGCAACCAATAGTTTTGCCTGCAGTCATCCGCTCTCCCACCATAGCTCCTTAACCCTAGTGTACTTGGCGCAACTGTTTGCAGCTGGGCATTTGGAAGCCCGACCTGCCGGCAAAAGCCCACCGCGATTGGCTGGCTGGACGCTCCCCGGGTTCCCGGGTCCGCCCCGGCCACGCCCCCGGCCCGGCCCCCGTCATCCTGCCCCCGGGCTGCGCCTGCCATCGCCTGCCCGGGAGACGCCTCCCTGCCGGGTTCCCCCCGCCCCTCCGGCGGAAACCACCGCGCTGCCACCCTGCGGAACGCTTAGCAGGACGTAGCTCATGCGCCCCGAGCGCGCCCGGATTTCCTGTCCGTGCCGACCATTTCCGGCGGGGCAATGCTGGCCATTGGCGTGGACGCGGAGGCGGGCTTTGGTGCTCCCAGGTCCCTCCCCACGCGGTGTTTTCTGAGCAGCGAGGGAAGGCCTGGCGGCGACGGCCGAACCCATGGCTGCCGCCGGGAAAGTCAGCACTTTCCGCCTCCCGCCGTTGCCCACGATCCGAGAAATCATTAAGTTGTTCAGACTGCAAGCCCAGAAGCAGCTGTCCCAGAACTTTCTCCTGGACTTGAGGCTGACAGGTGGATGGCTGTCCCCTGCTCCCCGATGTCTCCCTGGGGCTAAGGCCGGGGTCTCGCGCGGAGCCTGCGGGCGGGCGGCCAGGCTCTGGCACCGGGTGTGCAGCGGGAATTCGATCAGGTCCTTCTCCCACTTTCTACTGAAACAGCTCTGCAGTCCCACCCAGGAGACCCGTGCAGTGCGCTGTTTGCTCCTAAGATCCCGATTTAGGGGCGCGTGGCAGTGGGATCGTGGGGTAGTTTTTGCGGAAGCTGAGCAAACCCTCGGGGAGGCAGAGCTCACGCACCGTGAAAGGGGTCGTGCACATTTGGATTCTGGCGCGTTAACACTGGTGTCAGTGCGAGTGCTGACTGTAGATTTGCTTTTCATACGGTTTAAAGTTACCAGAACTTAAATCAGCGCAAGGATTTAATCAGTAACATGTTGCCGAACAAGAGTGTCACTCGTAGGATTCGTTATTTAAACGTTTACTTGTTGAGTCTTTGAAACCCTTAAGGGCGCCAACGCTTATTCAGTAAACGCAGAGTGAACAAGCCATTCTCCTAGCTCCGGGGGATAAAATACAGGGGTGTGCAAGGCAGAGTCTGGCCTCAGGGCGCTTACATTTTGGTTCAGTTTACATTCCCACTCCTTATTTATTTAATAATAAAAAAAAAAAACTAGAGATTTATATATTTCACCAATTTGAAGGGCACAATTTGATGAATTTTGAGAAATGTACACTTAGCCACCAGTCCTATTCCTTGTTGATGTTCTCATCTAAAAGATGAGAGTACAAAAAGATGTGTTACAGATACAGTATGCCCGCCCACTCACTGTTGGAGCACTTACATTTTCATGTTTTGATATTTCATCCTATTTGAGAAGAGCAGTAAATCATACTCAAAAAATTCCTTTTCCATGAAATGAAACATAGTCCACAAAACCACATAGACGCCAAACCCACTGCCATCGAGTCGATTCCAACTCATAGCGACCCTATAGGACAGAGTAGAACTGCCCGATAGAGTTTCTAAGGAGCGCCTGGTGGATTCGAACTGCGGAACTCTTAGCAGCCGTAGCACTTAACCACTACGCCACCAGGGTTTCCAAAACCACATATAGAATGTTTTATTTTTTGCACGTGGAGACCTTACTCTGGAGCATGAGGTTCAGTAAAATAGTTTAACTCCACTTTAGTTTTCTCACCTTTAAATTAAGGAGGGGTCAACTAACCAAAAAGAAAAACCCAAATCCATTGCCGTGGAGCCGATTCCCACTCATAAAAAAAAAAAACCCTATAAACAGAGTAGAGCTGCCCCCATAAGATTTCCAAGCCTGTAATCTTTAGAGAAGCAGACTACCGCATGTTTCTCCCACGCTGGTGATTTCAAAACACCGACCTTTAGCAGCCAAATGTTTAACCACTGCGCCACCGGGACTTCTTAGGAGTTGACTACAAGGTCTTTAAAAAGTTACCAGTCCCAGTTGCAATGGAATCCATGCCAATTCATGGAGACAGGTAGAATTGGGGTCCATAGGATTCAGAAGTACATCACCAGGCATTTCTTCTTAGGTGCCTCTGGGTGGGTTCAGACCCCCAACCTTTTGGGCTAGTAGTCGAGCACTGAACCATTTGCACCACCCAAGGACTCCTTTGAAAAGCTATACACCTCTAAAATTCTTGAATTCGAGTAGTAATCAGTGCCAGTCTTTTTGCCTCTCGTTAGCTACATTCTAGGTATAAAGTACTGTTCTGGTGGCTGAAAATATAGGTGTTTGTAGTTTAAAACATTTTTTCACATACTTTTTCTGTTGTGAACCTTCATTCACCCTCAGGAGTAACAGTTCCAATATCTAGATACTATTATCTGCTATGGAACCAGAGTGAAGAGAGATTAAGAGACTTAGATGAGAAGCTCAGGCTGGGGCAGAGCTGAAACCCAGGCTTCTTGATTCCATAGTGCTTCTTTGATATTCACTTGTATTTGAATGTGCCTGGGATGTTTGGGGGCAGAGTCCCTCCTGCCTACTGTGGTAGTTCTCCATTTTAAAAAATGGAGAATATGAACTTTGCTCCTTAATAGCTGTACTTGATAGATCGTCGCTGTTCCCTCTGAGAAGCATTGGGCGGTAGTGGAGCAAGGATTGGCTTTAGAGGTATGTCGACCTGAGTTGGACTCTCTTCTCTACTTTCTGGGTAACCTTGCAAAATCAAACAACTGACAAAGGAAACAAGTTAAATTGGGATGGTAGTTCTTGTAACAATTGAGAGAATGTATGTGAAGCACAAATGGGTGGTCAATGAATGTTAATTGCCTCCCTGCACCCATTAAAAGACAAAACTATTTTTGGGTGGTTGAGAGACTGGTTTTGCCCTCAAGTGTACAAAGGTGGGTTATCGACAACAGAAGCGAAGTGGGGACTGTGCAGTACTCAGTGGGCACTGCCAGCAGTGGGGGTGTCTCCAGTGGCTAAGTTCCCGCTCTCCTGGGAGGCCCAGTTGCTGGGTTTTAATCTCTCACAGCAACAAGACTAGCTCCTTGTGCGTTGTTTCAGGATCGATGAGTGGTTGCAGTGAATCATCAATACTCTGCTTTTATATGATTTCTTCTATAAGGTGTGCTGATTTGATTCATTTAAAAATCATTTACCATGTTAACATGCATGTTTGCAAAGCTTAAAAAAAATCTCCACTGCTAACCTTAACTTTTTCTTGAAAATGACCGTGAATCCCAAGTCCTAAGGGGCTTGTGGTCTAGCAACTTGTTGCTGTTGCCATATTGACTACCAATTGAGGTGTCCACAGGTCAAAAATGGAGGCTGCCAGAACTTTTTGCCTTGGCATTTCTAACCAGCAGCCTTGAAGATTCTGGATGAGAAACCAGTCTGACTTATTCAGATGTTTGATGTTCTGCAACTGTAGAAAAATGGTGCATGTTTCTTTCTAGGAATTGCTTGGTTTGGTGAGAGGACAGATGGAAAATACAGTACTAGGTAAATGTATGCTAAGGAATTTTGTCATGATAACCCTATTTTTGCGAAGGGATTGGTACATTTCAGCGGTGATTGTGGTAGAATGTGGAACGGGTACTGTATGTTCTTTTAGGTTTAGAGTTACATAACTGGGTAAATGTTGTATATAAAGAATTACTTGGCTGGGTATTGGCTAATAAGAATTTTTATGGGTTATTTTTCTTTTCAAATTCCATACCTTGAAATTTTCCAAGGTGTTCAAGATAACTGAGGCCTGTTTTCTTTTCTCTAGATAAAATTGTGAGGAAAGCTGGCAATCTGAGAAATGCATATGTTTATGAAGTGGGCCCCGGGCCGGGGGGAATCACAAGGTCTATTCTCAATGCTGATGTTGCAGAACTCCTGGTGGTTGAAAAGGACACTCGATTCATTCCTGGATTACAGGTGAGATACTTAAAATGCCTTCTTTTAGGAGGCCAAAACTGGCTTTAAATGATTCTTAACTTCAAGGTGTCCAAGGATTCTGTAAGTTACTTGTCAAACTGCAGGTCTCCAGTTCCCATCTAAGAGATTTTGATTCTGTAGTTCAGCAAGGTCTAGAATCTGCGTTTCTAACTTCTGCAGGTGATTCTGATGTAGATGGTCTACTGAGCACAACTTGAATAAACCCACTCTACACATTGATGCTAAATGATTCAGTTGTTTTTTATGGGAATCCGTTTTATGTTATTTACTAATAGCTGTGCATGTCATATTCGTTTCCTTCAAAAATAAATAAAAAATCATTTCCTGAATAAGAATCAGTACAAAGCTGGTTCCTAGGAGGCAGAGTTTCAGTACAGTAAAACCTACGAAAGCCAGAACCTGTGTAAGGTGGACACCTGTCAGAGAAGGAAAACTCAAATATTTTCCACTAAAATGAGCGCAAGAAAAATAGTAAGACTGCACCCTGTCAAAGGCAGAAAACTTGCGAGACCCTGAGAACAAGGCCGTCCTATCAAGTCCCGGCTCTCACAGGTTTCACTGTATATCTCTACTGGCCAACTTTTGCATTCTCTCTGACGCCACGCATTCCCCTCCTAACGGCACTTCGTGTTTCTCTGCTGAGCTTAGTAATTCACTGCAGTGGCACATGGAACTCACAGACCGTACTTACGATTATGTGGTTTATTAGGGTAAAGGACCCAACTCAGAACTAACAGGATACAGACAGGCAGATATAATAGGATGCGACTCAGGAGAAACTCAGGAGCAACATGAAGAGGTACTCAGGTGAGGTGTGAAAAGGTCCCCAAGTGAGTGGCACATCTGTGCTTCAGGAAGCTTCATTTGGCCTCAGTGTTTTGGACTCTTATCAGCCGGTCCACACATGCTTTGTTGGTTACCAGCTGGGCTCACAGACCAGCTCCTACTCATCAACAAACCCTCAGGTGTGGCCACTGGAGCCCAACTACTCTAAGAGTTATTTCACAGAGGCCAGGGATAAGGCCAGTGCTTAGAGTAACTCTAAACCCCACATAAAAAATGACAAATAATGATTCAATTATTGGCGTAACTTTTGAGAACTTACACAAGTGAAAGAAAAGACCATATGCTAGCCTCATTGAGGGACACTAACTGTTAGATTTAGGTTTTTTTTTTTTTTTTTAGTGTAACTTTATTTTTTAAGTTTACATTCATTACATTTGTGTTTAGTTTTATTTATCTTGTTCTTAACACACACAGCAAAACAGACACCAGTACAACCTTTTCTACGTGTACAATTCAGTGACACTGAGGACATTTTTCAAGCTGTGCAACCACTCTCACCCTCCTTTTCTGAGTTATTCCTCCTCCAGGAACATAAATTGACTGCCCCCCCAATTTCCAGTGCTGTTGTCACTTTGATCCCATATAGATAGTTCTTAAAAGAGCATAATGCTCAAGGCAGACATTTTTTACTAGCTAAGCTAGACTATTGTTCGGTTTTAAGAAGACTTTAGGAGATATTTTTGGCTTAAGGTTTAAAGATTATCTCAGAGCAATAGTTTCAGGGGTTCATCTAGTCTTCATGGCACCAGAAAGTCTGGAGTCCATGAACATTTAAAATTATGTTGTGCATTTTTCCCCCTTTTGATCAGGATTCCTCTCTAGAATCCTTGATCAAAGTATTCAGTAATCATAGCCAGGCACCATCCATTTCTTCTGGCACTTATCTCATGGCAAAAGTAGCAGTTATTCATGGAGGTAATTAGCCACACATTCCATTTCCTCCTCCTGTTACTGACTCTCCTTCTTCCTCTGTTGCTCCAGGTAAATAGAGACCAATTGTTACGCCTTGAATGGAGCCCTGATTGAACAGTGGTTAAAGTGCTCAGCTGCTAACTGAAGGGTTGGCGTTTCAAACCTGCCAGCCACTCTGCAGGAGAAAGATACAACAGTCTGCTTCTGTAAAGATTTACAGTCTTGGAAACCCCATGGGTCAGTTTTACTCTGCCCTATAGGGTCGCTATGAGTCAGAATCAACTCACTGGCAGTGGGTTTGGTTGTACCTTGGATGGCTGCTTGCAAGCTTTTAAGACCCCAGGCATGACACAATGGAGGTAGAACAGAAACAGTAAACAAATTATTAGGCCAGTTAACTAGGATGTCCCATGAAACCATGACCCTAAACCTCCAGACCAAGGAATCAAATCCCATGAGGTGTTTGGTTGTACATAAAGTCTTAGGCATTCTTATAAGAGACTTTGTAAAGAGAAGGAGTAAAGTTGAATAACTCTATGCATACATTTGTGGTGAAGTCTGAATGAAACAACACATGCATCTTTAAAACAGCAGGTACCGTCATTATGTGGGAAATATTTGAAGCCACTGAATATGATTCAACTGGAAAAGAGTGAGGGGGTTCATCGCTGCCCTTGCTCAGAGGTTGACAATGGATAACATAATAAGCTTATTGTGATCTTCTCTAAGGAAAGAAGTGAAATGAATAGGTGTGAATAGAAGGAGACAGATGGAGATTTAAAATAAAGAACTTATATTTTTAAAAATTTGGCCAACAGTCAAACAAATTATATCAGAGGTGTTATAAAAGGAATTCTTCATGGAGGGCAGGTTGCCCTTAATGACTTAAGGGCCTTTGTTAGATTCTTCTGTAATATTAAAACTTAAAAGAACCCTTAGCCTCAGTCCAGATGAATAGCTGGGTAAGTACAACAGAATAATCAAATACTTCACATTATTGCTCTCCTGCAAGAGGACAAATTGGTTTTAAAGTTAGTATATTCTAACTTATGTTCAGCTTGTCGTACTGTGGTGGCTTGCATGTCACTGTGATACTGGAAGGTTTGCCACTGGTATTTCAAATACCAGCAGGGTCACTGTTGGTGAATGGGTTTCAGTGGAGCTGACCGACTAAGACAGACTAGGAAGGAGGACCTGGCAGTCTGCTTCTAAAAAAATTGGCCAGTGAAAACCTTATGAATAGCAGTGGAACATTGTCTGATATAGTGCCAGAAGATGAGCCCCTCAGGTTGGAAGACACTCAAAATATGACTGGGGAAGAGCTGTCTCCTCAAAGTAGAGTCAACCTTAATGATGTGGATGGAGTCAAGCTTTCGGGACCTTCGATTGCTGATGTGGCATGACTCAAAATATTAAGAAACAGCTACAAACATCCATTACTAATAAGAAGTTGGATGTGCGAAGTATGAATCTAGGAAAACTGGGAATTGTCAAAAATAAAATGAACACATAAAGATCAATATCCTAGGCATTAGTCGGCTGAAATGGCTCAGTGTTGGCCATTTTGAATTGGACAATTATGTAGTCTACTGTGCCAGGAATGACAGATTGAAGAGGAATGACATTGCGTTCATCATCAAAAAGAACAAGATCTAGAAGTATAACACTGTCAGTGATAGAATAATATCCATACCCCTACAAGAAAGACCAGTTAATAAGACTACTATTCAAATTTATGCATCAACCACTAAGACCAAAGATGAAGAAATTGAAGATTTTTACCAACTTCTGCAGTGTGAAATTAGTCAAACATGCAATCAAGATGTGCTGATAATTACTGGTGATTGGAATGCAAAAGCTGGAAACAAAAAAGAAGCATCTGTAGTTGGAAAATATGGCCTCATTCATAGAAATGATGCAGGAGATTGCGTAATAGAATTTTGAAAGACCAATGACTTCTTCATTGCAAGTACTTTTCTTCAACAGCTTAAACGGCGACTGTATATTTGGACCTCATCAGATGGAATACACAGGAATCAAATCGACTACATCTATGGAATGAGTTGATGGAAAGGCTCAGTATCATCAGAACAAGGCCAGGGGCTGACTGTGGAACAGACCGCCAGTTGCTCATAGGCAAGTTCAAGTTGAAGGTGAAGAAAATTAGAACAATTCCACAAGAACCAAAGTACGATCTTGAGTATATGCCACCTGAATTTAGAGACCATCTCAAGAATAGATGTGACGTGTTGAACACTTATGACTGAAGACCAGACGAGTTGTGGAATGACATCTAGGACATCATACGTGAAGAAAGCAAGAGGTCATTAAAAAGACAGAAAAGAAAGAAAAGACCGAAATAGATGTCAGAAGAGACTCTGAAACTTGATCTTGAATGTTGAATAGCTAAAGCAAAAGGAAGAAGTGATGAAGTAAAAGAGCTGAACAGAAGATGTCAAAGGGTGGCTCAAGAAGACAAAGTATTATAGTGACATGTACGAAGACCTGGAGATAGAAAACCAAAAGAGCAGAACACACTCAGTATTTCTCAAGTTGCAAGAACTGAAGAAAAAATTCAAGCCTCAAGTTCCAATATTGGAGGATTCTACAGGGAAAATATTAAATGATGCAGAAAGCATCAAAAGGAGATGGAAGGAATACACAGAGTCACTGTACCAGAAAGAATTGGTGGACATTCAGCCATTTTAGGAGGTAGCATATGATCAGGACCAATGGTGCTGAAGGAAGAAGTGCAAGCTGCACTGAAGGATATGGAAAAAACAAGGCTTCAGGAATTGACAGAATACCCATTGAGATGTTTCAACAAACAGATGCAGTACTGGAAGTGCTCACTTGACTATGCCAAGAAATTTGGAAGACAGCTACCTGGCCAACCGACTGGAAGAGACCCATATTTGAACCCATTCCAAAGAAAGGTGATCCAACAGAATGCAGAAATATCACACACAAGCAAAATTTTCCTGAAGATCATTCAGAAGCGGTTGCAGCAGTACATCCACAGGGAAATGCCAGAAATTCTAGCCGGATTCGGAAGAGGATGGGGAACCAGGAATATTATTGCCGATGTCAGATGGATCCTGGTTGAAAGCAAAAAATACCAGAAAGATGTTTACCTGTGTTTTATTGACTATGCAAAGGTATCCAGCTGTGTGGATCATAACAAATTATAGATAACCTTGCAAAAAATGGGAATTCCAGAACAGTTAATTGTGCTGATGAGGAACCTGTACTTAGACCAAGAGGCAGTCGTTCAAACAGAACAAGGGGATAAAAAAAAAAAACCCACTGCTGTTGAGTCGATTCCAACTCATAGCGACCCTATAGGACAGATTAGAACTGCCCATAGAGTTTCCAAGGAGCACCTGGCGGATTCGAACTGCCGATCCTTTAGTTAGCAGCTGTAGCACAAGGGGATACTGCGTGGTTTATAGTCAGGAATGTGTGTGTCAGGGTTGTATTCACTCTGTGCTGAGCCAACAATCCTAGAAGCTGGGCTACAAAAAGAACGGGGCATCAGGATTGGAGGAAGACTTATTAACAACCCACAATATGCAGATAACACAGCCTTGCTTACCAGAAGTGAAGAGAACTTGAAATACTTACTGATGAAGATCAAAGACTACAACCTTCAGTATGGCTTATACCTCAACATACAACAAAAGTCTTCACAACTGGACCAATAAGCAACATCATGATAAACAGAAAAAATATTGAAGTTGTAAAGAATTTCATTTTACTTGGATCCGCAACCAACACCTGTGGAAATAGCAGTCAAGAAATCAAACAACACCTTGCATTGAGCAAATCTGCTGCAAAAGATTTTTTCAAAGTCTTAAAAAGCAAAGATGTCACTTTGAGGACTAAGGTATGTCTGACCCAATCCTCAATGTTTTCCATCGCCTCTTTTGCTTGTGGAAGCTGTACAATGAATAAGGAAGACTGAAGCAGAATTGATGCCTTTGAATTGTACTGTTGGTGAAGAATACTGAATATACCATGGACTGCCAGAATAACAGGTAAGCCTGGCTTGGAAGAAGTACATCCAGAAAGTTCATTAGACGTGAGGATGGTGAGATTTTGTCTCATGTACTTTGTTATTGGGAGGGACCAATCCCTGGAGAAGGACATCATGTTTGGTAAAGTAGAGGGTCAGCGAAAAAGAGGAAGACCCTCAACGATGTGGCTGCAACAGTGGGCTCAAGCATTGCAACACTTGTGAGGATGGTGCAGGACAGGACAGTGTTTTGTTTAGTTGTACCTAGGGTTGCTGTGAGGTGGAATTGACCGGACGATATCTAACAACATGGAGGGTGCCTAACAATAACATATCCTGAATACTTGGTTAAGTATGAATGTAACAATGTTTTCTTTCTACTGGAACTGAGAAAATGTGTTTGAAAATCTAGAATGTATGCACATGTCTGATTTTTTTTTTAAAAAAACCAGTGATTTTTTTCTTATTATTTTGTTATATGCAGATTTTATGCCTTGAGAAGTATATATTATTTAGTTTGCCTAATTTTCCAGCCTTTAGTCACAGAGTTGGTTTCAGATTTCTACCTACATTTTGGCATTGTTACATAGTGTATATTCCATGATCAGATGTGGAATTTAATAGCAGTTTTTGCTTTAAACTGCTTTTTTAAGATCTCTGTTGGCGCCAACAGTTAAGCGCTGGACTACTAGCCAAAAGGTTGGCAGTTGGAACCCACCAAGGGGTGCCTTGGAAGATAGCCTTGTCAGTCTGCTTCTGAGAAATTAGCCATTGAAGACCCGTGAAGTAGTTCTACCCTGACACATAGGCGGTTGCCATGAGTTAGAATCAACTCAATGGCAACTTTCTTTTTTTCACTCTATCAGTCATCTACTTATGTATCTAGTATAATAGCTGACTAGATGTGTCATTTACTAGTGAAAGTGAATAATTGTATGTCACTTATTAAAAAGTTTTATGCTTTTTTTCCTTAATGTGAAGATTAATTTCGAGGTAAATTACTCTGCAGGAAATGTATATTTGACTTCTCATCTGTGTCAGAAGAAGCAGCAAAATTAATCCTTTGTCTCTTACATGCAGGAAAGGAATTTGCCTTAAAAAGAAATGTTAGGTAGTAAAATATCAAATAGACTCCTTTTTCCTGTAAAGAATCTTTCAATATGTAAAACCACTTCGTTTTAGACGTACTAAATTAACCATAAAACTGAGTAAAGGCCGAAGGAGAGCCATCTGTTTTAAGGATTCCATCTTAGTGATTTCTAAGCTAATAGAATGACTATTTTAAAGAAATTGTAATAATTTATAAAATGTCTTCTAGCTAAAAGTGTATCGTTTGTAGCTTAATTCTGTTCTTACAATATTATCACGGGACAGCTTAGGGGAAAGAATGGCTGTTGAGAACATGTAGGTTTCACTACCACCACACTGTAAGGATAAGAAAGCATGTCTGTGATACGTGAAAGTGGTGTAATACAGTGTTGCGGTCAAGAACGTGAACTTAGGTTAGACTGCCTGGGCTTGACTTCAGGCTCCACCATTTACTCCAGCGTGACCTTGGGCAGGTCACTTTATCTCTCTGTGCCTGTTTGCCCAGAGGATTGGGATGAGGATTAAATAAATGCCTGACAGTAAGCTCTCAATGAATCTGAGCTATAAATAATCAGTTGAATAATTAATTGAACACTTCTGGTAAATAAGGATTGATCAGGAGACTGTAAATCTAGAAGGAGGCATAGGAGAAAATCACGTCATTTCTTTGGAGCAGTAGAAAATCCACAGTGACACATGGGGTCGCCATGAGTTGGAATCAACTCAAGGGCAACAGGTTGGTTTTTGGTGGAAGCGTTGGAGCTTTCTCTGGCTCATCAGTCTAGCAGTGGACACCTCGTTGCTCAGGGTTCCTTCTCTTAATGCTGTAGCATTCTCCTGTGGCTGGGCATTTCTAGGATTTTGGTTTTTTTTTTTTTTTAATTTTTTGTTGTATATTGCTGTTACAGTTTTATGACTTGGGAGGATTCTCTATGGCCTGGAAGGGAGTGAGGAGATTTCCTGACTGCTCCAGGACTTGAAGCCTGGATAGGTTCTTCCCCCATTCCTGAATTGGAGACAACGTTAAAAATGATCTGTTTCCTCTGAATTCTTCACTTTTTTTTTTTAAGTTTTATGTTTTAATAATAGCAAATATTTATGGAGAGCTTGCCACACTAAGTACTTTGTTTTACAGTTTTATTGAGGTATAATTGATATCCAATAAATGCACGTATTGAAAGTATACAGTTCTCTGAGTTTGGACATGAAGCGTAACTGCATGAAACCACAGTCAGGGTCGTGACATCCATTCCCCTCAGGATTCCGCATGTTCCTTTGTAATCTCCCTATCCCCAGACAACCACTGATCTGTTTGTTGCTGTGTGTACATGCAGTCATATAATATGTGCTCTTTTTTGGCCTGATGTCTTTTGCTGAGCAAAATTTTTTTGAGATTCCTCTGTGTTGAGGAATTTATCAATAGTTTGCTCCTTTTTATTACTGTATAGTATTCAATGTATGAAAGTACCCAATTTGGGAATCCATCTACCTGTTGATGGACATTGGGTGGTTTCCGGTGTTGTGCTATTACACATAAAGCAATTATGGACATTCTCGTGCAAATCTTTGTGTAGATACATACTTTCATTTCTCTTGGGTAAAGACCTAGCAGTAGGAAGGCTGGGTCTCGCAGTAGGTGTGCGTCTAACTTTTTACAGAACTTCCCAGTTGTTTTACAATGTGCCGTAACATTTTACATTCCCACTGTGCATGAGTTCCAGTTGTTCACACGCTTGCTCACCCTTTAATCTTAGCCGTTCTGGGGACTGTATGAGGAGCCCTGGGGCACAGTAGTTAAGTGCTCCGCTGCTAATCCAGGAGGCTGGTCGTGGACGCCCCCCAGCCACTCTGCAGGAGAAAGCTGCAGTAGTCGGCTTCCGGAAAGACTGTTGTTGTTGTTAGGTGCCGTGGAGCAGGCTCGGACTCACAGCGACCCTGTGTACAAGAGAACGAGACACTGCCCGGTCACACCATCCACACAATCGTTGTTATGCTTGAGCCCATCATTGCAGCCACTGTGTCAATCCATGTCATCGAGGGTCTTCCGCTCTTTCATTGACCCTCTACTGATGTCCTTCTCCAGGGGCCGATATGGACTTTTTTTTTTTTTAATAACTAATGGTATTAAACATTTTTTCAGGTGTTTATTTGCCATCCATATACCTTTTTTTGAAGAATTGTTTGTTCAAATATTTTGACCTTTTTTTTTTTTTGTCTTATTGTTGAATTGTAAGAGATCTTTGTGTAGTTTAGATACAAGGACTTTGTCAGATAGTGTTTCGTAAATGCTTTCTCTTCAGCTGTGGATATAGCCTTTACATTTTCTTAACACTTTCTTTTGAAGAGCAGAAAATTTTAAATTTTTATGAAATGCAGGTGATGAGTATTTTTTCCTATATTTGGTGTTTTTTTTGTCTTACTTTTAAAAAACTTTAACCCAAGATCACCAAGAATTTCTCCAGTGTTTTCTGAAGTTTTACCTTTTACATATAAGTCTGTGATAAATTTTAATTTTTTTTTAACACCATTTGTTGAAGATATCATCTTTTCTTCATCGAACTGCCTTGGCGTTGTTGTAGAAAATCAGTTGATCATATGTGTTGGTTTATTTCTAGATATCCAGTTCTGTCCCAGTGATCTCTAGGTCTGTCTTTTTACCATTTCCAGCTGTATTAATTACTATAGCGCTATAGTAAGCCTTGAGGTCAGTAATGTAAGTCCTCTAACTTCATTCTTCTTTTTCAAAATTGTTTTGGCTGTTCTAGGTCCTTTGTATTTCTGTGTAGTTTTAGAATTAGACTGTTTCTATTTAAAAAAAAAAAAAGTGACGGGATTTTGATTGCTATTGGGTTGAAATTATAGATTAATTTGGGGAGAATTGACTTTTTAGTGGTAGAGTTTTCTGATCTATGAATATGGCATAGCTCTCCATTTATTTAGGTTTTAATTTCTCTTGCCAGTGTTTTTTAGTTCTTAGCATACAAGCCTTATACATCTTTGTTAAATTTATACCTGAGTATTTTATATTTGTGATGCTATTGCACACTGGTTTTTTAATTTCAATTTCTGATTGTTTGTTGCTACTATATACAAATATAGTTGATTTTTGAACATTGACCTTGTATCCTGCAACCTGCAAAACTCATTTATTAGTAGCTATTTTAAAGATTCCTTAGGAGTTTTTACATACATTATCATGTCATCTGTGAGTAAAGACAGTTTACCTCCTCCATTCTAATCTGTTAGCCTCTATTTCTTTTTGTAGTCATATTGTACTGCCTAGGACTCCAGTACAATGCTAAATAGAAATGGAGGAGTAGTCATCTTTGCCTTGTCCCTGACCTTAGGGGAAAAGCATTCAATCTGTTACAGTTGAGTATGATGTTAGTTGTAGGTTTGTCCTAGATTTCCTTTTCACGTTGAGGAAGGTCTCTACTGTTCTTAGGTTGCTGAGATCTTTTTGTTAATAATGAATGGATGTTGGGTTTGCACAAAGGTTTTTAAAGTGTGTTAAAATAGTCATATGTTGTTGTTGTTTTTAGTTTCTTAACGTGATGAGTTATCTCGATTTCTATAATGTTAAACCACCCATCTAGAATCTATAGTGATGTCACCTCTCTTGTCCCTGATATGGGTCATTTGTGTCTTCTCTCTTCTTCTCTCGTCAGTCTGGCTACAAATTGTTCAACTTTATTGATCTTCTTAAAAAAAAAAAAAAAAATCTTTATTATGGCCTTCCTTCTGTTTACTTTGGGTCCAATTTACCCGTCTTTCTCTAGTTTTTTAAGATAGAAGCTGAGGTCATTGTTTTGAGGTCTTTCTTCTTTTCTAACATAGGCGTTTGAGTGTTATAAATTTTCGTCCTTATACCGCTTTAGCAGGATCCCACAAATTTTGATATGTTTTGTTTTTATTCTATTCAAAGTAGGAGCCCTGGTGACTCAGTGGTTAAGGCTCGGCTGCTAACTGAAAGGTCAGAGGTCAAATCCACCAGCTGCTCTATGGGAGAAAGATGTGGCAGTCTGCTTGCATAAAGATTACAGCCTTGAAAACCCTATGGGGCAGTTCTGTGCTGTCTTATAGGGTCTCTCTGAGTCTGAGTCTATTCAAAATACTTTCTAATTTTCTTTTTTAAATTTTTTGAGATATTAGACTTAAAAAAATCTTCAAATGAAGTTCAGAATTCCCATATAACCTTCAGCTCCAGTTTCCCATTTGGTTCCTTATTTGATTTGTGAGTTATTCAGAAGCCTGTTAGTTTGCACATTTTTTTTTTCTGATATCTTTTTGTAATTAATTTTTAATTTAATTCCAATTGTCATCAGAGAACATACTTCACATAACTTTAATCCTTTTAAGTTTATTGAGGCTCGTTTTATGAATGTTTTAGAATATGATCTATTTTGGTAAACATTCCTTATGCCCTTGAATATGCATTCTGCTTTTTTTTTTTTTTTTTTTGATGGAGCATTCAATAAATTTCAACTAGGTCAATTTGATTGATAATTTCTTCCAATAGGTAGTAAGAATTATGTAATTCATTATCCTGATCATGAGAGCTGACAATCACTATGATTATTAGTTCTCATAACGTACATATATGCTTCTCCCTTCTTTTCATGGTTTGGTTTTCTATTTATTCTTTTATAGCCTTATTTAATGAATACCATTTAATCTGGCTGAAATCTCTTTTTGGAAGAATATAGGATTGAAAACTAAAATAAAGATGATAGAACAATTTCAGTGTATGTAGAAAATACTCCTTTGGCTATAATCGAGTGCATGCGTTCATGGTCAAGTGTACCTTGAGCACATTGTGGAGTGAGACCTCCAGGGTTTTGAAATGTAATGGACGCACTAGTGTTGCTGTTAAAGGACTATTGTAATGATCTTTACCATTCCCCGGATATCATTGTGGTGATGAAAACATTTTTCTCTATTACTGGTTGATTAGAAAGTCTTTGTGTCTCTTTGCTGGAATATCATTTTAGGTGTTTTAAAACCCAGTTGCTGTTCAGTCAGTTCTGATTCATGACAAGATGTTATAAAGGCTATTTATTGTCTGTAATCACAGTATCAATTTAGTTTGTAAAAAAAAACCCAATAGCACTAATTTATTCTTTTTTTTTTTTTTTTCATAATTGCTTCAAGGGCTTCATATAAAGCTATGAAAGGGAGAGATCAGACTACGAAGTTGTCAAGGAAGAGGTAGACCTTTTAATGGATGGGAGGGGTTGGGTTAGTCATTGACTAAGGTTCAAGCCTGAAAAGGAATCTACAAAAAATATAATAAAAATACAACTTTAAAACTAGGAAAAGGAAGGTAAACCCCTTTTATATCAGTTTTCTGGTATGCAGTTGTGTCAGTGTGGGAAAAATTAACATTTCAAGGATGGTTAAGTTATCAGAGCATATAAATGAATACATTGTTTTATTTGGTTTTAGTCCTAATTAGTAATTACTTAATTACTTGCTATATACTGACATCGTGAAACATAAGCTTTTAGTTCTGCCTTTCTGTTTTTGGTATGCTAATTTGTTTTAATTATGTGAAGCATAATTATAGAAAAAAATTCTAGAGTTCTCCATTGATAGTAAATGCTGTCATTAAATACCCAGTTTTTATACAGCTAGAGCCTGTCCCATAGAGAGCTTTCATTTTTTTAATTTTTAGTCCATTGAGGTTATTATGTTTTCTAATATTTATTGTTTGGAACTCATCAGATTAAGTTTTAACAAGTCATGGTAATTTACAATAATCTGTAAGAACATTAATACCAGAGGTAGGCAATTATTTTTGCTACATTACTGTGGCTAAACATATCAAACTAAATGATTCCTAAACTTACAATGTTTAGTCTTTTGTAAGTATAGGCGTTTCAGCTATGTATTTCTGCAACATAATTAATTATATAATTCTGTCCGATTTATTAGGGAAATAAACCTGCAGGTTTCCTGGCCCTGTAGATTTGGGGAGCCAAATATCTCACAGGCTAGCAGAGGAAGTCTCCAGCTTCACAGAAAGCAGAATACCATTTGGTCATTCACTTATTCATTGACTTACAAATATGTGTTAAGCACCTGCTGTGTGCTAGATGGAAACCCTGGTAGCATAGTGGTTAAGAGCTATGGCTGCTCACCAGAAGGTCAGCAGTTCAAATCCACCAGGTGGTCCTTGGAAACCATATGGGGAAGTTCTACTCTGTCCTGTAGGGTTGCTATGAGTTGGAATCAACTCGACGGCAACAGGTTTGGTTTTTTTTTTTTAATGTGCTAGGTAAGGAGCCCTGTTGGCCCATTAGTTAAGCTCTCATCAGCTAACCAAGCCAAAAGGTCAGCAGTGGTTCAAACTCACCCCTACTCCAAGGGAAAAAGATACAGCAATTGTACTCTGGCCTTTAGGGTTGCCATTGAGTCCAATGTCCAGGTTTTCTTAATGTGCTAGGTAGAGTCCATGGGTGGCACACATGGTTAAGTGCTCAATCCTAACTGAAAGGTTGGTGGTTCAAGTCCACTCAGAGGCACCTTGGAAGAAAGGCCTGTTGACCTACTTCCAAAAGGTCAAATCTTGAAAACCCTATGGAGTGCCGTTCTACCCTGCACACATGGGGTCGCCATGAGTCGAATCAGCTCAGCAGCCAGTCGTTTGTTAATCTATTTGAATATACTTAAACTTTTTATTTTATTTTAAAAGCTACCAAAACAAAAACCAAAAGGACAAAACACAAAAATAAACACAATAGCTCTATGTGCTAGGTAGATACTGTTGTAGCTGCGGGAGATAGAAAGTAGGTAAGAATCAGCTGCCTCTAAGGTGCATATGTCTCTGCAGGGGAAAGACACCTCTGTATACATAATTGCAATACACTGTGCTGTAAGTGCCCTTACGAAGCCTGTGCAAGGTGCCCTGTGACACAAAGGCAGGACTAATCACCAAGCTGTGTCCCTGCTCCAGCTTTTCCGCTCTGGCATCTGTGATACTTCTTTCCTTCTTCCTGTCAGTTGCCTGAATTAGGCAAGGGGAGACTGTTAGGAGAGGAAAACCAGCTTTAATTGAGCCAGAGAAGTAGAACTAAGGAGTTCTCAGGGCAGAAGTTCCCTCTGAGCCTGTTGACCATACGTGTATGTAGCTCGAAGGCAAGTTCTGGAATGTTGGGGACCAAATTGGTCCCAGGTTCTCTGAGCTCCTGAGCTGAGAGTTAATGCAGGGAGAGGGTCTCCCTCCTGCCCTTGTAATCCACATCAGCGGCAATGTTTACTCCTCCTGATCGTATCTGTCCATCTCCACTCTTGCATTTTACTCTTCGTAAGCTCAGGAACTTTACCTGTTTTTTTTTTTTTTTTAAACTAATGACATCAAGAATCAAGTTTTGTGCTGGGTATGAGGGCATTTAACACAGTATGAATTTATAGATGGTGTAGAGCTAAAGCTCTTTTTGGCTAGGTGCCAACGCCTTAGTCCTATGACAGCATTTTCTAAAGTATGATGCCAAGGTTGGTAAAATGAAGAAGAAAAAGATTACAAAAGAAAGTGGTTTCCTCTTCTTCTGACGGAAGGAAGAGGGAGAAAGCGAACGGTCAGACAGTAGAAACAGGCTGGGAGGCAGCTATGGGTAAAGATTCCAGGACGCAGGATAATCCCTTAGGATCGTACAATATCACGATTAGGGATGGCCTGGTCAGGGGAGTGTCTCAAAGTGTGGCTTGGCATTGACCAAAAAAAAAAAAAAAAGCCAAACCTATGCCATCAAGTCCATTCCGACTCAGAGCAACCCTAAAGGACAGAGTAGAACTGCCCCATAGGGTTTCCAAGGAGCGCCTGGTGGATTCAAACTGCCCACCTTTTGGCTGGCAGCAGTAGCTCTTAACCACTATGCCACCAGGGTTTCCAAGTATTGATAAGCGACTGTCATATGTACTTGGTATGACTCTACTTGACTTGTAGATTAAGTTAAAGACCTTGATAATATGTGGAGGCCTTTGTATAGATTTGGCTGTACAGGTTTCGTGAGAATTAAGCTCATCTTTTATATAGTTTACTCCTGATTAAGTCTCAGCATTTCATAATAATGTCTTTAGTCTCTAATTTAAAAACTTACCTCATAGATAGGAATTGAGTACGTGCTAGAACGTACACAGAAATACAAGTCATTCTGAGGTCAACATTATATGAACACATTATTTGTGAAATTATAAGCTATGGTTGTACTGTATCTGTTACGATCCCTAAGCATTCCTATGTGTTAAAAGTGGCACACTACAATTGTCTGTTGCAGTGGACATGATGTAATATTAGTTCATTAATGATCACGCTTAGTCTCTGGCTTTTTACATTGATCTAATGATGCATGGGGCCCTGGAGGTGCAGTGGTTAAGCGTTTGGCTGCTAACCAAAAGGTCGGCAGTTCAAATCCACCAGCCGCTCCTTGGAAACCCTATGGTGCAGTTCTGCTCTGTCCTATAGAGTCACTGTGAGTTGGAATCAACTCAAATGCAATGAGTTTTTGTTTGGTTTAGGGATGCACAGGTTTGAAGTAGAAAATCTGGCTTCAGTATTCTCCAGCATATGAGCTCATTTTATTGACCTTTTTGTAAACTAGATGCTTTCAGATGCAGCCCCTGGAAAACTGAGAATTGTCCATGGAGATGTGTTGACATTTAAGATTGAAAAGGCTTTTCCAGGAAGTCTTAAAAGACAGTGGGAGGATGGTAAGTACCTTCTCACTGGCTTTTCAATTTCCTTTTATAATTGTCGTGATTAAATATTTATGTAAAAAATTATCAGACCAGAATTAAATCGGAAATGAGCATTGTAAATTTTTTCCGCTTTTCTACCTTCTTCCAAAATATGAATTCTAGGTACTTTTTCTTAATTCATATTTTTTTTGCTTAGCTTTTCAAATGTTTTGGGTTCTGTGCAAATAAACTACCATTTTATGATACTGTATAAGTGATGGGGTGAACTGTGAAGTGTCACTTCTTCCAAATAATGAGAAAAGAAAGAAGTGTTTTAATAAACCAAACCACACTTAAGCCTTTTTAAACCTTTTTGTCTGCTGTCTCTCACCCTCAGTGACCAATCAGGGCACTCTTCCTTCATGGACAGTGTTTATTGGGGGCCTGTTAGTGCCAGCCCTTTGGGATACATAGAAGCAGAGGGTGTCTCCTGCCTGTGACACCCTCAGAACCAGTGGAGGCAGTGGTTTGATGCCCGTCATCTGGCTCCCAGCACGTTTCCCGCCCCCACAGCCAGGCTCCCTCAGATCAGTCTGCACTCAGGGTCTCCATCTGCACCAGGTCCTTCTCTCCTCAGCACTCTGCCTGCAGGCTTCTGCCCTGCCCCAGCCAGGCCACCGGCACCGGGGCCTCCTCATTGCCTGTGTCACAGCGTCACCAGCTGGGGTTCTTGGGCATCACCTGACTCTCTTGTCCACTCTCTTCCTGAAGATGTCTCTGCTCTCGTCTTCCCTGGTCTCTGCCCTCTTTGTTTCTTTCACATCGTTGTGAGCATTTTCTAACTATTCTTCACTGGCAGTTATTTTGTCCCCACCTGTTAACATGTAGTTGTTTCTGAGCATTTCCTTTTCAAGTGCCTTCTCCTCTCATGTTGCTTGTTTGTCTGGGTCACTTGACCCCTGGGCTTCCCTTGCCACCTGTGTATTGCTGGCACAGAGCTGTGGTGGTACAGAGTTAAGAGCTTGGCTGCTAACTTAAAGGTCAAAGGTTCGAACTCAGCCAGCAGCTCCATGGAAGAAAGACCTGGCTATCTGCTTAAGATTACTGCCAAGGAAATCCTATGGGGCAGTCCTACTCTGTCACATGGGGTCAGTATGAGTTGCAATCGACTCGACTTCACCCAACAACAACACAGTGCTGACATTCACATCTTTTTATCAAGACCACACCCACTTCTTGGGCATCTGATCCTTGGATGTACTTTCCACTCATCAAGTCCAAAGCAAATTTCCTATTCCCCAAACCAACACTTTTTCATATATTTCTCCTAAGCCAGAAATCCGAGGACTCTCACTGACTGACTAAACACCAGTTAGGTTGAATATTTCTCCTTAATGATTGAAATCTGATAGAAGACACTGCTTTTGAAGAATAAATGAACTGAAAAATACTCAGCCATATCTTTTTATATATTTTTGTTTGTTGCTGCTGATATCCAGTTTGATTTTAGCCTTAACTAAAATTGTATTCAGAATACATTGATGAAATCATTTCACCTTGGTTTCCCCCTTGCCAAACAGATCCACCAAATATCCATATTATTGGAAACCTACCTTTTAGTGTCTCAACTCCACTGATTATCAAGTGGCTTGAAAACGTTTCCTGTCGAGATGGGCCCTTTGCTTATGGCAGAACCCAGATGACTTTGACTTTTCAAAAGGAAGTGGCAGAGGTAAGTTATTTTTCTGGCTATTTTGTCATGTGATCCAATTCCACAACAAAACAATACTGCGTTATTGTCGCAGACTGTGCTCTCTAGTAGTCCATTACACACACAGAAAAAGCCAACAACAACTCAGCCAAGAATGAAACATGCACCGATGACGTCAGAGGCACTGCTGTCCAGGGACGACACGAATGATGTGCTAACAGCCACGAAAGCCGTGCGGTGAGTAGAGGGAAGCCCCAGCCAGAGAACGGACTAGAGGAAGACGATGCTGGCGAGGCGTTAATAAACAGGGATTGAGGTGTCATATGGTAAAACTGGTACTCTGTACTTAATAGGGTGCGGCTAAGGAGTGTGATGATCAGTTTGGAGCTGAGAAGCAGGGGGTTGGGCCTCATTACTCAGTATCTTTTAGACTGTTTTCACTTACGCCCCACCTCAGCTGGGCCTGCTGTACTTGGCACAGCTTTCCTGGCTCACTCTTTAGAAAACAAACCTCCAGGGTGGGCGAGGGCAGGTTTTGAGCTGTGGAGGCTTAGGGAGGGGATCTGCAGACTGTATACTAAAAAAAAAGAAAGTTTTATTCTGGCATATAGAGAGTATGTAATATAAAGCATATGTGCCTTCCTGGGTGGCCCAAATGGCTAAGTGGTCAGCTACAAACCAAAAAGTTGGCAGTTCAAATCCACCCAGAGATGTCTTGGAAGATAGGCCTGGCAACCTGCTTCTGAAAGGCCGCAGCCATGAAAACTGTGTGGAGCGCAGTTCTCCTTTTCAACACGGGGTCGTCGTGAATAGGAATCGACTTGAAGCAACTGGCTTGGTTTAACGTATGTGATGTATGGCCTAGTAAAAAGAACACAAGTGACTTACCACCCAGGTTAATAATTAAATTACCAACATCTCTGACATCCCATATATGCCTCAATCTGATTGTATCTCCTGTTCACCCCCTACTACTAGATAATCAGTACCGTGTCCCACAAGGTCGCTATGAGGCAGGAACGACTCGACAGCAACAGGTTTATTCCCTTGTATAGTTTTATCATGTAGATTTGTATCCATATAATTAATATAGTTTAGTTTTACCCATTTTTGAACTTTATAAAAATATATTCATACAGTATGTGTTTTTATCCTGAATGTGATTTGTAGAATTTGCTCATGTTTCTCATAGCTGTAGTTTATTTATTTACATTGCTATATACGACCCGTTGTTTGAGTATGTCATAATTTATTCATCCAAGTTTATTTACATTACTATATACTACACATTGAGTATGTCATAATTTATTCATCCGTTCTCTTGTTTGGAACCCTGAACTACTTTCAGTTTTTTTGTTATTATGAGCAACACTGTCATGAACATTCTTTTGTTTCTGTCAGGAGGGGCACATGGCAAGATTTCTCTAGATATATACCCAGAATTGGAAATGCTGAATCATAAGGTCTGCGAGTCTTCACCCTTGCTAGATGACGCTAACTTGTTCTCTAAGTCTTCCATCTGTTTATATCCCCAGCAGAGTGTAGGTGACTTCATTTTGCTCCATGTTCTTCCCACTAATTGCTATCACCAGACTTGCACATTTTTATTAATCTGGGGTAATGGTATGTTATTGTGGTTTTACTTTGCCTTTCACTGATTTTTAATGAAACTAATAAGCATCATTTTATGTTTGTTGGCCTTTAGATAACCTCTTTTTTGTGAAATATTTGCCTTTTGCCCTGTTTTCTATTGAGTCGCTTCTCTTTTTCTCATTGATTTGGAGGAGTTCTTACATGTTCTTTATAGAGTCCTTTACTAAATATGGAAACCCTGGTGGCATAGTAGTTAAGCACTATGGCTGCTAACCAAAAGGTCAACTGTTCGAACCCACCAGGCACTCCTTGGAAATTCCATGGGGCAGTTCTACTCTGTCTTATAGGGTCATTACGAGTTGGAATCAACTTGACGGCAACAGGGCTTTTTCTTCTTTTTAACTAAATATGTTGCAAATTTCTTCTTCCACTCTGGCATGGTATTTTAGCCTTTTTCCAGCATCTTTGAAAAGTAGGCTTTCTTAAAGTTAAGGTTATGCTTTTCATGTATTGTTGAAGAAATCCTTTTCTATCCTGAGATCATGAAGGTACTGTTCTTTGTTATCTTCTGGAAGCTTTATTTCTTTCTGTCTCCCTCCTCCCATCTCTCCAGTACTCTGTTCCACAAATTCTGGCTGCCTGAGCTTCCTGGGGAGCCCTGGTGGTACAATGGTTAAGTGCTCGGCTGCTAATTGGAAGGTCAGTAGTTGGAACCCACCAGTGGTTCCACAGAAGAAGAGACTGGGTGACCTGCTTCCATAGAGATTACAGCCAGAAAACTCTTTGGGGTAGTTCTACTGCATAACATGGGGTTGCTATGAGTTGAAAATTGACTCAACCATACACAACAACAACAAGGCCTCCTGGAGCCCCATCACTGTCTCAAGTCAAGGCCTCTGCATTCCCCCTCCCTGTGCTGAGGCCTAGGGATGGCCTCCAGGCAATCAGTTGGGCTTTGGTAAGCTCATTTCTTCTCCCTTCTCTCTGGAATCACAGTCCTGGAGGGTCTGTTGCCCAGTTTAAGAAGCTATAGTTTCATATGTTTTGTTGAGTTTTATAGTTGTTTGTGTACAAAAGCTTTTGATATCAGAATTCCTTTAAGGGTAGACTATATAATTACACTACTGTGATTCTTTAGATCTCTTCCTCACAAATAATGTATCATAAGGATTTCGTTATTTTAGATCCATCCTTTAGGCATGTTCCGTTTTACAGCCATGGTTCTTCAAGAGACATTTGGCAATGTCTGAGGACGTTTTTGGTTGTCACAACTGGGAGATGCTGCTGGCATCCAGTGAGTTGAGGCTAGGGATGCTGCTTAGCGTTCTTCAAAGCACAGGACAGCCCCTGCCCTCCAACAAGTGATACCCGGCATTACCCAGCCCAAAGTGTCAGTGGTGCTAAGGTTGAGAAATTCCACTTTAGTTGGAGCATTTGGACATAAAATCTTTTTCTCAGTAGTCTTAGAATTTTCCCCTACAAAAATGTAGGACTCTTTTTTGTTTATTAGGAACTCTACAATGGCATCACCGTTTCCCACCAGGTTCTTGTCATTTGCTGCTCAAGAATCTGTTATGTTGGTTTGAATTGGGCCCATGCTAGTAGTTTCCTTTGTTGCTTTCTCGACCTTTGGATTTGTCAGTGGATTTTTTTCCTTCGCTGACATGATTATTATGGTGTTTCTGTTCTTACATAACACAGTAGAGATGCAAAATACTATGTTCTCTAATTTTTTCTGGGAAGAGACCAAAGGAACTGGGGCTTAAGGGGTGGAGTAGGATTTTCAGTGACTCAGAATGTCAGTTGTGGGTTTTAATAATAGTGTTGATTCAACTTCAGCATGTGCAATTATTTTTCCTTAACAAAAAAAGCTGTTTTAGTTAAATTTTAGCCTGAATATATTAAGAGTTTATATTGAGTCTGCGATTTATGAAGTAGGTTAGATGTAAAGGTAAGACCAGTCCTCTGATTTTCACATTATGCAAGTGAAAGTTTCAGTGGGACAATATATAGCAACGTTTTCTCGTATACCCTCTTGGCTCTTGGCATACAGATAGTCCTCAACTTACAACGTATTTGAGTCATGACGAACCACAGTTATGACCATCTGGTTTGGTTTTTCGTTTTGCTTTTTTTGGTACAGCTTATGGTTAGTAGGAGCCCTGGTGGCTCAGTAGTTAAGAGCTCAGCTACTAATCAAAAGGTTGACAGTTCGAATCTATTGGCCTTCTCCTTGGAAACCCTATGGGACAGTTCTGCTGTGTTCTGTAGGGTCACTATGAGTCAGAATCAACTCAATGGCAACGGGTTTATGGTTAGTAATATGTACTACATGCAATGTTGAAATATATCTCCAAGTTAATATGTAATGTTTCCAACCCCCAAAGACAAATAAAGATCGGATTTATAAAGATACTAATACTAAAAAGCAAAATAATGAAAACTAAAAAAAAAAAATGAGGTATTTGACTTATATCAGAACCAACTTACAACGGTGTCAAGGCCTACCAGAAAGTGTTTTTTAATGTCTGTTTTGCTTGGCTTTGTGAGTTACGGAACAGACTAAACGAGCTTGGTCCTCTTACTCCTGTTTCTCTGTGACCACAGAATCTAAGTGGAAGAGTTCAGCTCGTATACGTTAAGGGACATAGAGACAGTATAGTTACAGCTCATAAAATAGAATCAGACTGCACAATAAATGAGCCCTTAACAGATAATCTCTTCTCACCTCTTTTTTATAGACGACAAAACTGAGGCTCACAGTGGCTGAATGTCTCCGAGAGGTCATGCAGCTAGTTAAAGGAAAAACTGGACTTGAACATAGGTTTTATGTTTTCTGCTAAAACCATGATGTTCAAGTTCTTGTTGTTCCTGGACCTGTGGTCTCTGCTTTCTGGGTCCAGCAACAGCCTCTCTCTCCTTCCCTCTCCAGGGACCCTTCTGTTTGTGGGTTAGATCCTTAGCAGGGAGGGGACCACTGCACCATGAATTACATTATTCTCATTGTCCCTGGTCCTTGACAGTGCAGCTTCTCAAATGCAACCTCCATTTTTGTACTTGTACTTAAAATTATTTTCAATGAATAAGGAAAAGAAAAATAACACTGTCCTTGAGAATTCTGTTTCTCTCATACTCAGTCAGAATGCTTTAAAAAAGCTCAAGGGTCAGAGGTTTCCTTTTACTAAAAAATTAACTGGTTTGGTTTCCTGACCTTTTGCTGTTTAAGTCATCTATCTTGAGCTGGGTTTTGAATTTTCATAGCTTTACCAATAATATACCCATCACAGAAAAAGCAATACGAGCTCGAATGGGTGATAGACCATTTAACTCTTATGCCAGCTTTTAATGAAGTCTTTTGCAGAGCTTTTTGGTCTGTGCCTTAAATTTTTCCTTAATAAGATAGGGCCAAGTATGCATGCTACTTTCTTTTATGTTAAAACATGTGATTCACGTGTTTTCATCTCCAGAGTTGGGTGTGTTTGCTACAAAGACTGGATAATGGGTCAAGTTAATGGTCCAGGATGGTGGTCCCCTAAGAGTGCTGGATGCATCCCGCTCTAAGTGAAATACATTTCATCTCTGTGTCTTTATATCAAATTACTTAAAACCCGTGCCTTACAGATTTGCTTTCTGGGTGAAATGATATTTTAAATTCTTTTGAATTCATCAGTGGAAATGCACTTTTTTCAAACCTAAAGTAAAATATTAAATGCAGATACCTATGAAGAGGAGCAAAACCCAGAATAAAACCTAATTTCAAGATGTGGGCCTTGGTTTTGGTTTATTTTCAAATTTTGCTACTAAGTCTATGCTAGATTTTAGTTATAGGAAACCTGCTTCGAGTTGTGCCAGGTGCATGTTTAAAAAGATTTATAATGGACTTTGGAATTCTATGCTAGTGGTAAAACTAACCTTTTTTTTTTCTGGAGGAAGAACAAAAAAATGTTTGGTCATTTGATCCATAATCTTATTGTTTAACTTAAATTGATACTTCTGTTATTTGCTTTCTGTTTCTGATACTTGCTTGAGAATATGTACATTTCTTGTTTTTTCATTTTAGTAAGAGAAGGTTTTTGCCTTACATGCTGTAGCAACTCATCACCTTCCCAGTAATCTCAGCCATCCAAATACAGACAAAAAACCAAACCCGTTGCCTTCGTGTCGTTTCCCACTCATAAATACAGACAAAAGCAGGTAGTTTTTTTGTTTGTTTGTTTTAATGGCGGGGGATGAGGGTGGGTATGGCTGCTCAGCAGCAAAATGGATGCCACCAGATCTGCAGCTTTACACACAGGTCGTCTCCTCAGCCTCTCACACGGAACCTATTTAATTTCACTTAAGGCAAAGTTCTAATAAGCCAGATGACATGGTTTTCATGTCCACAGCAGGTTAGAAGCAGTAGTGTAAAAGGGGCGATTAGAGGTCAGTACCAGGCAGTGAAGCAGTAAACACAACTCCGCAAGCACTGCGTCTTTGGCTGCTTTGAGGGGCGCCCCCCACCCCGTCCTATCCCCAACCCCAGGTGACTATTGCAGTAATCACTGATATTTGTAGTGTTGACCCTGACTTGTTAGGAAGAGGTTTACAGAGTCCAGTGAGCCCAACAAGTGCAGAGATGGAGGCAGGATACATTCTAGAAAGATAGGTATGTCTTTATCTTTTTACCCATACCTTAGCTTTGCCTAATCTTAACATGTTGTCATATTTTTCCTTAGTCTGTTTAAAGAATATTATAGGTGTATTTGGAGCCCTCTTCTATCTTTCTTTCCCTCCTATGAGTTGTATTATTTGAAAAATGATATCCAGCACATTTTGTGGTTATTGTTCATTCGGGATGCTCTTCTGCGAATCTTATAATATGTTCTATTCATAAGTTTATCTTTTAACCACCTCCTTTGCCATGAGACCAGAAGAACTGGATGGTGCCCGAGTACCATTACTGAACTTTTGATCAAAGATTCTGTAGCAGAATCCTTGATCAAAAGGGGGAAAATGTTGCACAGAGTTTTAAAATCTAATGGACTCCAGACTTCCTGGAGCCGTCAAATCTGGGCGATCCCCTGAAACTGTTGCTCTGTGATATTCAAACCTTAACCCAAAAATATTCCCAAAGTCTTCTTAAAACCAAACAACATTTCAGCTTAACTAGTAAAAAAATACCTGCCTTGAGCATTATGCTCTTTGAAGAACTATCTATATGGGATCAGAGTGACAACAGCAACTCGAAAGATTAGATAGGAACCTTAGGGGGCAGTGAATTTATGTTATAGGGGAGGGAGGAACAACTCAGAAAAGGAGGGTGAGAATGGCTGCACAGCTCAAAGACTGTTATCATATCACTAAACGGTACATGCATAAACTGTTGAATTCATGTACATTTTACTGTGTGTATTCTCAACAACGACAAACTAAATAAAACTAAAAAAAAAGTATCTTTTGATTACTGATATGTAGGAGTTTCTTTTTTTTTATTCTGAACATTCTTCCTTTGCCAGATACATGAGTTTCAGATACCTTCTGTCCGTTTATGACTTATCTTTGTAGTGCTTTTATTATACAGAAGTTTTAAATTTTAATAGAGAAAAATGTATCAGTCTTGTCTATTATGCCATGTGCTTTTGGGTCTTTTAAGGAATTTTCCACGTTTTTTTTTTTGTGGACCTGGGGAGAGTTTCATAGATTTTTACTTCTAAAAATTTAAAAGTTTGCTGAAAATCTTACATCTTTAATTCACTTAGATTTATTTTTAGTTAAATGGTGTGAGGTTCTGACACACTGGCAGCAACAGTGGGCTCAAACATAGCAACAATGGTGAGGATGTTGCAGGACCAGGCAGTATTCCATTGTGTTGTGCATAGGGTCGCTGTGAGTCAGAACCAACCCAACAGCACCTAACAGCACAGCCTAACAACATGACTCACAGTGACTCTGTAGGACAAAGTAGACTGCCCCCATAGGGTTTCCTAGGCTTAAATCATTATGGGAGCAGATCACCAGGTCTTTTCTACTGCTGATCGGCTGGTAGGTTTGAACTGCCGTCCTCTCAGTCAGCAGCCAACCACTTAACCATTGCCCCACCAGGGCTCCTATGGTATGAGAGAGGAACCTACTTTTTTCTCATTTGTTGTTGTTAGGTGCCATTGAGTCAACTCTGACTCATAGCGACCCTATGTACAACAGAACAAAACACTGCCAGGTCCGGCATCATCTTCACCATCATTATGTTTGAGCCCATTGTTGCAGTCATTGTGTCAGTCCCTCTCGTTGAGGGTCTTCCTCTTTTTTGATGACCCATCGCTTTATCAAGCATGATGTCCTTCAGGGACTGGTCCCTCCTAACAACGTGTCCAAAATATGTGAGACGTAGTCTCGCCATCCTTGCTTGCAAGGAGCATACTGGTTGTACTTCTTCCAAGACAGATTTGTTCGTTCTTCTGGCAGTCCACGGTATATTCAGTATTCTTTGGCAACACCACAATTCAGAGGCGTCAGTTCTTTGGTCTTCCTTATTCACTGTCCAGCTTTCACATGTATATGGGGCAATTGAAAACACCATGGCCTGGGTCAGTGTTTTCTTTGCATTTTAAGACTTTAAAAAGACCTTTTGCAACAGATTTGCCCAGTGCAATGCGTCATTTGATTTTTTCACTCTTGCTTCCGTGGCCATTGATTGTGGATCCAAGTAAAATGAAATCTTTGACAACTTCAGTCCTTTCTCCATTTATCATGATGTTGCTTATTGGTCCAATTGTAAGGATGTTTTTCCCATTTAGGTACCTAATTATACCATGACCACTTATTGAATGAATGGTCCATCATTTTCCCATGAGCAGTTGCTACATCACATTTGCCATGTATCATATTCTATATGTGCTTGGGCCTAAGGCTTCTGCCTATTGGTCTGTTTGTCCAGTAACAATACTATACTGACTTAATTTTGATATGTGGTAGGATAAGTTGAAGGAGCCTGGTGGTGCAATGGTTAACCTCTTGGCTGCCAACCAAAAGGTGGGCAGTTCGAACCCACTAGCTGCTTCACGGGAGAAAGAGTAGCAATCTGATTCTATAAAGATTATAACCTAGGAAACCCTATGGGGTAGTCCTACTCTGTCCTATAGGGTCACTATGAGTTATAATAGACTCAGTAGCAGTGGGTAGGGTAAGTTCCCCGCCTCCCTGCAACATTGTTGGTTTTTTTTTCAGAAGTGACCTGCCTATTCATGACCATTTGCTTTTCCGTATAAAATTTATCACCAGCCCCTCAGGCTTTTTTTTTTTTTTTTAATCCTGTTGAAATTTTTATTGAAATTGCCTTGCATTTGTGAATTAATTTGGATGTTACTGATTTTAAAATAAGAGATATTTGGATGTTTAAAAGAATAAATTCCTAGTTTTTTGTAAAAATTAGTTGTCAAGAACAAGTATTTCTCCAAGAGTTCTGAATATTCAAGGCTTTATTACATCTAACTAAAAAGATTAACCATCAATAATGTTCATTCATATATTGGGGGTGATTGAGAAAATTAAATATTTAAACATCTTTAGCTCTTCATCATGCTTGCTAATTTTTTCATTTATCAAATGTTTATTGAGTACTTGTTTCATGGGGAAACCCAGGCGGCATAGTGGTTAAATGCTACAGCTGCTAACCAAAGGGTCGGCAGTTCGAATCCACCAGGCACTCCTTGGAAACTCTCTCCTGTAGCGTCGCTATGAGTTGGAATCCACTCGATGGCAATGGGCCTGTTTCATGCAAGGCCTTCTGCTACAGAGTATACCAGGGCTTTGGAAATCCCCAACAGCCAGTGAGGGAAGTCCGCAGAGCTGATATTTTCAGTGCATTATATATGGTATAATTCACACTTTGTAATTGTACCTCAGTTGATGTTGGAGGAAAATGTTCCCCATGGCGGCTCCCTGGCATGTGGAAGATAGCCTATGCTTTTCAAATTTGCCTCAAAAAATCCACCCAGCTTTCACAGATAATGGAATGTTGGCTCCATTCCATGTGGTCCGGCTGGATGAGCTACTTGCTGAAACCCCTTGTTGTTCTTCCCTAGAGACTTACAGCCAGCACGGGAAGCAAACAGCGTAGTCGGCTGTCCGTCATGGCCCAGTACCTCTGCAGCGTTGACCACGTCTTTACAATTCCAGGTCAAGCGTTCATCCCCAAACCAGAGGTGAGATTTGCTTTTTGGTTTTAATATACCAAAATTAGGTTTTTAATTGTAATCTTTATTTCCTTAAGTATGCCTCTTAGGAACTTATCTGTAGGATCAAATCTTTACTTATATGCATACCATACCCTAACACTTTCTTTACCTCTCCTGACTATGAACCATACAAAATGGCAGCGTGAATAGTTCTTGTTCTAATTTTTCCCCCTTTGATGGAGTGTCCAAGTATCTGTTTATGTTTGTTGTCCTGGCAGTACTGTTATTTTTATTATCCCCTTTTCTTCTTCAAAGTGTCCCAGAATGGAAGACAAGTTATACCCTTGGGAAAAGAAATCAGTTTTCTTGTGTGTGATTTCTGATAGAGAAGTCTAACTAAAGTTACGTCAAACAGTATTTATTTATCTTGAATTTTTCCCCCCACTTTTTTGAGAGACCATGTTTTGGCATTGTTACATACCTGCTGCTGTCAAGTCGATTCCAACTCATAGCAACCCTATAGGACAGAGTAGAACTGTCCCGTAGGATTTCCAAGGAGCGCCTGGTGGATTCGAACTGCCAACATTTTGGTTAGCAGCCTAAGCTCTTAACCACTACGCCACCAGGGCTTCCAGGGTTTGACACTGTTATTTGTGATAAATCATGTGTGGAAAAATATTAACATAGCCTTTGACTATTAGATGCTAATTACCAAAGAGTAAGTGCTGATTACAGAAAGTTTCTCTGCTAGAAATAAAAAAGCAGTGTCCGTTTTAGTGAAACTACTGCTCGGTGAGTCACCGTAAAACATGAATTATAAAAACTCATTCATTTCTCCATTAAACGTATACGAGCACCTACTGTCTGAAAAGCCCAGGGCTAGGGGCACAGAGATACAGAAATTTTGAGGAATAGAAATTTCTCATTGGTTGATAGAACTCTCAAATATAAAGAGTTTGCAGGGTTTCTCTTACATCATTTGACCTTCATTTAAAAAAAAAAAAGTAGATAGTGTGAAATATTTATATTGAATTGTGCCAGAAAATACGCACAGCACTTTCATTCTTTTTTTCTTTTTCAGTGAGTCTGTTGTCATTTTTTGTCCATCTTGTGTGAGCTTAAGTTAGATATGATTCAGTAGCACTTTCTTGGCAATGACAGTGTAAAAGGTGGAGCCGAGAACACCACTTAGATGAAGTAGAAGAGAATTGACTATTTGCAATTAAAATAATTCAAGTGGTGTATAGGCTACATAGTGGTTTATAGATTTAGAATGAGGGGCCCTGATCAATACTGTCGGAGCTGCATGTGTATCTTGAAGCATGGTCCGGGCTGCCTCTGTGTTCTTTGCTGCCACCTTGCCACTTTCTTGGCCACAGTTTCAGGTGAGTGCAGGCATTCAGTCCATCCTCCACTTGTACGACAGGCTCGGTTCTCAGCTTTTTCTCAATCAAGCCCAGGGAACACACTATCAAGTCCCACTTCCTTTCAGCATCTCAAGGTTTCGGAGACCTAGAAAATGACTTCTAAGACAACGAGATCCTAGACATTTGATGGCTGGAAATAGCTTCTATGGCATCATCTAATTTAGCACACTTGTACTTCCAGGGACTTTCCGTCTTAGAGTGGATGTTCACTGTCATGAAGAAAACCAAGTGGCCACGTAGCATTCCTTCTTGTAACGTATGTGTGGGCATATGACATTTTGAATAGTGTAAGCCCTAGTTATATCAGAAACACGATCTTTACTTATAGGCTTTTATAATCATGGCTGTTGCCACGAATCAGAATCAACTTGATGGCAACAGGTTTTTGTGTTTGTTTTCATTACCATCATACAGTCTCCAGGCTATCTAAATTGTACTAAGGCTTTCTTAGGGTGGATGTTAGAATATTTTTAGTGGGAAGTTTCTCATTTAGTTGTCTAGTTGAGAGTACTTGATGGTGCTTAGAGATTATTTTTTTAGAGGTTATTATCAACTTTATCTTTTATTTAAGGGAAGGTATAGTGGAAACCCTGGTGGCGTAGTGCTTAAGTGTTAAGACTGCTAACCAAAGGGTTGGCAGTTTGAATCCGCCACTCGCTCCTTAGAAACTCTATGGGGCAGTTCTGCTCTGTCCTTTAGGGTCGCTATAAGTCGGAATTGACTTGATGGCACTGGGGTTTTTTTGGACACATAGTTAATTAAAATTTTTTTTCCTCAGGGATTAAGTCTTCAAGAAAATATTTATTTTGAAAAAAGCTAGCTATGCCTTTGATTCTCGTTTTATTCATTCAGGGATATTTGTTTTTTGGCAAATTAAACTTACTTTTAACAGTTTTCTCTGCATACTTTTCACCACATTGTAAATAACACCTGCTTAAGTGCAGTTGGTGTCTTTGTATATAGGACAGCAGTTAAGGAGGAGAGAGTGTGTTATGACTAAGGCAAACAGTAAACCAAATGATTAAATTTCAGCTGTAAAGGAATTTTGCTTTTCTCTGCTGCTCTGAAGTATTTTTACCGTATTCAAGCAGATTAGGAATACTCTGAGGGAAGCTAGAAATATTTGATTGATAGTTATACTGAGCAAAGGTTTTGAAAATCATTTTCTTTAGTAGGGATGGGGGAAGTTTTTACAGGGTGCTACAATAACACTACAAGGCTGTCCCTCCAGCTGAATCCTTCTGAGCACAAGAGAACATCACAGACACAGATACCCACAACACAAAGTCAGCTATGCTGAGGGCTGAAATAGAAGTCTCGGCAGATTGCCCCAGGAATTGAGAGAGGGAGATTGCTTTTCTATAGATGAGCAGAAGGAATTTACTAAAATTCAAAACTCCCAAGAATAAGATATGGAGAGTTTCTTTTGTGATTAAGAAGGTCTTATTTATAACCATTTTCAGAGTTTTCTTGCTAGAATCTGTAGTCACTTCATTCTAACTCAAAAAGAAAGACCAGACTTGCTGGCCTGACAGAGACTGGAGAAACCCTGAGAGTATGGCCCCCGGACACCCTTTCACCTCGGTAATAAGGTCACTCCTGAGGTTCACCTTTCAGCCAAAGACTGAGCAGGCCCACAGAACAAAAGAAGACTAAAGGGGCGTACCAGCCCTGGGGCAGGGACTGGAAGGCGCAGGAGGGAATAGGACAGCTGGTCATAGGGAACCCAGGGTTGAGAAGGGAAAGTGTTGACATGTCATGCACTTGTTAACTAGTGTCATAGAACAATGTGTGTACTATTTGATGAGAAACTAGTTTGTCCTGTAAACCTTCATCTAAAGTACAATTAAAAAAAATATATATGTAAAAAAAAGAAGAAAACAATATGCAGTCCCTTCTGTTGATGGGTCATTTGATAAACTCACTTATTCAAGCTTTATCAGCAGAAGCCTTCCCTCCATGGAGCTGTTATAATCCTGTTCTGACTCAGAACTAGATTCTTGCCGAATTCTTCACTCCCATTAATTTCTGTAGTTCAGTCCCCAAACTTGGAACCCAAAATTCTTTTCTATCTACAGAAAAGACAAGGAGCCCTGGTGGCTCAGTGGTTAAAGTGCTCGGCTGCTAACCAAAAGATTGGCAGTTACAGCCTCTCGGTTTCTTAAATTTTGTGTTTTCATTTCGCTGTTAATAAAATGATTTCACCAATTATACGACAGAAGACCTCTTTTGCAGTGCAAATTCATAATGAAAAAATGTTTCCATGAGGGAGGAAACTTTCATTTCTTATGTTTCTCAAGCTGGCATGTGTAGGCCCCTGAAAATCCACATATTTCTTGGGCTCCAGAATTAATTTTTTTTTCCCAGCTAGTCTGCACATTACTCAAGTTTGAGAAATCGTGAGCTTCTTAGATTTAAAAAAAACCAACCCACTGCCATCGAGTCAATTTAGACTCATAGTGACCCTATAGGACAGAGTAGAATTGCCCGTAGGGTTTCTAAGGCTGTAAATCTTTACGGAAGCAGACTGCCACATCTTTCTCCCTTGGTGTGGCTGGTGGGTTCGAACCACCAACTTTACAGTGAGCAGCCGAGTGCATAACCACTGTACCACCAGGGCTCCTTAGATATTCCCTCGAAATTGTTTTATCTTTTATAACTGGTAGCCGTGGGTGCCTTAAGCTAACATCCCTCCCAAGGAACAGACACGTTTTCAGTCTGACTACCATCCTGTACTCTGACCAAGTAGAAGAAATTACTGAGGTAGAATGTGAGAATTGTAACAGGAGATTTGTGTTGTGTTTTGTGTTTGTAATCCACAAGACTTAACTTATACTGCCAGAGCAAGCATGCTTGGTGAAAAAAGCATGGGCTGTGAAGTTAAGCCAGACCTATTGGAATTGCAGCATTCCTGGTGATGAAAACTCCATCAGATTACTAAGCCACGGTTTTAACACAGCCCAGATTCGGGCAGCGATTCCACCTTTGAAGGATTGTCATGAGGAGTAGAAATAATCTATGTGAAGTGTCTAACATGAGTGTCTGGCACACGGAGGCAGTCAGCGAAAGGTGGTTGTTATTATGAGTAAAACCCAACCCAACCCAACCTATAACCATCGAGTTGATTCTGATTCATAGTGACCATATAGAACAGAATAGAACTGCCCCATAGGGCTTCCAGGGAGCACCTGATAGATTCAAACTGCCAACCTTTTGGTTAGCAGCTGTAGCTCTTAACCACTACGTCACCAGGATTTCCATTATTATGATTACAGACAAATATTTATGGACCGAGTTGTTACATCCTGACATAGTAGTATGGGTTGTAACTTCTGAGACATACACAGTTAACATCTAATTTTGTCTACTTAGAAGTATGGTGTATGGGACAATTTATTTCCAAACATGGTACTGATTTAAAGCATACATAGCGTCAGTAAAATTTTAGGTAAATGATGACACGCACCCATGGTGCATTATTAAGAAAAGCTGGGTGCTTGAGACAGCCACATCTAACGTTTGAGGTACAGGAGCCCCACTTGTCTACAGCTTCTGTCTGAAGTGTTCTTGAGCTTATGGCACAGGGTCCACATCCCAAACAGCCATTTCTCAGGCCTTTGTATTTTTTGAAACTTGATATTGAGGATGCTATTTCTGTTGTATGGAAAACCTGGTGGTATAGTGGTTAAGAGCTTCGGCTCCTAACCAAAAGGGCAGCAGTTCAAATCCACCACACGTTCCTTGGAAACCCTATGGGGCAGTTCTACCCTGTCCTATAGGGTCGCTATGAGTCAGAATTGACTCGACAGCAATGGGTTTTGTTTTTTTTTTTTTTTCTGTTGTATACCACCCTACCTAGTTGCCATGACTCATAGTGACCCTATAGGACAGAGCAGAACTACCCCATAGGGTTTCCAACGGGGTGGTTCGTGGATTCGAACTGCTAGTCTTAACCACTGTGCCACCAGGGCTCCACTGTATACTACCTTGTATTTGAGGATTCTTGGGACAGAGGTCAGAAGACTAATCTTTTCCTGTGTAACGAATATTCTTCTGTGCTAGGCAGGGTTTCCTAGAATAATATTGGGAAGGATTTTGGGGAAAGTGGTTGATTAGGGGGTGCTCTCAGGAGAAGGGGAGTGAGGGAGGCAGAATAGAGCAGGAGAGGAAAGCTGAGCAGGGTGTAATTCCACCTGGAGACTGGCTCGGCCTGGTTCCATGGGGAAGTTGAGGGAGAGAAAAGGGGAGCTCCGGAGCACATATGGCCCCACAGAGCAGTCCTACCTCAAGGCAGGGGGCTGGCCTGCTGTAGTCAGTCCTGTGTGTCAGTCTGTGGCTGCTGGCTGCCTTCTGGAGAGCGGTGGGGCACAACCTCACAGTAAGGCAGCTCCAGGTGTATGAGCCAAGGCAGCTCCAGGCCTGGGAGCTGAGGCAGCTTCAGGTCTGTGAGTGGAGAAAATTCCAGGTATGTGGGCCATTAGCACCCAACACAGCAGCTGGGGGCTGGCTACATTGGCTCAGTGGGAGGAGCTTGGTCAGGACACTGCCAGCATCTACCGTAGGTTCCTACCGGTACACTAGACTATAACGTACCTTGTGTGGTCTTCTCTGCCTTGGTTGCTTGGAAGTTCTGAACTCAGTACCATAGGATATTAGCATCCTACAGCCAAGATTATTTAAGAGCATTTTTTTTTCTCTTCTTTGTAACGTTAGCCTTTCACCTTTATCACTGATTTGATACTCATTATACCTGCAATTTTATTGTCAGTTGCCTCAAATTCTTCTTGAAGTGAATGAGCCTAAAATGAAAATATGTAAAGTAAAACCCATAATTGAGAAGTACCGGAGTCACCTGCCTTGAAAATCAGGGTAAAATAAGTGTTAAAGAGAGACAAGAGTATTTCCTCTTACAGTCTAATACTAGCTATCCTTACCATAACTGCTCAAGAATAAAATAAATAGTATAAATCCAGAGAAGGAAGAAACAAAATTTCATTTTTGCAGATGACACTTTTATATATGTATACCCAAACCAAAAAACCCACTACCATCGAGTCAATTCCAACTCATAGCAAACACGTAGGGTTTCCAAGATTATAAATCTCTATGGAAGCACACTGCCACATCTTTCTCCTGCAGAGCTGCTTGTGGTTTTGAACGGCCAACTTTTTGGTTAGCAGTTGAGCACCTTAACCACTGTACCACCAGGCTCCTTATATATGGATAAAGGGCCATGAAACAAAAAGTTGTTGGAGGTAATGAAGAGGTATACAAGAAAATAAAAATAAACCAAACCTGTTGCTGTCGAGTCAATTCTGACTCACGCTAACGTAGTGTAGCTAAAAATATAGGGATATATAACAACCGTAATGAAGAAAATGTTAAATGCATGTCCAAAGCTGAACTTATTTCTGTCTCCCCCAGGCCTGTTCTTCTCTATGTATTCAATCTACTTATTAATGGCATCTTCATCTGCCAAGTCATTCAAGCCTAAACCTAGAGGTCATCTTAAGCCCCTTACCTTTACTGTAGAGCTAGTCACTAGTAACCAACTTCAGGCACCACCTACATTTCTCTCAAATCCATCCCATTCTTAACACCTTCTCCTGTCTTAATTAAAGTCTTCATCATTTTTACCAGAATTACCAAATGATATATTCCATGATGTAGTAATTCTGGCAGAAATTGCATTGGGCAAATCTGCTGCCAAAGACCTCTTTAAAGTGTTAAAAAGTAAAGAAGTCACTGGTGCGCCTGACTCAAGCCATGGTGTTTTTAATCACCTTGTGTGCATGTGAAAGCTGGGCAATGAATAAGGAAGACGGAAGAAGAATTAATGCCTTTGAGTTATGGTGTTGGCAAAGAATATTGAATACACCATGGACTGCCAAAAGAACGAACAAATCTGTCTTGGAAGAAGTACAGCCAGAATGCTCCTTAGAGGCAAGGGTGGTGAGAGATTGATTCACAAACTTTGAACATGTTATCAGGAGGGAGCAGTCCTTGGAGAAGGACATCATGTTTGGTAAAGGGACATCAAAAAAGAGGAATATCTTCAATGAAATGGATTGACACAGTGGCTGCAGCGATGGGCTCAAGCATAACAGCAAGCATGAGGATGGCGCGAGGCTAGGCAGCGTTTCGTTCTGTTGTACGTAGGGTCACTGTGAGTCAGAACTGACGCAACAGCACCTACAACAACATATTCTATGATAAATACTGTGTGTGTGTGTGTGTGTGTGGATGTCCTTTTGATTTTCGTTTTGGTAATTTTTTAATCAAAGAAAAATGAATGTTTAAGTATATTCAGGTAGATCAGACCATGGTTACTTAACCTCAGCACTATTGACACCTTTGTAGGGCCTGTCCTGTGCATTGTAGGATATTTAGCAGCATCCATGGCCTCTACCCACTAAATGCCAGTAGCATCCCACACCCCCAGTCATGACAACCAAAAATGTCACCAGACATTGTCCCCAATTGCAGTCCCCTGGGTTAGACTACGAACCGTTAGACAGCATTCATTACACATTTACCACGTGCCAGCTGCTTTGTGTGTATTACCTCATTCAGTCCTCCCAGCAGCTATGAATAGGTGCTGTTTTTATCCTCGTTTTCACATTAGCAAGGCTTAGAGAGATTAAGTAATGTATGTCTGGTTTCACAGTGACCAGAAGTGGATTGCCCAACAGGCGAGGTAAGCGTGGTGCTTACTTTGCTTAGCAGATCACCCGTAGTAAACAGTTCCACAGTTTCTCACCACATCAAAGTCTCTGCTTCGAGGTATGGCTGCCATCTGTCTCTCTCCCATCCCCACAGCACCTTCCTACAGAATCAAAGCTTCTTCTCAAATTTTCAACCCCTGACAGGGATGGATGGCACAGTAAGCAAGGTAAGCACAGGCTTACTTGTGCCTACTTAGGAACCTATAATGAACAGTTTCCTACAGCTGACCTGGTAAGCAAGATATACACTGGATAATCCACCCATGACAGTGACCCAGGCCAGGACTGGCACCCAGGTGGATTGACTGTGAAGCCAAGTGTCCTCAGGTTGAATCCTACCTGACTGGCTGTGTGACCTGGGCAAGTTAGGTAACTTACTTACCCTGTCTCTGCCTCAGTTCCCTGTAAGCACCCAAGAACAGTACTCACCTCCTAGTATTGTTATGACCTTTAAATGAGGCTGTACGTGCAAAGGATGGCAATCAGGACCAGTATCATCATAAGCACTTACAGTGACAAGTCATTGAGAATACAACGATGAAAATGAGACTGTTCCCCAGTCCAGCTGAAGACCGTATAAACCAATAATTTTGTTAAATAGAGAGTTCTCTTCGGGGAGGCAGGGTTGAGCTCACAAAAGAGGTGCCGTTTTAGCCCTGAGGGTCTCTGAGGGATGCATAGGAGCTTGAGCAGGCAGGGGGGTGGGCCTGGGAGGATTAGGGTGGAGGAATGCAATGGGGTGAATCATGCTGTTTCCGGTCTGGATAGCATTATGCCATTATTTTATAGGAAACAGCTGCTTTCCTGAGAATTTAAAACATTCCTGTATCCATTAGGAAGAAAATATTCTAGCATTAAATAAAAATTATTTTTTGTTTTCTAGAATACTGTCCTCTGCACATGTAATGTGAACTTTAAATATAGGACTATTGGCTACATAGACTGCATATAATATAAGTCCCGTCACACTAAGAGAGTGAGAGAACCTTATAGATGGCAAAGCAGCCCTATCGCATCAGCGTTATTTTCATCAGAGTTCATTTTAGTGAGACATTTGTTTAGGAAAAAATATTGTGGCCACTCAAAAAGAATTCATACTTTGACCAATCATGTAAATGTCCATTTAACTGATCCCCTTCCTGGCTTCCATATGTGATAATAACATTCCATTTCAGCTTTTCCCATTAATAGCTAATGGCATTGTTGCAGAAGAGAATGCTATTTACCAAGTGAAATAGGTATGAAATATTTGGATCTCAACTCTCTGTACACAAATGAAAATGATTTACCCACATAAAACATATTTGTCCCACTTCCAGAGTTGATTAATTTACAAAGCACTGTTCTTTTTTTATTTTCCCCCTTTGCCATTATGTTGCGAACAGTGACTGAGCTTGAATTAGTAAATATTAGACACAAAAGCGTGCAATGTTTCCTTTGCACCTTAAAAAGCTGATGTTTATTTTCTTGTTAAAATATTTAAGCTACATATTTTAAGATAATTTAACTTACATTTTTCAAAGCACCCTTTATACTTTTAAAAAGATTTTTACCTCCATTATTAACTAAATGAAGCAGTTCATCTGTAAGAGAACAACAATGTCCTTGTTAACTTGAATCAAATTTGAGAAAAAAAATGACAAAGGTAAACTTTGCTATCCAGATGAATGGGAGATTAAATGAAATGGGGAGAAACCCAAAATATTGTAGAAGAAATGAGCTTAGTCTGCAGAATCCTTTTGCTAGAAGCAGAAGAGGGGCTTCTTGGGCATCTTCAGACAAACAAACTTGTATTATCGTCGCTTAACTGTACTTCATGCTTTCAGAGCCCTAGAGAATGTAGTTTATGTTTGGTTTGGTTTTCCTTAGCTGTGGTAGCATTTGCCCATTTCTTTTCCATTTCTACCTAATCTTTGTTTGAATGTAGTATTGTTGGTGCTTACAAATGTGTGTGCTTACAAATCATTTTTTAAGATGAGAGACAGGCAGGTTATAGTAGGTGAGGACTTGGGGTGGATGGTTTTGGCAACATCTGAGTGGGGCGGACAGCTCTTCTGTCCCTAATGTACTCTCATACAACGTGGCCTTAAACAAAACCAGTTACTACGGTATTATGGAATGAATTGTGTCCCCCAAAATATGTGTCAGCTTGGCTGGGCCATAGTTCTCAGTAGCTTGGCAGCCATGTACTGATATAATCATCTGCCTAATGTAATTGACTTCCATTTTGTGGTGTTGTATAATTATCCTCCATTTTATGTGTTGTGAATCCTAAACCTCTATATGTCACCAAGCCAGGATTAATGTGGGGTTTGTCTTGAGTCAAGTCACTGCCTTACTCAAGTCACACCCATGCTTGAGTCAGACCTCTTATCTTACAAGAGATAAAAGGAGAGAGAAGCAAGAAGAGAGGAGAGGGACCTCTCTACCATGAAGAAAGAAGTGATGGGAGCAGAGCATGTCCTTTGGACCCAGGGTCTCTGCACTGAGAACCTCCTAGAACCAGGGGAAGGTTGTTGCCAAGACACACAGAGATCTCCAAGGAACACCAGGCCCACAGATGTTGAAAAGAGACAAGGACCTTCCTCCAGAGCCAACAGAGAGGGAAAGCCTTACCCTAGAGCTGGTACCCTGAATTTGGACTTCTAGCCTCCTAAGCTGTGAGATGATAAATTTCTGTTTGTTAAAGCCACCTACTTGTGGTATTTCTGTTATAGCAGCACTAGATGACCAAGACATACAGTGTTTGCCAACCCGAGAGCAAAAGCAAATGCTGTTCTTGATGAACACCAGAGCAAGGTACTTTAGACACTTGGCAGTTTAGTCCTCTTACAAAGTCCAGTTAAGTACCAATTTGGAAGATGCGTTAATAGATTATCTTAAAAAGAAAAAAAAAAAAGGCTGGTAATTATTACTAATACAAAGTCTGTTTCAATTATAAACCTTTAAGGTAAACAAAACTTGAAAACGGTAATGGAAAAATAAAGAAATTTTAAGACAGATATAGTTATAATTGTACATGATAGTTTTGTTGGCATTTTAAACTACTTTGTGGTTTTTAAAGTATTTTACACACTGTAGAGAGAGTTAAGCATAGTTTTCATTTGTTTGTTTTTCATCTACAATAAAATAAAAAATCAGAGCGGGCACCCCAAGTCTTCATTGAATAAAATAAAAAATCAGAGCCGGCACCCCAAGTCTTCATTCAGTATAGTTACCTACACATAATCCTTCAGGCTATATGCTGAATTAGTCTCTAGCTGTGGCGGGGAGATACTGCTCTGCTGCTGGGGTGGGTAGCGCCAAGCTTGTGGGCTGTTTTGTACACAGGAAGTGCAGAAAATCATGCCGGAGATACACAGCAGCACTGCCGAAATGAAGCCCACATAGACCGCCCCTCCTGGCTCGTGTTTGTTGCTCTCAGGCACCGTGGGGTCCACGAAGTCCGCAATGATCTCCTTGGTGTACCACACGGTGGGTATCAGGCCAGAGATCCCCGCAGACAGGAAGCAGATGCCGCCAGCAAGAGAAGCGCGACTTTTGGTTTTTATGTCTCCTCCTAAGCGAGTGCATGTCATCCCTACTGTGGAAGTGCAGATCCCCAAAGCCGACAGGATGCACGCCAGCACCATGGTGGCCCGGGCCGCTTGCACATGGCTCGGGAGGGTCAGGATGGAGTACTTGAGGGTGCAGCTGAACATGCCGGTGCTGTACCACGTGCAGTCCATCCACAGCCCCTGTAGCTGCACGGTGGCCGTGATGATGCTGGAGCCCCTGTCCACGTGCATCTTCCAGTTGGGCAGCAGAGTGGCAGTGAGTACCCCAGAGACCCCGGATAAGGCCATGCCGAAAGCAAAGAGCTGGAGTCCTGCCGAGGCCATGGTGTGGCCCCAGAAAATTCTGGTGCTTACTTATGATGGCTCCCGGTCAGAATGCAGTGCAGATCAAAGTGACAAAGGCTGGGGAAAGAAGGCAGAATCAGGGTTGAGGGAAAGAAAGAATGAGTGCGCCCAGAGACTTCCAGGAGCTGTAGGAGCCAAGAGCACGGGCTGTCACAGTGAGCCAGGGCCCTGCAGGCTGGGAGCACAGCCCCGCCAGGCGCTCAGACCCCAGGCCCTGTGCTCCTGGGGGATCGTGGACGGACCTTGCTTGACCCGGTGCAAAGAAGAGAGCTGGCCGCTTTATTCTCTTTAAAACGTAAAGCGTGCCAGAGTCATCTCTAAAGCTGCCGGGTACCTTGTTAGGAGATTTAGAAACGTCAGATTCCAGCCGTAGGATCTAAGAATCCTAGAAATTATTCTGTTTTTAATTATTCTCAACTTAATGGCAAGAGGTTTGGTATTTTGGTTTACAGGTAATTTAGAGCCCTGGGGGCATAGTAGTTAAGAGCTTTGCCGCTAACCAGAAGGTCAGCAGTTCAAATCCACCAACTGCTCTTTGGAAACTCTATGGGGCAGTTCTACTCTGTCATATAGGGTCTCTGTGAGTTGGAATCGACTGTACCACAACAGGTTTGGTTTTTTGGTTTTTATAAGTAATTAGAATAGTTTCAACCTCCCTCTTTGAAAAATAATTTAGAAATGTAAATTAGAAGAGTTTTAAGTATTCAGAAAATGGTTTTAATACATGTATTGATTAAGCACCTACCATGTGCCAGGCACATGACCCAGGTGAATTATTTAAGGAAGACAGGGGAGGGGTGGAAGTCACTGGGTTGATTTGTCCCTAATTTCCAGTTAACATCAATCCGCCAACTGACCTAGGCCAGGACTTGCTTCACTCAGGTACAAGGCTGCAGTAATCAGGCCACTGTCTTTGGCTTAGGAAACCATGAGATCCTTTCCATCTGGGACCAGAATTATTCCCTGACGCAAATGAAGTCACCAATGTGACTTCTCGGAAAGATTCAGAGGTTTAGACCCAACATCGAAACTCAAAAATATATACCAGAAAGAACCACATAGTTGTATATGAAAAAATAACAAAAATAATTTCATGCCTTCTTTTATTTCTTTAAGATGAGGGAAAAGGTAGCACTTCTCTGTGGCTTGGCTAGGTCTTAAGAAGCAACTTCACCTATTCCATCTGGCGATACGTACTGCCTTATTTCAGAGAAATATAATTGTTTCTGAAATACTGCAATACTGGCTTTTTTGTAGCTCTGAGTTAATTTTTGGTTGACCTGCTAGAGTGACTATGTCACGATACATAGATATTTCACAAAAGGCAGATGGGCCCTGAATCTAAAATGCCTGAGTCAGGTCTGGGCTTTACCCCGCCTCCCTGCACCCCCGTATTTACTTCGGTAAGATGAGGAGTGTAAAGCACCTGTGTCAGAGGATTAAATAGTCGTACACCTAAAAGGGCTCAGAACAGTATCTAACCCACAGAAAGCAGTCAATAAATTATAGTTGATGTTATTATTCATGTTTTTATTTATTTGCTTGATATTATGTGACAGTTGATATTTAATGAATTGGAACTTTTTTCTCTTCCTTTCTTTAGGCTGATTTAATTTATTTTCATGAAATCTTAGAGCTGAAGGAAACCTTTGATAGAAACCTTGCACGTCATTATTTTTCAGGTTAGGGTGTTGAGACAGTAAATCACCCAGTGTCCCACCAGTCTGCAGCAACAGGGTGTCTAGAGCTTTCCACCTCTTCCTACCTCACTGCATCCTGCATCTTTTCTCCTCTGAGCCCAGTGCCTCCTGGGGAGACCTTCCCCTGGGTGCTTCCCATGGGGAGCCACACAGGGCTGGGGAAACGCGCATCTGGAGGCAGACGGCCCCAGTCCTTCGCCATTCCTTACTCACCAGGAGAAAACGCAAACCAGAAGTCAACTCTGCAGGGTGTTCATAGGGCAAGCGGCTTAGCTTCAGGTGACCCACCAGGCAAGGGCTTTCTGGCTTTTGTTAAATACCCAGAGTAATATCAATTCACCCTTACATTGAAATTACAAACTTTCCATTGTTATCAACATTGATTTTCTAAGAAGTTAGACCCTGGGCTCTCTGGATTACATTTTTCTACTTCTGTTCATAATCTTAAGATTTAAATCCTACAATTTGAGAAGACGATTCCCCTAGGGTTTGAAATTCCTAAGTCAGACACATTTGTAAAAGCCAGAGTGCTTAGGGAATGTCTGCTTTCCTACAGTTTCCTTCTTTTCTGTTTTCTGAAGTTCTTTTCATATCTCAAATGGAGATAAAACATCTAGAAAAAATATTAAGCACATATTTACAGTTTCATAATAGCTGTTTTCAAGTTTGGGGTTTGAGCATTTCAGACTCCAGCCAGCTTGCTAAATGACTGCCTTCCCAGATTGTTTTCAGTTTAGAAATTCAAGAGTGGGATTGCTGTTAACGTTCCCTGATATCTTCCTGCCTGCCTTCTCTTTCTTTCTTTCTCTCTCTATCTCTCCCTATATTTCCTTTTCCCCTTCTCTCTCTCTCTCTCTTTCTTTGGTTGAGTAACCTTCCTATGTTGATCAAACTATGCTCAGCTTAGCAATTATAACCCTCTTCTTCCAATTAGCCAATACATTTTATAAATTACAGTATAATTCAGACTTTCAGGCAGCTTGTTCATCATAATTAACAAGTACTGGCAGTGATAAATTATAGATAGCCAAGATAGGATAAACAATATGACATTGTGTGTAGTGTGCATAGCACTGCCTGTTGAATATTGGGCTTCAGATGCTTTCTTCTGCATAGAGAATTTATGCACAAAGAATTTCTTCTCCAAAATGAGGGTCACTCTTCCGTTCCTTTTGTAAAAATATACTGTCATTTTAGCTGTATTGCTGTGAGATCTTTTTTTCTCTCACCAGCCACAATCATAATACAGTTTTGTGGCCTGTTTGTTCCAACTTCTGTCTCTTAGAGAATAAAGCCATACTTTGTTTCACTGCTTGTGGTGGTGGTGGTAGAGAAGTACTGCAAGCACACAGAAGCAAAGGGGTCTCATGTAAAAATTTAGTTCTAAATAGAGAATTCCTCATGGTTCTTCACGGCACACAGAACATGTGAATGTTAAATTTATGAACTACCGGTATTTGCCAAGAGAAAGTCTATACTAGATTGCATTAAAATGCAAAGTCAGAATTTCAGGCAAGATTTATTTATTTATATCAAAACTAGTATATAAAAAGAGATTTGCAGCTTATAATTCAAACTAAATAATACCCAAGATCTTAGTTCTGTAAGCCTTACGGCAGCTGTTGTTGTTGTTGTTCCATACCTTTAGTTGGTAGTCTTCAGTGTCTCAACTCCCTTCTGTCAGCTGTCTTCAGATGAACCCCAGTCAGATATGTTGAAGAGACACCAGGTATGCGAGGCTCATGTCAAAGGCTCTGACTATTAGTGATAAAGCTCTAGCAAGTTAACTTGCAAATAGCAAATAAACAACAACATAGAACTCTGAGAGGTAGAAACTGCTGATGGTGCTGAAAGATAAATACCGGGTTCTCCATCTCATGTTTTGAGCTGTGGGAGAATGAAGAGGAGAGAGGCGGGGAAGGGAGGGAGCTGTTGTTACAGCAGGGTTTGTTGGACCCTGAAAGCTGAAATGCCTTTGTGTCACCATTTGGGTGCTCACAAAATAGGCTTTCTTTTCTTTAATATTATGTTTTAGTCTTATACTTATAATTTATTTTTCAATTTGTATCTGTTGTTAGAAAATAGTTTATTATTTTATGTCCTCAATTAGTTTAAAGAATACGGTCTAGAATATTTTTAACTAGACTGTGCTTTGCAAATGATAGTTGAGACTATCTTTTTATTCTGCTGCTTGTTGACTTGTCTGAAACCGAGGTTCACAAAATTGGTAACTTGACTCTTCTCAAAATAACCGTTCAGAAGACAGTTTTTGGGTTTTTTTTAATAATGTTTTAAATAAAAGAAAATCAGAAACAACTGTTGACTAGAATCTGGTCAGTAAACTCCAAGTAGTTTTTGAGGCGCCCTGAATTTTCTTCTATTGTTCCTCCCGTGGAAAATGTTTTCTGGGATATAACTTTAAAAAATTGCAGCCTCCAGAAAATGTCATTAACACCAAAATGACATGATGAAACATATCAGGTGAAACATAAATTTGATCTTAAAATTTAGGTTTGTATGACCTATTTGGAGCCCTGGTGGCACAGTGGTTAAGAGCTACAGTGAGCTATGGCTGCTAACCAAAAGGTCAGCAGTTCAAATCCACCAGCCACTCCCTGGAAAACCCGTGGGGCAGTTCTCTGTCCTATAGGTAGTGTTGCTATGAGTCGGAAGCAACTCGACAGCAGTGGGTTTCATTTGGTTTTATCACCTGTTCAGGACGAAGCTTTCTTACAGGTACCCACTTTGTACTTTACCTCTGGTTGTTCAAGGCAACTAGTAGTTAGGATAAAATAAAATTACATAGAATGCTGTTTTTAGTCTGATTCCTATGGGTTTTGTTAGGGGTTCTTTGAAACACGGTCAGGGTCAAAGTCGGGTAGACCTGAAATCAAGCATTAAGGTTCTAGACCATGAGTAATGGTTCAGACATAGCTCACCCTTCAGCTGTTTTGAATTCTCATTATTTCCTTCCTTAATAACTTTAATCAGTTGCCATCGAGTCAATTCACCTTTTCTTCTACAGGCTATAAAATCACAGCCACTATAGAGAAAAAAGAACAGTTTAAATGATTTGTTTTCCAATTTTACAACTGGAAATAGCCATGTTAAATGTTAACTATTTTCTTAAACGTGGTGAATAATAAAGCACACGTTTCAGTTACCTGGATTTTTCTTCATTTTGTTTGTTTGTTGTTGGCTTGTTTTAATCTTTTCTAAGTCTAGCATTTAGCAAGATGTGTAACTTTTATATTGCTGCCCTCTGTGAGGGCCTTAATGCCTGTGGATTTGCTTTTTAGCTAGAGTGTCGTAATTTTGATACATGTTGTTGTTATTGTTGTTGTTAGGTGTTGTTGAGTCAGTTCAGACTCATAGCGACCTTATGTACAACAGAACGAAACACTGTCCGGTCTGGCGCCGTCCTCATAATCATTGCTATGCTTGATGAGATCATTGTTGCAGCCACTGTGACAATCCATTTTGTTGAGGGCCTTCCTCTTTTTCATTGACCCTCTACATTACCAAACATGATGTCCTTCTCCAGGAACTGACCCCTCCTGATAACATGTCCGAAGTATGTGAGATGTGGTCTTGCTATCTTTGCTTCTAATGAGCATTCTGCCAGTATTTCTTCCAAGATAGATTTGTTCCTTCTTTTGTCAGTCCATGGTATATTCAATATTCTTTACTAACACTGTAATAATTCTTCAGTTTTACTTATTTGCTGTCCAGCTTTGCCTGTATGTGAGGTGATTGAAAACACTGTGGCTTGGGCCAGGCACACCTTAGTCTTCAAGGTAACACCTTTGCTTTTTAACATTTTAAAGAGGTCTTTTGCAGCAGATTTGCACAATGCAGTATGTCATTTGATTTCTTCACTGCTGCCTTCATGGGTGTTGATTGTGGATTCAGGTAAAATGAAATCCTTGACAACTTCAGTCTTTTCTCCATTTATCATGAGGTTGCTTATTGGTCCGGTTGTGAGGATATTTGTTTTCTTCATGTTGAGGTATAATCCATACGGAAGGCTGTAGTCTTTTATCTTCATCATTAAATGCTCAATTCCTCTTCACTTTCAACAAGCAAGGTTGTGTCATCTTCATATCGCAGGTTGTTCATAAGTCTTCCTCCAATCCTGATGCCCATTCTTTTCATTAGTCCAGTTTCTTGGATTATTTGCTCAGCATACAGACTGAATAAGTATGGTGAAAGGATACAACCCTGATACACTCCTTCCCTGACTTTAAAGCATGCAGTATCCCCTTCTTCTGTTAGAAGGGCTCTTTCTTGATCTATGTACAGTTTCCTTGTGAGCACAATTAAATGTTCTGGAATTTCCATTCTTCACAATGTTATCCATAATTTGTTATGATCCACACAGTCAAATGCCTTTGCATAGTCAATAAAACACAGGTAAACATCTTTCTGGTATTCTCTGCTTTCAGCCAAGATCCATCTGACATCAAGGATATCCCTGGTTCCAAGTCCTCTTCTGAATCTGGCTTGAATTTCTGGCAGTTCCTTGTCAATGTACTGCTGCAGTCACTTTTGAATGATCTTCAGCAAAAATTTACTTGCATGTAATATTAATGATATTGTTTGATAACTTCTGCATTCTATTTGATCATCTTTCTCAGAAATAGGCATAAATATAGACCTCTTCCAGTTGGTTGGCCAGGTAGCTGTCTTCCAAATTTCTTGGCATAGATGAGTGAGCACTTCCAGCACTGCCTCCATTTGTTGAAACATCTCAGTTAGTATTCCATCAGTTCCTGGAGCCTTGTTTTTTGCCAATGCCTTCAGTGCAGCTTGCACTTCCTCCTTCTTTGGTATTAATGACTCTGTATATACCTACATCCGTTTTTGATACTTCTTGTGTCATTTAATATTTTCCCAGTAGAATTCTTCAGTATTGTAACTTGAGGCTTGAATTTTTTCTTTGGTTCTTTCAGCTTGAGAAATGCTGAGCCTGTTCTTCCCTTTTGGTTTTCCATCTCCAGGTCTTTGCACATGTTGGTATAATACATTACTTTGTCTTCTCAAGCCACCCTTTGAAATCTTCTGTTCAGCTCTTGTACTTCATTATTTCTTCCTTTCACTTTAGCTACTTGACATTCAAGAGCAAGTTTCAGAGTCTCTTCTGACATCCATTTTGATCTTTTCTTTCTTTTCAATGACCTCTTGCTTTCTTCATGTATGATGTCCTTGATGTCATTCTACAACTTGTCTGGTCTTCAGTCATTAGTGTTCAACACATCAAAATCTATTCTTGAGATGGTCTCTAAACTCAGGTGGGATATACTCAAGGTTGTACTTTGGGTCTCATGGACTTGTTCTAATTTTTTTCAGCTTCAACTTGAACTTGCCTATGAACAATTGATGGTCTGTTCCACAGTCAGCCCCTAGTCTTGTTCTAACTAATGATATTGGGCTTTCCCATCGTCTCTTTGCACAGCTATAGTCAATTTGATTCCTGTGTAATTCATCTGGCGAGGTCCATGTGTATAGTCACTGTTTATGTTGTTGAAGATAGGTATCTGCAATGAAGTAGTTGTTAGTCTTACAAAATTCTACCGTGAGATTTCCAGCATCGTTTCTATCACCAAGGCCATATTTTCCAACTACCAATCCTTCTTCATTTTCAACTTTCCCGTTCCAATCACCAGTAATTATCAATGCATCCTGTTTGCATGTTTGATCAATATCAGACTGAAGAAGTTGGTAAAAATCTTCAATTTCTTCATCTTTGGCCTTAGTGGTTAGTGCGTAAATTTCAGGATAGATCTTGAAATATTCTTTTTGACGGTGAACGCAATCCCATTCCTCTTCAAGTTGTCATTCCTGGCATAGTAGACCGTATAATTGTCTGATTCAGAATGGCCAGTTCCAGCTCACTGATGCCTAGCATAGTGATATTTATGCATTCCATTTCATTTTTTGACAGTTTCCAATTTTCCTAGATTCGTACTTTGTACATTCCATGTTCCGATTATTAATGGATGCTTGCAGTTGTTTCTTCTCATTTTGAGTTGTGCCATGTCAGAGAATGAAGGTCCTGAAAGCTTGACTCCATCCATGTCATTAAGGTCGACTCTACTTTGAGGAGGCAGCTCTTCCCCAGTCATATTTTGAGTAAACAGTAATGGGTTTTTTTTTTTTGTTTTTCCCAACCTGAGGAGCTTATCTTCTGGGACTATGTCAGACAGTGTTCCACTGCTACTTATAAGGTTTTCACTGGCTGATTCTTTTCAGAAGTAGACTGCCGGATTCTTCTTCCTAGTCTGTCTTAGTCTGGAAGCTCAGCTGAAACCTATATGCCATGGGTGACCCTGCTGGTGTTTGAAATACTAGTTGGACAGCTTCCAGCATCACAGCAACACTCAAGCTCCCACAGTATGACAAACTGACAGACACTGTTTTTATTTCATGGAAATACATAAACAATTCTATGTAGGAAAACTGGATGAAGTAGAGTTGAATGTAAGTAAATATCACCTAAAGGCTTCATCCAGTTTTCATAGGTAGAATTGTTTGTATTTTTCCATGAGATAAATAAAAGCATCTTGGCTTGTTCAGCTCTGTGGCATATTTGGTGGTGCAGACTGTAGACGCACATGCACTAAGGCTGACTAATGCCGGATAATGGGACCAACCTGGTCCACCTGGCCACCGGCGTAAAAGCGCCCCCTGCAGGATAAACAGGTTAAACATGCTTTAAGATCCACTTGAGTTTTCAAAAACTTTTTTACTCTTAAGCCCTGATGAGAATGATTATCCTAGAAACCATTATTACCTGTTTTAAAAGGCAGAACACCTGAAATCAAGAAATTTTCATTAACTACATATCTATAATCAGACAGAATTTCTTTTATTTAAAAAGGAACTGGAAAAGCAGAGGTGTATATAGAAATATAATTAATCCATCTTAACATCTATTTTGATGTGCACATTAAAGGGGGGATTAAATCTTTCATTATGTCTAGTGCCTTTCTTATTGTTGTCGTTAGGTGCCGTCGAGTCGGTTCCAAGTCATAGCGACCCTGTGCACAACAGAAAGAAACACTGCCTGGTCCTGTGCCATCCTTACAATCGTTATGCTTGAGCTCATTGTTGCAGCCACTGTGTCATTCTACCTCGTTGAGGGTCTTCCTCTTTTCTGCTGACCCTGTACTCTGCCAAAAGCATGATGTCCTTCTCCAGGTACTGATCCCTCCTGACAACATGTCCAAAGTACGTAAGACGAAGTCTCGCCATCCTTGCCTCTAGGGAGCATTCTCGTTGTACTTCTTCCAAGACAGATTTGTTTGTTCTTTTGGCAGTCTATGGTATATTCAATATTCTTCGCCAACACCACAATTCAAAGGCGTCAACTTTTCTTTGGTCTTCCTTATTCATTGTCTAGCTTTCACATGCATATGATGTGATTGAAAATACCATGGCTTGGGTCAGGTGCACCTTAGTCTTCAGGGTGACATCTTTGCTCTTCAACACTTTGAAGAGGTCCTTTGCAGCAGATTTACCCAATGCAACGCATCTTTTGATTTCTTGACTGCTGCTTCCATGGCTGTTGATTGTGGATCCAAGTAAAATGAAATCCTTGACAACTTCAGTCTTTTCTCCATTTATCATGATGTTGCTCATTGGTCCAGTTGTGAGGATTTTTGTTTTCTTTATGTCGAGGTGTAATCCATACTGATGGCTGTGGTCTTTGATCTTCATCAGTAAGTGCTTCAAGTCCTCTTCACTTTCAGCAAGCAAGGTTGTGTCATCTGCAAAACGCAGGTTGTTAATGAGTCTTCCTTCAGTCCTGATGCCCCGTTCTTCTTCATATAGTCCAGCTTCTCGTATTATTTGTTCAGCATACAGATTAAATGGGTATGGTGAAAGAATACAACCCTGATGCACACCTTTCCTGACTTTAAACCAATCAGTATCCCCTTGTTCTATCTGAACAACTGCCTCTTGATCTATGTAAAGGTTCCTCATGAGCACAATTAAATGTTCTGGAATTCCCTTTCTTCGCAGTGTTACCCATAGTTTGTTACGATCCACACAGTCGGATGCCTTTGCATAGTCAATAAAACATAGGTAAACATCCTTCTGGTATTCTCTGCTTTCAGCCAGCATCCATCTGACATCAGCAATGATATCCCTGGTTCCACGTCCTCTTCTGAAACCAGCCTGAATTTCTGGCAGTTCCCTGTCGATATACTGCTGCAGCCATTTTTGAATGATCTTCAGCAAAATTTTGCTTGCGTCTGATATTAATGATATTGTTCTATAATTTCCACATTCGGTTGGATCACCTTCCTTGGGAATAGGCATAAATATGGATCTCTTCCAGTCAGTTGGCCAGGAAGCTGTCTTCCATATTTCTTGGCATAGACGAGTGAGCACCTCCAGCGCTGCATCTGTTTGTTGAAACATCTCAGTTGATATTCCATCAATTCCTGGAGCCTTGTTTTTCGCCAATGCCTTCAGAGCAGTTTGGACTTCTTCCTTCAGTACCATCGGTTCCTGATCATATGCCACCTCTTGAGATGGTTGAATATCGACTAATTCTTTTTGGTATAATGACTCTGTGTACTCCTTCCATCTTCTTTTGATGCTTCCTGCATCGTTTAATATTTTCCCCGTGGAATCCTTCACTATTGCAACTCAAGGCTTGAATTTTTTCTTCAGTTCTTTCAGCTTGTGAAACACTGAGTGTGTTTTTCCATTTTGGTTTTCCATCTCCAGCTCTTTGCACATGTCGTTATAATAGTTCACTTTGTCTTCTCGAGAGGCCCTTTGAAATCTTCTGTTCAGTTCTTTTACTTCATCAATTCTTCCTTTTGCTTTAGCTGCTTGATGCTCAAGAGCAAGTTTCAGAGTCTTCTCTGACATCCATCTTGATCTTTTCTTTCTTTCCTGTCTTTTCAGTGACCTCTTGCTTTCTTCATGGATGATGTTCTTGATGTCATTCCACAATTCATCTGGTCTTCGGTCACTAGTGTTCAGTGCGTCAAATCTATTCTTCAGATGGTCTCTAAATTCAGGTGGGATATACTCAAGGTCATATTTTGGCTCTCGTGGACTTGCTCTGATTTTCTTCAGTTTCAGCTTGAACTTGCATATGAGCGATTGATGGTCTGTCCACAGTTGGCCCCTGGCCTTGTTCTGACCAATGATATTGAGCTTTTCCATCATCTCTTTCCACAGATGTAGTCAATTTTATTTTTGTGTGTTCCATCTGGCGAGGTCCATGTGTATGGTCGCCATTTACACTGGTGAAAGAAAGTCGTTGGTCTTGCAAAATTCTATCATTTGATCTCCGGTGTTGTTTCTATCACCAAGGCCATATTTTCCAACTGCTGAACCTTCTTCTTTGTTTCCAACTTTCACATTCCAATCGCAATTATCAATGCATCTTGATTGCGTGTTCGATCAATTTCAGACTGTAACAGCTGATAAAAATCTTCTATTTCTTCATCTTTGGCCCTAGTGGTTGGTGCGTAAATTTGAATAATAGTCGTATTTACTGGTCTTCCTTGTAGGCATATGGATATCATCCTATCACTGTCAACATTGTACTTCAGGATAGATCTTGAAATGTTCTTTTTGACAATGAATGCAACACCGTTCCACTTCGAGTTGTCATTCCCAGCATAGTAGACTATATGATTGTCCAATTCAAAATGGCCAATACCAGTCCATTTCAGCTCTCTAATGCCTAGGATATCGATGTTTATGCATTACATTTCATTTTTGACAGTTTCCAATTTTCCTAGATTCATACTTCGTACATTCCAGGTTCCGATTATTAATGGATGTTTGCAGCTGTTTCTTCTCATTTTGAGTCATGCCACATCAGCAGATGAAGGTCCCGAAAGCTTTACTCCATCCACGTCATTAAGGCCGACTCTGCTTTGAGGAGGCAGCTCTTCCCCAGTCATCTTTTGAGTGCCTTCCAACCTGGGGGGCTCATCTTCCAGCACTGTATCAGACAATGTTCCGCTGCTATTCATAAGGTTTTCAATGGCTAATGGTTTTCAGAAGTAGACTGCCAGGTCCTTCTTCCTAGTCTGTCTTGGTCTGGAAGCTCAGCTGAAACCTGTCCTCCATGGGTGACCCTGCTGGTATCTGAATACTGGTGGCATAGCTTCCAGCATCACAGCAACACACAAGCCCCCACAGTACAACAAACTGACAGACATGTGGGGGGTGCCTTTCCTAGCTAGGTCTTATAACCCTTACGTTTATCTCTGTTACCCAGATCTCTCCTCCGAATTCCAGAGTTGTGTATCCAGCTGCTCACTTGTCAGCTTTAATACACATCTTAAACTTAACCTGTCACAAAACTCAACTCCTGATCTTCCCCTCAACCTGCTCTACCCACACTTCCCCCACATCAGCTAATGCCAAGCCCATCTTCCATTTGGCAGGCCCAGGATTGTAAAAGTCTTCATTGACTTTTGACATTCTTGGTGACAAGAAAAGGGAGGAGGGTGTGTCTGAACCTTTAATCAGGGAGCAAAATATTTTCCTAGAAATCTCCCAGCCGACTTGCCTTTAGTGTTTCACTAGCCAGTACTGGCTCATAGGGGCATTCTCAGCTAAGAGAGAGGCTGGGGAAGTGAGCTGCACCCCAGAAGGGATTGCAGCTGGCCTTGGGTGAGTATCACAGGCTTCCTTCGGTGATTAGTGAATTTAATCAAGCAGGTTTGAAGTGACCATCTGTGCAGTACTTACTCAAGTCTTAATACTGATTCAGTAAGTTAAACAGTTGAGATTGTTCTCTAAACCTGTGTTTCTCACCTCGGCCTACACATGAGGATCCTGTAGCTTTAGAGAAAGCACTGATGCCCACGCCCCACCCCCAGTGATTCTTCTGTAATTGGTCTGGGATAGAGCCAATCACTGGTATTTTTAAAAAGCTGCCCACTCAACTCTAATGAAAAGTCAGGGAACTGAATTACAAAAAAAAAAAAAATCACACACAAAAAAAGACCCTATAGGACAGAGTAGAACTGTGCCATAGGGTTTCCAAGGAGCGGCTGGTGGATTCAAACTGCTGACCTTTTGGTTAGGAGCCAAGCTCTTAACTACTGCGCCACCAGGGCTCCAAATATATATGTACATGTATGTATATACATATACATATGGAACGCTGGTGGTGCAGTGGTTAAAGTGTTTGACTGCTAACAGAAAGGTCATCAGTTCGAAATCACCAGCGTCTCCTCAGGAGAAAAATGTGGCAGTCTGCTTCCCTAGAGATTTACAGCCTTGGAAACCCTATGAGGTTGTACAATGTTTCCTATTTGCTTTATATTCTACTTGGAAAATCATAATAGTTCAGAATAAGATAAAATAGTTACCTGTTCCAGTCCCACATACTTAAAGTGGTATCACTTACAATAATGTTTTTCTTCTAACCCAGTCTTAGTAAATTAGCAGGATCAGTTGGGAGTACAGTCAGCTCATTATTTTCCTCGTCTTTACCATCATTTTAGTTTTAAACTTGTGCTCCTGGCTAACATAAAGACTTTAATTTTTAAAATTTGTAGTTTGTAGACTAGTTGAATATAGTGAGGACTCTGTCATAAGTAAGTACTCCTTGGTTTGTTTGTGTTCTCAAACATCCAGCGAGGCCAACCTAGTTCTGTTGGCTGTCGTGGCAAGTCACACATACATTTCTGCAGAAAGCACTCTATTATTTGCTCCCTTATTTTTGTGACATTTTGTTACCCATTTCATGTCTTCAGAAACCCTGGTGGTGTAGTGGGTAAATGGTATGGCTGCTATCCAAAAGGTCGACAGCTGGAATCCACCATGTGCTCCTTGGAAACTCAGTGGGGCAGTTCTGCTCTGTCCTATAGGGTTGCTATAAGTCGGAATCAGCTTGATGGCACTGGGCTTTGGTGTTTTGTTTTGTTTTATGTCTTCAAGAGAAAGGATCTTGAGGACTTGTCTTCTGTGTCTTTGTCACAGAATACTAAGACAGTCTTTGGAGTTTGTGGTGACATCTTCAGACGAACCTAGCTTTCTCAGTCCGTAAATAGCGTAGGTGTATATTTGTGTGATTTAGCAGAGCGCTTAGCCAGGAGCACAAGTTTAAAACTAAAATGATGGTAAAGACGAGGAAAATAATGAGCTGACTGTACTCCCAACTGATCCTGCTAATTTACTAAGACTGGGTTAGAAGAAAAACATTGTTGTAAGTGATATCACTTTAAGTATGTGGTACTGGAACAGGTAACTATTTTATCTTACTCTGAACTATTATTATTTGCCAAGTAGAATTTGTGTGATCTTAGCAGAGCGCTTTCTTTGCACATCGTCTTGAAAAGCAGGACTTAAAAAAAAAAAAGTTCTTACTCGTTATGGTATGGAGATTGTGGTCTCAGGGTCCCGTGTAGGCCGGGACCTGCTGCTCACTGCCACCAACCCTCCCTTTGCTTCCTTCCCTGTGATGTTTCTCTCTCAGCCCTCCTAGGTCCCTGCACCTCAGTCCCAGCTTACACTGGAAGGCCTTCCTGGGGGTGGAGAGGAGGGATTCACGTGGACTTTGTGACCTTGCTAAATTTGAGAGCTTGCTTTGTGTTTAATCGTTTCTCTTATTTACTTTTACATCTTTGGTGATACATAGGGAGGACGGTGAGGCCCCCGCAGACCTCTTTGAGTTTACCTGGTACAATAGCACATAAAGGATGAGATCCAATAGGTACTGAACTCCCCTTTAGGAAGACAGAAGCAGGTCTTCCAGTCAGAAGCAGGAAGGGCAGCGTGGCAGAAACACATTGAAGGAAGAAGCCCCTGCACACAGGAGGAGCTAGTCTGCGGGGCTGATAGCCTATCAGCCAGGGGGTGGGCGCCAGCACCCGTGCCCACCAGCCCATCAGGCCCTCGGGCGTGGTGTCCTGACCTTTCGGACCCTCCATCTGTATATCCTTGGTTCAACCCTGTCACTGCACAGCCTTCTAATGGCGTACAGGAGAAGGCACTGACCGGACTGCTTGAGTGTTTGGCAGTTGTGGCTCACTATGGATTAGTAGATTTGCATCCACATTTAATTATCCATCTTTTCATAATATGGGCAGCAATAGCAGCAGCATTTACTGAGTGCCTGGGTTTATTTAGATCCAACCATCCCTGAGGAACTGGTTCTAGAGTTGCTCTACATCTGCAGAACGGGGGACAGACCCTGGACTGTGGCGACTACCCCAATGTGTTGGCACAACGGGGACCCTGGCAGGGCAGTCTGGGGGCCGCCTCAGGCACCTCCCCCCAAACCACAACGGGGCCACGGGCACCTGCAGATGCTGGTGCTTCCCCAGCACCGAGTCCTGGTGTGCGGGCAGGCCATGGTTTTAGACAGGTTCTCCTGGTGCTCACCCTAAGCCCCGGGTTAAGTCCAACAGAAGAGCCTGACCCACCTCGTGTCCATTCGTGCTTTCTTGCTCATTCTGGAGCGTCAAGAGTTCACCTCCCTGAAATGATTTCCTCTCTTGGGACCAAGAGTTGTGACTAATCTTACTTTTTTGTGATGATTATTTTAGGTATTATTTGCATGCAGTAAAAAGCACAGACTGCTCTTAGCCCCTGGGCCTCTCTCCGGCCCCTCTCTCCTCCTACCTGCTCGCAGCCCCTCCGGCCTTCTCTTGGCCTCTAGTCTCCTTGCACGCTGATGCTCTGAGGGGGTGTGACCATTTAAAATCAGCCTCAGGGGTAAGAGGGAGAGCGGCCGCTTGGGATCCATAAGACAGAAGGGTGGGCTGGAGCCTCTGCAGAAATGAGCACTTGTTGCAGTAACTTTGACACAAAAGCAATCATGAACTTCAGAGAAGATACATAGGTACTACCTGTGAAGTGAGCCTCTGTGGAGTGCGTTGGAGTGGAACACCTGCCAGGGTTTAAAGTGTTTGAAGGTTTGACAGCTGAATTTCTGCCCTTAAATTGAGTTTGAGGCAAGGATTCAGGCAGAAGAAACTAATTTTTGGAAATCTGAGCTTCATTCACATTAGTAAATATTTTGTTTTTCTACAGAACGCATAATTATTATATGAATAATTATGATGTACATTAATGACTTACCACTCTGTCCCCTTTACCTAGAGGAGCTAGAACGGTGGAACCGATGGCATTCTGATGGGGACTGCCATTCGCTGGGTGCAAGCATTCGAGAAGTGGACCCCTGTGGGTGGAGCAACAAAGCATCCTCCAGATTGCCTTTCTTAACTCTGTCATTTCACCTGACCCTGAATATAACTCTCCCAAGTCCCTCCTGTGTTCCCATCAAACACTACCAATAAACTCCAAAAGCAGCCTTATCTCGTGCCCCAGAGCCCTTCCGTTCTCACCTACCCACATCATCAGGGGCAATGCCACCATTTTTCTCTTCTTTGAGTCCTTCTTATATCGTTCTTGAAGTCTTACTGCTTATTCCCCGTGTTCGTTCTCCTCTCTGGCCATTTCTTCTTTCACCGCCCCATTGCGGCTCTGAGCATCTTAGTGAATTAGTGACTTCCTAACGGCTTTCCCTCTCTGCTGGCTCCCTCGTCTCTAATCTGCACCACCCTCCACTGTCCACTGTTCACGGGTCACTTCTGCTGATGGTGTGGAATGCCATGGGAGGTGTTGAAGCCTCGGAGACAATGGCCAGTACTGCTCCTGTAACTTTCCATGTGGTAGTTACTTTGCTTTTGGGCATGTTATGAACATCTGGGCTGTACATTCTTAAGTGTTCTTCATGAATCTTGTTGACCTGAGATCTGAGTTGGAAATACCTAAGATTTGAGATTCAATGGCTTTTTACCTCAGGTTCTTTGTGAGACCAGAGTGTTGCTCTGAGCTCATAACCAGCCATGTCATAACCACGGGCTGCAAAATAGAGCATCTCCTCCGGGCTGGTTGAAGCCAGGGCTGCTAATGGTGAGCAACACGATCTGGACTTGAAACAGTAGTAAGGTTATAATGGATTTCAGAGGCCAACTACTGTAAATTAATCATCAACGCTTTCATATGGGATTTTAGTAGATCATTTTGGTGTACTGATACACCAGGTTTGGAAATGGGCTAGCAACATTAAACTGGAATATTTTTGAAGTGCATTCTAGTGCCTTTGTACTGATTTCTTTTTCATAATTAAACCTTTTCATAGTCTTCAAACTCAAGGAAAAAAAAAATAGTTGTAATTTTAAGTAAGCATTCAATTATAAGTAAAAATCATTTTTATACCTGTTACCATAGTTACCAAGCAGCTTTCCCATGATTCCAGAGAAATGGGCTCTGTCATTCCAAGTAATACTGAGAATGGCTTTTGCAGGTAGAGGTGGAGGAGAGGGTGGGATGGGGGTCTCCAGTAAAAGGAGGGAGCATTACTAGAAGGGCTTCTTTTATTCTGAGATTTATAGGGTCCTGCACTACGTTGTAACTGTATTTGGCTATGAATACAATTATCCAACTTAACCGGCTATCAAAACTGCATTCAAACTTTACCCATCTACTGTTCGGGTTTACATGGGGTGCTGCTGTATTTGTGCAAGATTTTAAAACTATATTTATTACATAATGCAAACTTTAGACACTTCCTACACTTGCAAATACCAGCTGTATCTCCAAGGAATGAAATCAGCCAACTAAAGATGGGGCCAAATTTTAAAATGCAAGGAAGCTGGGCGTGGCAGCTACTGCCCTCGAGGGAGGAGTGCCTTCATCCCTGGGTTTGTGCCTGGGGTCTAATAGCATTTGAACACCACATAGAGTGCGGATAATAACATCTCATGGGTTTAGGGTGGGTAGGGCTAAATTTTATTTCATATTTTGCTTAAAGATTGTTTTCTGTGGAGACCAGCAGGCTGTTGGATTGAACACACCTGGTGGGGTGGAAGAATTTCTCTCAGCCCTGACTCCAGTGCAGTTTGGGAGGGGTGGCCGGGATGAGTCCTCAGGGGCAGCAGAGGAGAGGTAGAGACAGGAAGACCAGCGAGCTCAGCTTTGGAGAGGAGGGGCAGGTAAGGCAGAGAGAATAGTCAGAGGCCTTGCTGGACGGTTGGGCTCACTTCTCTGTCCCAAGTCAAATAGGAGAAAAAGTAGGGTGGACACTGCAGAGTCTGTGGGAAGGCATCTTTGATGTTCATTGTGGTGAATCTCGGCCTTCTTCCAGCACTCCCTCCATCTTTTTCCTCCCACAGAAGTGCTGTAAGATGGAGCCATCCTCCTCCTCCCTGTGGCAGTTCTCCTGCTTTGCTTTTTGAGCATTTGTGGAATCTGTATGCTGTTCTAAGTAGCAAGTCCAGCCATTCCCTAGACTGGTGCTTTTCCAATTCTGAACAGACTTCCCATTTCCTAGTTCATGGTCTCTATCAGGCCATGTGTGTGTGTGATAACTGTTTTGACTACATTTTCCCCCTTTGTCTTCATTTTTAGTATTTTTCCTTTTGTTCTTTTCCATGTATCCTTGTAAATCACCATAACTCCACTTTTGGAACGAGGCAGAGTGTAAGTCTTCTGTCAGATGTGTCTGCAAAGTTTTCTCTCCTGAGAATTACAGAATCCCAACAGCTGGTAGCAGTTTAACACTACCAAACAGCGACATTTTTGGTGGTTTCCATTTTCTCTTTAGGTTCTGCCTGTGCCTTCTGGGCCAGTTAAAGTTGCTACCAGAAAGTTATGTGGCTGTGCAGACGACACTTGCAAATTCCGTCCAGTTGATTGATTAGCGTCTGCGCCCAAAATAAGTGGTGTCCTAATTGATTCCCTTTCTGAGGCATTTAGCACTAAGGGGTCCCTGGGGACCCGTCTGCTTGCTTGCTTTGGGTTTGAAGCCCTGTCTTATTGTCAGGACTGCTGGCTGCAGCGTATTTTTTACCCATTGAAAAGCTGAATAAAATATTCTCACGCTATCTGTTATCTGTCTACTGACTTTAATGATTATTTGGATTCATTTTAAAAGGCTGTCATAACACTGCATCTGAAAGTCAGGTAGTCAATCAAGCATATAGGTCTAGTGGATTTCATTAGAGAACTGATGCAGCCAATTGCGGTTCTCTGAGTCATGTCAGACCACCTGCAGGTATCATCCCTGCCTGGAAAAGGTTCACCTGAAGTCCCTGTGAAGGTTTTGTCCATGAAGTACATACTCTTGATGACTCTGCCCTCCCCGCCCCACGCCCGATGTTACATGAAGAGAAATTGTTACACCCTGCGATAGCATGGCACACAGTGACTGATGTTTGCTTACAACCAAGGTGGACGTGGGAGTGGTGCACTTCACTCCCCTAACAGAGCCTGTGATAAAGCAGCCGTTCAAGCTGGTGGAGAAGCTCGTCCAGAATACATTTCAGTTCAGAAGGAAATACTGCTACCGAGGGCTGGGGTAAGGATGCCTTCTCTTCCTTTCAGTAAGAGTCTATATCAAATCTCCAATTACTTTTAAAGATTAAGAGCTTTGAAGGTTCCTGGGTGGCACTCAGCTGGTAACTAAAAGGTTGGTGGATTGAACCCACCCAGCGGCTCCACGGAAGAAACAGGCCTGGTGATCTGCTACAGTGATAATTCTATAAACACCCGCTGCCATCAAGTCGATTCTGATTCAGCAATCCCATAGGTTTTCCAAAGCTGTAGATCTCTGCAGAAGCAGACTGCCATGTCTTTCTCCCATGGAGCTGCTGGTGGTTTTCGTTTAATAGTCAAGTGCTTTAACCACTGTACCACCAGGTCACAGCCAAGAAAGCCCTACAGAGCAGTTCTACCCTGTAACACGGAGTCTCCTAAGTCACAAATCAACAACAACAAAATCAATAATAAAGATTAAGAACTATGATTTTTTGATTCTTAAAGCTATCTGTGATTATTACTCTGTGATGAGTGAAACTTGGCTGCCCCCAAGGAAGAAGCAAAACCTTGGCTTAACTTTGACTTAACCTCAGATGCTGGTTACAGGTTGTTTTTCGTAAGTACAACCTAAAACGAACAATCACAGTCAGCGATGACCATCCCTGGGGAGGCCATGATTCTTCAATCCCGACTCAGACTAAGTAGGTTGTTAAAATGCTTGCTTTTTGCCGAGTTGCTCTCTCTCTTCTTTAAGAACACACTTGAGAATGAGGAAGTAAATACAGCTTCTGAGCAGCCAAATGCTGTCACCCAGCCTCCACGCGGCACGTTTTTGTGTCATGGAGACTGCCTTTGCTCTAACGTGCCTGCTTCTCCTGCTCAAAGACTGCAGCAGATCAAAAACACACCTTGTAGGTGGTGTGCAGGGTACCCAGGAAAAAAAGACAGACGCAGTAGTAGAGCCCACTGTATGTGATGAGCTGAAGTGACCACAGAGATATGTCATATCCAGTGACAATCCAGAAAAGGTTAAACCCAGTCACCCAGTGCCGTTGAGTTGATTCCGGAAAAGGTTAGGCCAACTTATATTCTGTTTAGAAGGCAGGGAGGCATGTGCTTTTAGTTTGAAGGGGCCTAGTTTGAAAGGCACACACTTCTCTTGCTGTAAAACCCCTTCACATAGCGCCATGTTAGCCCTCCATGTGACATGTCCCTTTAACATGTGAAATTACCTCAGGAGCAGCTAGGCTACCTTCTTAAACCATTACAACCCACTGAGGGACTTCAGATGGCTGAGGTAGATCCCCAGCCCACCACATATTGGCTCTGGGGAGGCTGGCATTCATACTGTACCAGATAAATACGGCTTCTCTAGCAGAGATGTAGGGTGCAGAGCTGGTGACAGGGATACCACTGGCTGTCGTGCACATTAGAAAAAAGGTCCCTCTGGCCGGCTCAGCCCCAGCCAGGAGCACTGCTTGTCCAATGAGACACCAGCTGAATTCCAGTGTACACTTAACCTCACACAGGGCATGGCCTACACACTGTACACGATAGCCCTGATTCAGGAGAAAAAATCACAAAAAGTACACACTGCTTTTGGAAACCCTGGAATTGGCCTGAGCCCAGAGCTGACTGTAGTGTTTCCAAGGCAACCCACAGCTGAAGGAGGGGCCTGACACTTCAGGCCCACAGTCCCCTGGGCCGATATGGACCACCTGTCATGGCCACTCAGACCTGTTGGTATTTTCAGTCACATTACACCACAGATTAGTGCCAGATGTTGGAAATCACGATCAGGCCCTCCTTGCCATGAAACTGAACCCAAATATCTACGTCACCTCCCCCGAAAGTATGGGGAGCGTGCTGTTCCTTGCTGAGAGGAACACCAGCCTGGAAGAAAAACTCACCTCCACTCACGCCCTGTGGGGTGAGCTCTGTAGCCCTTCTGGGACTTGGAAGAAGAAAATAGAATCCCGGAGTAGCTTTGCAGTGCTTCTGTCAGTCAGGCTTATTAGTCGTTCCAAAAGAGTGATCCCGTTTGGTTAGATGAAATGTAAACTGCACATCTTGAATTAATTTTAAGAGCATTCACACAGAAAGCTTAAAAATATCTTAAAGAGGGGAATAACTTCATATTTTCACATTGACTGCTTTCTGACTTTGCTAAGAAAGATCATTGTGTTCGGGTGAAAAGTTCTAAAGGCTGCTAAGTTCAAATTATAGAGAATCAAAACTTTTTGTCTCATTTCACACCAGAAATAATACAGACAACCTTCATATCAAAATTGAGGCAAATCAAACTCATATTTTACAAGAATGCAGCTGAGCAGATGTTACTTGAAACTTACCCTCAAGATACCAATCTTGTTTTAGCTCTGGGAAACAGTTTCCCATTGTGGACATGTGAGGTTGGTCACCTTGCAGGTCAGACCAGGCCCACCTGTAGTGGCTGGTCGTCAGTGTTGCCGGTGTTGTGACTGTAAGTCTTCCTGCATAGTTCCAGGACACAGACAGAGGGACCAGGACAGACAGTGGGAGGCTCAAGTGGCCTCTGCCATCCCCCTCCCACGTTGAACTTGTCCTAAATGTGCCATTTCAAGTGCGGGGAGAAGGAAGCATCAGGACTCATAGAATTCAATAAAATCGCTATTTTTTTTTTTTTTTTCCTTCTTTCCCTCAGAATGTTATTCCCTGAAGCTCAACGCTTAGAAAGCACTGGAAAACTGCTGCAGCTGGCAGACGTGGACCCCACCCTCCGGCCCTGTCAGCTCTCTCTCTCACACTTTAAGAGCCTCTGTGATGTTTACCGGAAAATGTGTGATGGAGACCCGCAGCTCTTTGCCTATAACTTCCGAGAAGAACTTAAGCAGAGTAAAAGCAAAAACCAGAAAAAGGAGGCACATCAGGAGAGCAACGGACTTTAGCTGTTACTTCAGACGCTAACATTTCTTCTGTGTGTCCTCTCTTGTTTTGCACAGGATGACAATAAAAATGTCAGTGACCAGATAGGACTTCTTTTCTTTTTACTGTACAGGTTGATGAGAAAATAAATATCATCAAATAAGATACAGTACAAGCTTCCTTTTAATATGTATACTGCATAGGTATGGCAGTGTTTAGTATAAACAGCATCTATTATAACCTTGCAAAAATGAAATATCTCCACAGTGTGCCCCTAAACCACGTTAGAATAACTTAAATATGCTTTAAATAAAGCAAAAACTAACAGCTCAAAAAAAATGCCCAGAGAATTGGGGGTGGGGGGAGGAGGAAATAGGACCTTTTAAAAAGCTATTCATCACAACTTCCCCATCTTACTTTTTCCACATAACTTAAAATAATTAGAATGCGATTTTATTTTCAAGATTCTAAATCATTTTGATGCCTGCTCAAAAGGGATATAAACTAAGTAATTTACAGATTCCAACCAGTTTCATCTAGTATCCTGATCCACAATAAATTAAAATAACTTAAATCTTTACAACTCTCGTATGGGAAAATGCATACTTCGCAAAACCCAAGCATGAATCGTTTTCCTGCTGTGTCCACTTTACACCAGTTTGAAGGTAAGTTGAGCAACTCGGCGCATATCTGGATGGAGACTGTACTATGACTTCCCGTGGCCCTCTGCTTCATAAAAACACTCCTCGTTGACCACCGACGTCAGACTCTGGACACTGAACTCTCGCTGGAGAACGGAATTTATATCGATGTGAGCGTTTTCAGACTGGCTGTCAAGGGACTGGTGACGTACTTGTGACTTCAGCAGAGTTCCTCGGTCCCGTTTGGTGCTGTTTGCTTTTCGTTTGATGGGGCAGAAATGCCCACGGATCAGCTTGGGGTGCTCTCCTCCCTGCTGGCCCTCCCGAGCCTGCGTGCCAGGCGGCTGCCCCGCTGGGCGAGCGTCGGGCTCCTCGGAGATCCTCAGTCTCTGGAACTGAATCTCAATGTCTTTGGTCGGGCTGCCCCGCTTCAGAGCCGGCTGGTAGTCGTCCTCCTCATCACTCAGAATATCACTCTCTTTGATGAGACTGTCTGAAAACTCCGACAAGCTTGCGGGTGGGCATTTCACCGGTGACGCGCTCTTGGAGTCCTGCCTGCTCTCGGCCGTGTGGCAGCCACTGCTCTGCGTGCTGCTGCCCAGGCTGCCATCATCGGAGTCCAGCGAGGTGCCCTTGCTGGGCTCGCCCATCCCTTCACTGCTGGAGGAGTTCCTGAGCGCTTTTAAGGATCTCGACGAAGCTGCAGTTAGAAAAGCACATTTCTCTTTTACAGAAACAGGTAAAACAAAACAAAAACTCATTGCTGCCAACTGGCTTCTGAGTCATGGCGACCCCAGTGTTACAGAGTGGAACTGCTCCATAGGGTTTTTCTGATGAGTCTTTATGGAAGCAGATTGCCAGGCCTTTCTTCCACAGTGCCACCGGGTGGATTCGAACTGCCAACTTTTAGGTCAGCAGTCGAGCGCAAACCATTTGGCCCACCCAAGGACCTCCAGAAGCAGATACACAATGTATAATTCTTACATCTTAGGTTATAAAATTGAACATCTTAATTATGTAAGATTTTATTTTATTCAACTTAGATTACCAACTGTCCTGGGACTTAGGCAAAAACACATAGATACTGCAAGCATGAACATTTTCTACTTTTATCTGAAATTTTAGTTGGGGGGTTTGGTGTTTTTAGATGGCCAATTATTGTAGCTCAATTATTTAGACCACAATAAACTTACAGGAGCTGAGCTAGTGTTCTTATTTTGCCAATTTTAAGTGAATAGTTAGTTACTAAATAAAACCTAGGTTCCTTTCTTTCACTTTTAATGTGCTTTTGAATTTGATAATCAAAATAACACCATATTTCTGTGCCTACCTTCCCACCCTGTTTATTTCCCTTGCTGCTCAGTTAAAGTAGAAACGTGCCTTTAATCTCTCATGAGAACTGTCTCTGCTGGAATCGCTAACCAACTTTCAGAGATTTAATATTGTGAATTTTTAATGAGGTATGTGGAATTCCTTTGTCTTGGGCTGAAGGGAAAGCAGGAGCGCTCACTTTCAGTGTTTTTGCAAGTGATAGCAATCTTTTTTATGGCCATAGCTTATTTTCACAATGGAGGAAAAAATAGAAAATATACAGTAAATTTGAAGAGATCAAACTGACCAAAAAGGAAAAAGAGAAGTTAATCATACATTTTATAAGACTAAAAACAAGAATAATAATAATATAGGAGAATCTTGATCAAAAGGGGGAGGCAATGTAGAACAAAACCTGAAGTTCTCGTAGAGTCCAGAATTGCTGGAGCCACCAAGGATGGATGACATGCCCCCAAGGCATCCCGAGAGGAAATCCCTAAACCTTAAATGTTAAACCAAAGGTATCCCCGGAGGTCATCTTTAAACCAAACACTAGTTTCAGCTTAATGTCTGCCTTGAGCATTGTGTGCTTTTAAAGAATTATCTGTATGTGATCAGACTGACAACAGCAAGACAAAAGATCAGGTGAGAAGCTCAGGGGGCAGTGAGTTTGTGTTAATGATGGTGAAATAATTTGGAAAACGATCTCAAGGAAGGTAGCCCAACTTGAAGAATGTAACCAATGTCACTGAATCGTATGTGTAGAAATTGCTGAATTGGTGTGTTAGGTTTTGCTGTGCGTATCTTCACCAACCCTGTGTAACCTGTGTTTTACTGACTTCGCAAAGATATTCGACTGTGTGGATCATAACAGGTTATGGCTAACGTTGCTAAGAATGGGAATTCCAGGACACTGAATTGTACTCAAGAGGAACCTAGACATACAGACCAAGAGGCAGCCATTCGAACAGAACAAAGGGATACTGCGTGCTTTAAAGTCAGGAAAGGTGTACGTCAGGGTTGTATCTTTCACCATACTTAGTCAATCTGTATGTTGAGCAAATAATCTGAGAAGCTGGACTACAGGAAGAAGAACGGGGCATCAAGATTGGAGGAAGACTCGTTAACAACCTGCTTTATGCAGATGATACAACCTTGCTTGCTGAAAGTGAAGAAGACTTGAAGCACTTACTGATGAAGATCAAAGACCACAGCCTTCAGCATGGATTACACGTCAACATAAAGAAAACAAAAATCCTCACAACTGGGTCAATGAGCAACATCATGATAAATGGAGAAAAGACTGAAGTTGTTAAGGAATTCATTTTACTTGGATCCACAATCAACAGCCATGGAAGCAGCAGTCAAGAAATCAAAAGACACATTGCATTGGGTAAAGCTGCTACAAAAGACCTCTTTAAAGCGTTGAAAAGCAAAGATGTCACCTTGAAGACCTAAGCTGCACCTGACCCAAGCTATGGTGTTTTCAACTGCCTCCTATGCATGTGAAGGCTGGACAATGAATAAGGAAGACTGAAGAAGAATTGACGCCTTTGAATTGTGGTGTTGGCGAAGAATATTAAATACACCATGGACTGCCAGAAGAACGAACAAATCTGTCTGGGAAGAAGTACAACCAGAATGCTCCTTAGAAGCAAGGATGGTGAGACTACATCCCACATACTTTGGACATGTTATCAGGAGGGATCAGTCCCTGGAGAAAAACATCATGCTTGGTAAAGTAGAGTGTCAGCGAAAAAAAGGACGACCTTCAACAAAATGGATTGACACAGTGGCTTCAACAATGGGCTCAAGCATAACAACGATCATGAGGATGGTACAGGACCCAGCAATATTTTGCTCTGTAGTACACAGGGTCGCTAAGAGTTGGAACCAACTCAAAGGCACTTAACAACACCTAACAACATCTTCACCAAATAGATATATAAATATAGAAGGAAGGTTCTGAAAATTTAAGCTGACATTTAGAAGCAAGCAGAAAATTTCACAGCAGCGTGATTTGGAATGTTTACCTGCTGATTTACTGGGGGCAGAGGGTAAGATCAAGTATATTAGGTTTCTAGGTCTTAACTTTAAAGTATTGAGTATGCCTACGTGTCATGTACATTTTAGTGGAAGAAACAAATAAAATAGTAAGTGCAGACTATGTCAGTTGATGATAAGACAGGGATGGCGCAAACAGTTAAGCACTCAACTACAAACCGAAAGGTTGACGGTTTGAACCCACCCAGAGGCGCCTCGGAAGACAGGCCTGGCGATCTGCTTCTGAGAGGTCAAGCCTTGAAAACCCTATGGAGCAGTTCTACTCTGCACACGTGGGGTCTCCATGAGATCAGAACCTACTCAGTGGCAACTGGTTTGGGTTTGGTTTTATGGGAGTTTGGGTGGTTCTAGTTTACAAACAGTCATCTTGGAAGAAGAGGCATTTTATCTTTAGGTCTCTTATAAGGAAATAAAGTTGCCACTGACTTCTCACATCACCCTACATATGTGGGCTCCTGGTTTAGAACTCAGAAGGTTATCCCCAAAATTTACAAAGCTGTTATTTACAGCTTGATGACAAGAGTATGTATCCTTTGAGAGAGGTTCGTGATGTTTTACTGAACAAGCAGATGCTTAGCAAAGTCCTCACCTAATTTCGCTGAAACAGGAACACGGTTCTTAAGAGGTACCAGGCGATCCTTACATGTTTTCTCCAGGGGCAGGTCACACTTGATGTGGCGCCGGAAGTTTTCCCGCAGAATGGAACGAATCACCTTCACGATGTTGGTTTTGCTTTCACAGTCGCTGGGGAAGACAGAAAAGCAGTAGTTTCTACACTGCCCCTCCTCCTTGGGTTCCACCCCACCTTGTCCCCCTGAGCACGTGGGGCAGGGCCATCTCAATGGAGTCCTGGACCCGGTCATATTCAGGCCAGAGCCTCAGCAAGCCAACCCACCTCAACATGCCCTGCTTTCCTCACTTAGAAAAGGAGGTAAGAATTGACCACTCTTGAAGTTTCTTCAAGCACCATGATTTGGATATAAATTTAGTCAGTGTATTCTTCACCTTCTACTAGGGCCCTAGTTGCCTTTTTTGGAGGTGGGGGCGGGTGGTGACCCTGACGTCATCAAAATTCAGAAGGGCATTAAAAGTAAACTCCTCTTTTTAGGAGAACATATTCTTAGTTTCACTGGTTTTAATTTTGAAAGTGGCAATACCTGCAGCACAACTGGAAGGTGGTTTCCGGCCGTCCTTCTACTTCTGACTTGGTGTGGATCAGCTCCCAGAGGGAGTTATTTTCTGTCCCTGTGTAAAGGAAAACAAAAGTGAGAGCCTATAACTTCACCGAAGATGCTTGCTGTGGTGGAAAACATTTTAAAACTCACGATCCAGTGACTTTCTTAAAAGTTAAGTGTTCTTAGGACTCACATTGTTTTCTTCTGTTGCTCATTGTATGACTTTCACAAACGTATAAAAAGCGAAATGCCTTTAGTACTTTTGGTATTTCCTGAAGTGTTCCATTCATCTTAATCTGCTCTCTCCTAATCCCTGGATTCTATCTCTTTGGGAGAGTGGTTCGATGGACCCTGTTAGCCAACCCTCCTTGGGGTTTTGTCCATTCCTTAGAAGGAACAGTGGGATTTGCTCAGGGCTTGGGATAAAAGAGGCCAGCCCCAAATTCTGCCATGTTCTAGGGAACAAGCACTGCAGACAAAAATGAACAAGGACCCAAAACGTGACCGCCTGCCTTAGCCTCTTGCTCCTCTGTCACCAGGAACATTGTTCCAAAACATGGTTATTCTGGAAGGATCTCTGAACATTTTCCAGGACCAAGGATTTTTCTTCTTTTTGCATCACTTGCAATACTTCCTAATCTTCAGGAATTTTCTGGTTTGTCTAAATTTGTAAAATCTTAATTTGTGGGCCTTTGTTTCTTTAGCAAATTTGAAAGTTTCAAGGATATTAGGCAGAATGGAAAATGTTGAAAACTATTGAGAGGGGAACAAAATAAGGATACAATGTAGAAGGTATTCAGCAAAGGAAAGCCAGCCATTGGCATTTAGCTTCTCCAAATATCTCTAAAGAAGCATCAAAGCAACCTCTCTTGTCCTCATTTTCCTTGTTTCTAAAAGACACCAAAAATTATCTTCGAGATCCTTTCCTACTTTTTCATTCTACAACTCATGTAAGTCTCCTAAAATGTTTTTTCTGCTATTGCACGACCTGAAACAGTTACCTGCTGTGTTCCCCAGCCTGACTTGAAGCGCGGAGAGGGGGATCAGCCAGCGAAATTTGAATGGGTCCAAGTCAGCAGAGCCGTGTGCAGGCCGGGAATTCGAGGGCTGGAATATGAAAACCCACCAAGAAGAGTGTTAGAGCTCTCACCCAAGGGGGACGTGTCTGCAGTGGGTGGAAACGCTAAGTTCCCATCTGTGCCAGGCCCCTGGCAGCTGTGCGTGTTTAGGGCACAGATGAACCCGGTATGCACCATGTCCTCAAGAGGCTTACGGACCCATGGGGAGAGGCAAGGGGCCAAGGCTTGGGGAGCAGGGCTTCCAGGCCTCTAAGCAAGAATGGCAACCAAGGCTTTCATGTCCTCACATTAGCCTGGATGGTAAACGGATGACTTAGAGCATCCACAGCTAAGCTTTTTTTTTTTTTTTTTGAGTCAAGATAAAAGGCATTTGAAACAAACCAAAGTTACAAAGTCTGGTGCGAACTTGGGCTGTTTTCAGGGATACAAAAGCCGATTTTCTGTGCAGGCTCCAGCCTGGGTATTTGTCTGTATCTTTTTTTAAAACTGATATCTTTTGTGGGGAGACTCAGAATGCCTTAAGTATCTGATTTGTTTAGTTACCCTAGGAATTAGTAATCTCAGTAAATGAGCCCTGGGCACTTAGCGGGCTTTTCAGCTCCACATTAATAGGAAGATATGGCCATGAAAATGCAGGTTTAATTACAATTCAAACGTTAAGTTCCCATCTGTGCCAGGGCCCTGGTCTTACCAATTTCTTTTTCAGTTTGCAGTTTTCTTTGTAAACCAATATGACAGCTCTCTTAAAAACTAAAGAAAGGAAAAGAGAAGGAAAAGTCTTTCGTTATTTTTTACAAAATTCCAAGGTTAAAGTAGAGCTTAATGTTTTTAATAGAACAAAAGCTCTTCAAATTTATGAAATCTCAGAGATCTCACTATGCCAACCCATGAATGAATAAATGGTACTGCCGTCTGTTCCTATTTGAATTATGCAGAAGTACCTGCTTATTTAAAAGCTATTATCTAAAGAAGATCCTGGCATCTGAAAAAAAATTCTTGTTTTATTGAAAGCTGAGGACATGACGTTCAGCTCGGTGACTCTCCGCCGTCTATCCTCGCTCTTCCAGCTCTTGGTGAGCGTTAATACATTCTGAAATTCAGCAAAGTATGAGGATAGCAGATTTCAAAATAGCCTCGGGAGATCTGCTCCTGTAACACTTGGCGACAGCCACCAGGCCAAACACCATAAGGGAGAACAAATAATGAGCCTGCAGAGCGGTAGAGTTTTAAATAGTTGGAGGCTGACTGTGCTAATTTACAAGCCATTACAGCAACTCTTCCAACTCCTTCTGGAAACCAGGAGTGAGGAGCAGAGTTCAATTCTGGAATCCAGATTTCTGGGGTCCATGGAGTTGGGGTGACACACCCAAGCTACTGCCCTGAGATGTTCTTTTGAACCTCGAGCCTTGAGAGAGCTGGTTCCTATAAAAGTCACCTTTGTGTCAAATAGTAGTTTAGATAAATTGGTAAAAGCCGTTTTGCCTTGGGCAGTTGGCAGTCAGATTTGAGAAACAGAAACTCCAAGGTCAGGTTAGGGTAAACTGTTATTCTATCAGCACACTGTTCTGGCCCCCATTTCCATGGCAACGTCGTTAAGATGGGGTATAAGAATCTTGGGAAGTTCTTTCCTCTCTGAAACATTTTGGACTCCCTAGACAAAATGTTACCCCAATTTGCAAATGGCATATTAAATAAACTTCAATCAGTTTCCATTATTGGCTTACTATGATTTTGTTTCAATGCAAGTTAGCTGGATCGGTGGGTTTAGTGAAGTTATTCATATGTTCCCAGCCTCTTGTCACTCTGTCTTCAAATTAGGAAGCAATAGTTAAAAGTCCACTTTCTCTTGAATGAAATACTAACCAAACACTGTGAGTTCAAGGTCCTTTCTGGCTTTTCCTAGAGATAGAAATGGATTCAACCAGGAAACTGTAGAATGCATCAGAAGCTCTCCCATCGAAAGTTCTGTTACCTGTATTGTGAAAAACATGAGATAAAGGAGATGCGGGAAGCCCGGGGTAGACTGTGACATGCTAGATAATGGGTCACATACACGGTCATTACTAAATGCAAGTACATTCTGTTGGATTTTTCTGAAGCTTTAAATAGTAGATAAATAGTGGAGGTTCTGAAAATATGAGCTAAGCGTCAAACCGTTTGAAAAATAACATAAGGACATTTTGCTTCAACGCATACTATGTATGAGAGACAAGCGTCACGACCTACTCAACTTCCATCACGTTAATTCTACCACAGTGTCCACATTGATCCAAGGTTCCCTTGTTGACATTTACCATGGGATCTAGTATATTCACCACCTCTAATCCACAAACTACATTAGGTCTGCTAATGAAAACATTACTAACACTGAAATTGACAGTAAAAAAAAAATTAAACTCCAGCTCTTTTCTGCTCTTGCTTTTTTCTACTTAAACTATGTTGCTTCTTGTATATAAGTTTTAAAAGTACGAGATTCTAAAATTAGCAGTCAGGCAACAAAGAAAAATACAGAAATTGACAAATTCCACTTAGACTAAATTTATAAGTAAGGTGGTAGTCACCAGTCCTTGATGTTAAAAAAGACAAGACAACATAAAAGAGGGCACGCCCTAGATTCTCCCACATGCTGTTCTCCCTTCCTTTCTCTATTCTACCCTCCACCAGCCTAGCCAACCAGTTGCCGTGGAATCGATTCCAACTCATCACAACCCCACATATGTATCAGAGAAGAACTGTGCTCCATAGGGTTCTCGATGGCTGAATTTTCTAAAGCAGATTACCAGGCCTTTCTTCCGAGGTACTTCTGGGTGGACCTGAGCTTCCAACCTTTTGATTAGCAGCCAAGCATGTTAACGGTTTATACCACCAGGGTCTCCCCACCAGCCCAAGGATCTGTCTTACCTCACGCCCCACATGAGAGGAGCAAGAGGAAGGGACATGAGCCCAGTCATGTTGATTCCTGTTCTCTTTTGTACAATGGTGACATGATGTAAGGTAACATGTTTAAGCCAATGTCATGGTTTTTATGTTACATGATGCCGACAGGCATGGTTCATTACATGCATTAAAGAGCCCGGAAGGCAAATCGGTTAAGCAGTGGTCTGTTAATGGAAAGCCTGATGGTTTGAACCCACTCAGCAGTTCCGAGGGGGAAAGACCTGGTGATCTGCTTCTATAAACATGACAGCCTAGAAAACTCTATGGGGCAGGTCTACTCTGTCACATGGAATTGCTATCAATTAAAAATCAACTTGATGGCACCTAACAACAACATGATAATCATTAAGACCAAAAAGACAATTTTAGGTATTTTTCCTCCAGGAAAAGTTTTCATGGGGGCCTAGTCTGAAAGGGCTGCTGCTGTTATGGGCTGAATTGTGTCCCCTCCCAAATCTGTGTTAGAATCCTAACCCTTATACCTGTGGCTATAATTGCAGCTAATGGAATGAAATCACCTTCCACAATGCAATCTAATGTAGTGGAACAATCAGTCAGTTGAGGTCATGCCAGTATAGGGTGGATCCTAAACCTAACCACTTCTGAGTTACAGGAAGAGCAGCAGAGACACAGAGACACACACACAAACAGGCAAAGACAGATGCCATTGTGAGGACCGTCTGCAAACCAAGGAACGCCTGGGGCTACTGACAGGGACATGATCGACCCAGCCAAGACTCTGATTTGGACTTAGAGTCTCCAGAATTGTGACCTCTGCCAAAATACATGTTGTAAATCCTAATCCCTATATCTGTGGATGAAATCCCATTTGGGAATGGGGTTTTCTTTGTTCTGTTGATAAGACCATATTAGTGTAGGGTGTGTTTTAAACCAACCGCCTTTGAGATAGGAAATGAGCAGATTAGGCACAGAGAAGGAAGCACAGAGGGGAAGATACGCACCACATGAAGATCACCAAGGAGCCAAGGAACAGACGCTGAAAAGAAACGAGGACCTTCCCCCAGAGCTGGCAGAGACAGAAAGCCTTCCCCTAGAGCTAGTGCCCTGAACTTGGACTTCTAGCCTCCTAAACTGTGAGAAAATAAATTTGTTTGTTAAAGCCACGTGCTTGTGGTAATTCTGTACTATATAACTAAGCAGCACTGTATAACTAGCACTATAAAACTAAGACACTGGTTTTTAAAAGTCACCTGCTGTGGTATTTGTGTTTTGGCAGCCCCAGGGAACAAGGACGCCTAGAGACCCAGTACATATGTACATCCGGCCTCCCAGGATCCACTCCCCACCCACCTCCTTCTCTGTTCCGCTCTGTTCTGCCACCAGCTGGTCAAACACGGTCCCATAATCCTCGTATATCTTCTGCATCTCATTGATGTGGCTTGCGACTTTTTCCATTGCCTTTAGTGCTTCTGCAAAATGGAAAATTGTATTTATTTTGTAATTTTGGCTTGTTTTAAATCCTATCCAATGGCAGTGATGAAAGGGCCTAAGATTCAAGCCAGGATTCGAGACCCCTTACTACCAACAGTAGTATCCTTTAGGTATAATACACAACAGCCTAGTGTAATTAATAATTAATAATGGTAATAATAAGAACAATTATAACTAATACTAATTACAATGAAGAACAGTAAAATTATCATCTACCTCAAATTCTCTTCAGAATAAGGCAGAATACAAATAAAAATGATCACTAACACCAGCTAACATTTATTGAACACTTATTCTTTGGCAGGTTCTATCATCAGTGTTTTATATGAATCATCTCATTTAATCCCCACCATAATTCAAGGATGTAGGAACTGTAATCGACCCATTTTATAGATGAAAAAACTGAGGTACAGAGAGGTTTAGTAATTTGCCAGACTTCCAGCAAGAAAAGTAAGGATGAACCCAGAATTAAATCTTAGACTGACTGGCCTCAGGGCCTCTGCTCTTAAATCTTGCCTCCCCTCAGGGACCAGTTGCTAGAATTGTGAGCTACAACAGTTTTTTAATTAGACCTTACAAAGGTCTCTGTAAATGTCTAATTGGCAGGGCAACTGTTGCATTTATACATGGTGTTTACTTATTACTTTCTACAAGGGCTTCTGTGGGAAAAAATGACTTTGTTACCCCCAAGTTCCGTATTTTTCATACTTTGTTCTCCTGATTGTGTATTTTAATAAAATCTGGAGGGAGTTGTGGGAAGAAGTTCTTTAATAGAATCCTTTTAAGGATCACCTTAGTGCAAAATGGTACTTTCATACAGCAGCTGAATACTGATCATAATAGCTATCACTTACTTTAATGCAAAAAAAATTCTCAGTCTTTGGAGAAAAAGCCAGTTTAATTTATACTGACCTCAGAGTTTATTATTCTGTGATACTAAAGCTTGTTTCTCTCTCCAGTGGTTTTCTTGCATGTGGCTTACCGGGACCTCCTGAAGAGGTCCTGTATGTGGAGAACAAATCACTATTTCTTTCCATTCCAAATATAGCATCTTTTTAAGGGCCACTCTATTCACTATCAAACTGAAGGGCTTTGTGTTTTTTGACAAATTGTATATATTTAGGCCAGTAATTTCTGAGGTTACAAATGACAACAGATCTGTATACAGCTAGTCCCTGACTTATGATGGGGCTCTGTGCCAATGACTCCGTTGTAAGTCGGTTCTGACATAAGCCAAATAGCCCTTTTTTTTTTTTTTCAGTTTTTATTATTATTGCCTTTTATTATCAGTACCTTTATAAATCCAGCAGTGCTTTGAACAGTAAATCATAAAATTGAACATCTGTGAGTGAACACCTGAGAAAAACATCAGCAAACGCATGCTGCAACATATTACTAACGATAAAATGTACAAAAAAAAAGAAAAAAACAGACCGTCGTAAGTGCAGAACACATCATAAATCGGGGACGGCCTGGACACTTAAAGCACAATCTGTCACTGAGGGTTTGGTTTTGGGGTCCCGCTCTGCTAGGAGATCTCCACAAGGTGGAGCCCACCCAACATACTTGATCAGCAGCATTTGGGCAGCAAACAACCCCAAAAATTTCAGAGTTATAGAAAAATTGGCCTGATGTTCCATTCTGGCAGCCCCATTTACTAGCCAAGTGACCCAAGACCACTTATCTCAAATCACTGAGCTTAAATGACCTTCTTTTAAGAATGAGGATGGAATTTTTTCCCCAAATTTGGGGCCAATCCAATGAGATAATTTTTTACCAAAGCATTTTGTAGACTCGAAAGGGATGGCCACCTATCTAGCTATTTTCACATATAAAGATCGTGTCTAAGATGAACTGTGGCAATATTAAAGGTTTTCCAGCTATGACACTAGGCTGGGGAAGAGGGGAGCTGGCAGGCCACACCACAAGCCTCACCCCCGTACCTGTCAGGTGATAGTGCTCCTCGCTCTCGTGGTCCGTCAGGGACACCAGCTCCTTGAGCAGCAGCGGGTACTTGAGCACTCTCTGGACTGGCTTGATGAGGTACGACTCTAGCGTGGAGGAATGCTGCTTGGTGGGGTTGCGGGCATCCAGAAAGGCCTTGAAGGCTTGATCGGTTTTAGCTACGAGCAAATGGAGAGGAGACCCTTAGAGCACCATGACGGGATGAATTAAATTCTACTTAATTTGGTTTTCAGCAGAATTATTTATCAGCCATTTCTGTAGTCCTCCTAAAGCCATCATTAAATAAAAACCCAAACCCATCACTGCATCTAGCACCCAGATATCAACTTGGGCTATAGCATCACCACTTGGTGACAAACCCTGTGAGTGCAGGCAGCTTACTGGGAATGTTGGGGAAATCCGTGCACACGCCAGAGAGGAGCACCAAACTCTGGATCCTGGAGTGAGAGTAGGAGTAAGGGTGGGTAATGCATACCTATCAGAGATACTGTTGTAGGTGCCTGAACAATGGGTTTCCAACAATGCATGAGGCCACAAAACAAGTACACCATACCTCACAAAAGACTCAAACAGCAAAATAAACCAGTGCTTTTTTACTGGCCTAGCACAAGCTGTTGCTTACTCCATACAGTTGTAAATCAATACTTTTTTCCCTTTAAAATAAGTTTACAAGGACTCCAGCCTGCAGGCCTCACCTCCACAGTCCCCAGCAGCCTAAACCTTCTCACATCCTCAGAGGAGGTCCCACCAGTGCGGTGCTGGGCCCTGGTGGCAGTGAAGGTTGCCTCTGTTCAGTGCCCTAATGAAGAGCGTGCCCAGGGATCCAAGGGCACTTAGTTCTGAGAATGCCAGGGGATTTACCAACTGCTGCTTGGACTTCACCAGCTGGCACTGGTTGACTAGCTGCTTGGAATGAAGATATGCCCTTATTTGTGGTTCTGTTACGAGGACAAAATCCACAACTTCAAGGAAATGCAAGTACCATTTTCAATGTGATTACCAGATCAAGTGGCTGGTGTGATAATTTTTCACCTTTATGACCAAGGAGGAATTCAGCAAATAATTGGTAAGCTTCTGTTTCACTACATGCAGTCCACCAGACGCTGCTTCTGGAAGGAAATGCCCACGGAATCAGACCTTTGTTTAAAGCAACTAGAGAAGAAGGGTTGGGCTGGGTATTCAGAAGTTAAGGGTCTTATTAATTTGATGTACTCTAACACCCCATTTTTTAAATTTGAGACTTTTCTTCTAGGATATTATGAAATTCTGGATTTAAACCGAATGGTACAGCTGCACCAGTGGCAGGGAGGAGGTGCCATCAGTGTGGGGATAAACCTCTGCATGGCCTTCAAGCCAGTGTGAGAAACCAGGCCCCGGTTTTGAGCAAGAAACATTGACGAGCAACCTCTGGATGCTTTCTGACAATGCTACAAGAACCATTTGACGACAGACAGAAGACATGACTGCCTTTTCTCAGGTGGTTTGGAACGTAGCTTGGCTGCTGCTACTCTACCGAAGCAACTATAAAAGTTCACAGGACAGAACTTTCCTCAAACATTTTCCATTGTCATGGAAGAGAGCCCGATCCACTTATTGTCTGGAGAAGTGGCAAATCATATTGGGAGTGAACCCCATGAGGTCATCCTTAATTATGAAGACGGCATTCAGGCCCTGGAGAAAGTCACTTTTATCCTGGAAATGTATGACAGGGTAAAAATTCATGCTTCAGAAGGTTTGTATCTTAATTCCGGGTACATTTGAAAGAATACAGATAGCTTGGTGATCGTCTCTGGAGAATGTTCAGACGAACTGAAATAGGATTCCATGTATTTTCATACGCAGCCTTCTGCTGTAGAAGCCACAGTGGAGGAGGGAGACTCCTGACAGAACTGTATTTGTTCACTGTGTTCTGAGCACATTGGATTAATGCTGCTCTCGGCCTTGAGCTGATAGTCCCATTCCGTGTCACTGACTCACCTTCTCCTGTCTCTGCCACCAGAAAGGAGAATCCCAAGGAATGTGAGAGAAAAGCATTATCTGAGAGAGAATTCTAATCTGATACTTAAGAGATTTCTCTGGTGACTGAAAGAAGCCTTCAGCAATAGAAGAGCTTCAGTTGAGAATTCCTAGGGGGCGGTGTTACAGAAATACACTGACTATCAGGTTGATGATATAATGATGGCAACTATAGCACAAAACCCCCTTCAATACTCCCGCACCTGAGGAAGGTTACTACTGCCATCAAACCTTTGAATACACCCCCCAGGCTGGGCTGACTGGTTGACCCATTACTGGGAGTGGAAGGCGACCTGCCCTCAAGCTGTTCCATGACATGGCAGCTGTCAAGCCTGAAGCCCCTCTCTAGGCTCCACAGTCAAATGTTTCCCATTGGCATGGAGTGGGGGGGAGGAACAATGAAGGCTGACCCCCTAGGCTCACTTGGGCTGGAAAAAACTAAAAGTCCCAAGTTAAAGCCAATAAAATAAAATAATATGATAAAAAGGTGGAGAGACGTCAAGAATGGGATGTGGGCTGTGATAAATGTGAGTTTTCTCCTGGTTCCTCCAAAGAAGCTTTCATTTTAGTTAGCGCACTTGTGAGTTTGGTGGTGGGTTGTTTGGTGGTGGTTTCTTTGCCACGGCTCCTGAGGCGAAAGGAGGAGGTTAACAAGAAAGAAAGAAAACATGGCGTGCATTCCTTTCTACCCCATCCAGGGCTTATGGTCGCAAGTATTCAGATAAAGAAATTTGTCAAGAAAAGAATCCAGACATAATTTAATAGCAAAGTGACTCAGTAGCAAAGCACCATCTCTGTTGTTAGGCACACTTGTTCACTGCACCAATAAATAGAAATAAACTTTCCCTTTAGCGTCTGTCACTTTCAAGGTCAAGAATGGCGCATAAGCCATTAAAATTACACTTACTCCTACTTGTTAAATACAGATTCAGTCCGTATAACAGTTATAATACAAAAAGCATAGCTATGAAAAGTACGGGCAACTTACCTCGTTCTAGAACCTTCTGTACTTTAATATGATTAGCACAGAATCCGCTGTACAGTTTAAAATGGTCCGCGTAATAAAGGAAGGAACCTCCAAGGGAAAACAGTAACTTCTAGAAGGAGAAGAGAAAAGTCAAATCAGGCTTGGTTTAAACAGTGTCCACTGGCTACAAGAAGGCATTGACTGCTGGGGTGTCTTCATGGTGTTTAATTTTCAGAGACTCAAGCACTAATGCCACAGAGAAGTCACTAAGAGAAATAAGCACAGGACAGCCCCCATAGACACGGGACAGAGAACAGCTGGGTATCCTCCAGCAGATCTCTAGTTTGATTGTTTATTGCCAACATGAAAAGTTTCTTCTTAGACAATACAGTTCAGGCAGCAGAGCCTACTGACATCGTGTGCAATCAAAGGGCAGGAAACTTCTGTAAAAATACGTCTGACAAGGTGGGAAATAAATGATCTGAGAAGTTCATCAATAACAGCCAACTCTCACATGTCTGGAACTAATAATGCTTTCTGCATACTTCCTTGTCCCCTTTCTACTGCCTTCTATCTTTCCTTCCCTGGGGACTTCCTGTCAATCCTTGATGTTTATACTGGGGACAGGGCTCCAGAGAAGAGAGGCTCTACCAATGCAACTTGCTTTTCATTCCAGTTTCTTACAACCACAAAGAAGACTCAGATGCAGGCAGGTGCTCTTACATCACAAGTGATCACCCAAGATACCCTTCAGTAAAGTTGAGTGAGGGGTGGAGTCCCTGGGTGGCACGGTGGTTAACGTGCTTGGCTACTAACGGCAAGACTGGAGGTTCTAGTCCACCCAGAGGTCCCTCAGAAGAAAAGCCTGGTGATCTACCTCAGAAAAGTCAGCCACGGAAAACCTGATGGAGCACAGTTCTACTCTGACACATATGGGGTCACCATGAGTCACCATAACAGGCAGCTGGTTATGTGGTCAACACCAGGCTGAATCCACAAAAGTGCATCTGCCCAGACTTTGGATAACCAGAAGCACTTCTTCTAGAAAAGATACGTAGCTGTGTTTTACCACCTGCCAGAAGAAAACGCTGCAATGAAAGCACTAAGTGTACCTTGTCAATAGTCAACAGACAACGTATTCTTTCCAAGGGAGAATTCTGCACTGCACCTACCTACTTCTGCTTTAAGCCAAAGTCTGAAGTACTTACTCTAAACTGCGAGGGGGTTTCAAGTGTGTTGAAGTCAGATGACGCTGAAATCCCATCCTCCAGAGTCTCCAGAAACACCTTTTGAAACTCAAGCATCTCTGGCAAACTCCCAAAAAGTGACTCCATCTGTGTGAAGGTCAGGTTTGAAAGAAAAGGGGGCATTAGCAGTGAAGATCTAGACACCACGCTGACTCTGAGACAAGTCACAATGAGGTCACCCACCAAGCAGTAGACAGAAGTACATCCACCCTTTAAAGAAGACAGCATATTCACTATGGGATGGAGTTTATACATACAAAGTTGTAAGCCAGGGGCAGATGATCCAATAGGCAAGGTAAGCACGGGCTTACTTGTGCTTTCTTACTAATCTGCAGCAAACAATTTCACATTTTTCACCACATCAAAGATTCTGCTTTTAGGTATGGCTGGCATCTGTCTCTCTCCAAATCTCACGGCACCTGCCTACAGAATCCAAACCACTTTTCAAATTTATAATCCCTACAGGAGTGGGTGACTCAGTAAACAAGGTAAGCACTGGCTCACCTGTGCTTACTTACCAATTGGTAGTGAACACTTTTACATGGGTTTTACTTTGACGTGGCGAAGCCCATGTAAAACCGTTCACTACAGATTAGTAAGTAAACCTGTGTCTACCTTGCTTACTGGATAATCCATCCCTATGTACAGCTCTGATGCCTATAATTCTAAAATAATTTTCTTTTTTTAAGTGGAGGTTAAGATTCCCAGAATTCAAATCAGGAAAAACGGAAGTGAAAAAGAACTATTACTGCGATTTACCATTAAAGATTCATTTATATTAAAAAGTCACTTGTAGTTACACCTTCTTCTATACAAAGGGCCTCACCCTCCTTCTCTGTACATTTAGCCACTGTGCTTCATGCAGCAGAGGCCACATTAAGTGGCTTTGGCGGAGGCCAAGGTTGGGATTTTCTGAAGACCCTTCTTAAGTCATGGATGTTCTTGTGGGATTGTTGTTGTGTGCCATCGGGTCAGTTCCAACTGAGAGTGACCCTATATGACAGACTAGAACTGCCCCATGGGGTTTCCTGGGCTTTAATCTTTACAGGAGCAGGCTGCCAGGTGTTTTGTCCCACAGAGCCGCTGCTGGGTTTGAACCAGGGCTTCAAACCAGTTCATTCCGGTTCAGACCCCTGCTGAGAATTTGCGTTTCCAACCCAGATATACTGAATCAGAATTTTAACAAGATCCTCAGGTGGTTTTTATATAAAACTTCTTGGGAAATTGTTAAAAATACAGATTCTCAACAGGGAACTTGTTAGAAATGCAAATTCTCAACAGGGGTTTGAACTTGTAAGAACTAGTTGGAAGCCCTGGTTAAACTGCTGACCTTTCCGTTCGCAGCAGGGCACTGAACCATCACACCACAAGGGCTTCCTTCTGATGGGGGTAAGCGGAACCTTTGAGGGCATCTGTTAACAGGCAAAGGGAGACTAACCCATGGGTCAGCGGACAGAAGGCAGGTGAGTATTTACCTCATCTTGTGTAAGAAAGGTCTCGCTTTGAAGTGGCTCTAAGTATAATTCAAAGAGGCAGCTCAGATCCTGAAAGATAAAAGAAGAGGGTCTCGAACAATGAGCCTCTGAAATGCCCAAGAGACCCCAGTGACCTGGCAGCAACTCCAGTGACCCCCTGCTAGGAGTGAAGAAGTTACGTCTTCTTGAAATTCTTAATCCTAAATGTGGTGGTTCTCTCACCTAATTCAAGGAGGTTACCACCACAAATCCCGAAACCAGCTGGATTTCACATTTGTCTTTAGCGCAGGTAATCACCTGCTTTGCTTAATTAGGTATGTTGTTGAGGGAACAGGCTCTTTCTTCAGACTTCAGCAGCAGGAGCACCGTTTCCCTGCAGGAAGGTAAGGTCTGGCCGGTTCCTCCTGCTGGGTGCGAGCTCAGCTCCTGGTGGATCTGGCCTCCTCCCTTGTGTCAGGGAGCAAGGCCGTGGAGCTGGGAGGGAAAGGACAGAACCTGGGGGTGCTGCAACGTTGGGGCTGATGCACTAGTAGAATTTCAAACAGCATATTCAGAGGGAAGAAAAGTCTTCCACACATTAGCAGTCCCAATGTTTAAAATCTAGACCATATTTGGGTCTGTAATAAACGAGTCCCCCCAACTACAGAAAACAGGGAGTTGACTATAAAACCTCTTAGATAAAGACGAAAAAAGAATGTGAAGCCAACATCAGTATATAATTTAGTGATAGACATATTTCTCTTGTTTCATTTGTCCTGAAGAATTTTGAGTCCTAAGAGTCTAGAAGTAGTTGACTACAAAGTCAAATACTTTGACTCATTTTACAAGGAGAAATCTAAGTCCCAGAGAGCTTTGTAGAGACCAAGGCCCCTCACCAGAACTGGATGGCGCAGGTCCAGAGCCAGTGGACGGGCCCGAAGTGCCAACAGCGTGTCACCATAAAAAATCCCTGGCCTCCCCCTAGCCTGGCGCCCCCAGCAGGCAGCCTCAGAGCAGAATGATGGGAAAAGTCACTGAATCATATCCTCCTGGGAACACACGAAGGTGAAAAGGCTACGTGGCATGCAGGGGTCCCCGTTAGATTCAAGAGTGACAACAAGTACAACTCCATGTTAAATGTCAGCCACAAAAAGAAATTAGGAGAGAGAAGTGGGGTACGGGAATCACAGGGGCACCAGGTGCTTGTTATTTTGTCAGACACAGAGGTGGGCACAGGATATTCCTGGCCCCAGCTGGCACTGCTCAAGAGGACTTACTGGGCACCACAAGTGGGTCCACACAGAGAGGGGTGCAAGTACCACAGCACCAGGGGCCCTAAAGAAAGCAAAGTGCAGGGTGCCTGCTGAGGGAAAGGCAGGTTGGTCCTCTTTGCCCAGTTCACCCACAACGGGCATCTCAGTGCTCAGTACTCAGGACCAGCATCACATCAAAATGACCCTCCCATGCAGTGTGGCCTGATAGCAAAATATAATAACAACAATAATAATAATAAACAAATGGACGCAGCGTCTACTCTCCACTCGGCCTTGATTCCTCAGGTGAGAGCTCGCAGGCTCTCCTGGAGATGCCAGAAGGGCCCTAAGGCCTCAGAAACATTCCTGGCTCACATTGCTTCTTGGACAAGGGTAACTGTGGACACACAAGGTTATTCAGAAACTGAGCCCAAACACCTGGAGAATCCCTTCTTCTCCCCTCATCCCATGCTGGGCAAGGCGTAATGGAAAATGAAATTGTCACCTTCTATAACTTTTCTTTTGCCCCTGTGGAACCAAAGGAAGGGGCTTTGGGTAGCTCTCCTGGGCCATCTGTGAACAGGGCCTTTGCTGAGGTCCAGGTAAAACTACAGCGACATTAAAGATAGAGGAAGTTCGGATTTATCTTGTGGAGAAAGAAGGTTAAGAGCTGAGTACGTGTGGTAGGGTTTCATTTGTGGACTCTGCGTGTCAGAGCCCAGAAGGGAGAGGAGGCCAGCCCCTCAGACCCCAAATAAGACAACAAAGGCCTGAGAGGTAGAGGCGGCCACCCACATCACATGGCCAGACCAGGCCTGGCTTCTCAGCCCACTACCTCGTGCCCCTTGCTACAGATGAGGCCAGCTTAAGATGGTTCCAGAGCTTCACAAATGTAGCAGAAGAACTCTGTCTTCCCAGGCTCCTGTGCACTTCATAAAATTTTCCTCAGATCACTAACGGGGGGTTTCTGAGATAAACGAGTGAATTCTCTGGGTCTACATGCACTCAGCAAGCACCCCCTCTTTATAAAGGCGTGAGGGCATTTCCACATGAAGACCACAGATCCGTGCGCAGGTGTCTGCTCTGCAGGAGACCACAGGGCCGGCTGGGCCCTGGGGACAGCCTCAGCCCTGGGTCCTGTGTCAGCAGTCACCATGTGCACATGCTCCCCAGTTCCTCATCACCCAAAATCATCTTCAGCCCCTCTCCCTAAACCACTACAGACTCCCTGCCCACAGATTGCACATGGCAAACTAGGACACCTGTTTCCATAGTGAAAGCTACCTTGGTAACGAAACAACCTGACAGTCTAATTTTCGACAGTCCTCTCAGCAACTCCACCCTCTTGCCCCTGCCCTCAGTCGTTCAGTGCTCGCAGCAGTGGGCAGGGCCCAGAGTAGGTGGGGAAGAGAGAGCAGGAAAGGAAGGACACAGGCTGCGTTACCTTCACGTAGGACTTCTCCGTGTCCACGAGCTCCTGGATGACTTTGCGGAGACGGTCTGCGTCGGAGAGGTGGCGGGCCAGGGGCCGGGGTGGGGCGTCCCGACTCTCCCGCGGTGCCTCCATGTCGCCCGTCTGGGTATCAGTGAAGCCCCTGCACAGTGCCGCAATCTGCTCAGCGCTCTGAGAGGGGAGAAGAAGGGGGAATCGGGTGATAGATGCTCGCCGTTACCGCCAAGGACACAAACAAGGTCCTTACCTCTGCCCAGCATCCTTTCACGTCTCATAGGAGCACACACCAGGGCAAGTGGTTTCACTTCCCTAAAGCTGCTATGGTTATCACTCAGGAGAGAAGTAAGGAAGACAGGTGCCTATGCTCCCGCTCAGCATTTACACAGGATGCTTTTCATTGACCAAACGGCTGTCTGAGATGCCTTCTTTAGCACCGAAACCACTGAGGAAAGGTGCAGGGCTAATACTCCGCAGTTAAGTTGAAGTGGCTCTAAATCAAGAGCATATGGCTTCCTTCTGAAAGAGACTGGAGGAGCCCTGGAGACTACAGACCTAGACACCCTTCTGACCTGGAACTGAAGCCATTCCCGGAGACCACCTTCCAGCCAAATCATAGACAAGCCCATAAAATCATAACACCCAAGAGGGAAGTGCTCTTTACAGCAATAAATTATATGGGATCAAAAGGGCAATAGTTGCCCAAAAGCAAAGATGAGAGGCAGGAAGGGGTAGAAAATCAGGAAAAAGAAAACGGAGAACCTAGGATGGAAATGGGGAGCATGCTGACACACTGTGGGGGATGAAACCAAGGCCAGGAAACACTATGTACAAACAATCGAATGGGAATCTAAGTTGCTCTATAAACGTTCACCTAATGCAAAAAAGAAAAAAGATTTAGGTAGATTATAAATCAAAAAAAAAAAGAACGAACGAACATACAGCTTTCTTAGGAGCACGAAGAGGAGGGTGCCCCCTTTGGGCCACTCTGTTCCCTCTATGGCTGGCTTAATGCAGGTCTAAGCCCCCTCCAGAAGCAGCCCCAGGAGGGACAGGAAAGGTGCAGCCCAATGGCCATTTTGGGATGGCTTGGCCACCGCGGGCCTGGGCTTCTGTCCTCAAACTCAAGCCGTTCAGCTCTGCAGTCCCGCCCATGTAGCAGAGCTATGACAGTGTTTGAGTTGCTGCACGTGCCAGAACGGAGCAGAGACAGAGATGTGTGAGGAAGATAGGGCCCCCGCCCCGTGGGGTGGAGCACCCAGCGAGGGCACAGACGACTTATAATACGGCCTGGTGAGCGCGGACGGAGAGGGGGAGCGAGCTCTGTGGGGCCCCTCACCGATAAGCGATGAGCGGAGCCTAGAGCTGGTTCTTAGGCAGCGAGGACGTGTCAGTCCCAGGGAGCGTGGGAGATGAGAGAATGTGTTCGCTTCAGGTAGTGGGGACAGAGTCACACACACTCAGGGAGAAAAAGGAGCAGGAATACTGGGGCGACTCAGAGCCTTCGGAGCAAGTGCTCATTGAAATTTAAGCCCAGTGTGATCAAGCCTTCTCAGGCTTGATCCTGAGAACCTATTTGTACACCCTGCCTTAGGCTGGTGGTTTAAATCCTCAACGTGTCTCGTCCTGTATGCCTCCATAGTTCTCGAAGCATCTTCGATTACATTAAACAATCTCCATCCCAAGTTAACTAGTAACCAGTTGTCACCAAATCGACCCCGACTCAAGGCAACCCCGTGTGTGTCAGAGTAGGACTGTGCTCCGTAGGGTTTTCAATGACTTATTTTCTAGAAGTAGATGACCAGGCCTTTCTTCTAAGCACCTCTGGGGGGCTTTAACCTCCAGCTTTTTGGTTAGCAGCCAAGCACATCAACAATTTGCACCACCCAGGAACTCCCCATCCCATGCTTCCCCCTCCTGTGTCACTCTTGGCCACTGCCCCAAGTGGCTGGCACAGTGGCTGGTGCACAGGAAGTGTCCAGTTTATCCCTGGCACACTGACATTGCTATCTAATAACAAAGTAGCCTAGTCCCAACCCAAAGTGTAATTTGCAATCCCAAGCAGGGGGAATGGTTAAAACACTGTTCTCCATCAGTCCTTGACAACTTTCTGTCTCTCAGCTACAACTCTCCTCCCTTTGGTTTAAATGCCTTTGTGCCTGGCCTGTATCACTCAGTCTGTCTGGCGTAAAACGCTGAGCTTGTCAGGAGCATCTCTTAATACGTAATTCCTTTTCTTGGCTTGGATAGTTCCTGAGCACGAATAACTGGCACATGCTGCAACCAAAGAGGAGAAGAAGTTGAAAAGCGTGCTGGCCGACCTCAGTGACCTGAGGTGTGCTTTCATGCCCACTGTCTCCTGACAAACTGAAGTGTCTCAAGAGAAAAACTGTGATATGTTCTTTTTCCTGCTCCCTCTCTCCATGTCCCATTCTCCATCTCAATACAGTATCTTCATGTGATGGAAACAATCAACATTAAAACTCAAAATCGCCCTTCCGGTTTGTCTTTCAGTTCAACTCAGTGAGGACCAAGTGAGGTCTGCTCTGTCTCCTAGGAAGTGAAGACAGGTCCTGCACAAGGAGGTGAGACTCACCAGGTGAGGAACACCAAAGCTCAGCATAAGGCAGACGAAACCAACACAAGCTTGTGTGGAACAAACTAAAGATGTAATACACATTAAACAGTAGAAGCATCACTTTGGAACAGGTTGTCTGGACTTCAGGGAGGAAATAGGTTGGAACCTGGCCCTTGAAGAAGTATATTCCGAGGAAGAACCACAGAATGAGCAAAGGTGCCATGGAAAAACGAGCCAGTCATGTAAACAGCCTAGGCCAAGGGGGAGGAGAAGCCGAGGCCCCACACATATCTGCTGTGAGATCACCTAGGCTGCTTGGTTCTTTAAATACAATTGCTCCCCTTTATTTTGCCCATAAATTTTGGTGCAAAGGTCCAATTAACCAGGTAACAGCTACTAAGCCACCAACAAAACATATAGACACATCTGATATAAAATAATTTACTTCTAAAATGGTTCAAAGCATATGTAAGTACGAATGATTTCTCCCTGGATTTACATATTATCCACTTGTTTCTATTTTTAACTGTAAACACAAGTATATTTCTGGTAAGGCCTGTCAGAAGATGTTAATTTCTGGGTAAACTTTCAAAGAATAAGAAACCAGATATAGATCTGAAGGTCATTGGGTACGATCAGAATGCAGCTTGATCTATCAAAATGTCTCATATCATATTTAAAATAAGCAAATTTCCTTATCATTATGAAGGAACTCTACCACTGTTCAATCATACCCTATAAGCCTAATGATAAATCCTAGTTGCCGTCGAGTCACCTCTGACTCATGGCAACCTCATGTGTGTCAGAGTAGAACTGTGCTCCATAGGGTTTTTAATGGCTGGTTTTTCAGAAGAAAAACACCAGGCCTTTCTTCTGAGGCACCTGAACCTTCAACCTTTTGGTTAGCAGCCAAGCGCGTTAACCATTTGCACCACCCAGGGACTCCAATGATATATAGCAAGAGTCAAATATAACAGTCCTGCCAACAAGGAGGTTTCCTTCTCTTCCAGGATGTGAGCCTCGTGAAGGAGCACTAGGGGATATCTCCAGTACTCTGAGTTCTGCCCTCCTTCTTCCCAGTGGACCTAAACCCTGGCCAGATTATTAGCTTTCTTTGAGGAGCTTTAAAAAATACCCATGCTTGTTAGGGTTATGATTTCATGGAACATCATAAGTAATTGGTCTAATATTGCTTTTAGTGTTTCTATTCTACCTCCTAGGTCGCTGTGTAATGCCTGTGGTCTTAAAACCTTACAAGCAGCCATTCAAGGCACAACAATTGGTCTTTCTTCACCTGGAACAACAGAGGAAGAAGGAGAGTCAAGCATAGGAGGAGGACATGAAATGTGTGGCTAATTGCCTCCATGAACAAATGTCCCCTCTGTCATGAAACCAGAAGAACTGGATGGTGCCCAGTTACCATTCCTAAACGTTTTGATCAAAGATTCTACAGAAGAATCCTGATCAAAAGGGGGAAAATGTGAAACAGAATTTCAAATTCTCATGGAATCCAGACTTTCTGGAGCCATTGAAGCTGGATGAACCCCTGAAACTGTTGCCCTGAGAGAATCTTTAAACCTTAAGCCAAAAATATGCCCTGAAGTCTTCTTTAAACCAAACAGTCGGTTAACTTATTTAGTGATTAATGTTTGCCTTGAATATCATGCTCTTTTGAAGAATTATCTGTATAGGATCAAACTGACAACAGCAAAGGGAAAGCTTAGATTGGAAGCTTAGGGAGCACAAAGTTTATGTTAATGGCGGAGGAACAATTTGGAAAAGGGGGGTGACTGGTTGCACAACTTGAAGAATGTAATCAATATCACTGAACTATATGTATAGAAATTACTGAATTGGTGTATGTTTTACTGTGCGTACTTTCAACAATTAAAAAAAATAATTTTTAGAGAGAAAAAAAGAAAAAATCCCATGCCTGGATCAGCTGAATCAGGACCTTTGGGATGCCAGGTGTGTGTACTTTTTTTAAAAGCTTCCTCAGTGATGCTAGTGGGTACCCGTGTGGGCAAGCATCTTGTGTGGTCATCCCCAGAGTGATGATGGACACAGCAGGTCGCCCCATGCCCAGTCTGCACTGCAGGGTGCCCAGGGGCAGGAGGAAGAGGCTGGAATCACACCATGACCCAGGTGTTCCAGGCATGGTCCTCTACTGACTGAGCTCAACAGCCAGGATAATAACACCAGACTCCAAAACGCACTTACATGTAATCTCTATACTGGGATTTGCACGGCAAGCTCAGACAACATAATTCTGCAATCCTAAAAAATAACAGTTTCCAGGGCTATAGACTCTATATTAAGCTCGCATATACTGCATAAAATAAGATCTGACAAAATGCACCATAAGTTAAATGGCATCTGGTGAGATTACAGCTTTGCCTTACTGCAATGTCAAAAATCACACCTAACAATGCAGTGTTAAAATAACGAGATTTTAAAAATAAAGTATCTTGCCATTTTAGAAAATCAGAATGCATTTTCAGAATACTTCTGGCGAGATTAACTTCTCAAAAGTGAACGTTAGCTGGGATTTTCATTGCGAAAGCACCTTTTAAGTACCACAATTAAGTGCTCAAGTGCTACAAAGCCACCTTTTGTGCAGTTGGCAGTTTAGCTGGTGTCTAAGGGAGGCGGTGAGGATAACTTTGGGTCAGAAAGAGGCAGGGCCCACATAAAAACCTGCACAGAAATGTATGTAGCAGCTGGGAAAACCTGGAAGCCACCAAGATCTGCTGCACAGGTGAATGGGTAAACAAACTGTGGTACCTCCATACAGTGCAGACTAACGCACGTTGCGCAGTGAAGAAGCCAGTCTGCAAAAGCTACGTCCTGTATGATGCCAGCTATACCATGTTCAGGACAAGGCAAAACTAGTGAGACAGTGAAAAGATTAGTGGTTTCCAGAGGCTTGGGGGATAAGGTAGGGGATGAAGAGGTGGAACACAGGGCATTTTTAGGGCAGTGAAACTCTTCTGCATGATGTTGTCATGGTGGACGCATGACACTGTGCATGCGTCAAGCCCACAGGGCTGTACAACACCAAGAGTGAACCTAATGTAAACTATGGACTTAAATCCACAAGGATGTATCAATCCTGGTTCATCAACGATAACAAGGGTACCATGTGACTGCAAGCTCTTAGTAACTGGGGGAACTGCAGGAGGGAGAGAGGGGCATATGGAAACAACTTTCTGCGCAACTTTCCGACAAACCTAAGATTGCTCTTAGAAAAATAATAAAGTCTAGAGAAAGAGAAGAAGACATTGCTGACCCACACTACCGTCTGGGCCCATACTGACCAAATGAAAAATCTAAAAAAGGAAACAGAAAGCAAGCATGGATGGCCCCTAAATGGAGAATTATTATTATAAATGTTTTTTAGATTGTATGGGAATGAGTCACTTCAGTGCTTACATTTCGGTTCTTCCATTCTGAGTGAAGAGATGGTTAAAGGTGGAATTTGGGATCTATCTGACATGTGCTGACAAGCAGTTACTAGAGCCAGTGACTCTTTGGGTTGGAACATTTCCACCTGTTTACGTGGTGATGAGCGGAAAGCATTGACTGAAGAGTCCGGAGACCTGAGTTCTTGCCTGAGATCCTGGGGGAAGCCCTTACATTTCTGCGTCTTCTCAACAATTTCCTGAAAGCCCTCCTGAGGCTTAGCAGGTGAGGGGAGGACACATCCACAGGAACCTTCCTGCACAGGGCTGTCTCCTGTCCAGCTCTCCCCCAGCCCTGATCACCCCTAGGTACTTGGCAGAGTGTGGACAAAGCAGGCTTGCTCCTCCCGCTGCCTCTGCCCACAGCTCTCCAGGGCCAGGGAGGGCCCAAACACACACAGGTGTTCTAGGGGGAGCCACCTGCCTCTGGGGGCCATCTGTGCTCAGACAGGTGAAGGCAGCTCATATACAATGACAACTGTGGTGTCTATGAGGCTGATAGCCACCCTGGAGTGAGGCTTTCAAGGCAGAAGACAGATATGCATGAATTGGTTCTGGCGTGGGTGAGGTGCGGTGGCCTAGCAGTGTGTGTATGTGGGTTCAGAACAAAGAACCCTGGGACTTGGAGCGAGTGCTCAGATTGGTGTCTTACAGTTCCTCGCCATCAGTGCAAAGAGTCTGGGTTCATAGCGGGCCTCATTTTTTATAAGAGGGCACAAAACAATTATTTTCTTTATGAATTCATAAAATGATTAAATGAAAACTTTTTTTTTCTAAATCTATGCTGCCTGGAAAAGCAGTGATATTGATCCAAAACAAAAAGTTTTCAAGTTTTTGAGGTTACAGAAAGGATGATCCTTGATGAAAAATGATTTGATCATGTTTATAGACAAGAAGCAACTCAAGAAGGAGCTCCGAGTTAAGAAGACTAAACAACAACAAAAAAATTTTGTTGTTTTTTCTTTAAAAGGTATGGGTAAGGACAATGGCTGCCTTATATTGGGGCTGAAAGGTGTCTATTTTCAAGGATTCCATAAAGCCATTTCTCAGGAGGGGCACCATAAAACGGCTTCAGGTAATCAGGCACCTGGCCTCAGCTTCTCCTTGGAGGAGAGGAGGGGCGGAGTCCTGTTCTCAAACCAAGCTCCGAGTCACTCCAATGACCCGCCTAACCTTGATTCGGTGCAGTGTTTTTTATCAGAAAAATATCATGGCAGCCTCCTCCTGACTTAGTAAAATCTATTCCCCGGGCGATAACAACCTTCATATTGACTTTGCTCTTATTTGGAGACATCACTGCTTGAAGCTTTTCGATTTCCCTGTGGGTTTGGGAACCTGAACAAAATTCACTGCAGGTTAAGTATCATACATTATCCAGAACTATCTAGAGACTGGCTGAGATTTTATGACCGTTCCAGGGAATCTGAGTGCTGGTCAGGAGTCCTGCCCCTCATCAGAGCCTACACGGTTCCCAGCTTTCCTTCTGGGCCCTCACTGAGAGACTCTAGGTACCGCATCACTTGTCAAAGGCATCTGTTCGCACTACTTGGGTTCAAAAACACTTGCAGCTTAAGAAAAATGGCTTCAAAGTGCTGCAAAATGTAGGGTAATATTTCGTACAGAAACACTCAAACCTGAAAGGCAGCATTTGGAGACTATATGCACTACTTTGGAATCCCTGGTTTAGAGGAAAAGAATGTTAACTTTGCGGGGGGAAGTCAGGAACAGACTTAGCCAACATGCAGACCTAAAAGGAAAAACATCCTCACGTGTTTGGTCAGCGGGTCTTACTGTAGTATGCGATCAACGTGGCAGAGCCACAGCCCCCACCCCATCCTCCTCCCGCTCCACCACGCTGACCGGCTTCCAGCTTCACACCGAGCCCTCGGCATGGGCCAAATCCAAGTCTGGATAACGTGCACCAAGTATCACCCAGGATATGAGGCAGGAGAACTAGGTTTTTGCTACTTCTGTCAACCCTTAAAACGTTGGAAAAAATTACAAATAGGTTTCAGGCCCCGGGTGAACGGCCAGTTATCCTCCAGGAGCGTCTGGCCCTGGGAAGCTGTTCGTTTATATGGTTTGCACTCTCTTTACCAGTTGCTGTTGAATTGATTCCAACTCGTGATGACGTCGTCTGTGTCAGAGTAACACTGTGCTCCATACAGTTCTCAGTGGCTGATTTTTTGGAAGCAGATCACCAGGTCTTTATTTCAAGGTGCCTCTGGGTGGACTCGAACTGCCCATCCTTTGGTTAGCAGCTGAGCATGTTAACCACTTGCACCACCACCCAGGACTCCTGCACTCTTCTTACTGTGCACTGAAAACTCCCAGTTCATTGTCTGGAAGCCATGGGCGTTTGTGTTACAAAATCATGTCAGCATGCACGTGGCGTCAGCTATCACATTCCAGCAAATTACTGAGAAAAGCCTCCCTTAGGAAAAAAAAAATCAAAAAATTCTACAGAGGACTTCTCAACTCACTCTGCACTTTATTGAAGCCCCTGCCTAGCTACCAGAAAAATCTAACATTATGCCCAAATGTGACTGGCAGAAGGAATCTAGAGGGTCCACCGAGAGTTAAGGGACTTCTCCAAAGAGGCTAATGGGCAGAAAGGGCACCAAGGTCTTCATTCCAGGTGGAGCCCCCAACTCTGGGACTTCACGGCAAGACAGGACGAGCCCACCTCCTACAGGTCCAACAACAGACACAGGGTGCCTCTCCTCCCACCAGGTGAGATAGCTGGGGCGCCGGCAGGGCTACAGGCTGCCTGGAGAGGGTAGCACCAGACCCATCTACCGTGGAGATGATCAGGGGAAAAGAGAAAGGAAGGAAGGAAGGGGCGGTGCAAGGAACTTCAGCAGGGAGCCGGTGAGAGTTAAAAAGCACATTCAAGACGATTAATGAAATTTACATTTTGGGGAAAAGCTATGAGTTTCACAGTGATACACTGAATAAAACTCAAGGAAGTGCCATGGGACTTTATCTTTAACAAGATGGTACAAAAAGGATGAGGAAACACTGCTCAAAAATTCCCATACTCATCACTTTCTAGATCAGACAGGTCTATTTCCAAAGGTTACACCAGGCAGAGTGGGAAAGGAAAACTGCGGAAGTGAGGGAAAATCTTTTATATGGAGAAGTAGAATTGTTCTCCGTAAATTATGGTACAGCAGTAGAGGAGATATATGCAGAGGTTACTAATGACGAGAGAGACTGACATCTGATAATCAGAAAAGGTGAGCATGATTTACTGTTAAGGGAAGAGAACAGATCTACATTTTTAATATATAGCTAGTGTACAGTCATACGCCACATAACTTCTGTTCGGGCAACGTCCAACAGGAGATACGTCCATGCTCCCTTAAGGTTATAATAAAAAAAAAAAAAAACCAAATAGAGTACAGAAATCCTGATCAGAGACTAGGAAGTAGTGGATTTATGCATGTCACACTGGACAATCACAACGATGTTCAAAAACAAAGGAAAAATTCTCCAAGCTGGATCAGCTCCACTGAAAGCTACATGGCTGACGAACTTACAAGCGGGATCTATGTCAGATACAGGGACATTGCTAATGACAGGGATCGGTGGATTGAGGTCCAAACACAAAAGTGAATCCCTCTCAGCACGTTGAAGGTCACTGCTGAGGCACGAAGCTTGTTCAGACACTTAAAGCAGGACCAGACCATGATATCGAGCTTCGTGCTAGTTCTGGTGGCTCAAGAGCTTCAAACGCTTGTCACTGCATAATCAGGGGAGTAGCAAGGCTAACAAGTGCCCAGGGCAATCTCTAAGCTGTGCAGTCCCCCTCCACCAATTCGAGCACCCAGGGGCAATCTCTAAGTTGTTCCCCCCTCAATTTCAAGATGAACAGACATGGACAGCAGTGACTCGTCAGCAGAAACACCTTCCCCCTCCCTCTTGTCCTGCTGCCTCAGTCAGACACCTTTCATCTCTGTGGCACCTTGGAAGGCCATTCCGTGCCTTGCCTGTGCCCCCTCGGACCTGTGCCCAGGGGCAAGTGCCCTGCTCTGTCCCACCACCCACTGCGCCTCTGTGCATAACGTGAAAGTGAGTGGTGAGTCAGCGAGTACTGATGCAAAGGCGGCAGGAGAATTTGTTGAAATCTTAGATAAACCAATTGTAGAGGGAGGTTATCTGCCTCAGCAAATTTGTAATATGGACGAAACCTCCTTACTCTGGAAGGTCTGACAGTACCTTCATCTGTACTATGGCATTTGCACAATGTCCAAAGCATATAACATCCTATTCACAGAATGTATCGTGGACGTTGAGCGACGCATGACTGTATATAAGGCTAATGTGCTCAGCTGCTAACCAAAAGGCTGGAGTCCACACAGAGGTGCCTTTGAAGAAAGGCCTGGCAATCTACTTACAAAAAATCAGCCACTGAAAACCCTAAGAAGCACAGTTCTACTCTGACACACATGGGGTCACCATAAGTTGCAACTGACTCAATGGCAACTTTCTTTTTTAAAATAAACGAAGTTTGGGGCCTGGGGTGGAGAAGTACGTGCCAATACCCCAAAGCAACAAAGGGCATGGAGCAGGCCAGGAGCTGAGGCTGATGTGGCCCTGGGGCTGGGGTAGTGGTGGTAGATGGGACAGGAGAGTGAGGCAGGGCCTTGGAGGCACGTGTTGAGAATTCTGGACACCACTGGAAGAAGGGACGTGGTATGCTGTTGTTAGGTGCCATTGAGTCGGTTCCAACTATGTATCCTATGTATCCAGAACGAAACACTGCCCGGTCCTGTGCCATCATTGCAATCATTGTTACACTTGAGCCCATTGTTGCAGCCACTGTGTCAATCCATCTCGTTGAGGGTCTTCCTCTTTTCCGCCAAGCATGATGTCCTTCTCCAGGGACTGATCCCTCCTGATAACATGTACAAAATATGTCAGACACAGTCTCACCATCCTTGCTTCTAAGGAGTATTCTGGTTGTACTTCTTCCAAGATAGATTTGTTGGTTCTTTTGGCAGTCCATAGTATATTCAGTATCCTTTACCAAACATCACAATTCAAAGGTATCAATTCTTCTTCAATCTTCCTTATTCATTGTCCAGCGTTCACATGCATATGATGCGATTGAAAATACCATGGCTTGGTCAGGTACACCTTAGTCCTCAAGGTGACATCTTTACTTTTCAACACTTTAAAGAGATCTTTTGTGGCAGATTTACCCAATGCAATGTGTCTTTTTATTTCCTGACTGCCACTTCCATGGCTGTTGATTGTGGATCCAAGTAAAATGAAATCCTTGACAACTTCAATCTTTTCTCCCTTTATCATGATGTGGCTTACTGGTCCAGTTGAGAGGATTTTTCTTTTCTTTATGTTGAGGTGTAATCCACACTGAAGGCTGTGGTCTTTGATCTTCAGTAGTGAGTGCTTCAAGTCCTCTTCACTTTCAGCAAGCAAGGTTGTGTCATCTGCATAAGGCAGGTTGTTAATGAGTCTTCCTCCAATCCTGATGCCCTATTCTTCTTCATATAGAGGCATGGGATGGAGAACTTTATATTAAGGAGAGGAGATCAGGGGAGAGCAGGGGTAGGTACAGGTGACCACAGTGGTCCTGACAGGACAGCAGCAAGCCCTGCCACCTACCAGACACACCTTCACATGGAAGATGGCAAAGGAAATCATCAGGATGGCGCTATAGGAGAAAGGCGTGCTCTGCCCACTCCCCTTCCATCAGCACAGGCTCCCTGCCCACCCCAACTTCAGCGTGAAACATACGCAGGGCCTTAAAGTATGTTTGGACTAAGCTTTCTTAAACAATCCCTTTTTTCAAGACAGGAAATTTAAGTATACAAGTTCTGGAGTTAAAACCCTGGCCCCAGCAATTACCCACCATAAGATCTCAATTCATTTCTCCCTGTCTCAGTTTGCTCTCCTGTAAAATAGGGATCACATTTTATAGGGCTGTTGGGAGGATAAAATGAGATAAAGCACGTAAAATTCCTTAGCCCAGTGCGAGGGATCAGTAAAGGCTACTGTTGTTAACAGCCGTTGGTTGAGTCAGGCCCAATTCATGGAGACCCCACGCACAATGGAAAGAAATGCTGCCTGGTCCTGAGCCATCCCATGATTGATTGGGGATCAGAACATTGTGATCTGATCTGATTTTCGGAAGTGGATTGCCAGGCCTTTCTTTCTAGTCTGTCCTGGTCTGGTAGCTCTGCTGAAACCTGTTCGGCATCGTAGCCACACACAAACCTCCACTGACAGATGGGTAGTGGCTGTACATGAGGTGAATTGACTGGGAATCGAACCCAGGTCTCCCACATAGAAGATAAGAATTCTACCACTGAGCTACCAATAAACGTTACCAGTTAAAGAAACCAAACCCACTACTGTCCAGTCAATTCTGCCTCATAGCTACCCTACAGGACAGAGTAGAACTGCTCCACAGGGCTTCCAAGGAGTGGCTGGTGAATTCGAACTTCTGACCTTTTGGTCAGCAGCTGAGCTCTTAACCACTGCACCACCAGGGCTCCCTAAAAAAGGTTAGGGCTCAATAAAAGTTACAACTTGCATAGGTAATTTAATCTCTCAAATTCTGCCAATTTTAGAAGTATGGAAGAATAAGTTTCTCTGAGGGTCCCAATCAGATTCCACAGAATCAGCAATTTCCCACTGAGCACCTGCTCTCTGCAGACTTGTCCAAGGCCCTGGGGACAAAGCTTTAACCACAGAGAATGGAAACTCTGGCTCTGACCTCTACGCCAGAGCGTAAGGGGAGTCAGAGGGAGGGTAACAGGCAACGAGGACACTCCACCACCACCAAGGGGAACAGACAGCTATGACAAAACTAAAACAGAGGAGACACATGGAAGGCTGGGGGCTACAGCTCTAACAGGAGCTAAGAGAAAGAGAAGGTGAAGTTTGCACAGACCCGAGGGATGGAAGGAACAGGGCATTCCCGGGCCTAGAAGAAGGGCAGCCAGGCCCAATGGTGGACACAGTATCTTGGAGAGGGCAGAGGGCATTTATGTGGTACTTGCTGTGTACCAAGGAACAAGCATTCCATGACCAGGTGGCACCCATCAGGCAGGGCAGAACTGTGAGCCAGAGCAAAGGATGTACTATGTTCACTATGAAACGGCTTCCAGACCAGCGTCTTGGCCAGGGCAGCCATGCCTGCCAGCACTGGGCCTGCTCCCCGGGAAGAAGCAGCTGATCTGATGGCTGCGAAACAGGAAGGGAGCTGGGCCCAGGCTTGCACGTCCTTGCTTCCTGCCTTCTGCTCAGTTTCCTTATTTAACAGGAGTTTGAATTCAGGCATGAATAAGATATGCTCTCTAAACCTCTGCCAAGGATGTTTCAAGGGGTCGGGCCGCATTTCTACATAATTGGCCATCTCTCTCATATAAAACATTGAATGCTTCAATGTCACTCTTATGAAATTTACACAAAATGGCTCTCCCTAGCTAATATTCCCCTTCCAATGGATGCCAGGTACTGATGTTGTCTTTTTCTTACTTTTAACCCAGAGAGGAAACACATGGCTTACTTCCAATGAATGGTTAAACGTACTTATGATAGGAAGACATATGCAAACAATATAATACCTACAGTATAAGAGACTTTTAACAACCCCACAAATGAGTTAAGGTGGATGGTAGAGAGCAGTGGTCTGCAAACTATGACCTGTGGGCCAAATCTGGCTCACCATCTGTTTTTGTAAATAAAGTTTTATTAGAAACCGGCCACACTCATTTGTTTACAAATTAGTCTGTGGCTACTTTTGCACTACAGTGCACAGGTGAGTAGTTGTGTGAAACCACCACCATATGGTTCCCAAAATAAAATACCTGGACATTTACAGGTAAACTTTGCCAACCCCTGGTATAAAGAGATGAACTCTGATTAAAAAAAAAAAAAAAACTCAAGTGTAAGTTTTTAAAATGACATATACATACTGTTTGTTTAGAGACTACAAATGACATTGTAATTCACATCAAAATTTCATATGCCCTCCTGGTTAGCACTTGTCTTGAATTGTACTCTCCCTGACTTTCTTTTTCCCCCATCTTTGTTATTTGTTTTAGGTATGTAAACAAGATACACACCTCTCCCTTTTTGGAAAATTTAAATTTATATAGAGAAAAGAGAGCCCTGGTGACTCAGTGGTTAAGCACTCAGCGGCTAACAAAAAGGTTGGCAGTTCAAGTCCACCAGCTGCTCCTTGAAAGCCCTAGGAGGCAGCTCTCTGTGCTCTATAGGGTCACTATGAGTCAGAATTGACTAGACAGCAACCGGTTTGGTTTTTGGTGTTTTATATGTACATATATATTTATTTTATAGTTTATATATGAATGTTAATAGGTCTACATGACATTATCTCATGTTTTTATAATTTTTTAAGCTGCTTTTTAAATTTTCTTTTTGCTAGATGGGGTTATTCAGTTTGCTTTTCCTGTGACTCGAGACATTATGATATTAAATTCTGTCAGTGATTATACTGTTTAACATTCATTCAGAATACAGTTGTCTCATTAAAAAAACCTCGAAAACCAATCACTTTCAACTCCGCCTTTTAGAAAAACATGTGTTTTACTGTTCTTGAGTTTTCTTATCTATCAGTGCCAGCCCCCATCCACAATTTCCCAGCCACAGGCATTTATCTCAAGTCAGAGGTCCCTTTTTACTCTCTTCCTCTGATTGCCTCAGAGCCCACTTAGGTTCTGATAATCACACAAATAATTCGTTTAAACTTCTGTCCCTACAGAAAGTGTCCCTTTAGTGATTAGCGTTCTATACAACACTCTGATCCTAGCTGGTCTCAGTATCTGCTGCTCGTTTTCCCAAACACGTCATTTCTATTCAAGAGTTATTTCTCAAGCTTTATTCTTGGCAATTTATAGTACATTGCTGCTTGGTTTTTACAGGAAAAGTCTTTAAGTAGTATGTATTCTGAGAATTTATTGAGCTGAGAATTATTTTTTTCCTTCTTACATATAAAAGATTGTACGCTAAGATGCCAAAAAAGACTATCTTTGTGCGTCTATTTGAAAAGTGTCACTGATACCAGTTGTAATCAAATTGTGAAAAGGCCAGAGATTTGACAAATCTGCATTTGCTGTTTTGGGGTATATAATGAAGCCCTGGTGGCACAACGCTTAAGCACTCGGCTGCTAACCAAAAGGTTGGTGGTTCAAACCACCATCAGCTCCGCAGGAGAAAGACCTGGCAACCTGCTCCTGTCAAGATCACAGCTTAGGAAACCCTATGGGGCAGTTCTACTCTATCACATGGGGTCTCTATTAATGGAAATCTATCCAGTGGCACCTAACACGAAGACAGAGCAATAGGGTTGAATTCTAAGAAAATCCTACACACTTCAGTATAACAGTTCAGGCTCTCTGAAAGGTTGCTCAGGACTCTGCTGGGTATCCACACTCAGAATGCCCCCAGCTGAGTCCTCACTCCCCCTTTCTAGCTGTAATTCCCATGAGTTCCTGGTGTCTGTACCTACCCAAAAAGTCACGAAGCTCCTGGTTTCCAGCTGCAGACCAAGCACCAGCTATGAGAGCAGCTCTAAGACGCTCGGAAAACAATCATTTGGTTGCACCTTATGCGGTGCCATGAGGATATTCCTTGGGCATCTTAGATCAGCTTCTGAGCTGTCAGGGAGTCCAGTCCTCTGCTGGCTCTCTCTAGTTGTCTTAGTCTAGCTTCTTAGGGAACATAGCCTTGGGTCTCCATACCCTTGAGTCCATGAGGGTGGGAGTAAGGAGCTTTCCAGTGATTATAGACTAATATCTGTCCTGATTTGCTTTTTATTAATGTAATCCTACCATTGTCCATTGATACAAAGCAATTCAGGACAGATATTTATCAACATAACCTTACCATTTGTCATGGAATGAACTGCATCCCCCCAAAATATGTGACAACTTGGTTAGGCCATGGTTCCCAGTATTGTGTAGTGGTCCTTCATTTCGTGATGTAATTTTATGTTAAAGAGGATTAGGATAGAATTGTTTAACACCCTTACTAAGGTCACATCCTTGATCCTATATGTTAAGGGAGTTTCCCTGGAGTGTGGCCTGCACTACCTTTTATCTTACAACAGCTAAAAGGGAAACAAGCAGAGAGCAGGGGAACTCATATCACAAAAAAAGAAGCACCGGGAGTACAGCGTGTCCATTGAACCTGGGGTTCTTGGGTGGAGAAGCTCCTAGTCCCAGGGAAGATTGGTGACAAGGACCTCCCTCCAGAGCCAACAGAGAGAGAAAGCCTTACCCTGGAGCTGACTCCCTGAATTGGGACTTCTGCCTACTAGACTTTGAGAAAATTAGCTTCTCTTTGTTATAGCCATCCACTTGTGGTATTTCTGTTACAGCAGCACTAAATGACTAAGACACCGTTGTTCAAAGGAGTCCTAGTGGCACTGTGGTTAAGCGCTCAGCTGCTAACTGAAAGGTTGGTGGGTCGAACCCCCCAGCCACTCCTTGGGAGAAAGATGTGGCAGTCTGTTTCTGTAAAGATTATAGCCTTGAAAACTCTATGGGACAATTCTACTCTGTCCGATAGGGTTGCTATGAGTTAGAAACCACTTGACAGCAAGGGTCTTTTGTTTTGTTTAACCATTGTTCAAGTAATTTTAGTAGACGTCATTATCGTAGACATACTGTTCCCATAGGATAACTTTATCTTAGGAAACACTTTTCTAGGAACCCACAAGATAGATACTATTGGGACAAGTACCACTGCCTTTTACTGGGAGGTGTCTTTAAACGCTTCTTTTACTGCTGTTGAAAGCTGTCATTTTTTCCCTCAGTGCCTACCCCACCACCAAAGGGGGGGGTGGAAAAGAGAGAGAAACAGAAAAGCAGGAAATAAAGTAGAATCAAGCCAAGGATATGAAAAGTTCACTTACGAAGACACTTTTATCCCTCTGGAGGAAGGATTTGAAAGTATCTTGGGTCTCTATAAATGTAATTCTACAAGCAGGATGCTGTCATGGGAGAACCAGCATTACAAATGTATATTTACTTAGTTTGGAAAAGTTAAAGTGGTTATAATTTGCTGGGGAAGGTTCTCTAAAAACTGCTCACAGAAGCTATAGATTTCCATATGATTTGAATCCTCTGTGATATGCAGAGGAGGACCACGGTGGGAACACTCAGCTTCTGGTGCCCTGAAGATCCAGAAAGAAACCACCCAACCAGGTCTGTGAAGAAAAGGGCGTTCTGTTCAGGATGCAGTGGGGGTTTTCCAGTCCCACTGCACTTCCGTGTGCCCAAAAACAGAGTTTTAAAAGGTTATGTTTTTTAAAAAGAACCCCAATATCTACTTTTTGTACTGTACTCATTTTAATTTTAATATATAAGCTTATTTAGGGGCAGATTTAAAAACATGCCATTTTATTTATTAAAAAAACAAGTTGGAGGCAAAAATACATATGACTACTATCTGTACATCATAGTTCAAAACTATATTTTGAATTATCAACTAATTATTATTCAGACGCAAATGTTAGATATTGATATTAAGGGAGAAAGATGAAGCAGTCTGATTTACTAAAGATTACAGCCTTGGAAACACTATGGACAGTTCTACTGTGTCCTATAGAGTCACTATGAGTCAAAATCCACTTGATGGCAATGGGTTTGGGTTTTTTTTTTTTTTTTGATTCCAGAATTTTTGAACTTTTCTTCCAGAGATTTTGAATTATTTGAGAGTAACAACTAAAAAAAAAAAAAAAAATTTTTTTTTTTTTTTTAACAACTACTGAAAATCTTATAGTGGCTCTATGAAATAGATTCTTTAAAGGCTAAAACAAGCAAAAAAATAACAACAAAAAGCACACTTAAGTAGCTCAACCAAGTGTGTAGGAAACTAAAAAAACAAAAAGTTGGGTCCACATCTCTAACATCATAGCCTGCAGTCTGACAGAGTAACTAACAGCCTGTCAGTCAATTCCATGAGTAAATACACATATGTCCCACGTCTCTGAAATTTAAACACAGAGAAGTCTTTTCTTTCTACCGCAGTCAGTGGCAGCTTTCCCTCTATAGGCCGGATGGGATAGAGCACAGAGCTGGCTCTGGAATCGACTGAGCTGGGTTTGAGTTCTGGTCCCCACCACCGATTAGCTGTCTCATGCTGGGCATGTTAGTTAACTTCTCTGAATCTCAGTCTTCTCATGCTAAAAGGGGTTAGTAGTATCTACCCCATAAGGCTGTTGTCAAGTAAATAGGTGATGAATATGGAACTCACAGCACACGCTAAGTGCTTAGTGTTTTTACCCATGTTCAGTGCCCCAGGAAGCTTTTAAAGTCATTTCACATGGGTGGCTCTTTTTTAATTTCACTTCACAACCATGAAACTGTTGTGGAAATATTATCCCATTCTTCTTCTTATGAAATGAGGACTTAAGAATTCAGGGGAGTGAGGTGATTTTTCTGAAGCCCACGAATCAGTGAGTAAAAGGCTCCAGCATTTCTGGTCCAAGTGTCTTAGAGAGAAGCATCTACTCTATTTTACAATTTGGTACAGAAAGGGATGAAATCCTTCTAGTCAATTCTCTCACATCTTATATATTCCACACCACAAATGTGCTGTTTGGTATGGCCTTGGCACAGGAACAATCAGAGTCAACCCAAGGTGACAGCAAGACACAGTTACAGAGACAAGGAGAAACAAAACAGACAGCCAGACTGTTGGCTTTGCCCCGTAATGCTCTTCTCTGGAATAAGCCACACACCGGTTTAAAGGCCTAGGGCAGGCAGACAGGGCAAGGGCTCTGACTGGGAGAATGGAAGGGCCATTTCCCTGCCTGAACTTGTCCCTGACAAATTATGAATACTTAAAGAACTTTTTTGAGCATTTCAACTCTACCATCTACAATATTTCACTTCAGCTAGAAGCAGAGCTACCGCTGAGGTAACCTTACAGGCTGGCATTTGATGAGAACCCCTGTAGCTTCATGGAGAAGGGCAGCAAACCCTCCTCATTCCTCAGGCTGTTGCGACCTTTTCATAATAACATCTTTAACACTGGATCATGGACCCCTCCACAGTCCCTTATGAAGAATGCTATGTGGTGAGGAAGGAGGGTCCGTGCACCACAATTTGTCTGAAACCAACCACACTCCCTTGGGAAGGCCATGCTTAGAAAGGCCAGGCTTTTCCAGTCTAATACCTACTTGAAAATAATGTTTGGCATCTGGTATAAAAAAAAAAATTGCAGCTTAGGGGAGAAAAGTCATAAGCATCTCAAAAACCAAATTATATTTTAATACCCTAAAACAAAACCAAACCCGTTGCCAGTGAGTCGATTCTGACCCATAGCGACTGTACAGGACAGAGTAGAGCTGCCCCACAGTTTCCAAGGAGCAGCTGGTGAATTTGAACTGCTGACCTTTTGTTTAAAAACTGTAGCTGTTAACCACAAGGCCACCAGGGCTCCTTAATATCCTACCCAGAGCCCTCCTGGTAACCTTAATTAAAGGCACGCTGGTGGTGAAACAGTTAACTGCTCGGCTACTAACTGAAAGGTTGGTGGTTAGAACCCACCCAGCGGCCCCATAGGAGAAAAGACCTGGTGATCTGCACCCATAAACATTACAGCCTAGAAAACCCTATGGGGCAGTTCGACGCTGTCACACGGGGTCACTATAAGTCAGAATATGATGGCATATGACAACAACAAACCTTAATTAGTTGTGGGCATGGCCAGGGGCTATTTGCTTTAAGTGAGCACAAACGCATCCTGCATGCCCCTTTAATTGTCATTTTAATTAAATTTTTGTGCTGCGATAAGTAATGTGAGAGTCAAGTCGGTTACACTGACTCTGGCATTGTCTCTCACCGAGGGGATTCCTAGATAGTTAGATCTCAAAGTATCAAGGTCTTATATGGAACAATGTCAACCTTATACATCTTTATCTGAGCCTTTAATGCCAACCAATCTCTAAAATCTAATACTGACTAAATAAACAAAGTAGAAAAAGAAATTAAACTGAGACAGCTGTTCTTTTTAATAAATGGTTTGGCTATTTTAAGAAAACTTCTAGAAAACACAAATCAATAAAAACAAAGTAACCAAAGCCGTGTTTCCCTGGCGGGGAGGAAAATAGCAGATGAAGTCGGAAAGGTAGAATCAGACAGAAGCCTGAGCGCAAGTAAAAGATGTCAGAGACAAAATGATCATGATGCTGAAAATAAAAACTTTTTTAAAGCCTCAGGCATAGGAGATGGTTTCTAAGTCTCTCCTGGGTACACTGGTTTGATCATCAGTCTTCGAATCTCAGTAACTTTGTTCTAGAAAATCCCAGTGCTCAAGATCTCGCTCTGGCAATAGGAGGAGAGCTATGCATGCCTGGCCCCGTCCTTGATGCCTGGAATCACCAGGCTACCGTGCCTGGCCAGTCCCCTGACCTGATTATCCTCCAGGGGTGTCACTACTGGGCAGGGGGAGGGGCTTGCAGACTACACAGAGTGACACTGTCATGGGAGGTTGATACCAAAATGACTATAAACTTCTTGTGCAGTGTTGCAGCAGAAATTTATTATTTTTTCTAAAGATACCCCTACAGGTAGTTATAACAACAAAAACAGTCATCATAAGTCCAGCTTACATGTATCAATATACCTACAAGGCTAAAACTCTATGCTATTATCACCCAATTACAACGACGCCTGGAATTATTTGGTTTCATCTGCACGCGCGGCAAGCACACACTGCTGTTTTTGTTGCAGCCGGTGGTTTTATAGTCATTGATTTGTCAAATTTTCTAGGGTTTTAGCTACAGTATGTGGTAATTAACATGAGGGGGTGACACCATGAGTTACCACACTGGGTGACACCAACCCTAATGATGCCACCGTTATCCTCTAGTGTGGGACTGGGTGAACCATGAAGGGAATGGATTCTACAACATTCCAAAGCCAGCTGAAAACAGCTGGAGAGGTGGGAAGACGCAGGACTCCTCGAGTTATGCAACACTTGTGTTTCTAAGCAGTGAGTGATGAAATCCCCCGTCTGTGCAAACACCGGGCCAGAGCCATTCATGCAACAACAAATACACCTCAAAGCTTCCTCACCTGACACCTGTTTTCTGAAACTGCGAGAGAACTTGGGTGGCAGCAGAGAATTAGAGAGTACAGAGGAAGGTGAATCACTCAGGAGGAGGGCGTGCTGGAAGCTGAACAAACAAAATAAGGAAGAAAGAGGGGGCCATGACAAACAAAAGAAAGAAAAGGTGAAAAGAGAATTGGAGGCGTCTTTAAAAACATACTTTCCATTTTTTTCCTCCATATTCATGACAAATATATTTTCTGTTTCCCTGTTCTTCGTGCTATTGTCAAGAACAGCAAGAGACTGATGTACAAAACTAACTACCCAATCTTTCTTCTCGGCAATTAGAAGATGGTATTTGGGATGGAGTCCCTGGGTGATGCCAATGTTAAAGAGGTCAGCTGCTAACCAAAAGGTTGGAGGTTCGGGTCCACTCAGAGGCTCCGTGGAAGAAAGGTCTTTAGATCTACTTCTGAAAAATCAGCCAGTGAAAAGCCTATGGATCACAGTTCTCCTCTGAGACACATGGGTTGCCATGAGTTGGAATCAACCCAACGGCAACTGGTTTGGTATTGGTTTTTTTTGGCTAGCTGTGTTTTTGAGATGGTGACAATATCATAATCCGTGCTGTATGAAGTATGCTCAGGCAGAGTTTTTCCATCACCCTGCTCTCCCCAAACAGAGTGGCATATAGATTTACTCATAGCTGAGGCTATAGAGGAAACTGCAAAATGACTCAGAACAATATCATAGAACTTATTTTTCAAAAAGTAAAAGCAGCTACACAGTGGGGCTAGGACATTATTAAAGGTGAGAATCTGCTATGAGTCATTAAAGGCATTTAAAAAAGCATTGAGACATAACATTTTTGTTTATTCAGTAAAATCAGAGTCCTCATTTGAGTGCAATCTGGGGTACACACACAACACATAAAGAAAGCTTCAAGATGGCCGTTTCAGACTGTCTCACAATGGCTCCTACCTGAGAATGCCTTTGTGAAAATTTTAATGAAAAAATGGACAAATATTGAGACACTGTTGTTGTTAATCAGTTCTGACTCATAGCGACCTTACGTACAACAGAATGAAATATTGCCCAGCCCTGCGCCATCCTCACAGTTGTTGCTATGTTTGAGCCCATTGTTGCAGACTGTGTCAACCCATCTTGTTGAGGGCCTTCCTCTTTTTTACTGACCCTCTACTTTACCAAGCATGATGTCCTTCTCCAGGGATTGGTCCCTCTCCATAACATGTCCAAAGTAAGCAAGAGCCAAAGTACAACCTTGATTATATCCCACCTGAATTTAGAGACAAACTCAAGGACAGATTTGATGCACTGAACACTAATGACCCATTTAGACATATTTAGACACTACAACCTCCTATATTAAAAATTATTAAAGATAAGATAGATAAGATTCATGGTGTCCAAATAATGGCTAGCCAAAATTAGATGGTAATTGTGGCTGTTTTTCCTTCCAACAAAAAGTATTAGTTAACACGCTGATGTGAGAAGGGGCTTCAGAGAGGTCCTCTCTCAGTTCCTTGGAAGAGAAACACTAGAGGAACCACTGCCCAATTGTCCCCTGAACAGAAGGGTATAAACCATTCCCTCCTAGTCCACTCACAAGCCCCAGAAAACAAACCCATTGTCATCAAGTCAATTCCGACTCATAACAACCCTACAGGATGGAGTAGAACTGCCCCATGGGTGTCCAAGGAGTGGCTGGTGAGTTTGAACTGCTGACCTTTCGGTTAGTAGCCGAGCGCTTAACCACTGCATCACCAGGGCTCCTCCAATGTCTCTTAACACATTGAAATAAATAAATAAAGCACTAATACCTAATCTCACCTACACAATTAGACTTGGAGATAAAAACAAAGTTTAGAATGCCACTTGACTAAACAAACACACTGGTTTTCATATTGCAAGCATTTGATAGTTGATTCTATAGCATCAATAATACTAAGTCAAGACAGACACTAGGCTATTCAGATACTTACTCAAAATCAGAATTACTAACCTACACTTAGGAGAAATCTATGGATAAACTTTCTAAGACTGGTGAACTCCTTGAAATTATATGCAACTTTTTAAGTATAATAAACAATTTTGGGGGGATATACAGCTTTCATCAGATACTCAGATGGTCCACTCTAAAAAATCTCCTAAATAAGTAGAGGATATGGGAATAAAAACCTTCATAAATGTTAAAGGTTTTAACTTCAATGAATTGTGTGAATGACAGTATCAGGGACCAATGTTAATTCTAATTGTGGTCTTCTAAAATTAATTTTTCTCTTAAGCAGCCCTTCATATTCTCGGTTGTGGGGTGGGTGGGACTACATGAAGCAAAGGACGCCCTAGATCAGGGATTCAGGCTGAAGGCAGACAGGGAAGAGGATGGGGAGCAACACAGACTGTGGAAGCCACAATGAGCCTGCAAGACTGTCAAACCTATCCACTGTTGGTTTCATAGAGGTGAAGTCTGCAGACTTCACCAAGGACAAAAACCCTCATGTTCTTACTCCAGGTTCTCCCTATGTCCAGATGGCTTCTCCTAGGACTAGGTAAGAACTGGTGAATGGTGCTTGCACTGAGGATAGGATTTGGCCTGAGAAATTCAGACTCCCTACTTCTCCCCCGAAAAGTGAAATGACACTGAGTGTTCCATAACTCTCCATCTCCAGTCCAGAAAACCTAGAAAAGTGGACTAAAAGGCATGGAGGATGGCAGTGGAGGAATGGTACCAACTTCTTACTTAACAACCATACCTAAAATCATATAGTTCACTCTTTAGTTCACTCTTCACCCTACACAGGTCACAGGGGTCTTGCATTCAGCCCAACCTTGAACTGACCATTATCTAGATACAACAAAATTCAAGTTCAGATTCCAAAGAGCACCAGCTGGAGACATCCTCCTCACCACCTAAAGTGCAGGGAGCTGGCTGGCTACTCTTTAAGCCTAACACCATTTGCCTTGGAAAGGATAATGTGTCTCTCTAGAATCCCCATCTTGGGGGTGGCAGCAACACCATCAAGGGAAGGGAGAGCAAGGAGAGGCCTGTGTCAGGATTCACTGTGGCAAACCAAACATTTGGCCAAGACTAGATATGTCCATAGGGCGTCTCTGCTCCAGCACACTCAAGTCTTTGTGTGGCCTCAGCCCTGGGGAGCCTCCAAGTCACTTTCCATTAGTCATCGTCCCAGCAGGATGAGAAAGAGGGTGTAATTATCCTTTCAGCACTTGGGCTTGGTTCGACAGCAAGTTAATTTCAGAGCCAGGCCTCTACCTGACAAGCCGTGATCCACAGCCCACCCAAGCCCAGTGATTCACCCTGCATCTCCCTCAGGGTTGCCTCATAGAACTTCGGCTGTTTGTCTTCTTCGTTTTGCAAAGTTCTGAAGATGACTCTTAATAACCACTGTTTCCCCCCCAGAAAAACAGGATGAAAAGGGCAAGTTGCAGGAGAATGACAGGGCAGGGGACAGTGGAAGCCAGGAAGGAAGGTGCTGTGGACAAGAAGAGGAACGAGAGAAAGAAGGGACTGCTGACTAGACGTGTTAACAAAAAAAAGCCCAGATTATCTGAGAATAAAAAGGGAAGGGGAAAATGTCACTGAACTGTACATGCGAACAGTGTTGAAATGTCAAACATTTTAACACATATATTTACCACAGTAAAAAATAAAGCGAAGGGGAAGAAAGAAAATAAAATAAAGGACCTTTCTTGACCCTTCCAATAAGAGCCTGGGGGGAGCAAGTGGTTTGCTATCAGCTGCTAACCTAAAGGTTGGCAGTCCACCCAATGGCTCCACAGAAGAAAGGCCTGGCGATCTGCTTCCATAAAGATTACAGCCAAGAAAACCCTATGGAGCAGCTCTACTCTGTACCACATGAGGTTGCCGTGAGTCAGAATGGACTAGATGGCAAATGGGTTATCTTACGGAAGGAATTCCTGGGTGGTGCAAATGGCTAATGGGCCTGCCTGCTAACTGAAAGGTTGGAGGTTTGAGTCTATCCAGGGGTGCCTCAGAAGAAAGGGCCTGATGATCTGCTTCTGAAAAATTGGCTATTGAAAACCCAGTGGAGCATCGTTCTACTCTGACACACATGGGCCACCACGAGTCGGGGTCCGATTCGACAGCAGCCAGCAACAACAAATCCTTCCAATGACACTGTGAGTGAAGTAATGTCATCTCCACAGATCTGGAGACAGAAGAGCCAAGGGGGACATAACTGGTCCCCTTCTGCCCATGGCTAATATTGGGGCAGGCTGGCTTCTAGCCCAGTCTTTTCAGGCTCCAGAGTCTCCTTTGTTTTCTCAATACTGTGCTGCCTAAACAGACATATATCCTGCATTTCATATAGAAGGCGCAAGCCTGCCCCACATGGGGAGTAGGCTCGCAGCCCCGTGGTAGTAGCCCCCATCCCTGTCCAGCCACGGTCCTGCTCATCAAGCAATCATAGTATCTGACATTGAAAGCCTGTCTGGCAAAGGCTGACAGCCAAGTGCTGTCAGGCAACTCTTCGCAGTCTCTGCATCTGGGGCCCCAGGTAGTCAGCAATGGCAACAGCCCCCTCCCACTTTTCCAGTTGCTTCCGTCCCAGGACACAAACCTTGTTAGACCCCTGTCTCACAGCCAGAAGGGATCGGCCCTCGGACAGGATGGAGCTGGCTGCAAGAGGAAATGGAGAGAGAGGTCGCCACCAGCCAAGATCTCAGCAGCCTGTCTTCCCGTCAGGGCCCTGGTGGTGCAATGGTTAAGAGCTTGGCTGCTAAACAAAAAGTAGTTCAAATCCACCAGCTGCTCCTTGGAAACCCTATGGGGCAGTTCTACTTGGTCCGACAGGGTCACTATGAGTTGGAATGGGCTCTACTGCAAAGGGTGTGGTTTGGTTTGGTTTATCTTCCCGTCAAACGCCACCTAGCTTCCTCCCACAGGACAAGTTCTCTGTTTCCAAACTGCTTTCCACATGCTTACTAGCTCAATGTGTTCACTTTCGAGTTCTGTCAATGGCCACTACACAGTTCGAGCTCATTATTCCCACACCCCCTCCCAATATCCTCCCTCCCTTCCTTTCCCCCACTTCCCTTCCTTCCTTCCTATTATTTTTGTTTTCAATATTGACACGTTGGGTGACATTTCTAACCCTGTAGAATCCGGTTTCCAGTTGCCATTGAACCAATTCTGCACCATGGGACCCCATGTGTGTCAGGGTAGAACTGTGCTCCATATCATTTTTGATGGCTGATTTTTCAGAAGAAGAGTGCCAGGCCTTTCTTCTGAGGAGCCTTTGGGTAGACCTGAACCTCCAACCTTTCGGTAAGCAACCGACCATGTTAACTATTTCCATCATCCAGGGCCTCCAACCTTGTTGAACAGTGTGTGTAAATGAGCCTTGGCAACGAAGAGGTCAGGACTACTGTGTGATTCATGCTGGTGAGGTCCTCTAGGGGCCACTCCCCTTCCTACATACCCAGCAATAGGCTTGACATCTGCCTGGTGCCCTAGCGATCAAGGACAGACCAAGAAGCGCAAGGCACAGATACCCAGGAACTAGGAAAATGAGGGCGGGGAAAAAAAAAAAATCTAATGACAAATCAAATTGCCTTGCAGACTCCAACAAAAATTAAGTACAGCCACTACAAAGTTTGTCCACAATTTGCCACCAAGTCCCTGTCACAGGAAGGACAAAGTTACATCACATCTGAGCATGGGATGCAAAACCTCAGCCCAACTCCCTTCTTCTGCTTCTGTGTCCTTGCTGCCTCTGTGCCCTGAAGTGACACCTCTCTGTCCAAAGGGACAAGCCTACAAGACCCCCATCGGACAAGTGCCCAGCACCTCAATATCCACAGCCCACTTCTGCTAAGGAGAAAGGCTGATCTCACCTATACTATTTTTATTTTATTTTCAACAAACGCTTTGGCAAAGCTCTTCAATTCATAGCAGTACACAGAAGAAAAAAGGGTGGGCAGACTTTGTCTTCAAGCAAATGGTAAAGGCCCAGGAGGACCAGTTCCGGACACCCTTGGTTTCCAGCACTTTTCCATCTCACGGGACAGCCCAGTGGGATCTGACCACTGACACCAACTTCAAGAAGACTGAGTATGCAGCTGAGCTGTTTAAGTCACACACACATCTTAACTTCAATAAAGTTGTATTAAGGTCCTTATATATTTACACAATTCCCTATCTCTCACATCGACTCCCAGAGTTCAAGAGGCAGCAGGCATAGATACAAGACATGAAATGAAGGGGTACTTTTAGCCTAGTAATCTGTCTCCCACGTGTGCTGCCCCTCATACATAATCCCATGTGGTTTGGTCCTTGCAGCAACACAGGGTGGGTGTTGTTACTTTAATTTATAGATGGAGACACCCAGGTTTAGAAAGGATAAGTGACCTGCCCCAGGTGACACAGTGGTAAAGTTTGGTGGAGCCAGGACACAAATTGTGGTTTCCTACCTCCAGGTCTAGCATTCTTTCCATTATGCCAATACCTGCAAGAAAAGGCATCCAGGAATTAAATCCCTGTGCCCCACTAATGGAGAAAGTCTGAACCCAAATCATTCCTCAGGGACAAAAGGTTTGCTTTGAGGAGGCTCTCTCTCCCCTCACTCAAAAAGGAATTATGTCAGATAAGCTAAACCTGCATTTAGAGCTTTTTTTTTTAGTTATGTTTAATTAAAAAAAAAAGAAAATGATCACATTAATCTGTTGAACACCAGCCATGTACTATTAATAAATTATAGTTTCACGTTTTTCACAAAAATATTTTACCACCCCAAAGATCTTGAAATAATGCAGGAAACTCAAAGAAGGGTAAGACAGATGTATAATCTAAGCGTGCTGGAGAACATAACAGGTAGTCCAATAATCTTGTGTCTTTTCTTTTAGCTTCTTAGATAGGCAAGCTCCTAAGAGCAATTCATGTGAAAAATTCAAAAGGTTAGGCTAAGTGGGCGAGCTGGAATTAAATATTAAATGCAAGTTATGTTCATGCTGTGTACTCAAACCTAACCATTAGGGCACGTCCCTTTTTCTACCTTGAACAAATAAGCAGACAAAATAGAGCTTAAGCATGATGAAACCGCAAAGAACACAACACACGGTTGTCAGGCTGTGTGTCTCCAGATTCCCAAGGCGCTCTGTTCCAGCAATGTGCCGCCTACAAATGGCAAAAATAATCACTGCCAAATCTACATTAGAGGATTACATAAAATTCTTCTAAAAAGTAAAAAATTATTAAATCAGGAATAACTAATGTAAAAGCTCGGCTTACCTTGCAGAAACCAGGTTTTATTTCTGTGTTTTTTTCTTTTACAGCCTGAAGTCCGATACAAGGTACGTGCTATGCCCCAAGCAAATTTTGAAAAGCATAAAATGATTTCTCTGTCCTTCCCAACGTATTTTACAGAGTAAATACCTGAAATGGCTCTAGACCTTTCTGAGACCTTAATATTTCAGATGAGCAAAACCATTCTAGAGATCAACTGAAAAACCTGGATGTCTGTGGAATGAGGCAGGAAAAGTTGACAATGCCACATTACAACTGGTACCCCAAAGAAGTTTTCTTCTTCTCAGCTGTAAAGAGTATTTAAAGATTGCTGTCAGAATTCCTTCTGGAAAGAAAGGCATATCTTTTCATCAGCATAACAGTCTTTATACATTTTCAGAGTAAGAGCAATAAAGAGAAAGTAAGACCACGCAAGCATCTGGCATTCAGCATCGAGATCCATGACAGTCACAGCCCTTGTTCACTTACAAGCCGTACATACAAAGGAGAAGTTCAGACACCTGCTCCCTCAGGGGAAATCGATCACATCCACTGTCGTCCGCTGGGAAATGAGTAAAGCACACGTTCTCTCTCCCTCTCATCCCCACGCAATGAAATAATCCCAAACTGTTCTTCCAAGTTGCATTCACAAGGATGTCCTAGCGCCACCAATCTCTTTTCTCCAGAGCAGCACCTGTGACCCGGGAAGGCTCCCCCTTCCTCTGTGTTGCTACCCCATGCTGTGAGCTTTCTCTGGAAAGGCTCCAGGTGATGGCACACACCACAAAGGGAGACGACAGAACCACAAAGTGCCACCTCTTCAGAGCTAGCTGGAAGAGCTGGAGCCAAACGCAAGCTGCCCTTCTGTGGTGACTGCTTATCATACCTCAAGTTCTCAGAGCAAGCCCAAAGCTCGCTCAAGCCCCTCACCCACAGAGAAACCGTTTATTCTTTTAAACTCCAAACTATTACCATGCACACACTAATTGCTAACAATACTGGGGGGGAGAAAGTCCCCCACACAGGAGAGGCTGACAGGGTCACACAAAGAGCTGTGACAGTAATAGGCACCTTTGAAGAGAAAGAAGGCATTCAATTATGAACCATTTGCAGAAATTGTGGGGCTGTCAGAAACCCTGGTTACAGCTGTGCTTCATCAAGCCAGGCTGCATTTAATTTTCAAGGGAAATTATTCCTTATCCTAAAGTCTAGAATACATGTTTGTAAAATACGCCAAACAGCCCAGGTTCAGCCAGGCTCTAACTTGAAGAGAAGTTGATGATGCCTGAGAGAGCAAACTGGGCTGGGGGGAAGCCCGCACACAGGGCAGCTCATCTCCTGAAGCGTGGCCACCTTCAGGGGCATCACTGAGATCACTCATTAAGGTGATCTGGAAAGATCTGGCCCAGCACACACCTGGGCATGTATCACAAAACTCCCAAATCCACATTTTAAAAACAGAAACGTATTAAGTAAAGCACATGGTTTATATTAGGGATCCCTGTGTTGTACAGCTCTGTGGGCTTTGACAGGTAGATAATACTGTGTGCCACCATTACAGCACCAGGTCAGATTGGCTCATCCGTTGTAACAGATAATACTGCACACATGCAAGACGTTAATAGAGGGGAAACGGTGTGCAGGGAGGGGGCCATACAGGAACTTTCTGTACTTTCTACTCAATTTTTTTGGTATATCGATAGCTGTTCCAGAAAATAGTGTATTAAAGAAAAACATATTGCTTTTAGATATAACCTAATGCTTCTGGAGGAACTCTGGTGGCACAGTGAGTAAGCGTTCAGCTGCTAACCTAAAGGTTAGTGGTTCAAACACAACAGCTACCCTGCAGGAGAAAGATGTGCAGTTCTACTTTGTCCTCTAGGGTTGTTAAGAGTCGGAATCAACTCAATGGAAAAAAAAAAAAAAATTTTTTTTTTTTAATGCTTCTGGAAGTTAAAAATAAGAAAAACTGATACATAAAGGAAAAATTAAAAATAATTCCTTAAATTCTCAACTTTCATTTTTTCTTCGCTAATAACCATCATGGTAGCGTAGTGGTTAAGTGCTATGGCCACTAGGTAAAATGTTGGCAGCTCAAATCCACCAGGAGCTCCTTGGAAACCCTATGCAGGCAGTTCTACTCTGTCCTATACGGTCGCTATGAGTTGGAATCAACTCGACGGCAACGGGTTTTAATAACCATCTCAGTTATTACCTGTGGTGGTCACCAATTCTTCTCTAAGGAATATGCAAACTGAGTGAGTGCTAGGCATTCCCTAGGATTTCTTGAAATGTACTGAAATCAATTATATGTAGATAGATAATCTTTATATCTGAAAAGGTAAGGACAATCACTTTAGACTTCAGAAGCACTTGCCAGCAAATGTTTAAAAAAAAAAAAACAGTCGTCATCGAGTTGATACCGACTCATGGCAACAGCATATGTTACAAAGCAGAACTGTGCTCCATCGGGTTTTCAATGGCTGATTTTTTGGAAGTAGATCACCAGGACATTCTTCTGAGTGCCTCTGGCTGGACTCGAACCTCCAACCTTTCAGTCAGCAGTTAAGCGTGTCAATCACTCACACCACTCGGGGACTCTAAGAAATGTTGCTGTGTGCCTTTGAGTCAATTCGGACTCATAGCAATCTTATAGGACAGAGTAGAACTGCCCCATAGGGTTTTCTAGGCCATAATCTTTACAGAAGCAGAGTGCCGGGTCTTTCTCCTGCGGAGCACCTGGTGGGTTCAAACCACCAACCTTTTGGTTAGTAGCTGAGCCCTTAACCATTGAACCAACAGGGTGCCTTAATGTGCTAATACTCTCTTTCAATCCTTTTCTTCCTTCTGTGCTTTTTTTTTTCTTTCTCCTTTAACCATTTTAACAAGAAAACTAAAGCTCAGATAGCCCCAATTTCGAGCTGAATTGCAAATTTCATTCCGCTTCCAGGTTTCTGTTTGATGCCCCAGTGTCCATTTTATCAATTCTCTACACTTAAAAAAAAAAAAAAAAATTTTTTTTTTAAATAGTAGAGTTGGAAATGGCTTTAACACTGTGGGTTTTTGCATATTCATTTTATTGAATCATAAGCTAAAATAAAATTTGGAAAAAAAATTACATTTCCTTCTTAAGAACTTTAATGCGCAACTCAAGCAGATTCTAACAGAGAGGAAGTCATTCCCCTAATGGCGTTAAGTGGTTTCCCACCAGCTGCCACACTGTGCTGATACCCCACAGGCACACTTACCTTAAAGACAGGGCCCAGTGTCACTACTGTTTCAGAAGTACTTGCCTTTTAAAAAAACCTTAAGACAAAGCAATCAAAACACATCTATTTGATATTCTAGGATCCATTGCTTCAAAAGGAAATTGATGACTAAACCCATTGCCCCACTGCCATCGAATCGATTCTGACTCACAGCAACCCTATAGGCAGAGTAGAACTGCCCCATGGTGTTTCCAAGGAGCAGCTGGTGGACTCAAACCCTGGACCTTTTGGTTAGCAGCTGAACTCTTAAGCCACTATGCTACTGATACAACTACTGGTCTCTACTCACATGGAATAAAAGAGATAGATGGACAACCAAGACCCAGCGAAGAAACTAGTCTACAAGACTGTCTACATGAACCACAGCCTCATCTACCCTGAGACCAGAAGAACTAGATGGTGCCCAGCTTCCACTAGCAAGTATTCGAATTTCACCTTGAACAAACTGACAGATTGGCTCACAAAATAAAGGATATCACCTGTGAGTACTATGCTCCTTAAAAAAAAAACATGTATATGAGACCAAAAGATCAACAATTACTTTAGAAAAAAAGAGAAAGAGATAAAACAGTATGAGGGCAAGGAAACCAGATAACTAGAAATAGAACATACAGAACAGAAATAATGAGAATGTTCACATGTTGTGAAGAATACAACCAGCATCACTGAACAATTTGTGCAGAAGTTGTTGAATGGGAACATAATCTGCTGTGTAAACTTTCACAGAAAACACAATAAAATATTTTTTAAAAAGAGAAATTGAAAAATATTAGCTACAATATTGGGTCTCCTAAAGTAAATTACCTACCAGATACTGGTACAACAACAGATACGTAGACCTATGGACCAGAACTGAGAATCCAGACATAAATCCATCCACGTATGAGCAGCTGATATTTGACAAAGGCCCAAAGTCAGTTAAATGGGAAAAGACAGTCTTTTTAACAAATGGTGCTGGCATAACTGGGTATCCATCTGCAAAAAAATGAAACAAGACCTACACCTCACACTATGCACAAAAACTAAGACCTAAATATAAAATCTAAAATGATAAAGACCATGGAAGAAAAAATAGGGACAATGCTAGGAGCCCTTACATATGGCATAAACAGTACGCAAAACATTACTAACTATGCACAAACACCAGAAGAGAAGCTAGATAACTGGGAGCTCCTAAAAATCAAACACTTAATGCTCATCCAAAAACTTCACCAAAAGAGTAAAAAGATTACCTACAGACTGGTAAAAAGTTTTTGGCTATGACAATTCCGATCAGCATCTGATCTCTAAAATCTACAGGATACTGCAAAAACTCAAAAACAAAAAGACAAATAACCCAATTAAAAAATGGGCAAAGGATATGAACAGGCACTTCACCAAAGAAGACATTCTGGTGGCTAACAGATACGTATAGAGACACGATCATTAGCCATTAGAGAAATGCAAATCAAAACTATAAAGATATACCATCTCACTCCAGCAAGGCTGGCATTAATCCAAAAAATACAAAATAATAAATGTTGGAGAGGTTGTGGTGAGACTGGAACACTTACACACTGCTGGTGCAAACGTAAAATGGTACAACCACTTTGGAAATTGATTTGGCACTTCCTTGAAAAGCTAGAAATAGAACTACCATACCATCCAGCAATCCCACTCCTTGGCATATATCCTAGAGAAATAAGAGCCTTTACACAAACAGATATATGCACACCCATGTTTATTGTAGCACTGTTTACAATAGCAAAAAGATGGAAGCAACCAAGGTGCCCATCAATGGATGAATGGATAAATAAATTATGGTATATTCACACAATGGAATACTACACAACAATTAAGAACAACGATGAATCCATGAAACATCTCATATCACGGAGGAATCTGGAAGGCATTATGCTGAGTGAAATTAGTCAGTCGCAAAAGGACAAATATTGTATAGCCCACTATTATAAGAACTCAAGAAAAAGTTTATAACACAGAAGAAAATGTTCTTTGATGGTTATGAGGGTGGGAGGGAGGGAGAGGGGTATTCACTAATTAGATAGTAGACAGGAACTATTTTAGGTGAAGGGAAAGACAGCACACAATACAGGAGAGGTCAGCACAATTGGACTAAACCAAAAGCAAAGAAGTTTCCTGAATACAACGGAGTACTTCAAAGGACAGAGTAGCAGGGACAGGGCTCTGGGGACCATGGTTTCAGGGGACATAGGTCAACTGGTATAAGAAAGTGTATTAAGAAAACGTTCTGCATCCCACTTTGGTGAGTGGTGTCTGAGATCTTCAATGCTAACCAGCGGCCATCTAAGATGCATCAATTGGTCACAACTCACCTGGAGCAAAGGAATATGAAGAACATCAAAGACATGAGGTAAAGATGACCCCAAGAGACAGAAAAGGCACATAAACCAGAGACTACATCAGCCTGAGACTGGAAGAACTAGATGGTGCCCGGCTACCACTGATGACTGCCCTGACAGGGAACACAACAGGGAATTCCTGATGGAGCAGGAAAACAGTGGGATGCAGATCTCAAATTCTCATAAAGAGGACCAGACTTAAGGGTCTGAATGAGACTGGAGGGACCCCAGAGGTCACGGTCCCCAGACCCTCTGTTTAGACCAAGACAGGAACCATTCTCAAAGCCAGCTCTTCAGACAGGAATTGGACTGGACTGTAAGACAGGAAATGATACTGGTGAGGAGTGAGCTTCTTGGCTGAAGTAGACACACGAGACTAGGTGGGCAGCTCCTGTCTGGAAGTAAGATGAGAAGCCAGAGGGGGACAGGAGCTGGTTGAATAGACATGGGGAATATAGGGTGGAGAGGCAGAATGCATTGTCTTATTGAGGGGAGAGCAGCTAGGAGAACACAGCAAGATGTGTATAAGTTTTTGTATGAGAGACTGACTAGATCTGTAAACTTTCACTTAAAGCACAATTTAAAAAGAGTAGGTAAAAAAAAAAAATTTACCTACCAGAAATGAAACAGAATACTAAGAATGCTGAAGGATTTCAGTGTAGTAAAAGCACCTGCAACCTGGGGGCACTCCCAGACCAGTGGAGGCAGTTGAGCATGTTTGTGTGAGGCATTGGAGATGGGAGGGAAGAGGGAATTTGGAGGAGGTAGGTCTCCATGAATCGGAATCAACTTGATGGCAACTGTTTTTTAGGAGTCCCTGGGTAGTGCAAACGGTTAAAATGCCTGACTGCTAACAGAAGGGTTGGTGGTTCGAGCCCACCCAGAGGGACCTTAGAAGCAAGGCCTGGTGATCTACCTCTGAAAAATCAGCCATATGAAGCTCTACGGAGCACAGTTCTACTGACACACATGGGGTTGCCAGGAGTTGGAACTGACTCAAGGGCAACTGTTTTTTGCTTTTAGATGGGGGAAAATCAAGGTGTTAAAGGAGTGAGAAAGGGAAAGGGAGGGGAGTGGAGGAGTCGGTGCCAACACCCTCCTGCAACCACTTAGAATCTAGCAGATTCTAACCTGACCCATCATGTCAGAGTGTCACTGTCACCAAAGGTACGCCACATGGCAGGTCACCAAGGGATTGGCCCTTGGTGATATACATCTAAAACCAAGTGGGTGTGGTCCTGCTATATTTTTTTTTTTTAAGTTTTATTTAAATACCTGTTATAGCTTATATTTTCTCCATCCTTATTTTGTATTCAAGAGCAGAGCAAGAAATATAAGACAGAGATCATTTCAAAATCAGGTCATACTAGGGTGTGCGTGAAAATAGATGGTGTCAATCAGACCATTTCTGAAAGGAGGACTGACCCTGAGCAGTTAGCAATGTAGGAAAGGAACAAAACAGTAATCGAACGTGGCTTAAAGAACACCTGAACTTAACGTTTCTTGGTCAAAGTAGCTAGAGCAAAGCCATGTGACATAAGAACGGCAGTGTTTGCATTTCTCTTTGGTGGCACAAAGATATCATGGATCGGGTCTGGGGTGTGGCTCCTCTTAGGACCTCACTTCAAAAATATAAATAAAAGAGTAAACTACTTTATTTAGGAAAAAAAGTTTGCATTGACTGCTGGACACAGGAATAGGCTACCTCCCTCTTCTTTTCTTCACCTCAGGGGCAGGTGGCAATGCACACCTGCCTGCTGGCCCGCTGCCTGGGACAGCAACTCACCCTGAACGTCTGCTCCATTTTCTCCCTGTGGGAAACCTGGTCCAGGGTGCCATCCGTCTGACTCCTTTTCAGACCAGTCGTGATGTCAGGGACATTGCTGAAATCTGCACGAGAAATGACAAATACATACTAAATGAGTTTGGTCATTTGCAGACAACAGTGGTGACAGGTTTAAAGGTTCACACAAAGAAAAGGCAGGGGGACAGATACTAACAACCTTACAACCTGTTGCCATCAAGTCAATTCCAACTCGTGGCGACTTCCTGCATTACACAGTAGAATTGCTCTGTAAGGTTGTTTTAGCTGTAATCTTTATGGAAACAGCCTCTTTTCCACAGTGCTGCTGGGTGGATTCAAACTGTCAACCTTCAGGTTAGTTGCGAAGAGAGGTTTGCACCACCCAGGGACCTTCAACTACAACTAACATGCTAGAAGGTGGTATACATCAGTCTTTAGTGGCACTGACCGTCACCCATCTGTCAGCTTGTCACATGTACGATAGTGGCTTGCATGTTGCCATGATGCTGGAGGAGTCCCTTGGGAGGTACAAATGGTTAAGTGCTTGACAACTAGCTGAAAGGTTGGCTGTTCAAGCCCACTTGCAGATTCCTTGGAAGGCAGGCCTGTCGATCTGTTTCAAAAGGTCACAGTCTTGAAAACCTTTTAGGGTACAGTTCTACTCTGCACACGTGGGGTCACCATGAGTCGAAATTTGACTCGACAGCAACCAACAATAATAACAATATGGTGCTGGAAGCTATGACACCAGTATTTCAAATACTAGCAGGTTAATCCAAGGCAGACAGCTTTCAGTGGAGCTTACCAACTAAACAGACTAGGACGAAAGGCCTGGTGATCTACTTCCAAAAATTAGCCAGTGAAAACCCTATGGATCACAATAGAACATTGTCCAACATAGTGCTGGAAGTTAAGCCTCCCAGGTTGGAAAGCACTCAAAATACACAGCGGCCAAAGCAGTGGACTTGAGTATACCAACAATTATGACGACAGTGCAGGAGTGGGCACATTTTGTTCTGTTGTACCTGGGGTCACCATGAGTCGTAGCCGACTTGACAACAGCTAACAACAGTGACAGTGAAATAACAACATGCACATATTTGGTCTGAAAGAGGACTGGGCTCTTGCCAATTAAAGAAGCAACATCTACTGTTTTGGTCAAAGTAGCGCAGTCAAAACAATGACTTAAATCTCTTGTCACTTTCCCACTGATGTGTAACTATACTTCACTAAGCCCTGATGGTAAATCATTTACTTGGACCAAGAAATCAAACAGCAGTTGAACATTGTTGGTACTTTCCTGATTTTGGCTACGTGAGGGCACAGCCGCCAGGGACATCTTAGAAAACCAATGAGGTAATATCATAGACTCTTATTACAATCCACAGCTTGCTCATTTATAAACATAATTCCTTTGGCATCCACCACAATTTCATCCTAAATTTAAAGTTCCAAAAGGAACGGCCCACCCTTTTTAACTTCCAGAGTAAAGGGTAAGAAATAATATTAAAGGTCAGTAAAGCCTGCGGTTTTCCAGCCTACACCTATACACACACGCCACCCTCAATGATAGTCTCTAACAGTTCCCAAATTAACAAATTCAGGAGAGCCGGAGATACCAGCCTCTATCAAACTACAGCTTAGCTTTATATCCTCATTCTTGTGTTTGGTAGAACTGTCTCCTCAACTAAGGTGATACCAAATGGTTTCTGATCCCAGTTAGCCAAACTAGATCTCACTGATCTTGTACTATCTGAGTTACTTAGGCCAAAAAGGCATGGATAGAATTGCCAATGACGAAGCTGTCCAGCATGATAGAAGAAGCAAGGAAAATGATCTCTAGGTGACTTCTAGAAGCTATGGGAGTCTTAGGAAGTTGACGGAACTCATGGATAAGAATGCTGTCACCCGATCGTGCTGGTATCATTGATTGCTACATAGGTTATGAGTCAAAACCGACTTGACGGCACCTAACAACAACAACACGTAGGCACCTGCTTCTAAGACAAGAGGAGACCTAAAGAAAACTCCTCATGATCTACAGAATTCTGCAGCTCCAATTTCTTCTTCCTCTTTTCTCTTCCAACACCCCAATTCCTTGCAGAAAAGGGCCAGGCAATACAAGTCACACTGCAATGTTGTCACCTGGCAAAATCGTCAGCCTGAGGAAAGCAGCACTGATCACAAAAGCATGAGCTGCAGCTGGGCCACCTGCAGGTAGCAAGTCAGGTGGGCAAACTTGGGCTAGCCTTTTCCCAGGCTGTACCAAGGGGCAGTCCACTTACCAGCAGGCTGACTGCATGAGAAATAAGATCAGACCTAAAGCCAGAAAGTGATCCACTCTCATCACCCCATTTCAGGTCCCCCAGTCTGATGTGTGCAGCATGGGTTAAGAGAGGCCAACCTCGGAATGATTCCTGAAGGAAAAACAGCCCTGATTCCCAATGCATTCAGCGCAAACACATCTGGCTATCGCCCGAGCGCCACATTAGATGCTGGGGATATGAAGATGAATAAGATACAGTCGCTGCTCTCCAGGTGAGCTTCTCACCTGGAAAGAGGTGATGGGTGGCTGGGAGGCAAGCAGACGAGTACAACCAAGCATCACAGATGACATGATATGTTCGCGCAGGGCTGAGTGGGGAAAGAAGGAAGCAGTAAATTCTCCCTCGGGCCATAAAAGACTCCAAGAAAAGGAGACACTGGAGCGAAGTCTTTCAATCTAAGGGCTCTTTACTAGGTGACAAGGCAGAGTGGGTGGTGGGGAGGGGGAGGCCAAGAATGGGAAGTACCCTGAGGACAGGCCAGCTGGTATGAAAGAGGCCAGCAGGATGGCGGACCCTGTTTAGTGTGGCAGCAGCAGCAGAGAGGGGCGGGGAAGAAAAGATGTTCTGTTAGGGATGTATTCTTGGAGGGCAAGACCTTGGCAGAAAAACAGGCCCAAAAGTTGTAAGAATCCTGCAGGTATGAGGTCTAAGGAGCCCAACTAACACAGGATTCGATTCCAACTTGCAGCAGCCCTGCAGGACAGAGTAGAACTGCCCCATAGGGTTTACAAGCAGCAGCTGGTGGATTCGAACTGCCAACCTTTTGGTTAGCAGCCAAGCTCTTAACCACTGCACCACCAGGGCTCCCAGCAAAAAGGTGAGTGATAGCAGTCCCTGGGAGGTACAAAGGTTCAACGTGTCTGGCTGCTAACCAAAAGGCTGGAGGTTTGAGTCTAGCCAGGGGCACCTCTGAGGAAAGTGCTGGTGACCTGGTGACCTGCTTCTAAAAACTCAGCCACCGAAAACGCTGTGGAACACGGTTCTACTCTGACAAACACAAGGTCACCGTGAGCTTGGAGCGACGTAATATCAACTGGAAGAAACAAAACATGATGCAGAGAGGTTAAGGAGGCGGGCTCAGTGGGGCTCTTCTCTGTCACCCATTAAATATGAAGAGATACAGCAGAGAGGCATCAGGAAGACGCCAGTTTTTTCGGTTCTAGGTGGCTGGGTAGATGGCGAATGCAGAAAGGTGGGCGTGGGAATAACAAGCCTGGCTTTGGCAATACTGAGTTTGAGATACATGTGGGCCACCACATCAGAGATGTTCAGTGGGCAGGTAGGTTGGTCTACAGCCCAGGGAAAGTCTTCCTAAAGTGGATTTGGGAGGTATCAGAATATATCTGGCAGGGAAGCCCCGGGGAGGGACGGCACCACCAGGGAGCATGTGCAAAGTGCACCATGAAGAGAACGAGGGAGAGCCCTGGAGACGCCAACACAGAAGACATGCGGTGAAAGACAGGTCCTCAAAGGCAGTGTTGTCATTGTTGTCAGCTGTCATCACGTTAGCCCAACACCATTCACAACAGAACAAAATGCTGCCTGGTCCTGTGCCGTCCCTGTGGCCAGCTGCAGATCAGACTATTGTGACCTATAGGGTTTTCATTGGCTCATTTTTGGAAGCAGATCACCCGGCCTTTCTTCCTAGTCCACCTTAGTCAGGAAGCTTCACCGAAACCTGTTCAGCATCACAGCAACACGCACACCTCCAGTGACAGGTGGTGGCTGCACTTGAAGTGCATTGGCTGGGAATTGAACCTGGGTCTCCTACACGGAAGCAAGAATTCTACCACTGAACCACCACGGCCCCCTCAAAGGAGATACTTTCCTCTTCAAAGAGAAGTAGCAGTCAGAGAAGAATAAGAAAATCAGGGAAGAGCCATACATCCCAGAAGCCAAACCATGTAAACCTACACTACCTAGGTAACAGAATCAAATTTGTAATATTGCTGCCTTCACTTTGTAAATAAAGAGCTTTGGTATTTTCAAAGAGCTATGCCAACTACAGGAAACATGACACATGCATTCATTCATGATGACGATGTCGACACCACCTGCTGTGCTCCAGGTATGTACCAACACCAGGGACACAAAGATGAATAAGCCCTGGAGCCCAATGAAGAACTCAGAATGGCAAGGGCATAGGAAGCCTGGCCCCTGGAGGTACCATATGAATGCTGGGAAACAGATGGTGACGGCAAAGGGGTGCCAAGTGAATCCTGAGTCCTCTGCTCCATATGTTCACGAAGCTTAGGAGCTTGGATGCTGAAATCCCCACACCACATTTTGCCTCATTTCAAAGGAGGCCCTCACTCACCAACTGAGAAAGCAGGGAAAAGGTGTGATATTTGCCTGGTAACAGAATATTCAATACTTTTGTGTCAAACCCAGGTGCTGTCAAGTTGATTCAAACTGATGCAAACGGCTAACGAGCTCAGCTGCTAAACGAAAGGTTGGAGGTTCAATTCTACCCAGAAGTACCTCAGAAGAAAGACCTGGCAATCTAGTTTCACAAAATCAAGCCACTGAAAACCCTATGGAGCGCAGTTCTACTGACACACATGGGGTCACCATGAGTTGAAGTTGAAACGTGGGCAACTAGTAACTAGTTGTCAAACTCTACCCTGCCCAGGGTAAAGCCACATCCAGTGTACAAGCCCTGCCCAGGGTACAAGACCCACCCAGGGTAAAGGCTTCACCCAGGGAACAAACCCCACCCAGGGTATATGCCCAGCCCAAGGTACAAGCCCTGCCCAGGGTATACGCTCCACCCAGGGTACATACCCCACCCAGGGTAAAGCCCCATCCAGTATACAAGCTCCACCCAGGGTACATGCCCCCCAGGGTACAAGGCTCAGCTCAGAATCACTAAGGCTCCCATATTACCCCCAACACCCCTGAATGTCAAGCAGCCTTTGGGTGTGGCTTGGATCCTCCGCAACATACCAGCTTGGGCAGGAGGGACCACAGAACCACCTCCCAGTGAGCCTGGCCCAGGGGACACAGATAGGACAGCTCTGGACAGTCCCTGGATCTCAATCTGTCCCATCCCCCAAGGTCACACAGGCAGCATGGTAGCCGGACAAAGAATCCCTCTGCTGACTATCTCTGTTTCCAACACCACTGGCAATGCTGAGGCCTCCCAGCACCAACAATGTCCCGAGGACAGACATAGCACAGGGACAGTCGAGCTCACAGCGCCCATACGTGCCAGCTCAACTCCACGAGTCTCAACTTCCACCAGGACCTGGATCCCAGGAAAACAGCGTGTGTCCTTAGTGTTCCTTCCAGAGGAGAGATGAGAACACAGGCATTCTGGGAGGATAGCAGACTGAGTTTTAAAAACAAAAAAGAAGAGTAGGCTGGTAAAATGCTAGTGCTGGTATACAATGCAGTTTAAACAGGCCCTGAGCGGACATCCTGTTCTGGGTGTGAAGGGCCTATGGACAGCCCCCTCACTTGGCCCCCGTCCTGAGCTCCAGCTGCTGAGGGAGTAAATAATGATTCCACCTCGCAGCACATCCTCACCTGGAAGCATACATGGTGGATGTTCTCAGGGCTCTGGGTCCTCACCACACAACAAGCATGGGCTCCCGCCCACCACGCACCCCCACCCTGCAGTCCAGATATTCAGACATGCTCCAGAGGTCTTTGGCCAACGCGACTGTATACAGTGGGAAATAACACCACTATAAAGTCAAGTCGGGGAGCCAGTTATATCTGGTTAATACCCTTTTGTCTTTTTCCCCTTATTCCTTGGGGAAATTAACAACATGGGGTGAGGGCTAGCGATTTGAAAAACTTCACATTCAGCGTGGCCAACAGGGGCTTCTACGTAGCAGATTGAGTGAACAGGGCTACAAAGTCCCAAGCCATGGCCTTGATCCTCCATCTGACCTGCTCGTTCAGTTTATTTACTCCCCCATTTAAAAAAAAAAAAATGGGTGCAAAGTGCTGTGCACCCACTGGCACCAGGTGCTATGTCAGGTGCCTGAGCTGAGCCCAGGCTTGGCTCCTTTTCTCCTTTGACCACCTAATAAATATATTTTGGAGAGCGAGGATATGCCAGGCAGGCTACCAGGAAGATGGCTGCCTCCCGACTCCCCTGCAGACTCTGGAGAGCTCCTTACAGACAAGGGGGAAAACGTGAAGCTTTAGGTATAAGACAACCAGCAATTCAGTTTCTTCCTGAACTGAGTGTCAGTATATGGCCCATGAATGCCACTGTCAGCCAAGGAGCTGGCAACCCCAAATCCTTAACAATTAAAGGGCAAAACCTGTGTGAAAATAACATCCTGAGTACAAACGTAAAAATAGAAATGCCAGGAAATGCCCAAGTTAAGGATGCCTCACCCACACAGCCCGTAATCTGAATTCAAAGTTTACATTTACATCGCTTCCAAATCTTATCAAGCACAGTTAACATGCAGGAGGCTTCTGCCGTTTATTTCCCAGGAAGCATACAAAGCACCAGTATCTCCAGGTTCTGACTCTGGTATGTGCGAGGGGGTAGCGGCTAGAAGTGGTGGCACCGGGAAGCCCGGGAGAGAGTGCAGCACATGTGGTAGTGTCCCTACTACCCAAACCAGTAAACCAGCTGCCATCCCATCAGTTCTGACTCATGGCAACCCCATGTGTGTCACAGTAGACCTGTGCTCCATCGGGTTTTCAGTGGCTGATTTTTCGGAAGTCAATCACCAGGTCTTTCTTCCAAGGCACCTCCGGGTGGACCTGAATCTCCAACCTTTCAGTTCACAGCCGAGCACATTACCAGGGACCCCTAAGTAAGTCTGGCTCTCTGCAGCAGAGAGCAGCTACAGTGTGTGGCTGGTCTAGTGGATGCCATCCATAATCCCAATCTTGATGGCTCCTTCCTTCTTACTCTAGCAAGTAGCAAGAGAATAGGTAATGACATTCTTCCAGTCTCCAGGCACCCAGTCAGGTGGCTGCTGGAAGCCCTTAGAGACACCAGACAGCTTCTGGGTGTAAGTGTGTGAGGGGCGTGGGGGGACAGGAAGAGGAGGTGCCATCAGTGAGCCCCTGAGGACAAGCAACCGGTTTTTAGAAAAAAAGTGATTTAAGATCCAAGCTACTAAAACATCCGAGTTCTCAGAAAATGCAACTGTAAGAGAAATCTAATTAAAATAAAAAATGATATTAATCTCTGTGGCCAAAAAACTAGAAATACAAAATGACAGGAGAATATTTGTTTTCCCCGTTAGGTATAAGAAGAGAATTTTATTTATTTATTTTAACAAATTAGCGATGGTAGTCATAGCACCAGAAAACTCTCTGCAGCAATCTGCAGGTGGAAGACTCATTTGAAGGAGACTGGAAGGAGGGATGATGAGAATGGAAATTATTTATCAACTATGCTTTTCATGCTTCGAAGCCTACATTGTACTGTATTGATTCCTAACACTATCAGACATAAATCCCCCGTTTTTTTAAAATATATAGTTTTACTATCCTGAGATAAATTCATATTTAACAGAATCTATGTCCACACATAATTTCATGAAAAGTAATATAATGCCCTAACAATAAGAAAAAAAAAAAAAAAGGGAAGCAATGTATAGTAAGGAGCAGCTCAATTGGTTATACATTCAGCTACTAACTGAAAGATTGGTGGTTCAAATTTGCCCAAAGATGCCTCAGGAGACAGGCCCGGTGATACGCTTCTGAAAAGTCCCAGCCACTGAAAACCTTATGGAGCAGTTCAACTCTGCACACTGGGGGTTGCCACGAGTGGGAATTGACTTGACCGTAACGGATTCGGTTTGGTTTAGTAATGTGTAATACAACCACACGCATTTCAGTATGTAAATGCTTGGGTACAACGACTCCAGGAGCCAGGGTGAAGTTGTCTGATACTGGCACTACCCAGTCACTGTGAACATGTCAGCTTCGTCACAGACTCCGCAAGAGTGTCCTGTTGGAGATCCAAATACCATACAGCATGTTGCCATCAGTGACATCACTTTCCAAAGGGAAAAAAATTCTTGCAAAGTTTGGAACAAAACAAAGCCCAAATTTCCCTTGATTTGCCTGGTTGTTGCCTTGCTAGAAAATTTAAAGTACCTTAAAACTGTGAGGAAAAACATAAATTGTGTTTATTTGTAAAGTGGAGCTAGGTCTTGGCTGGGATAATTATAAACATGTTTTTCACCTATGTGAGTGTCCAGTGGAGCAATTCTGCAATGTGTGGGACTGACTTGAACAACCAGGTCCCCAACCACTAATGCCACTGACCCCAAATCATTATGGTGATGAGAAACGGACCAGTAAGCTTCCACAATGTCACTAGGTGGGCAGGACTACCTGCACTGAGATGCATCTCTCCCTCAGCCTGTGGCCAGGACCCAGGGCTCTACCTCGAGGAGGAGGGTCAGTGGTATCAGAAGATATAAAATGCTCCAAAAAGCATCAGCCCAAAGCATGTGTGCAGTGAATAGTAGCTCCCTTACTTCCCAAATGGAGCCCCTGGGTGCTTGTTATGGGTTGAATTGTATCCCCCAAAAATATGTGTTGTAAATCCTAACCTCTATATCTGTGCTTAGGGCAGGGAACTGTAAGAAATTCAGGCTGGATTCAGAAGAGGACGTGGAACTGGGGATATAATTGCTGATGTCAGATGGATCCTAGCTGAAAGCAGAGAATACCAGAAAGATGTTTACCTGTGTTTTACTGACTAGGCAAAGGTACTCAACTGTGTGGATCATAACAAATTACGGATAACATTGCGAAGAATGGGAATTCCAGGACACTTAATTGTGCTCTTGAGGAGCCTGTACATAGATCAAGAGGCAATTGTTTGGACAAAACAAGGAGATACTGTATGGTTTAAAGTCACGAAAGGTGTGTGTCAGGGTTGTATTCTTTCACCATGTCTATTCAATCTGTATGATGAGCAAATAATCGGAAAAGCTGGACTATATGAAGAACAGGGCATCAGGATTGGAGGAAGACTCATCAACAACCTGCGTTACATAGATGACACAACCTTGCTTGCTGAAAGTGAAGAGGACTTGAAGCACTTACTACTGAAGATCAAAGACCGTAGCCTTCAGTATGGATTACATCTCAGCATAAAGAAAACAAAAATCCTCACAACTGGACCAATAAGCAACATTGTCATGAACAGGGAAAAGACTGAAGTTGTCAAGGATTTTATTTTACTTGGATCCACAATCAATACCCATGGAAGTAGCAGTCAGGAAATAAAAAGACACGTTGCATTGGGTATATCTGCCACAAAAGACCTCTTTAAAGTGTTGAAAAGTAAAGATGTCATCTTAAGGACTAAGGTGCACCTGACCCAAGCCATGGTATCTTCAATCACATCACATGCACATGAAAGCTGGACAATGAATAAGGAAGAGCAAAGAAGAATTGATGCCTTTGAATTGTGGTGTTGGCGAAGAACATTGAATACACCATGGGCTGCCAAGAGGATGAACAAATCTGTCTTGGAAGAAGTACAAGCAAGGACAGCGAGACTGGGTCTTAGATACTTCGGAAATGTTGTCAGGAAGGATCATGATGTCCCTGGGGAGGGACAAGATGCTTGGTAAAGTGGAGGGTCGGCAAAAGAGAGGAAGACACTCAACAAGATGGACTGACACAGTGGCTGCAACAATGGGCTCAACCATAACAATGATAGGGAGCATGGCACAGGACTGGGCAGGGTTTCATTGTGTGGTACGAAGGGTCGCTATGAGTCAGAACCGGTTCGACGGCACTTAACAATGACATATCTGTGGTTGGAGCCCTTGGGGCACACTGGTTAAGAACTCAGCTGCTAACCAAAAGGATGGCAGTTTGAATCCACCAGCTACTCCTTGGTGCAGTTCTACTCTGTCCTATAGGGTCGCTATGAGTCAGAATCTACTCCACAGCAGTGGGTTTGGTATACCTGTGGTTATAATCCCATTTGGGAATGGGTTTTCTTTGTTATGTTAATGAGTCAGGACTAGTGTAGAATGTGTCTTAAATCAATCTCTTTTGAGATATAAAAAAGATTAAACAAGCAAGTGAACAGCAGAGATGGGGGAAGAGGGAGGCCAAGAAATAGGAAGATTACCCAGAAGAAGAAGGTCAAAAGAGACAAGGACCTTCCTCCAGAGTTGACAGAAACAGAAAGTCTTCCCCTAGAGTGGGCACCCTGAATTCGGACTTCTAGCCCCCTAAACTGTAAGAAAATAAATTTCTGTTTGTTAAAGCCATCCACTTGTGGTATTTCTGTTATAGCAGCACTAGATAACTAAGACAAAGGTATAAATGGTTAAGCGTTCCACACTAACTCAAAGGTTTGTGGTTCAAATCCACTTAGAGGCACCTCAGAAGAAAGGCCTGGTGATCTGCTTTCCAAGTTTTGAAAACTCTGTGGAACACAGTTCTACTCATCACCATGAGTTGGAATCAACTCAACAGCAACGGATTTTTTTTTTTTTTTGGCTTCATTTTCTGAATATAGATGAAATGTGCTCAAAAAAACCAAACCCATTGCTGTCGAGTCGATTCTGACTCAGAGAGACCCAAAAAAACCAAACCCATTGCTGTCGAGTCGATTCTGACTCATCCTGCCCTCAGAGAGTTTCCAAGGAGCTCCTGAAGGATTCAAACTGCCTGCCTTTTGGTTAGCAGCTGTAGCACTTAACCGCTACACCACCAGGGTTTCCTGAAATGTGCTCGCTAGAGCAATTAATAATACCACCTGCAAATAAACAATATAATATATTAATTGGGATTCTAATCTAAAAAATGTTGTATTTGATTAAATCGTTAATCCTTAGGAACCCCCTCTGAGATGAAAACTATAGAAAGAAAATCTTCTAAAAAGAACACTCTGAAAAAAATCTAAAAACTAGTGTCAAAGAAGTTACAAGTGAATTATAAATGGTTTAATAAGTTTTCCACATAGGTCCAGTCCTATGCCATCCCCGTGATGGGTTGTGGATTAGATTGTATGATCCACAGGGTTTTCACTGACTGATTCTTGGAAGGAGCATTATTAGAGTTGTGCATTTTTGACATTTAAAATAAAAAAGATATAAAAAAGTTTTATATGTACTTACGTTCAGATAAAATGGTTTCTCTGAATTATGTTCTTAATCTATGCGATTTATTCAACTTCTCAATTTCTCAGAAGTTCTACTATACACTTCCATAAATGAACAGCTAATAAAGAAGCAAAGAATTTGAGATCTGAAAAGTAACTTAGGACGTAGCCAATTGAATTCCTGTACCATATATATCTTTTGTTTAAAAAAAAAAAAAGTATGAATGCGATTTAACGAAAAGGTCAAGATTTTGGCAATTTAAAGCTGCCAATTGAAGCATGCAGCATTTTGTAAATAGAGAATTAAGATATTTTTTCAGTTCTCCAAGCTATTTTAAAATTCTACATTAGTGCTCACAACGCACAGTTTCTCCTGGTGCACAGAGCACCTTAAACGTTGAGTTATGTGTATAAAAAACCCACTGCTGTCAAGTTGATTCCGACTCATAGCAACCTGATAGGACAGAGTACAACTGCCCCATAGAGTTTCCAAGGAGCGCCTGGTGGATTCAAACTGCCGACCTTTTAGTTATCTGTATAGGAAAGCTTATAATCTCTCAATCTCTAAGTTTAAATCTGGGAACTTTGCATAGCAATGTATATTTTTAATTAACTCATAAATACCCCAAGTTTTATTCATGCTTTTATTTTAAAATGCAGTGGTTAGTGGTTTGTGGCATCTTTCATCCATAACATTTTTCACATTTTGTCATCCAGGCAACTATTACTCCATCATCGGTCCATGAAACAGAAATGAAAAAAAAGCCATTTGAATTCCTAGGAAAAGAATTCCCCTATAGCAGGTCAGATAAAACTTGATTAATTATGGTTGGTAAAAAATTAGATACACTATTTACAGTGGCAGAAAAAACAACACTGTGGTTTGACCACATTCAACGGCTAGTCAAGATCTAAGCTGTGCCATTCCAGAGATCACCACTGATACTAAGTCCTTCTAATATAGATAATTAATCTACTTTTCTAAAGATATCCAAGACTCTACATTTTTTATTGTTATTATTTTCATGTCAAGGAAAACCAAGACAACAGTTTGACTATCACTGTTAAGGTTGCAGAGAAGTAAATTCTACCATCACAGGAATATAGGGCCAGAAAAACATAAATATCATCAATCTTGCAAGTCTACTTAACCTGAGGTCACATTATAATCTGTGATCTTCTTGACAATGAAGACTCTCCCTGGTGATTAACAGAGAAGTAAATGCTTCTTAAGAACAGGATGCCATGATTTGATCCAATTATGTTGGGATAAACATCCTTAAAATTTGAAACGCCACTTACGAGGAATGTGAACGTGGCAGGTGTAATCAGCGTAGCAATGGGCTTTGGTCATCTCTATGTTGACCGTGGAGGCAGTGGTGGTTGAGCAGCAGAATTCTCACCTTCCATGTGGGAGACCTGGGTTCGATTCCTGGTCACCTCATGCACAGCCAACACCCATCTGTCAGCAGAGGCTTGCGTGTTGCTGTGATCCTGAACAGGTTTCAGTAGCGTTTCCAGACTAAGAAAGGTCTAGTGATCTACTTGCAAAAATCAGTCAATGAAAACCCTATGGATCACATGATCCAATCTGTAGCCGACCGTGGGGGTAGTACAGGACCGGCCATTGTATTGCACATGAGGTCTCCATAAGTGGGGAGCTAACATGATGGCAGCTAACAGCAACAGCAGCAACGTGCCGGCTGCAACTTAGTGGAGGAAAAGCCTTCTCAGAATGATGGATGAAGAGAATTTAGATATACATACATTCTCATTCTCTAGATAGGCCATGGCTGGGATAGAGGTGGTAGGGTTAGACCCAAAGAAGGAAGACCAAAGGCCTCTACTGTCCCTTACTAGGAACCCTGATGAAAAGTGCAGTCAATGATAAATCGGATCTTCAGCCAAGGTCTTGGCACTACCAGAAACCGAAGCCCACCAGAGCTGGAAGGACCACCCAACGCTAGGCTTAATTACATTTAAGGGTATATAACACACAGCACAGTATTTCAGACACTTAAAAGAATTTTAATAAAGTAGAATTTAAGTTTAAAATCCTTAAGAGCGACTTAGTTGGCGTTCTATTTAAAGACCCCGAGATGACACCGAGAGGGGAGTATGCACAGGAGTCCATCAGGGGATGGCATCTAGGGAAAAAAGGAAACCCAAGTAAAGCCTCTATGGAGGAAGTGCTGTTGCTCTGTGGGTTTAAGAAAGGTAAAAAAGAATACTATTGGCCACAAAAAGAAACGAGGGACTGGCTGATGCTACGACATGAATGAGCCTTGGAAACATTATGCTAAGTGAAAGAAGCCGGTCACAAAGGACCACATACTGGATCGTCCCACAACAGGCAAATCCACAGAGGCAAAAAGGAGACTGGTAGTTGCCAGGGGCTGGGGGAGGCAAGGTATGGGCAAAGAGTGCCAGTGGGCATGGGGTTTCCTTTTGGGGTGATGAAAACATCCTGAAATTAGATAGCGGTGATGGTTGCATAACTTTATGAATATACTAAGAACCACTGAACTGTACACTGTAAAGGGGTAAATTTTTATGGTATATAAATATATTCAGTTAAAAAAAAAGAAGGTAAGAAAAAAGAAGGCGAGAAATTAGACCTATCATAAGTGGATTCCAAAGAACCAACCCCAGGAAGTGCCTGGTCACATTATTGCAAGGTTAATTAATGAAAATCTGTTTAAGCCATCAAAAAACCCCTGCAAGAAGAAAGATAATGAAAGGATTACTGTAAACAACTGCCCTTTTCCTGACCTGAGAAAGTCCCCAGTGATCACTAGGCAGCCACCGCCAGTCCCCAGATAAGAACCCAAACAGGAAGACAAGAGCTTTCACCAAGCCTGTTACATCTACATTTGCATTACTTACTTTAATGCAGGGTGCATTTTCACAGGGTTTTATTCTACGTTTGCTGATACGGATATCTTTAAAAGGAAAAGAAGTGGTTAAAATCTAGACATTTCCCCCTATGTAGTGGGAAAAACGGAAGGACAGAGTTCTATCCCTCTCTGCCACTGCTATGACCTTGTCCAAGTCATTGGTGACTCTGTGTGCCTCTGTGCCTTGATTTACCCAGCTGTGAAAGTAGAAGCTAATAACACATCTCTGCTCCATCGGTGACATAAGGGGTAATGAATGCTTTTAAGGCTCTTTGTGATCTTTATATCTGAGACAGCCTGCTATTATCACGAAGCTTTAACAAACACCTTCTTTATGGCAGTCAAGGCCTGATTCTATTTAAAGAGGTAATGGCATTTTTTCCAAAATCAGAATGGAATGCTTGATCCATTTACTTAGCTTTTCTTTCTTTTTTTTTTCCCCCCACTTTTGTAAGGAATGCATATTCCTATAGTCACTTAATCTGTTCCTTTAATAACACTGAAATAACTGAATTTTAGAGAGAGAAAGAAATTTAAATTGTTTCGTCTAATCACTCATTTTAGGAGTTGAGGAGTAAACTTATCTACTACTAGAGTAATCTGCTCGTGGTCACACGCATAGTTAATGAGGTGAGGAACCAGAATGAGGTCAGGCCCCCTTACTCCTGATCCACAGTCTCTTAAAAAGGTGGGGCGGGGGGTGGTGGTTGTTAGCTGCCATCAAGTCAGCCCCCAGCTCCTGGCAACCCCATAAACCCTGGTTTTGGTTTATCTGGCAAAAATAGCTCTATTGCATGGGGACAAAGCAGCCTATTTAAGCTGCAGGGCAGCACAGAGGTGGGCCTTGAACAGGGCTTTGTGCCCATCAGCATGTCCAGTGAGGAAGTCTTGGAACTGGGATGTACAGTTCTCTGCCATGCACACCCCCAGGCAATCCCGGCCCCTAGGCATGTGCGTGGGTGAGCACAGACCTCAGCGCTGAAGAAGTCTGGGCACAAGTCTCTTGCAATCAGATTTATAGTGAAATCTGGGAACCTTCAACGCGTACAGCAAGGACTCCTTCATCCGCTGTAACTCCCTCTAAGGGACGCTGCCTTAACTTCGGGTTAAGAGACTCCTGATAGCCTTCCTTTCACTCCACAGATTTACTCAATGCCTGTTATCTACCAAAAATTGTGCAAGCCTTCCCAGTGAACACACACTGGCCACCTGAAGATCAAAGAGCATCTACTTGGGGCTGTAGGTTTGCTAGCCCGGGCACACCTGAGCCTGTCACCTTTGGGTCACAGGTATCAAGCTTATGAATTTAAGCATCTTATCAACATTTTCAGCTATTTTATTTCCTCAGTCATTTTTACAGAATAACAAAGGCAGACTTTGATAACAAACATACAAATAATTTTACTGGTGGTACAGCGGTTAAGAGCTCAGGCTGCTAACCAAAAGGGTGGCAGCTGGGATCCACCAGGAGTTTCTTAGAAACCTTATGGGGCAGTTCTACTGGGTCCTAAAGGGTCGCTATGAGTCAGAATCGACTTGAGGGCAACGGGTTTCGTTTCTTGGCTTACTCTGAAAGGATGCCTAAGCTTCACAGAAGTTTGGTGTGGTCACTCATTGGCTGGAACGTGAGAGTCAGAATGAGATTCCCAAATAGCGGTTTAGGAGTAAATAACTAAAGTGTGCGAAAGGACAATATGGACAAGTTGAGGAGAGTGTGTCCTTACAGTTAGTGGCGGAATCTGAGGACTCAACTAGAAATTCCAGATACAGTAGGAAGCCCACTGGGAGGCTCTGGGGAGGAAGGGGCTTTCTGCTGCTCAATAAACTGTTCCACACAGTCCAGTGTCTGCTCCTTCCGCAGGGGCAGCAGGACAGGGAGCCTCACAGAAGACACACGTAGAATTTTGCCAACAGTTTCATATGCCTCTTTCAAAATGGGTTTTCCCAGAGCTCCTAACAAGCAACAACAATTGATAATTTGAACTTTGTCACCTTTCCCCATTACATGTGAAAGATGCTGACGGCCAAAAGCAAATGAATACCAAAGATCAATGCATTTATATAGCAATGGACGATTTATAAATAGCTCATCATAGCTGAAGGCTGTAGGAGCAGAAATAAATTTGTAAGATGCAACAATCATCACTGGATTGTCTGAAATGAAAGGCACTGATTTGTTCCATTTGTGTGTCCAAGTTTCGTGATTTTTTTTTAAAATAAGTCAACACGTTATTCCCTTACACTGGGAATGAAAATCTTTTAAGTAAACTTGTTGTTAGGCGCCACGGAGTCGATTTCAACTCCTAGCGACACTATGTGACACAGCAGAACTGTCCCATAGGATTTTCTAGGCTGTAATCCTTACAGGAAGAAGTCTTGGTAGCGCAATGGCTGCTAACCAAAAGGTCGGCAGTTCAAACGCACCCAACAGCTCTGTGGGAGAAGAGACCTGGCGATCTGCTCCCATAGAGGTTATGACCTAGAAAACTCTATGGGGCAGTTCTGCTCTGTTATATGGGGTCGCTATGAGTCTGAACTGACACGACAGCACATACCAACAATCTTTATGGGAGCAGATCACAAGATCTTTCTCCCGTGGAGCTGCTGCTGTTGTTGCTAGGTGCCATCGAGTCAGTTCCAACTCACAGCGATCCTGTGTACAACAAAACGAAACACTACCTGGTCCTGCGCCATCCTCATAATCAATGAAGTCTTGCCATCCTCACTTCTAAGGAGCGTTCTGGCTGTACTTCTCCCAAGACACATTTGTTCAGAGCCGCTGGGTGGATTCAAACCACCAACAAAGACAGTTAACTGCTGTGCTAGTTGTCATTCAAATCTCCTCCCTTTCTCTTTATGTTGGTAATTTTGGTAAACTTCCTGTGATTTTATAGATGGGCTTCTATTATAAGCCATTTCAAAACCATTTTAGAAGCAGGTGGAATATTCAGTACAAATAACATCAGGTGTCCCAAACTGAACTCCTGGTCATCCCTAACGCAGGTCACGTGCAGTCTTCCCATCTTAGTCCGTGGCAACCCCCATCTTCCGGTTGCTCAGGCCAAAACCTGGGACTTGCCCTGAACCCCTCTCTGCCCTCATCCCACGTCGACTCTCAGTGCGTCCTGCTGGCTCTACTTCTACCACTCCCACCCACGGCAAGGCCACCATCTCCACTCACAACATCACCGCAAAAGCCTTCTGGTTCCACCTGGCCTCCTACATTCTCTGCTCATCAACCAGTCAGCGGTCCATTAAAAGCCCTGCTCAGACCCTGTCGCCCCTCTGCTCCAATCCCTGTGAGGCTCTTCCTCGTCCTCAGAGCAAACGCCAGACCTTGAAATGGCCTACGAGGTCCTCTCTGATCTGTCTCTCATCTCCTCCCTGGCCTCTCCTCTCACTGCTCTCAGGCTCCCTTCTCCTCTCCGGGCTGACTGGTCTACTGCTGAGCCTTCAACATGCCACCTACCTGTCCATCTCAGGTACCCCCACCTGGAACGTCCACATGGCTCAGTGTTTGTTCAAACCCTTTCTTACTGAAGATGACTGCAACCTGCCCCCTTCCTACTCCTAATCCCTAACCAAAACCAGCTGCTGTCAGTGGACTCTGACTGCTGGTGACCCCAGGGGTGTCAGAGCAGAACTATGCTCCATAGGGGTTTCAATGGCTGATTTTTTAGAAATAGATCACAAGCCTATCTTCCGGAGTACCCCCAACCTTTTAGTCAGCAGCCAAGAGCATTAACCATTTGCCCCTCAGGGACTTTTAATCCCTTTTACCGTGGTCTATTTTCTTCCCATAGCACTTAACAGCTCTGAGTAGATGATATAATTTACTTCTTTATTATGTTTACTGCTTATTATCTATTTCCACCAAGATATAAGCTCCATGTGGGAAAGGGTTGTTTATCTGTTGTGTGTGCTGCTGTCTATTGCTCACACACCTGTAACAGTGACTGAAACACAGCAAGCAGCTCCTAAGTATCCGTTACACTGATAAATGTAAGGAGAGTTTAAAAATATAGAAAAAAAAAATTTTTTTTTTTTCCTGCAAACCCTAGTTTCTCAGCTTGGCCTCCTGGTGCTGCTCTTCATGGCCCTAAGTAGCAACTGGGCCCAGCAGGGGGGAGAAGAAAACTGCCTGTCTCATTTCCTGGACTTAATTTAGGGGTTTAAATTCAGAATTCAGATTAAATCTAGTAATTCATTTCCCGACTTCAAGATTTAAAAAAAAAAATTCTCAAAGTGGTATTAAATTATTTGCACAAGAGATTCAACATCAAGGTACAAGTTCATTTAACCTCCTTCGCTATGTAAGTTTTCCTTCCTTCCTGCATGTTAAACAAACCACATTTCAGACATAACACATGCATTAACATCTTCTTGCAAAAGCTAATGCTGAAAAATGTTAGACGTGGGCAACTGCTTTTTCTTTTTCCCATTCTAAGTCCCGTCATTCCTATATTCTTCATTCATTTGTCCATACATACAAACGAATACCTACTAAGTGGCTATACTTATGTGCCTGGTGATTTACTGGTGATAAAACACAGATGATATGAGTCCCTGCACACTGACATGTCCAGTCACACAGAGAGTAAGTATGAGGGTCAGGATTCGAAACCAGGTTGTCTGGCTTAGCTTCCACGCCCTTAACCACATCACTGACTAGCATAGGGGACTTTTTATACTTTTCTACTCCTAGAATTTTTCCATGCACATGTATTACCAACTGGAAAAATTATAGCTATTGTTACAATACAGTCATCTTTGGAAATTAGAGATAAAAAGCCTGTTGCCATCCTTGGTCCTTCCTGATGGTCCCAATTCCTTCATGTGGGGGAATCAAGTTCGGAATATGATTCATTGTTAAGCCAATTACAAAAGAAGGAGAACAAAATGGAGTTGCAGCAAGCATCGTTTGGTAACCAGAACTCCTAACATCTGCGGGAACAGTCAGGTTTTTTTTTTTTTTCCTTTATGTAACAAGCTATACAATTTCCTCTTCCCAACAGCTAACACAGTTCCATAGAGTCACTACTCCACAGAGGTCTGACTTGCCCAGCAGAGACGACTATATTGGCATCTGATCGTCCCAAACTCTCAAATGGCCATTAAAACTGGTCTGTCCAGCAGAAACTTAACACAGTGCTCTTCAGAGAAATTCTGTAGATTTTTACCTCAAGGATGTACTTGTCTCTAATGTTAGGGGAGAGGATATAAGACTGGGTTTTGCTCAAAATGCTGGCAAGCTTTATTTACCAGCTTCTATTCAGTGGTAGAATTCTTACCTTCCATGCTGGAGACCAGAGCTCAATTCCCAGCCACTGCACCCCACGCACAGCCACCACCTATCTGTCATTGGAGGCTTGCGTGTTGCTGTGATGCGAACACGTTTCAGTGGAGACTGTAGGTTAGACAGACTAGGAAGAGAGGCCTGGTGACCTAGTTCTGAAAATCAGCCAATGAAAACCCTATGAATCACAACTGTCCAATCTGCAACTGATCATGGGGATGGTGCAGAACTGCTTGCATTTCATCCCATTAAGCATGGGGTCACCATGAATCATGGCCTGATTCCATGGTAGCTAACAACCATCACCCTCGGCCTCAACACTACGTCCTCCTCTTTGCTGCAAGGCATTCCCTTTCCACCACACCAGCTGCCTCATCGCAGGTCAGGAGGCACTACTGTGCCCACTACATCCCTAAAGGTGACCACTGAAGATCACATGGATTCATGGATACAGCTTTACAGTGCCAGACCTTGCACTTGTATTTATAGGGGACCTACAGGAACTCATTTATTTGTTCTTTATGCAAATAAAAAATGTTGAGTATTATTTTACAGGAAACTTCTGGTCATTAAAAACAACAATACCTTAAGGCCCAAAGAAATGAACTTATCATGGTGGAAAACAGAGGAGAGTTGGTATATAGGAGCAGAACATCTACCTGGAAGCTCATCAAGCCACACTACACCAAAAACAAAACTAAACTAAAGTCAGTGTCATCAAGTCAGTTCTGACTCATAGCAACCCTGTTGGATAGGGTAGAACTGCCCCATAAGGTTCTCAGGCTGTAATCTTTACGGAAGCAGACTGCCACATCTTTCTCTTACAGAGCAGCCGGTGGGTTTGAACCACCAAACTTTTTAGCTTAGCAGCCAAGCACGTTAGCCACTGAACCACCAGGGCTCCTTAAGCCACACTCCAAACCAAAACCCATTGCCATTGAGTCAATTCTGACTCAAAGTAACCCTGTAGGACAAAGTAGAACTGCCCCATAGGGTTTCCATGGAGCAGCTGGTGGATTTGAACGGCCAACCTTTTGGTGAGCAGCTGTAG